>NC_134819.1:21756080-21836080 GCF_046742065.1 Oratosquilla oratoria
GACGTCAAAGGATTACAAAGGAGGAGCATGCCGGCAGGAGACCTTTTGGTCCATACCTAGGTCGGATGCGAAAAAATATATATAATAATGATTAATAAATAAATAAACAAATAAAAAACTATAGCAGCATAAATAATAATAAACAAAATAAATAAATGCATTGGTATAATTAAATAATAAATAAACAGGCAAATAGTAAATAATAATAAATGAAAATCAAGCAAATAATAATAGACAATAACAAACAAATAATATAAAATTAATGGCAGGCATTACAGTATCTTGCTTAGGTGTTTATCTAAACGAATCTTAAAGCTTCGAATTGAACTACATTGCACTGCCTCTGCAGGAAGTTTATTCCATTCATTAACTACACGGTTGGCGAAGTTGTTTCTACCCACTTCCAAATCAAATCTCTGCTGTGTATGAAACCAGGCAAATATGTCCATTGTGGGAGCTGGGAGCGCATGTCTGGCCTCTGTGGGAGTCCCAAGGGATCGTGAATCCCTTTAAGAAGGAGTGAACACGCCCCACCCCACCCCCATCTGCATAAAATCCAGGTTCTTTGGTCCGCAACAATATGTCCGCAACGTATATGTGATCCATTCGCTCCTAGGACAAGTGATCCGCAGTGAGTGTGACTTCTCGTCTCCTAATCCACACGTTTTATCACGAAATAAACAGAAACATCCATAGATTATCCAGCCGACGTATGGACAAAACAATTTCTCACTGAAGCAACCACATTTGACATTCACTATTAGATATCATGCCTACTGTTTAATATTCAGTATTTAATGTTTAATACATAATATCCCCCACGTTATTAATTTTATTAATTAAAAACCCAAGGAACAATAAAGACCTCGTTAAGGACGGATTTTTTCTCCTCCTGTGGCGTTATCTCCCGTAAAATAAATCTACAGTTACAGCAGCCATTTCCGTATTTTCACCAACATTCTCCTCTCCTAGGAGGATCACGCTTGCCTGCTTCCTCCAAGGTGATCTCCACAAGGCGGAAAGAGAGCAAGACAACAATAATACCAACTACTTCATATCAAAAGTTGTCTGTTGCGGTCTATCCAAAGCGCGGAGTATACATTTCCTATAATGGACGATACACGTGAACGAAATGAGCGTAAGGTACATGTCCTTTCCAAGTTTACTGGAATACTACATATTCCAGGCATTTTACAGCATAACTTCCGTCACATCAAATTGGTGGGTTGGAATACTATTCATCAAATGAATGTCTCCATGACATCCTCGTACAAGATAGAGGAAATAATAATAATAAAAATATAGCGGTCAGAAGCTATTGTGAGCCAAATGCAGAAGTTCCATTTCTGCAAATACATTCGCAAGCCATTTCCAGATAGGACGACCGCCGCGATCAGCCTCAGACCTCAACGAAAACCAAAACCTCCGTAGACACCGGGTGTCTGTGTTAAACCCAGACAGATTACGACGCTTACCGAAGCCTCCAAGGGACGATGTTCCTGTGGGTCTGGGTGTCCTTGGGACACTGATACATCGCAGTCAGCGATGACGAATAACGTCCTGAACCCATCTCGTGGTCGTAGATCACGGACGACCGGAAGCTATGTTGGTGCCGACATCCATCAACGAACGAGGGAGGGGATGAACAAAGGCACACAGACACGCAAAGTCAAAGGACATTAATACACGGGTATTGGCACGGACACATTCACACACATTCACACACACACACACACACACACACACACACACACACACACACACACACACACACACACACACACACGCACTATGGCGGTCCTGGTTCGAATCCCACCCAGGGCTGAAATAATTTCAGTATCACTACGCTGCGAGTCGTTACTCCAACACTCGTGGGCGGGAGGTGTGTGTGTGTGTGTGCGTGTAAGATCACAACATTACCCATAGGTCGGTCATACATGAGCTCTGAACTCTCTTCCGGGAGGGTAACAGCTGTCGATCACGAGTCCAACACGTGGTCCAAGACCATGGTGAATCACACGTAATTCTGTCTCTCTCTTTGTCGCCTTCACTAATGGGAACTGAGGGAAGGCAAGGCACGAGGCTGACTCACCCACAAAGGACACAAGTAAAAACACCATCACTGGGTTATTGCAGCGTCGTAAATACTTCTTCACGGTTAACAGAATTGAGCCAATATCGTAACCTGCCGCTTCTCGCAACGCCCTTTGTCCAATGCAGACCAATTCCATGTAAAATACTTATCGAATGTTGTGGTGTTAGTTGATAACGTCGACTTTTATCGGGTGTTCTTGTGTGACATTACTCTATAGTCACCTCTGAGTTTGTTTGTGTGTGGTTGTGTGTGGAGGGAGGGTGTTGTGTTTGTGTGTGTGTGTGTGTGTGTAAGTGTATGTGTGTGTGTGTGTGTGTGTGTGTGTGTGTGTGTGTGTGTGTGTGTGTGTGTGTGTGTGTGTGTATGTGTGTGGGAGGGTGTTGACTTTCCATTTTTCCAGTAATATATAATCGCATTCATGCACACACACACATACATACACACACACAACCACACACACACATACATAAACAAACATCTCACACACACACACATACATATACAAACACACACACACACACACACACACACACACACACACACAATGTACACTACACAACCACTTCCATACCGGGTGTCACTTTATCCTCTTCACCTAGTTGCCGCCAGACGATTTTATTCAACATCCGTGTGAATCCTAGAGACGCGAAGGAGAGTCAAACCCTTACATAATGTGTACCGAGCATACACGCAAGCCGACAAGAAACGAGCGAACAACCTCAAGCAATCAATTCAATATTGCAATTCCCTGAAGCTCCTCAGGTCATGAGCAGAGAATCGGAACTTCAAGAGCAGCAGGGGCCATGACCTCCCGCCCCCCGCCCCCTCTGGCTTCGAACTGTGATTTCCAATCTAATTTCCATCCGAGCGCCGGGTTCTCCCGCCGCCCGCCCGGCCGGCCGGCCTTCTCTTCCTGCTCCCTCCCGGATAGCGACGGATTCCCGTAACGACGACCAACCGGAAGCAATGGCACTTGCCTCAGCGAGCGAGACCTCAATGGAAGGGGGTCCTCATTCTCTTCCAAGCCTCCGGGAGACTCCGCAGGGGCTCGGCAACGATCGCCCTGGGAAATTAACCTAAAACCGGCCTTCCACCGGGAAGGAGACGGTCGTTGTCGTCGTCGTCGTCGTTGCCCGACCGTTCTGGTCTCGGATGGACGACGCCAAGTTATGCCTCATGTAATATTCTCGAAGAGTTTGTTATTATACTTTTTGGATCATTTCCCTGTGCAATGCATATCTGTGTAGTGTGTGTGTGTGTGTGTGTGTGTGTGTGTGTGTGTGTGTGTGTGTGTGTGTTTCATCACGGTCTGTGTCACATGTTGGACTCATGATTACAACCTATTACCCTCCTGAATGAGACCTCATAGCTCATATATTGCCGATCATGAGGTAATGCTGTCACCTTACACACACATACACAACTCACTCCTTAGCCACCTGTGTGTGTGTGTGTGTGTGTGTGTGTGTGTGTGTGTGTGTGTGTGTGTGTGTGTATTCATCTTGGTCTTTGGCTCAAGGGTTGGACTCGTGATCGACAGCTATTTCCCTCTCGGAAGAGAGCTCAGAGCTCGTATGACCGATCTATGGGTAATGCTATGACCTTTCACACACACCCAACTCCCCGCCCACGAGAGTCAGAGTAACGACCCGAAGCGCAGCGATACCGAAATAATTTCGGCCCTGGGAAGGATTCGAACCAGGTACTGCGAGCACCCCCGTACTTCGCAGCCCAGTGCTCTACCAACCGCGCCACTGAGTCGTGTGTGTGTGTGCGCGCGCTTGCATACACGCAGAAGCAAACATGTTTACACCTACTTCCATCCCGAAAAACAAACAAACAACCAAACAAACTCGCCACAATTTACAGCCTGTGATATCCGACAGAAAGAACGTTATCCTTTCAAACGTATGATATGATATTCAACCTGTTGGACGTCAATCCAGCCACATGACGCGATCCTTCAAAATAAACATCATATCGAACGCAACGGAAAAAAAAGGGGGGGGGGAGGAAATGTGGCAAACGCAGTTCCCCCGAATAAGGACACTAATGTATACAACATTCCCAGGCATAAAAGTTACGCCAATCACCACGAAGCCCCATTCGTCAAGCGTCCAATCAAATCACCATTAAATAATTTGGCCTATCACTCGCAAATACCTCCACGTTCCTCCCACCCCACATTCCATCCAGTATATATCGAATTTCCCTGGGCTTTGAATATACCGACACGCATCCCATGGCGTCAGTCTATCTACCCTTAAATGATAAACTGAAATACACAGAAACTGTACGTTACACTGATTTATAACGAAGCCTCACAGCTGTAGTTGATACGGGCACATTCTATGTTGGGCAAAATGTGAATTATATCGGACGGCCCCCACGAAATTAGGGGGCCCGGGGAAAATTAGGGGGACCGAGAGAAAATCAGGAGCCAGGAGATATGCGGGGAGCGAGGTGGTTACATGATCCGAGAAATTAGAGTGCCCGGGTAATTAGGGAACTTGGAGAAATTAGAAGCCTTCCAAGCAAAGCGTTATCCCACTCTAGCGCTCATATCAGATTTCTCTCCAGTAAGAGACCCCAATTTCCGTCCTTGTTACCTCCAAGACACTCAGTCACCCTAAAAGACGAATCCCGTGCAACCATATTTGAGATTTCCTAAGTATCGTTTTGGCTTATTAACGTTTTGAAGTATGCACTCGATACTATATATAAAATGCCCAGGACTATATTCACATACACAAAAACATACAGGCTAGTCTTCCGACAAGTGTTTTGTGTCATTATGACATTTGGAAATAAACTCTCATACTGGGATTCGAACCCCCGCCTGAGCACTACATACCGTGTTCACGCGGGCGCCCTCGGTGGAACGACAGGCCGTGAACCAAGTCGTTCCATTTCGAAGGGTCGTCGTGACACGATGGTATGGCCTTCGTCTTGTAATAGACAAGCCGCACAGGCGAGGGTTTAAATGCTAGAAGAGTTTATTTTCTCTCACACACACACACACACACACACACACACACACACACACACACACACACACACACACATATATATATATATATATGTGTATGTATATATATATATATATGCACACACATACACGAGTGTATGAGTCTGTGTGTGTGTGTAATAATAAAATAATAATAATAATAATAATAATAATAATAATAATAATAATCAACGGTTTATTGGGTATAGCAGTATTTCTGTTGAAAATATACATCCTACAAGATTAAAACAATATAAAACTATGACAGTGAGAAGACGTTGTTACAAGCATTAAAAAACTAGACAAAAAACAGCAGGCTAAGTAATAGGTGTGTAGTGTGTGTGTGTGTGTGTGTGTGTGTGTGTGTGTGTGTGTGTGTGTGTGTGTGTGTGTGTGTGCGCGCGCGCTTTTGTGTGCAATAAAGAAGGCAGCATTCTAACAACTTATTTTCTTTATTTTCAACTTTCCAAGAGAATTTTCCATTAGTGAAATTTGAGAAGACAAGTTCTCCCAAGTCGACGTTTCGTCCTCAAGGACATCATCAGGGAAATTTTATGTCTGGAACATTAACAACTGACTCAGGAAGGCAGACGGCGACCAGATATCCTAAATCTTCCATTTCATACAACGATCCTTCTCCAGCGCGTCATCTTCGGGGAAATGAATACAAAATAGGGTTAATATCGCTACAGAAGAGGTTACCTGCCACAAGGAAATCTTTCAATTCGTCACGGGACGCAACCAGGATGGCCATCAGCAAGGGAGCCCAGCAAACAGGGCTCTCTTTCGAGGTACAATGAGGAAACTCTCTCTCCTCTCACTCTCTCTCTCTTTCTTTCTCTCTTTCTCTTTCTCTCTCTCTCTCTCTCGCTCTGTGTGTGTGTGTGTGTGTGTGTGTGTGTGTGTGTGTGTGTGTGTGTGTGTGTGTGTGTGTGTGATTCACCATGGTCTTGGATCACATGTTGGACTCGTGATCGACAGCTATTTCCCCTCCTGGAAGAAAGTTCAGAGCTCATACATGACCGATCTATGGGTAATGCTGTGACCTTACACGCACACAAACACCCAACTCCCCGCCCATAAAAATTGGGGTAACGACTCGCAGCGTAGCGATAATTAAATTATTTCAGCCCTGGACGGGATTCGAACCCGGACCTCCGTAGTGGCTGCCGGGGACTCTAACCACCGCGCCACGAGGTGTGTGTATGTGTATGTATGTGTGTGTGTGTGCGTGTGTGTGCAAAACTTCTGGTGAATAAAATCGCAAGATATCAGACTAAACAAAATCTCTCAAGTGTGCCTCTAACTTCATAAATAGGTCACCGATCTCAATTTTTTATGGTTTTGGTCATCCTATCCATTTTCTATTCAATTTCCTAAAACCAGTCTGGCACGTTCTTCTGAGTACTGAGGGCCTCTCTCTCTTGCATCAATATGTTCTTTAGAGCGGTTTAAAAACAATACTGGGCTTTATATACTGTGTATAATGTGAATACGTGTGCACAAACACATACACACAGTGAATCAGAAGAAGAAAGTCCTTATAACAAGACACTGACACACACGAACGCGAATTACATTTCTGGATGGACTGTGTGGAAGAATAAATGAAACAGATCATAAAGATAATTGGGAAGGGCAAATGACTCACCCAGAAGCAGCTCAACGACAGCAAACAGGATAGTGAGGCGACTTGGCGACCGGCAGAAGCAACGACAACGCGAACGACGACAATGACGAACAAGGGCGGCAAGTGGGGGGAGAGGGGTCAAGTGGGGGGAGAGGGGAGAGATCAAGAAGGGCAAAAGGTCAAGGGAACAATGGCGGAAGGTCAGGAGAGGGTCACGTGACTCCGCGTTAGGAGGCGGCGGGGGGGGGTAATGCCAACCACGTTCGCCAATCAGGCGCCTCCCGACAAAACTGTGGTGGCAGTAGTAGTGATAGTAGTAATATCAGTAGTAATAGTAATAGTAATTTTTGTCCCATGTCCTGTGGGAGCCTACTAATTGGACCCTCAGACTCTATGATGCCAATTCGTTGTTCTCACCGTCTTAAAAAAAAAAAATCTTCCTTCGCTGTTTGTTTATAATAAAGACCTATTTTTACTCCTTTTTTCTGCATAACTGTTTCTCAGTTTCATTTCCACATCTACTTTTTCTTCAAACTTCTTTCTTCAGATTTACACAAAATTTCTCTCCTTTTCCTTGTCAACTCTTTCATCTCTCTTCTCCCTTTTCGACGACACATCTATCTCCATCTTTCCTTTTCCTCCTTCGTTCCCCTTTCCTCCTCCTTCCTCTCATCCACGTCTTCGGCCCTCCTCCTGATACACTCACATGAAGGCTCCTCAATCTTTTCGTGTGATTTCCAGGAATGAACCAGCTCGGACCTCCTCTATCGATTTGTCCTCTAGTGATCCAACTTCCACGTCCTTCCTCTTCATTCATTGCCGCTTTTGTCGACAGAAACTTTCCCCTGCGTTCGCAAGAGGGCGACTCTGTGAAGAAACTTCCCTCTGCGTTCGCAAGAGGGCGACTCTGTGAAGAAACTTTCCTCTGCGTTCGCAAGAGGGCGACTCTGTGAAGAAACTTTTTGACCCAACTTCCACGTCCTTCCTCTTCATTCATTGCCGCTTTTTTCGACAGAAACTTTCCTCTGCGTTCGCAAGAGGGCGACTCTGTGAAGAAACTTTTCGACGGCTGCGACGCGCAAAACAACATGACGCAGACTACGACGACGTCGTCGATGATAACATCAACTTGACGTAGAGGAAGATGACGACGGAGACGAGAAGTACGACAAAGTGGTTTCTGGTCACAAGACGAGGACCATGACGTGGACGACAGTGAAGACACTGGTGGTGACGGCCAAAACTGTTTTTTTTTTTTCTTTTTTTTAGAGAGAGAGAGAGAGAGAGAGAGAGAGAGAGAGAGAGAGAGAGAGAGAGAGAGAGAGAGAGAGAGAGAGAGAGAGAGAGAGAGAGAGAGAGAGAGAGAGAGCCGCCTTTTCCCCTCGGACCCCTCTAGATCCACATCATTCCCACCGCACCTCCTCATCCTTCCCCTCTCCCTTCCCTCACTAAGCCCCACCCCTTCCTCGTCCTCTTCCACTTCTCTCTCCATCCACTCCACCATCCACTACTCTCCACCCGAGCCTCCTCTCTCTTCCCCTCTTCCTCTCCACCTCTGCCTAAGTCTTTTTCCCCTCTCCCTCTCCACTCCCCACCTCCCTCCTCTTCCCAATCCCCCTCCATCCCTCTCCTTTCCATTCCCCCTGTCCTTTCCTCTATCCTTCTGCACCCATTGTCATTCACACACTTACTCCACATTCGCCCCCTCTTCATCCTCTCCCCCAAGCCTTCCTACCTTACCTCCTTCATTTCGTCTTCTCTCTACCTGTCTCACTCTTCCTCTATCTTCTTCTCTTCCTCTTCCCTTTCCTCCTCCTCCTCTTAGCCTTCTATCTCCACCTCCATATCCTTCCTTTATTCTTACCTCTTCAGTACCGAACATCCTCTTTCCCCCTCCCCCTTTCTACCTCTCTACCTCTTCCTTCTCCTCTCCCTCCACCTCCGTGTCCTTCTCCTCCCCCTCTCTTTCCACTCCCCACCCTTCCCCTTCCCTTCCCCCTCCACACTCCCACAAACGCAAACCCCCTCCCCCAAACCTCAATCCCCTCTCACCGAACCCCAAATGGCCGCGCAGTGGAATTCTACTCGACTCTATCTCGGCAATGACCAGCCAAGAGAATGAGCTCTTCTCCCCTTTCCCTTCCCTCCCTACCCGACACCTTTTTTTTATTTCCGTCCTATCGCCCCTCGACAAGACTGCTCGATGGTCTCTAGGCAGAGCACTCCTAATTACGGAAGAGGAGAGCGAGGAGAGTTCTGGCTATTTTTCCCCATTCCTGTTAGTTGCATGCAGCAGCAATCTTTCCAGGGATACAAACATATTCATTCATTTTCTTACGAGAAATCCAGAAAAGGGTTTGCAGTGCGTGTTATATGAAAACTGGCTTACAATACTTTCTACGTCTCTGTCTCTCGCTATCTCTCTCTACATATATACATACATACACACACATATATATATATATATATATATATATATTATATATATGTACACACACTCACACACACAAATACGGCTTGATGGTGTAGTGGTTAGCATCATGGCTTCCTACGTGTGTGGTGTCAATTATGTGGTCACGTTCCTAGCGTGAAAAACTTCCATTACAGTAAATTGGCAAACTGTTATTGTCCCTCTTGAGCAAGTGGATGGTTTTCCTCTGTGTACGTGTGTGTGTGTGCGTGATTCACCATGGCCTTGGATCACATGTTGGACTCGTGATCGACAGCTATTTCCCCTCCCGGAAGAGAGCTCGGAGCTCATATATGACCGATCTATGGGTAATGCTGTGACCTTACACGCACACACACACACCCAACTCCCCACCCACTAGAGCTGGAGTAACGACTCGCAGCGCAGCGATACTGAAATTATTTCAGTCCTGGGTGGGATTCGAACCCGGAATGCCGTAGTGGCGGCCGAGAACTCTATCACTGTGCGTGTGTGTGTGTGTATGTGTGTGTGTGTGTGTGTGTGTGTGTGTGTGTGTGTGTGTGTGTAATATGCAAGGTCGAGATATGCCTATAATTAATTCTCCGATCAACGAGCCTTGTTCAGTTTCCACGTACTCCCCCACTCCATCTCGCCCCTCGCCGGGATCGACCCTAAAACCCGAAAACTCTCCGCCAAGAACTCCCCCCCACTCCCCCACACTCCTCAGCTCTCACCCTCCAACATCGGAGTCTCTCCTCCAACCAGACCTCCTCCTCCAACCTCAAGTCCTCCTTTCCAACTCCAAAAACCTCCAAAGATATTCGTCACTTTTCCCTCCAACTCCAGATATTCCTCTGACACGATCCCCTCCACTCCAAAGAGTCTCGTCGGTTATTCGGGTCCACTTCCGTTTCCCACTCCACCATCACTCCACCATCCCTCCATCCTCTTCCACTCCGGAACCTCCCCCATCAGGTGTGGAATGTCACCGCTTCGCAGACATTCCTTCCACCCAGATTCAACTTGTTCCTCAGGATAAAAGCAAAGACAGACACCACGACGGTAATCTGTTGAAAAGTTTGTATTATTCTTTGTCAACTGGGTTTGTGATTCGAGACAACAGCTCTTATTTTCAAGTGTTGCTTATTATAAGTGATTGCTGTAAAGGTCTAAAATCTTCCTGCTGTGTGTGTGCGTGTGTGTGTGTGTGTGTGTGTGTGTGTGTGTGTGTGTGTGTGTGTGTGTGTGTGTGTGTGTGTGTGTGTGTGTGTGTGTGTGTGTGTGTGTGTGTGTAGGTGCGTGTGCGCACACACACACACACACACACAATTACTGGATCTATGCGACCACAAGTCTGCTATTCTGCTCACATCAACAATCTCTTTCCCATTATCAACTTCATCCCAGAATCGTACACACACACACACACAAGCGAATAACCATTTCTCCAGTGACTATGGCAATTTGCCACACTTATTTTCCAGGATGATATTGCAGCGCACGCCTATCACTCCAAGCGGTATGCTATCCAATGTAGAATGCTATTCCACATGTCTGTCAGCCGTGGACATAATATGTCTCGTGAGCGCGGGCCATTCTCTCAGCAGCGGTGACGTAATGTCGTCTCGCGTGTTTGCGCGGGTCATCACAAGACAAAATGAACCACTTTAGCGGAATTTCCACCCCAAGTTTCCAATTACTCGAGAAATATTTTCTATTCCCCCACAGTGGCAGTAACAGCCATCAACCTTTTGACCCAGCGACAACCTTCGCAAATTTAATTCTGGTTAATGTAAATTACAACTAATTGGCAGTCTGATGTGCTACGATGCATGAGCGGTCAAGAGTTTCCATAAAGGACCACAAGAAAATCTCTTAAATCTTCTTGAAGGAATTTTTGACGAAACATGGCGTGACATTTTCATTTCTTTATTTTTTGTAAACATTTTCCCCCCTTTTTTATTTCATTATTATTATTTTTTGTGGACAATATTCACTTAAATGATTTTTGAAAATGAACTATTACAGGTTGTAAAAAAAAACAAATGTGTTTAACCAAATTAACATAATCTTACAGAATATCTAAATGTCAATCCTCTCTTACAGTTTCCAAAGAATCTAACGCTTAAACAATACCTGGCATGAGTAAATGGCCGTAATGTTATGTAATTGAACACATGGAAACCATGTAGGCATATACTGAGTCATATGAGAGAGAAAGAGTAGGAATGAGAATGAGAGTGAGAGAGAATGTGTGTGTGTGTGAAAGTTTCACCATGGTCTTGGATCACGCGTTGGACTCGTGATCGACAGCTACTTCCTTTCCGGAAGAGAGCTGAGCTCATATATGACCGATCTATGGGTAATGCTGTGACCTTACACGCACAAACACACACACCCAAATCCCTGCCCACAAGAGTTGGAGTAACGACTCGCATTGCAGCAATAATGAAATTATTTCAGCCCTGGGCGGGATTCGAACCCGGACCGCCATAGTGGCGTCCGCGAACGCTACCACTGTGCCATGAGTCGCGCGCGCGCGTGTGTGTGTGTGTGTGTTTGTGTGTGTATGTGTGTGAATATCTAAACATTCCCTGTGCATGCAAATGTACACGCAAAGGCGAACACACGCGCTCACGTATTATGTACAAATTGTTCACGAGAACGAGCGGAGAACTTGCACAGAACGTTTAGAACATTCATGCATTCAAGAACAACTCGCCCCAAGCGAGACCGACCACCACACACAAGAACAATTACCACGCGAAATCCAATCCAGACATTCCCTCAGGGGGTGGGGGGGTGGGGGAGGGGAAGAGGGAGAAACAGCGAAGTCGAACGAGAGTTCGATGTCCTTCCTTCGTCCCAGGAAGGACGGTCGAAAACACTTGTAGGTTAATATTGATATCCCCAATGTGTCTACGTAGGACAATCATGACCTCTACCGCGCTCTCAATATCATCCAGAAATATCTTGATGTTTTTTTTTCCCTTGTTCACGCTCGGTATATCTGATCCTAGATCTCTGTGTTTGTGTGTGATTCACCATGGTCTTGGATCACGTGTTGGACTCGTAATCGACAGTTATTAACCTCGGGTGCATCGCGAGGGGCGCTGGGATATTTCTGGGAATTCTTGCGAGGAATATTGGCCTGGTGTCTGGCTCAAACTCCCTCAAGTGTGGAGGAGTCTTGTTCGGAGTCTTTTCTGTTCATTCTGGAGTGAGGCAAGGATGCAAGGATGCAAGGATGCAAGGATGCAAGGAGAGGGGGGGGGAGATGTGAAAGCGATATCCTCTGAGATCATGGACGGAGTAAATCGCCCAATCCTGCTGAGCGCTGTTTGGAATGGGAAGGAGTAACTACAGGGTAGTTTGCATGAAGAAACTGTGGTGACGGTGTGTGCCGATTAATCGGCATCGGGAAGAATCGGCACTTTTTTTGGTGAATCGGCATCGGCGAGAATCGGCACTTTTTTAGATTTGGCATCGGCAATATTTTGCCGATGACGATGCCGATGGAAAAAAAAAAAAAAAAACGATTCTCGCCGATTCACGAATACAGTGCCGATACTTGCCGATGCCGAGTTAGTACACCCGACTGAAATAACTGGTGGTGTCAACCTGGTATGGCCGATACTGACTAAATCACATCAATACTGAAAAAAAAATATCTTTTGGAAATAGGTTCCTTACAATTTGCTGCGAAAATATCACCTCCGCAATCTGTTCAATCTTATTATCAAATCCTTCTTCCTCCTCCTACTCCTCCTCTTCCTTTTCCTCCTCCTCTTCCTTCTCGCACAGACCATTACTTGAATGAAAATTCTTGATTAAGTTAAGGGTGGGTGTCTGTCAGCCTGTCTGTTTGTCTGCCCATCTCGATTTACAAGTTTATATCCACAGGGTTATTCACTTACGCACATTCGCCCAGGTAGTGCTGACGCCTGTTGATCTCAATAGTGTGCATGTTGTACGTGTATGCGCACGCGCGTGCACGTGTGTGTGTATGTGCGTGTATATGTGTATGTGTGTGTGTATATGTGTGTGTGTGTGTGTGTGTGTGTGTGTGTGTGTGTGTGTGTGTGTGTGTGTGTGTGTGTGTGTGTGTGTGTGTGTGTGTGTGTGTGCGCGCGCGTTTACCCTAGTTGCATTCAACTAGTTGCATCTTACGGGAAGGGGAGCTATGCTCGTGATGTCCCGTCTTTGTATCTCGCAGTGTCTAGTTTCTTCTTAAATTCGTGTATAGTTTTTGCACATACTACTGTTTTATCCAGTGTGTGTGTGTGTGTGTGTGTGTGTGTGTGTGTGTGTGTGTGTGTGTGTGTGTGTGTGTGTGTGTGTGTGTGTGTGTGTGTGTATGTGCACGCGCGCGAAGGTGGCAACTTCATGTATGTAAACACCTACGTATTATGTGTACGGTACATATTCGCTGATCATAATGTGACCTTGCGTTATAAAAAAAAAAAAAAAAAAAAATCCCTCAGGCAGCACTAACCCCCTCTCCCCCCCTCCCTAACCTTTCCTTCCTCAGTTAGGGAGTTGATACTTTCATTCCCCTGATCTCCCTCGAAAGAACCTGAGTCCCTTTATCTTCACCCAGATTTCCCCCCAGAAACTGGGCCCCAAATCCCTTCTTGTCCTACGCCCCTTAATTTCTCAGAAAAAAAAAAAATAATAATAATAATAAATAAATAAATAAATAAATAAAATAAACAAATAAAATAAATAAATAAATAAAATAAATAAATAATAATAATAAAATAAATAAATAATAATAATAAGATAAATAATAATAATAATAAAATAAATAAATAATAATTATAATAATATAAAAATAATAATAATAAATACATCAATAAAAAATTATAATGATAATAAATAAAAAATAAATAAAAATAAAGAAGGAACCACATGCAGTTCATGCAACACCACACACGCCTTTTCTTCTTAAAGATTAAATTACAGGAAGAGGAACAAATCCAAATGAAAGCCGGAGTGGGCGATTACCTAATCATACATTCTGCTCCGGCCGAATTAGTAGTTACAGACTCTATCCACAAACACAGTTATTCCAACACAGCTGAAAAAAACTCCTATGCATTCCTCACCTTTCCCAGTAGGACGATGCCACCGTTGAGAGGTACAAGGACTGTACTGTCCCCAAAAGGATAGGACGGTCCTGCAGTGAACCATCGTAAGGGAACTCACAGAGTGATCCTAGACTCTAGAGGTTCATCCTAACACCCCGGCCCCCTTTTAATCCTATAAATCCTTACAGTAATCCTATCAAGCTCGGGCAACAATCCTACTCTTCCGCGCCGTGACCCAATCCCGGCGACCCATCCCCCATGCAGTCACCCTTCCCATTCCCGTGGCTATTATCTAACCCTTCCGGCACGGTAATCTCGAGAAGAGGCAACCCCCCTCCCCACTCCCCACTCAGCAGTTTGTGCAGTCAGTCCTGCAATTAGGCTCCACACACACACACACACACACACACACACACACACACACACACACACACACATACACACACACACACACACACCGACTCGGTGGCACAGTTGGTAGAGCGCTGAACTGGGAAGCAGAAGTGCTCCCAGTAGCCAGTTCGAATCCTGCCCAAGGCCGAAATTATTTCGGTATCGCTGTGCCTCGGGTCGTTACTCTGACTCTCGTGGGCGGGGAGTTGGGTGTGTGTGTGTGTGCAAGGTCATAGCATTACCCCATAGATCGGACCTACGAGCTCTGAGCTCTCTTCCAGGAGGGAAATAGCTGTCGATCACGAGTCCAACACGTGATCCAAAGACCAAGTGAATACACACACACACACACACACACACACACACACACACACACACGCTGCCTCGTTAATTGCATTTGGGTGAAGGTGGTCGCCACGACTGACATAGCTTGCCTGATTGCGCCATTCACTGCCTTCAGGTGGGGAAATCTGTCTATGGGTAGGAGTTCTGCGGGCTATAAATATTGTTGTATATAGAGAGGAATTAGATGTGTGTGCACTATAGCCAGTAGATATGTAATCGCTCTACGCAAGGCCAAAAACCTTATCGGTAGTATTCTAAAAAAAAAAAAAAAAAAAAAAAAAAAATTACATAAATCCTTGGAAGGGAAAGAATTATATAAGGAAAGAATTTCTTCTTAAGAGTACCGCCGTAAGAATCTTACGGTGGTGTTCTTAATAAAATTCTTTAGTTGTATAAAAACAATTTCCTTTCCAACGACTTATATAAGATATATGTAAGGATTTTTTTCTTCTTTTTTTTTAATACCAGTTATAACTACCCTCCATGATTTTCATTAAATATGCAAGTAATTGTAGCGTCTGACATACTTTATACGATGAAGCGGATGATACTGTAAAGAAAATGTTTTACAGAAAAAGGACATTATCAACACAAACACACTTTATATTGGGACAATGACCCAGGTCACGGCTTTTGATGATGACCTGGGTCACTTGTCGAATTACGGAGGCGGCAGAGAGAGAGGAGAGAGAGGAGAGAGAGGAGAGGAGAGAGAGGAGAGAGAGAGGAGAGAGAGAGGAGAGAGAGAGGAGAGAGAGGAGAGAGAGAGAGGAGAGAGAGGAGAGAGAGGCGAGGAGAGAGAGGAGAGGAGAGGAGAGGAGAGGCGAGGAGAGAGATGGAGAGAGAGGAGAGGAGAGAAAGGAGAGGAGAGAGAGGTGGAGAGAAAGAGAGAGAGAGGAGAGAGAGGAGAGAGAGGAGAGGAGAAAGAGGAGAGGAGAGAGATCCATTACAGTTTAACGTGCCTTTCCTCAGCATCGACCTGTGACTTGCATGGCTTGTGGGTTTAAGTATGCGCATATCAATCTAAAGACTACAGAAGAACAATGGGAAACCAAATTAAAAAGAAAGATTTCGGTCCACAAAAAGAGCTGGATGGATGGATGGATGAATGGATAGGTGGATGGACTGTTTGATATGCTTTGCGAGTTCAAGTATGCGCATATTAATTTAAAAACTACAGAACAACAATGGGAAACCAAATAAAAGTTTCGGTCCACCAAAAGAGCTGAATGGATGGATGGATGAATGGATAGGTGGATGGACTGATATGACTTTAGTCACTTGAGAAAAGACCCATCTATCCATACGATAACAAAGAATTGAAGACAAAGTTTCATCTAAAAGAACACCCACAAAGGCGTCAAATATACTCACAAAGCACTTGGAGAGCAAGATCGGCTTCGTATGTCGTGACCTCTCATGTTGACGTAGGTTGGTTCTATTCGGGCGAAGGGTGGTCAGTCAACGAAAAAGGAGGCTGACAACAATTTCCAACAGCCGCAAACTTCGCCAACACTTCCTCACCCAAACGCAAGACAATTTTACTGAGTTTGGAGAACCTGCGCCGATGGTGGTGGAAGGAGGCGACCCTTGGGAGCAGAGGACCGAAGAGTTAAACAAACAATTCTCCCCTTCCCTTTCCTCCCCAACATTCCCAGCGATACCCGCTCTGCGAGGTGGCCTGTCATGACAGCCTTTGTCGGAGTTCGGGGTGGTGTGGGGTTGGGTTAAAGCTACATGATGATTTTACTGACTCCACGCGCTGGGAAGGTTTAAAGCTACATGATGCTCTTACTGACGCCACGCGTTGGCTCTAGCGGGACTCGAACCGTCTCCGGACGTCTAGCTTCTGGCCTCCAGACGCGGGCGCCCTCGTCCAATCAGCCATCACACTCCACTCGACGTTATGAAATCGTATTCAGATGCTATCCAGGTGAACATTTTGTGTCCTTGTACCAGGTAAAGCGTTTTCAGAAACATGACCGATGTTATTTCTGGTCAAACCGTTCTCAGTTGACTCAGAAGCAAATGAGATCATCTCTATACATAGACACACGCATGTGTTTCTCTAATTTAATTGCCTATTTATGGTAAAGCTAATTTTGGAACGTTATCCAAAGGAATGTCGTTCTTTGGTTATCGTATAATAAGTCAGGGGGTGGAGGATAGAGTGAATTAACGGTGGTATTCTTAAAGAAAATATTTCTTTATATAAATCTAATATAAATCCTTGGAAAGTAAGGATTTATATAAGGAAAGATTTTTTTTTTTATAATACCACCTTAAGAATGTTTCGGTGGTATTCTTAGAAAAAATATTTCCTTAATATAAATCTTTCCCTTCCAAGGATTTATATTAGATTTACATAAGGAAAGATTTTTCTTTTTTAAGAATAACACCGGAAGTCCCTTCTCCAGCATCCTAAGAATTACGCCACCAAATGCATTCGAAACTCCCCAACAATCCTTTCGTCCTGTTCCCCGACCTAACTTCGTTAGTGTCTGGCCGTGGTTCGAATGCGCCCAACTAGAGGACCTGGTTAGTTACAGTTTTAAATTCCAGTTCATGTCTTCGGACAAGAGCTTCTGGTTGCAAAGTGGGGCCGTCTCATTTAACAATACTCCAAGAAGTCCTCTTCCCCCCAAAGCGGTCGGTAGCTTTCCAGAAGCTTTCCAGATCCTCTGGGTCTGGATAGAGTCGATCTGGAAACACCGACAAGTGGTTAAGAACTGGAAGTCTATCCAGGGCTGAGGGTCTGTTGGACCAAGATACCTCATCTTTGAACCCCGGGGTTCCTCGACAGTAACAACACAAGAATGTTCCAAAACATACACCAAACGAAGTTGTGTTCAAATGGAGTCGCATGAAGAAATGTCACACAAGAACGCCCACATGAAGAATCGTCACACCATGAGATCCCACCTGAAGAATTGAAACTCTAGTACGCCGAATATCAACAGTGGAATAAAGATTAGATTGGGTTAGGTTGAATGAGGGTTATGCTTATTGTCATCAACTTATACAACCGAAGAATCGTAAACCCAGGATGGCCCGCATGAAGAACGATCATCCTAGGAGAGCCCACATGAAGAATTGTCACACTGTCGAAATCTTGGGTGACGATTCTTCATATAATCCTTCAAATGTCTTTGAAAGAGCTTGTTCTTGATGTTACACCCTTCCCTATACACACAATACCTGTAGTCACGCATCAGGATATCAACAATGTATTCTAAGACGTTGATTCCCATGACTTCGATTCTTCGTTGCAGAATGTCGACTGAATCCAGGCAATTTTAACTTACTATTTCCTCCATTACAACCAAAGAATCGAACGCGGGAATTCTCCTCGCCACTTTCGACTGAATCCAGGCAATTTCAACTTACCATTTCCTCCGTTACAGCCAAGAAATCGAACGCGGGAATTCTCCTCACCAAGCAACGTACCTGCAAAGACAAATGACATAATCAGTAACGGTCACTGTAACGCCCCGATAAACAGCAAATCATAAAAGACGGACAAGAACGCCGAACGCCACGAGTCGACGACAGGAAGCGCACAGAAAGGGATAAGAGCAATAAAGTCTGCAATCGTCATGTCAAGAATCATTACGTAACTCGAGTGGTCTAACGTAATCCGTCTCAATACTCATTCCCTCACGTACGGGTGAGAAGACTCCCAAGAACAGAATTCTTCCCCAATGGGTCCCTTCTTCCCCCACACTACGGACCTTTTGGACCCTTTCACACTGAGCAACTAGTGACCGTCACTAGTGGCGGTCACTAGTTGCCTAGTGCGAAAGTCTCGGGCAACTGCAAGCAACCAGTGACTGTCACCGAGTTGTGGAATCCTTTCTCATCATCTCATTAGTCGAAAGAATGGCATCAATGGAGGAGGTGCTTCTTCTGTTGGCTTTGCTGGTCAAGAAAAAAAAAAAAACTCTCGAAAAAATAACAATGCATATGCATGAGAGATGTTACTGAACCGGGCAACCGCAGTGACGTAGTGTGAAAGGCTCAATTTAAAATAATGGTAGGCAACTAGTGACGGTCACTAGTTGCCTAGTGTGAAAGGGGCCATAGAAATCCCTTACTTCCACTGCAATCCCAGTGACAGTCATGTTTTTATCCAGCGATGTTCTGACGTTGTGGCTGTACGCACGTTTCACGAGCTCTAGTGAATTTTGGCAGTGACTAATAAGGTAAGGTTAGGTTAGGTTAGGTTCGGTAAGGTTAGGTTCGGTAAGGTTAGGTTCGGTAAGGTTAGGTTCGGTAAGGTTAGGTTCGGTAAGGTTAGGTTCGGTAAGGTTAGGTTAGGTTAGGTAAAGTTAGGTAAGGTAAGGTTAGGTAAGATTAGGTTAGGTTAGGTTAGGTTTGGTAAGGTTAGGTTAGGTAAGGTTAGGTTAGGTAAGGTTAGGTTAGGTTAGGTAAGGTTAGGTAAGGTTAAGTTAGGTTAGGTAAGGTTAGGTTAGGTTAGTGCATCGGGTCTCCGAGTCAGGGGAGGGACCCTTTGGGAAAGAATTCTAGCCTTGCGTGTCTGATGACAAGTCGTCCCCCACTGCATCAGTTCCTGGACGACTGCAGACTGTCCGGAGAGGGGCAGACGGGAACTCAACTCAATTGTATACGAGTGCAGAGCTGTGTCGAGTGTTTGCGAGCGTAAGACTCTCTCTCTCTCTCTTCTCTCCCTTTCTCTCGCTCTCTTCCTCCTCTCTCTATTTCTTTCTCTCTCCCCTATATCTTTCTCCCTCTTACTCTACCTCAATCTCTCTCTCTCTCCCTTCTCTCTCTCTCCCTACTCTCTCTTTCTTCCCCACCTCTTTCTCTCTCTCTCACTCTCTTTCCCCACCTCTCTTTTCACCCCCTCTCTTTATATCTCTTCCTTCCCCCTTTCTATCTCTATTCCCCTCTCATCCACCCATCCACATATGTACACAGGTTAATTCACCATAGAAATGCATTTTCCTAATCACTACCATTGTCCCTCTCTCCACACTGTAATGGAAATGTGTGTAATTAAAAGTGTGCAATTGTCCACTAGCAATAAAATACTGGTCACACAATGAGGTCAACGTAAAACTGAGAGCGTAGCCCAATAATGATTACCATTCACAATTATCTAAAGCCAAAATGCAATAAAAGGTAAACGTATTTACTTTCATAGTACAACAAAAAATTATATACAAATATATATTTCATACTTGCAAAGGTGCAAGTGTGGACACACACACACACACACACACACACACACACACACGACTCGATGGCGCAGTGGTAGAGTTCCCGGCCGCCACTACGGAGGTCCGGGTTCGAATCCCGCCCAGGGCTGAAATAATTTCAGTATCGCTGCGCTGCGAGTCGTTACTCCAACTCTCGTAGACGAGGAGTTGTGTGTATGTATGTGCGTGTAAGGTCACATCATTACCCACAGATCGGTCATACACGAGCTCTGAGCTCTCTTCCGGAAGGGAAATCGCTGTCGATCACGAGTCCGACACGTGGTCCAAGACCATGGTGGTGAATCACACGTTAATCGTTTATCCCTACCTTAAGATTTACTTTATTCTGACCTTCAATTCTTCGTTCATCTCTTTTTGCCTTTCCCCCTCTTTTTCTTAAGAATTCTTCTTTCCCTTTTTCTTACCAATTCTTTTTTCTCTTCGCTTTTTCTCCTCTTCTTCTTCTTTCTTTCTTTCCATTATAACTTTTTGTTACTCCAGCCAGGCCTTACTCGTTCTTCTTCTTTCCTTTTTCCACTACACAAGAGCTGTGTTCTTTATAATAAATTTTTTATCACGTACGAGTATTTAGTAACTGTAACACTAACAATAGTAATAATAACAGCCATAGTAGCAAAAGTAATATTGACAATATTACTGTATTGATAACAGTCACAGTAATAAGAATAAGAATAATAACAATAATAATGATAATGATAATGACGATAACAACTCAACTTTTATAATAATAATAATAATAATAACGAAAATAATAACTATAGTAATAATAACTATAATAATAATAATAATAATAATAATGGTAATAATAACAACAACAATAATAATAGTGGTAATAATGTTGATCCTAATAGGAAAATAATGCTAAAACAAAAATAATACAAAATATAATAGTAATAACGGTAATGATAGCAATAATAATAATACAAAAATAATGCTAAAATAAAAAATAACACAAATATACTGTATTAGTAATAATAGTAATGATAGCGATAATATTAATTGTAAGCTATACACCCTACGTTCCATACAACCTTTCTTGGTCAGCTAATGTCCTTCCCCGCCGCCATGACGGACTTCCACGTGCCACGATCCTTCCAGAGTGCATCCAGGCGTGCTATCCGAACGTGGATCCATCCTCTCTCGTTAACGAGCCCCAATTAAAACACACGCAGAAACATCTCTTTACTGCGTTTACGAGCTAATGGAAATATATTAATTATGATCTCCTGTTGGAGTGACTGGTTTTTCGAAATACAAAAATGACATGAAAAAAGTATGCGATACTGAAACGCGTTGTTATACATCCACACGATCTGCATATTGTACCGATGCCCATGGAATGGTGATGTCATGATATTCCGTGTGTGTGTGTGTGTGTGTGTGTGTGTGTGTGTGTGTGTGTGTGTGTGTGTGTGTGTGTGTGTGTGTGTGTGTGTGTGTGTGTGTGTGTGTGTGTGTGTGTGTGTGTGTGTGTGTGTGTGTGTGTGTGTGTGTTTTGGACTTGTGATTGACAGCTATTTGCCTCCCGGAAGACAGCTCAGAGGTCGTATATGACCGATCTATGGGTAATGCTGTGACCTTACACGCGCGCACACACATATATATACACACACACACACACACACACACAACTCCCCGCCCACGAGAGTTAGAGTAAGACTCGCAGAGTAGCGATACTGAAATTATTTCAGCCCTAGCCGTGTGTGTTTGTGTGTGAGAGAGAGAGAGAGAGAGAGAGAGAGAGAGAGAGAGAGAGAGAGAGAGAGAGAGAGAGAGAGAGAGAGAGAGAGAGAGAGAGAGAGAGAGAGAGAGAGAGAGAGAGAGAGAAGAGTAACAGGAAGTTAAAAGAAAAACGTCAAAATACGATGGATTGATTTGAGAGAAAGTGGGGAAGTGAACCAAATGTCGTCTGCAGACGAAGCAACATTGAATGCGAGATAATGAGAGCGTCTCCAGGCGCCATTATCAAATTTTAGAGAAATTTACGAAAATATTATCCCGACAATTCCACAAATGTATAATTACATCTCTCTTATGCCACCATCTTATCTTATAGTCTTCATATAATACCATTATTTTATGTTAGGAAGGTTGAATAACTCAATTGATGGAGCGGTAGGTTTCTGATCATAAACTCGAAGTTTCGAATCCCGCTTGCGTTAACTGAGTTTCCAGGCGCGGGTCAATTAAAATTACATACGTGTTTGTACACTTTATCTTATCTTGCGGCTGCTAGCCTCTGGGAGTGCAATGACCTTGTGTACCCGGAACGTGGCCAAAAACCCAAACGTCTTGAGTGATTCCAAAATAGCCTACTGGGCGACATCCGACACAACAACTTCTAATTAATATATTTTTTTTTTTAGCAGCAGGTATTAATCCACCTACTGGGGGTTATGTCAGGCTATTCTAAGCACGCACGCACACGCGCGCACACACACACACACACACACACACACACACACACACTGCGAGTCGTTACTCCAACTCTCGTGGGTGGGGAGTTGGATTACCCATAGGCCGGTCATACACGAGCTCTGATCTCTCTTCCGGGAGGGGAATAGCTGTCGATCACGAGTCCAACACGTGATCCAAGACCATGGTGAATATCTCTCTCTCTCTCTCTCTCTCACACACACACACACACACACACACACACACACACACACACACACACACACACACACACTGAGTCGTTACTTCAACACTCGTGGGTGGGGGAGTTGGGTGTGTGTGCGTGCGTGTAAGGTCACAGCATTACCCATAGATTGGTCATATACGAGCTCTGAGCTCTCTTCCGGGTGGGAAATAGCTGTCGATCACGAGTCCAACACGTGATCCAAGACCGTGGTGAATCACACAGTAAAATACAGGACCCCACGAGCGTCGCTCCTTCCCTGTATACTACGATTACGTAAATACACACAAACACACTCGGCAAACTTCCTTGCCCACCAGGGCTGGGGTGCCGGCTTGCAGTGATATGATGCTTTTTCAGCCCTGGACGGAGGCCGATCTAATGACCACTCAGCAGGCGAGATTGGTACTACTACACCAGTAAGCTGGTCCGTGCGTGCGTGCGTGTGTGTATGTGTATGATGCAGAGGTAAGAGAAAGTAACAGAGAAAACTAATGTTGAGAGAGAGAGAGAGAGAGAGAGAGAGAGAGAGAGAGAGAGAGAGAGAGAGAGAGAGAGAGAGAAAGCGAGAGAAAGAGAGAGAAATAGAGAGAGAGAGGGGGTGGGAGGAGAGAGAGGGGAGAGAGAGAGAGAGAGGAGAGAGAGAGAGGGGAGAGAGAGAGGGGGATGGGGAGAGAGAGAGGGGAGAGAGAGGAGAGAGAGAGATAAAGACAGTAGGTAGATAGATAGATAGATAAATATTCTGTAATTTCAAGAAAAACTGCCGGCTTGGATGAAGATTTCTCAAGATATCAACTCTTGGTTCTAATTTGCTTAATCATTATTCATGTGTGGAAGTTTCCTAATTAGGACTTGGCGTCGCATATTTTGAACACGCCCTCATTACGTGTTCAACAAATCTGCTTTCTGGAGAGATATTACACAAACGACAGCACCCCCCCCCACCCCCGCCCCTCTTCGCGTGACAAATAAATAAATAAATATACAAATAAATAAATAAATAAAACAATTAGGACTCCGTTTTCTGTTTAGGTTCGTTTCTGAACATTTTCCTTTTTCTTAGTTTCTTGGCGTTTCATTCGAGGTTTGCAGACATCAGAGCCTGTGAAAGAGTTTGTTAATTAAGAAGATAATGGTTGTTATATTATGTCACTTACAGGACACGGTCTAAGACACAAACACACACACACATACAGCCACATACACACATACACACACACACACTCACAGGCACACACGTACACATACAAACACCGACACATACATAGACACAAATACACATACACTCAGACACAAACACGCAAACACACATACACTCATAGACACACATACAGACACAAATACGCAAATGCACATACACTCACACATACACAGACACAAACACGCAAACACATATACACTCACAACACACATACAGACACAAATACGCAAGCATACATACACTCACAGACACACACAAACACGCAAACACACATACACTCACACATACACAGACACAAACACGCAAACACATATACACTCACAGACACACACGCAAACACGCAAACATACACACTAACACACATGGCCAATTAATTGAACGAACGTTCTGGAATACTTCTGTCCGAATGCTGACGACCACAAGCCCCACAATCCGAAAAAAAAAAAAAAAAAAAAAAAAAAAAAAACCTGATCGAGGCCACAAAATTTCATTCTATTTTTTTCCGTCCTCGCTCTCGTTAAACCGAGACGTACAAGGCACACAGGGCGACAAAGAGGACACTACGAAGGTGCCTGAGGAGGAAAAACACGGAAGGGGAGGCGTTCGAATCCTTCTGTCGACGCAGAAACAATCTTCACAGATTTCTTTCCATCGACACCGAGACGAGGAACGCGCTTTCGTCAACGGAGAGGTCTCCGGTCGATTCACAATCATCAGTGCCGTGTCCGTACCGTGTCAGTTCCGTGTCAGTGATATCAGTGACGCTTCCGTGATGTTTCTTAACACACATCAGCCACAATAAAATATATAAAGAATCCCAACAGGTTAAGGAGATTTCAGATCGGTTTTGGTGCGTTGTACCACCAGTGTTGTCCCTACAACTACTGGGAACAAACAGTGGTATTCTTAAAAAAAATCTTTCCTTATGTAGACCTTTCCTTATATAAATCTTATATAAATCCTTAGAAGGGAAAGAATTTTTTTTAAGAATACCACCGTAAGAATCTTACGGTGGTATTCTTAATCAAAATTCTTTCCTTATATAAATATTTCCTCATATAAATCTTATATAAATCCCTGGAATGGAAAGAATTTTATTTAAGAATACCATCGTTAGACCTAGAACAAGAACTAGTTGTACGTAAGAACATAAGAATGAAGGAGACTGCAAGAGACCATAAGGCCTACACAGGTACACCATGAACTGGATCGTGGATTTAAGGGCTATGGAAGGAGAAATGAAGAAAGACATATAAAATAACTGGCAGAGAAGGGACTAAATGATAAATAAATACATTAAATATAATAAAAAAAAATGTACTCGTGGGGAAATGCATTACTTTTAAGGACGGTGGGTTTGGTGTTCACAGTTAAATTCTTTATTCAATCATAAATATATATGCACACACACAAACAAACACACACACTAGAAACAAGCCAACAAAAGAATAAGAACCAAAGATGTGATGATGACTCCTTCACTCGCCAGAAAATGAATAAATAAATAAATAAATAAATAAATAAATGATAAATGAAAAATTGGCGACCTTGACAGTTTGTGGCGTAGGTTACTGCAACTGTGAACGGACAAAACCCCAATCGGTAGGTTAGGTTAGGTTAGGCTAGGCTAGGTTAAGTTAGGTAAAGTTAGGTTAGGTTAGCTTAGGTTAGGCTAGGTTAAGCTAGGTTAGGCTAGCTTAAGTTAGGTTATATTAGGTTAAGTTAGGTTAGGTTAAGTTACGTTAGGTTATGTCCTTCCCCCCCACCCCCAATTTTCCTATTGGGTTTTTGTCTGCTATGCAGATTGGGGTTTTTGTCCGATGGGATTTTCTACTGCAACATACTTGGGCGAGTTAGCAAAGGGAGAATTGTATGAGGAATAAACATTGGTTAGAGTTGGAGGTATACAGGAAAATGTCGTGATTATTGACAAGAGAAGCAGTTGATGACATGTGAGGGAGATGGAATGTAAAGAAAAGTAAAAATGAAAGGGAAATGATTAGAAAGGAAGAAGGGAAGATTAAAAGGAGAGAGGTTGGGAGGAGTAGAAGAAGAGGACGAAGGAAATTCGTGTGAAGGGACTGTGAGTCTGTGTGAGTCTGTGTAAGTGACGTTTCGCTATGATGTCGTTCTGTGAGTCTGTGTGAGTCTGTGAAAGTGATGTTTCGCTGTGATGTCGTTCTGTGAGTCTGTGAGTCTGTGTAAGTGACGTTTCGCTATGATGTCATTCTGTGAGTCTGTGTAAGTTTGTGTAAGTGACGTTTCGCTATGATGTCGTTCGGTGAGTCTGTGTGAGTCTGTGTAAGTGACGTTTCGCTGTGAAGTCCCCCTTCATACAAAGGATTACAAAGGAGATGCATGCCGACATGAGACCTTTTGGTCCATAACTAGGTGGGATGCCAAAAAAAAAAAATTATAATAATGATAAATAAATAAATAAACAAAAAATAAAAAATATAATATAAATGATAATAAAATAAGTAAATAAATAGATATGTAAAGTTGAATAATAAACAAACATGTAAATAGCAAATAATAATAATTTGACATGAATAAATATAAATGATAATCAAGCAAATAATAATAAATAAACAGACCAATAATAGCAAACAAATAAATAAATATTATAAAATAAATGGTAGGCATTACAGCATCATTCTTACTGATGTCAGACAATTTCATTCATCTTAGGGAACTCTGGCCTAACCATGGGGGAAGCAAGGTAACGTAGAAGAAGAACGAATAATTTGAAAATGTATCCCGATTTATCAGTGTTCGAACCAAATGAAAACAGTCGAAGAAATACGAAACAGCTTCTCCTGAACAACACTGCCTCAAACTGATATCCGCCTACTCAAGAGTCAAAAATGGTTTTCTTGTGCGCTAATTAACTTTCTATCAACGACGCTTATCAATAGCAACGAAAAGAACGAAGAAGGATAGGAAACAATGGACGAGTAGAAAGGCGAAGGATAACCGAAGCAAGCAGGGACGTAAAGAAGAAGAAGAAGAAGAAGAAGAAGAAGAAGAAGAAGAGGGAGGGAGGAAGAGGGGGAGGAAGAGGGGGAGGAAGGGCGGCAATGGTGAGAGAAAGGAAGAGTCGGGGGGGATAAGGGACGAAGAGAGAAGGGAGAAAGAGAGAAAGAGAGGTTCCCTCTTTTTCTCCGAAGCAGGCAGGGACGTGAAGAAGAAGAAGAAGAGGGAGGGAAGAAGAGGGGGAGGAAGGGCGGGAGTGGTGAGAGAAAGGAAGAGTCGGGGGGATAAGGGACGAAGAGAGAAGGGAGAAAGAGAGAAAGAGAGGTTCCCTCTTTTTCTCCGAAGCAGGCAGGGACGTGAAGAAGAAGAAGAAGAGGGAGGGAGGAAGAGGGGGAGGAAGGGCGGGAGTGGTGAGAGAAAGGAAGAGTCGGGGGGATAAGGGACGAAGAGAGAAGGGAGAAAGAGAGAAAGAGAGAAAGAGAGGTTCCCTCTTTTTCTCCGAAGCAGGCAGGGACGTGAAGAAGAAGAAGAAGAAGAGGGAGGGAGGAAGAGGGGGGAGGAGGGGCGGGAGTGGTGAGAGAAAGGAAGAGTCGGGGGGATAAGGGACGAAGAGAGAAGGGAGAAAGAGAGAAAGAGAGAAAGAGAGAAAGAGAGGTCCCTCTTTTTCTAGGAAGTCCTCCGGCGTCTGTGGCTTCAGTGATTAGACCGCCCAGGTATGCCAGCCGGACCATTCGTCACGAACCCTGCAAAGCAACAATGTCCCTTCGAATTCCCTCCTCCCTCCCCTCCCTCCCTACCCTCCCTCCCCCCCTCCATCCCCTAACTCGTCCCCCTACTCCACCTAACGCTCAACTCCACCCTTCCCGGCCCCAACTCCCTTCCACATTTATTTGTCCCTTCCCGGTCCCAACTCCCTTCCACATTTATTTGTCCCTTCCCGGCCCTAACTCCCTTCCACATTTATTTGTCCCTTACCCTTTTCCGATGAGGGGTTTGTATGCCCCCCACCCCCCACCCCCCACTCCCTCTCGGTGGAGCAGCCGTTGCGGTACATGGACCCCAGTTCCCATCTTCGACTTCCACCCGTCTGATCTCTCCTCCACTTGACATCCACTTCACACTCTCCAGTCCTGGATCCGACTTCGTAAGATCTCTTCCTCAATCCCTCACGAATATCTCCGTCTCAACTACGGTGCCAAATCTATCCACGGTCTCTCTATTCTCGCTCTATGAAATCTCTTCCTCAATCCCTCACGAACATTCCCGTCTCAACTACGGTGCCAAATCTATTCACGGTGTCTCCATTCTCGTTCCATAAAATCTCTTCCTCTATCCCTCACGAACATTCCCGTCTCTACTACGGTGCCACATCTATCCACGGTCTCTCTATTCTCGCTCCATAAAATCTCTTCCTCAATCCCTCACGAACATTCCCGTCTCAACTACGGTGCCAAATCTATCCACGGCCTCTCTATTCTCGCTCTATGAAATCTCTTCCTCAATCCCTCACGAACATCTCCGTCTCAACTACGGTGCCAAATCTATTCACGGTGTCTCCATTCTCGTTCCATAAAATCTCTTCCTCTATCCCACAGGAACATTCCCGTCGCAACTACGGTGCCCAAATCTATCCACGATGTCTCCCCATTCTCTCCCCATCCATTCCTCAGATCTCCTCCCCATTACCCACCGACAGAAACCCATGCCTGGATCTCCTGGGAGCCGGTCTTGCTTTCCAGACCCGCAGACGAAGGAGGAAGAGGGGAATCGATCCCCGGACTCGTTTTGCACATTCGATCCAGGAGGTCTTGGCCAAGGAGGAACCTTCGAGTATTGGCTCGTCCTCCTTCTCCTTCTCTTTTTTTTTTTTTTTTTTTCTCTCCCTCCAGAGGAACTCTGTCGTTCTTCTTTTATGGTTCCTTCGACATATTTCCGTGTCGTTGGCCTCTCTCCTCCTCCTCCTCCTCTCTCCTCCTCCTCTTTTATTGCCTACGGTCTGCGCATAAATTCACTTTTCTCGGTGATATATTTTCGAAATTCATCAGGTTCTGTTCCCGGGGCCCTCTCTTCCTTCTCCTCTTCCTCCTCTTTCTCTTCTTCCTTCCTCCTCCCCCTCCTAGCTCGCCTTCTCTCTCTTTCTTCACCTCATTCCTCTTTCATCTTCGCCTAAGTGCTCTTTCTCTCATGTCACCAAAATTCTTTCTCGATTTTTATTTATTCATTTTGCTATTTATTCCCTTATTTTGTTTTCCATGAACGACCCAATTATGGAAACCTGGTTAAAATACCTAGTTCTTTCCAAGCGTTAATTACCCATCCATCCCTACCCCCAAAACCTATACGTCACAGTTAGAGAGAGAGAGAGAGAGAGAGAGAGAGAGAGAGAGAGAGAGAGAGAGAGAGAGAGAGAGAGAGATAGATACAGATAGAGAGACAGAGAGATATAGATAGATAGATAGAGAGAGATAGAGATAGAGAGACAGAGAGAGATAGATAGAGAGAGATAGAGAGACAGAGAGAGATATAGATAGAGAGATAGAGAGACAGAGATATAGATATAGATAGAGAGACTGGGAGAGATAGATCGATAGAGAGACTGAGAGCTAGATAGATCGATAGAGATACTGAGAGATATAGATAGATAGATAGATAGAGAGCAAACCTACACACACACACACACACACACACACACACACACACACACACACACACACACACACACACTAACACTTCTATACAAATGCCGGGAAGGATTCGATCTGCCAGCCCCTCCCGGACAGGAACACCACTCGACCGTGCTACTTCCTACACATTTTTTTTTTCGCATCCGACCTAGATATGGATCAAAAGGTCTCCTGTCGGCATGCTCCGCCTTTGTAATCCTTTGTAATGTCACCAAGACACCAAAACTCCGGGAGCGTCACGTTACCCACGAGGGTAAGGACCTCGCCAGCCCAAGCAACCTTGATTCGACCTTGACGGAGGAAGGCGACCGGCGCCGGGTAGCCAAGAGCTGTTGCATGCCACGAAAATCCCCCCCCACCCCGGCCTTCCCCCTCCCCCCAAACAGTCCTTCACAAATGTCTGATTACCCTCCTCCTCCTCCCCCTTCCCCCTATACCCTCGGATGAATAAAATCGTTTTTGCGTTAGGCAGAAGCGAACCTACAAGATGTGCTCTATCTCTGGATTAAGAAAGTTAACTGTATGAAGGCAGTTCCTTCAGTCTAGGAACCATTTCCGAGCATACAAAATCGCCTGTGGTTAGCCAGAATGAAGCCTACGTAGTGCGACACGAGGACGCATGGCATACGCGGGCAATCCCCAACAAGAAGTCCGTCTTTTCCTGAATAAAATCATCTGGCGGCAAGACTGTCCTCTTCTCGATAAACGAGTGTTTTGTCTTTCCCTTCAGAGCCATCTAGCGGCCGAGGATGTCCACCTCACTCTCTCCTACTTGCGCACGCCATTCTCGACGTCCTACGAGTGTCCTATGGTCGCCCACGGGGAAGAAAGGTTTCCAAGGCGGTATTTTCTCGAGATGAAATGACGTCAAATTCTGACGTCACAGTCTTACGTCATCTCGGAATCTGACGTCATTACTTATTTGGAAAGTGACGTCATAGCTACCGGGAACCGAAGGAACCGGGAGTCCTTATGGTATCGAGAAAGCGTTCGTCACTATGGGAATCATTGACGCTTGCGCAAACGAAGAAGTAGGATTCTAAACCAAACACGCAAATCACAGCCTTATTTCATCTCAGGATAAGGCCTATAATTGCGGACGCTGTGTCCTGTGGTCTCGTAGTGCATCACATAAATTTTTGTTTAAATATACGGCCAGAAAGTCCTGCATGAAATGGTTTTCTTCGTTCTTATTTTTCAGAAAATACGAGGGACAGACTCCACCTCGAGACGAATAAAATCCCCTGGCGTTAGGTAGAATGGCCTCCATCAAAGAGAACATCAATTTGAGGAGATGAAATTACTTCCCAGGTGTCATTGCCCGCTGACGGAATGACACGTGTCACTTTCCCCCATCTTCAGGTAAGCGTGTCACAGACGACACAAATAACGCCACGTGTGACACACGGGCGCCGTCGGAGCATTCCGACACGTTCATAAAGGTCCGACAACTTTTCTTCTCACTCGGCCTTCTGTCGCAACAACACTATTACCATGTTCACAACTTCGTTATGTTTTCGTTCACTGCGTAGGCATATTGTTATGTATATTACATTTTCCCATATTGCAATATTCTATCCAATTTTTCTTACTCGCGGGCTTCTGTCGCAATATTATGACCATGTTAACCAGTTTCTTATATTTTCGTTCACCATATACATATTATATATATACATATAAAGAGAAGCAAAATATAAGATAATTGAGACAAAAAGGAGAGATGTAAAATGGGGAAGAAGTATGGCAGATTTTTTTTTTTTTAATGAATAAAAAGATATTTTGGAAGGAAGTTAATAAAGTAAGGGGAGGCGAGTCAAGCACAGAGGAAAAGGTAAAGGGCGCAGACGGACAGATGTTAACAGAGAAGGAGGCGGTAAAGGGAAGAATGGGGGAGTATTTTAGAGACCTGTTAAATGTGGAGGAAAGAGGGATTGATGGTAACAGTGGGAGATGCTAAGAATATGACTGGGATGAGAGAGGAAAATTGAGGAGAAATAAGAAAAGATGATGAGAGCAGGTAAGGCACCTGGGTTGAATGGACGTCATGTGTAGTGTCTGAAGAAGGAAGGCACAGTAATAGTGGACTAACTAGTAAGGTTGTTTAATGTGTGCCTTAGGATGGGTACAGTGTCGGAGGACTGGAGGAGTGTCTGTATAGTTCTGCTTTACAAAGAAAAAGGGGACATATGTGAGTATAGTGGTTTTAGTTAGTTGAGTGTAGTTAGGAAGACTTGTGGGATGGTTTTAACTGAGAAGATTAGGAAATGAACAGAGGAAGTCACAGGTGAGGAACAGTGTGGGTTTACTATAGGTAGAAGTTGCGTGGATCAGATTTTTAGGGTAAAAAAAAAAAAAGATTTTTAGGGTAAGACAGATCTGTGAGAATGCTTTACCAAAAGGTAAGGATGTGGGGGGGGGGGGGAGAAAGCCCTTGGTGTATACATACACACACACACACACACACACAAATATAAATATATATATATAAATATATATATATATAAAAATATATGTGTGTGTGTGTGTGTGTGTGTGTGTGTGTGTGTGTGTGTGTGTGTGTGTGTGTGTGTGCTTGTATATTCATATATATTTATGAATAATATTTTTTCTTCCTTTTCTTTTTTCTTTTCTTTCCGATTTCCCCCCAATATTACCTTTGTGGGACAAACAACTAAAAGTGCGTTCGTGAACGGTTTCCCGTGCGATATGATAATTGGCAGAAGACCTTGAAAAACCAGCGTCATTCAGACCATCCAATCATGGCGCCGGCGGCAGAACCCTCAACAAGATCAACAACAGCAACAACAACGGACGCTCGTTTACCCCAACGGTCATGACGTCGTGACTTTCAGGATTCTGTTTTGTCTCACGCCGGCCGGTTTTATTCAGCTGAAAAAGGAACATGACCAAGAGCCGCTGGCGTTAACCATCGCTTCTATCCTTTGGGTAAAAGTCGCAAAGACTTGAGTCACAAAATTGGAAAAGGAAAACTAAAAAAAATATTAAGTATAAAAAGACCACATGAAGAATCTTCATCCCAGACTTCGACAGGGTGACAAATCTTCATATGCGCTCTCCTAAGGTGACAATTATTTATGTGGGCTATCCTAAGGTGACAATTCTTCCTGCGGGCCATCCTGGGTTTATAATTCTTCGGTTGTATGAGCTGATGACAATATGCATAACCCTCATTCAACCTAACCTCGTCTAATCTTTATTCCACTGTTGATATTAGGCGTAATGGGGTGACAATTCTTCAGGTGGGATCTCATGAGGTGACGATTCTTCGTGTGGGCGTTCTGGGGGTGACAATTTTTCAGGTGGGATCTCATGGGGTGACGATTCTTCGTGTGGGCGTTCTGGGGGTGACAATTCTTCAGGTGGGATCTCATGGGGTGATGATTCTTCATGTGGGCGTTCTGGGGTGACAATTCTTCATGTGGGATCTCATGAGGTGACGATTCTTCATGTGGGCCTTCTGGGGTGACAATTCTTCAGGTAGGATCTCATGAAGTGACGATTCTTCGTGTGGGCGTTCTGGGGGTGACAATTCTTCAGGTGGGATCTCATGGGGTGACGATTCTTCATGTGGGCGTTCTGGGGGTGACAATTCTTCAGGTAGGACCTCATGAGGTGACGATTCTTCGTGTGGGCGTTCTGGGGGTGACAATTCTTCAGGTGGGATCTCATGGGGTGACGATTCTTCGCGTGGGCGTTCTGGGGGTGACATTTCTTCACGTGACCCAGAAAGTAAGGACTGTAGAAGCTGATGGCGATCTGCCTTGCCTTTCGAGTGGAGACTATTTCCCAACGGTAATGAAAGGATGCGTGTCTCGGGCCCGTAGGGGTTCCATTCACTGACGACGCCATGGCCACCCAACCAGCTGAAGACTGAATGAGTTGACCAACAGGTGACGGAGGGAGGGCGAGAGAGGGAGGGAAGGGAGAGGAAGGGAGGGTGGGAGGGAGAGGGAGGAAGGGAAGGAGAGGGAGGAAGGTAGGGTAGGAGGGAGAAGGAGGGAGAGAGGGAGGGATAGAGAGAGGGAGGGAGGGAAGGAGAGGGAGGGAATGAGAGGGAGAGAGGGAAGGGGAGGGAGAGGGAGGGAGGGGAGAGGGAGAAGAGAGAGGGAAGGAAGGAGAGGTAGTAAGGGAAGGAAGGAGAAGGAGTAAGGGAAGGAAGGAGCGGGAAGGAGAAGGTAGGGTGGGAGGGGGAGAGGGAAGGAAGGAAGAGAGGGAGGAAGAGAGGGAGGAAGGGAGGGAGGGGGAATTTTGCTCCCTCACCATGCTGTGGCGCACTGTATAGCTCTTCCTCCAGGAGGTGTCAAGCGATTTTATTATAAGTCAGTTAAAGACTAAACCTCACTTCGATCGAACTAAACACCAATGAACCTGGTTCCCACATTTCAAGATAAATGAACAGATAATAAATAGATAAATAAATAAATAAGTAAATAAATAATTATTAATAAACACGACACAGGCTACACAATGTCACCAAAGAATATATCAAACCATTCACACAAGCAATGAGGATGTGTGTATTTTGTGTGTGTGTGTGTGTGTGTGTGTGTGTGTGTGTGTGTGTGTGTGTGTGTGTGTGTGTGTGTGTGTGTGTGTGTGATTCACCATGGTCTTGGATCACATGTTGGACTCGTGATCGAAAGTTTTTACCCTCCCGGAAGAGAGCTCAGAGCTCATATATGACAGATCTATTGGTAATGCTGTGACCTTACACTCACACACACACACCCAACTCCCCACCCACGAGTTGGAGTAACGACCCGCAGCGCAGCATTCCTGAAATTATTTCAGCCCTGGGCGGGATTCGAACGAACGGTTGCGAATGCTACCACTGCGCCGTCGAGTGCGTGTGTGTGTGTGTGTGTGTGTGTGTGTGTGTGTGTGTGTTCTACCCATTCACCAAACCGATTCAGGCAAAGAAATACCTTCCCATACCCACAATAATAAAAGGCAAAGAAAAACCTCCCCATACCAACAGTAATAAGAAAAAGAAGGAACGTTAAATAATTACTTTTAAGAGAGAATTCATCCTGAAGTGACGCCAACCTAATCAGTTCAACGGCTTATCAATGGTCTACATTGAGGCGGGAAGATCAGACGACTCGGGGGGCGCGGGACATAGAAAACGGGAAATTTCAAATTTCAAACCGAAAACGAACTTAACGACACAAATCGTCACCTCAACGGCCGAAAATGGATGGTCGCAGTTGAAAGGAAGAGAAATATGCGGTCAAGAGGGGGGATAAAGAGATAGAAGAAGAGAGGGAGAGAGAGAGAGAGAGGAGGGAGGTGGAAATTAGGATCTAAAGATCTTGATGGCGGGCGTAACCGTTAGAGAGGACATGACGTGGAAAAAACGTGGACCAGATGAGGTCTCAATAAGCTTTGGTGAATATCTGTGGAGGACGAGGAGGAGGAAGGAAAGGAAGAAGAATCAAATTAAGAGATGGAAGAAGACCAAAAAGAGTAAGAAAAAAATAAGTCAGAAAAGGCGAGAAGAGAAGAGAAGAGAGGAGAAGAGAAGAAAGATAGAGACGAGGAAAAGGAGCACAGTGACAATATATACAACTGCATTCGAACAAAGATGAGAAAATATAGAAATCATGCTGCCTATCATAACCCAAGTCTGTTGCCGCTCTGTCTGGCATTTGTACGCGCAGAGAAGTAAGCAAGCAAGCAAGCAAGGAGGGGAAGAAGGGAGGGAGGGAGGGAGGGAGGGAGGAAGCAATCAAGGAAGGAAGGGAGGAAGGCAGGCAGTTCCAGGAAGTAAGGCTCCGGAAGGCCTCGTATCCTCGGCACAGGTGTGTCTAGCACGTCTGATCTCTTCCCATGCCTTCCTACCCTTCCCTCCTTTTTCCTTCCTTCCTACATAAGGTAGGAAGGAAGGCCTTCCGGGGGAAAGGAGGAGAGCGTGGAAGAAAATAAAAGAGGAATGGGGAAGGAAAAGAAGCAAGAAGAGGTGGAGGGGGAAGAGGAATGAGGAGGAAAACAAAGGAAGAACAAACAACAGCAAGACTACTGGCCCTAACGAGGTTGTTTGTGTTTACTAAACTAAGCTACAGTTAAGAAAACAGGGCAGAAGATGAACTAACACTACTGCTACCACTATCCTATCCAATTGCAATTAAATACCGGGTTGTCAGGGTTTTTTATTGCAAGGGATAATATTTCATTTGCGGATTATATTCCAAGTATTTATCTAAGCGATTTTTAAATGTCATTGTGTTACTTTCAACGACAGCGGAAGGTAACGAATTCCATACATTAACAACCCGGTTCAAGAAGAAGGAGGAGGAGGAGGAAGAAGAGAAGGTGGAGGACAGGGAGATTGAGGAGGGGAAGGAGGAGGAGGAGGAGGAGGAGGTGGAGGAGGAGGAGGGAGAAGGGGGAGTAGAATGATGGAGAAGAAGACGTAGGGGGAAGATGAAGGAAAGGAAAGAGGTGGTGAAAGAGGAAGATGAGTAGGAAAGGAAGAGGAAAGGAGGAGAGAGGAGGAAGGGAAGGACGAAGAGGAAAACGGGAAGGAGGACAGGAGAAGCTAGAGGTATGGAAGTAGGAGATAACGGGAAAAATAGATAAAAAAAAAATCGAGAAAAGAAAAAAGAATACACGGGACAAAATGTCGAGAATCAAACGTACTAATGGGATAATGCAAAGGGAAGAAACGACCTCAGAAGTGAGGGGGAAATCGCGTGAAACCCGACGACAGAAGAACCAGGGAGACAAAAGAGGGGAAGAAAGGAGGGGGAAACGGTGAGGGTATGTCTGACCGACGAGAGGGGAGAGGAGAGAGGAGAGAGGGGAGAGGGGAGAGGAGAGAGGAGAGAGGAGAGAGGAGAGAGGGGAGGGGGGTAAGGTGTTTGCAGACATGGAGGGGGCATAGGGAAAGGCCTGGATTCTCTCCCCCTCCCCCTCCATCATCTCCACCTCCTCTCAACCGACCTCGTTCCTTCTCCAACACATTTGGCAACTTCCCCATACCCGTCTGGTGAGCAACGATAGCACACTCACGCCTCTTGCACCAACCTGTGCCCACAACCGGTGTCAAAAAGACGCGTCGTCAATGCGTCTACGTCATCAACACCATCACTCTCGGAACCCGTCTGACCGCCAGCGACGTCATTAAACGTGACGTTTATCACTCCCATACGTCACCAATCTTTGCACCACTGGCTGTGCCACAGGTGCCACTGACACCATTATTTGCACAACTTTTGCCGTTACTGTCGCCAACGTCGCGCGCACGCGCACACATATACACGGCTCGATGGCGCAGTGGTAGAGTTCCCGACCGCCACTATGGTGGTCCGGGTTGGGTTCAAACACCGCCCAGGGCTGAAATTATTTCAGTATCGCTGCGCTGCGAGCCGTTACTCCAACTCTCGTGGGTGTGTGGGTGTGTCAGGTAACAGTATTACCCATAGATCGGTCATACATGAGCTCTGAGCTCTCTACCGGGAGGGTAGCTGTCGATCACGAGTCTAACACGTGATCCAAGACCATGGTGGTGAATACATACACACCATCTCCACATAAACATGGTTTGTCTGTTGCCACGGCAATTTCAGGTCACAATACGTTTAAGTGACAACATTTACCTCACAATACTGACGTCACACTCAACCGATTAGAAGTAATTTCAGTTACAATATTTTATATTTCACTGACAATGTTTCCCGTGTTAAGAATTTTTTTATGAACTTTTAATTAATTCGCTAGCGATTTATTTCCGACATTGTAACTGATTGATTCGGAAGACAAACTATCGTTTGCGATATTTTTATTTATTTAGTTTTACGAATTAATTACAAACCTGTCCAGGATGACGTAATTTTTACTATATCCTTCTTACACATTCGACCTTGAATTCTTACCGGAGAGTCGAGGAACCGTAGAGAGTCTCAGTACATTTCAACAAGACTTCCCTGAAGCCTTGGCTTAAACCATGGCACTAAGTTTGTATAATCTACACTCTTTGCAGACTGACAACGACCATCCCGTTTCAAACATCTCAAAAACTGTTTTCTGTTTCATTCGGCGAAGAAAAACCCTCTCCCAAAATGTCAAGAGTCATTATTCATTATCCTCGCCAACATCATTATCATCAGAACCACATCACTCCTTCATCGTCTTTCCTGCCCAAACCTGCGTCTCACGTCCCTCAACATCGTCTGTCGCGCGTTTTTTGCCACTGCGGTCAAAATTTCGAGAAGAAAGAAACGGAATCTTCGAACGAGAACGCAGACGCTTTCCAGCGTACCTGTGACTCCTTTGAGACTTCGAAGGCCTTTTTCGACTTGACTGCTGCCAGGGGATTCTATTCACGTGAAAGAAACCCACTGGACTTTGTCGGGTTAAGTAGTCCCTATATGATTTGTAAATCGGTGAATTGGGATCATTGCTTCACCCGTTTGTAGAGGTTAAACTCTACTCCTCTGTCTATCGTCCAGGTCAGCTCCTGGAACCGGGTCAGTTACCTGCTTTCAGGTCACCTCCTGGAACCTGCTTTCCAGTATCTAACCTCTTCCAACCTGTCCAGAACCTTTTTCTCTTCAGCGCAAGATTCTCCACAGAGATAAAAGCGATGGTAACTGGAAAACTCGTCCTTTCCTCTTCACTTCCAAATTCCAGTCCCCTAGCTCTTCTCTATGGAAGGAGAAACTCTTCAGAACCTTCTTCTCTTAAGCGCAAGATTCTCCACAAAGATAGAAGCGATGGTAACTGGAAAACTCGTCCTTTCCTCTTCACTTCCAAATTCCAGTCCCCTAGCTTTTCTCTATAGAAGGAGAAACTCTCGTTTTCTCTTCATCTGGAAGGATTTCCAAACCCACAAGAGAACGAACAGACTCCCACTCCTCTCCCTCCCATCTTAACTTTCCCTAAAACCTCCAGAGTTGATCCCCCCCCCCACGTCAATTGACTTTTCTTCCTCAGGACTTAATTCCATCAACTCTTTTACCTCCGTCAATCCCACACATTCTACTTCCCGTTCCTTCAACCTCAAACTCTCCCCCGTCGTCTTCCTTTCTCCCTTTCCCGCGTCAGACTCCTCCATACACACCTTCCTTTCCTCTCCTCCTCCCCCTCCACACCCCTTTCATCTCGCCTCTGTTGAACTGAAAGGCCAATTCGAGCTCAAAGCGCCTTCGAGAAGGTCGCACATAACCCTTGTTCAGGTCTTTGAATGTTGTGACTTGTGTGTGTGTGTGTGTGTGTGTGTGTGTGTGTGTGTGTGTGTGTGTGTGTGTGTGTGTGTGTGTGTGTGTGTGTGTGTGTGTGTGCGTGTGTGCGTGCGCGCGTCTGTTCATTTAATCAAATTACCCACCTGCATTCTCTATTTACAAGACTGAAATTACTTCTTGATTACCCTCACCTCTTTCTTCTCTTTTAGTCCCCGATTGGCCTGACGGTAAATGAAACACTCCTTACCACATCAACGTCAGATGAAGAGTCCTGGAGGTTCGTGGAAACAATTTCCTTCATCGCGTTGAGCGTAAACAGAAGGTATATCCCGCACAGACGATCACGGAAAAATCGGTTCCAAGTTTTAAGAGTCCGTCGTATAGATACATCTTTCGATTCAACGGCGGCAGATCAAATCTGTGCTTCATTGCAATGGCCAAAACAGACGTTCGACCGTGGCCGTAACTACATCACAATTTCTACACTGAAGCGCCATTACTATACATACATACATACATATACACATACAATATATATATATATATATATATATATATATATATATATATATATATATAATCTTGATAGCCTAGTTGGAAAGTCACTGTCGCACTTGTCATGAGGATGCCGGGTTCGAGTCCTGGGCAGTACCACATTTCAATTTCAGCATGCTGGCCTTTGATGGCTTAGAATTAAAGTGCATTGTTGTTGTTAAAATGTATATATATATATATATATATATATATATATATATATATATATATATATATATGTGTGTGTGTGTGTGTGTGTGTGTGTGTGTGTGTGTGTGTGTGTGTGTGTGTGTGCTGAGTGTTTGTTTACATCATTGCATTTACCTAATTGTTACATACAGGAAAATCTACACTTGTGAAGTCTTCTCTCGTATTTTTTCCCACTGTGATACTTGGTTCTAAATTAACTTATTACTTAAATTTGGGTTATATCATGTTTTTAGCTATTACATGAGTTGAGGCACCTATAAGGAAATGTGTATCTTGGCATCCTTTAGGTATGTGTTTTATTTTAATTTTCTTCCATGACCACGTTATCTTCTTCCTTAATAAAAGGATAAGGTCAAATGAAGAATTGTCACCCCACAGCGCCCACATAAAGATTCGTCACCACATGAGATCCCACCAGGAGAATTGTCACCCCAGTACGCCGAATATCAACACTGGAATAAAGATTAGAATAGGTTAGGTTAGCTTAGGTTAGGTTGAATGAGGGTTATGCTTATTGTCATCAACTTGTACAACCGAAGAATCGTCAACCCACGATGACCCACAAGAAGAATTGTCACCCTAGGATAGCGGAAATGGAGAATTGACGATTCATCTGCTCCAAAGGTTAGATTCGCTTCTTTATCTTCTTTCAATAAGAGCGTGTGCAATGGTCTCTCTTCATACGTTTTGTCTGCAAGAATAGGAATGATTTCCGTTCCTGTTCTCTGTATTCTCTCAATCTCGTTTGTATCCTTCACTTTGGGCAGAGATCACACAGCCGTTGGATATTCTGATCCAGTGCGGATCAAGAATTACATGACTGTTATCCTTTCTCCCATAAAGTGAAAAACTACTTGAAAGTTTTTGTCAAGATTATGCACCACCTCACCAACAATACCACTGATTGCAGGTCATATGATAAAACACCCCCAGATCTTTCTCTCTTTTTCATTTTTTTTTTTTTTTGCAAATATAATTGTGCATATGTAGGTGTTCGGGAACACAGGTACACGTTAAAAGGAGTGTAAAGGAATATGTGAACTTGATACACGTGTATTCTGCGCGCCTCCAAGCGGTTGACCATATTTAGATTCAGATTTACATGCCAACGTGGAAATGTTTTATTCGTGAGTGTATGTAGGCGAAGGCGACCTTGACTCTGTATCTATGTATGTTGCATACACAAGTGTTTTTCAACCAAGGGGGCACCGAACCTCAGGGGGACGAGAGAAACCTATCAATTTGTGCGCGGGACGGGGAATTCAACATGACGCTTATTCCTGCTGTTGTAAATTTTTCTTTTTCTAATTCATGATTACACAATGTGTCTTTCATCGACATGTCCATTTCTCTAGTTCTTTTCTGTCTAGTTCTGTATTATGAAAGACCATGTTGTTTATATCATAAAAAAGAACATTTGTAACTTAATTTTTCTAAGTAGTTTAATATGATCTTACCATTTTGAAAAGCCTAATTGATCAATTTTCTTAGAAGTGAAGCTTGATTTTTCCACTTTGTTAATATACACATTTTTCTTTTCTTTTTCGATTCTGTGTCGTGTTTGCACAAAGAAAACAATCTGATAATGAACACCAATTAATGTGAAAAAATAATAACTTTACTTAACAATTCTTACATTCAAATGTGAAATGACTATCCTAATCTCGTATCAAGGGGTCCCCTGAATATACAAGTCGATGTAATAAGGGATCCACAAAGCATGAAAGGTTGAGAAAAATGCTATACACGACTATTGATCTCGTAGGTACACACACAGACTACATACGTATTATATGCCCATCACAATCCTCCATATAATTACACAAAACTTCCTACGCTTTAATGTAAGGCCAATCACACGCCTCTATGCAATAAATATGTATGACCTTAGCTTACATAAACCAAGGCATACATTATATATATATATATATATATATATATATATATTATATATATATATATATATATATATATATATATACATATATATATAATAAAACACAAATAATTAAATAATCCAGGAATGTGTCTTGCTAGATTGATAACATTTTTAGGGAATACTCTCGACTACATAAAGCCTAACGTAGCCAGAATAAAATATATCAACCGGATGAAGAGTCAGCACGACGCGCCCTCTCGGACACTCGAACCTGTCCCAAGATATGCCAGAACTGCGGAGATATATCCTCGTTGGTGCATTAACGTATTCTTGTTTACAAAATAATCACCTTCATAAGAAAACTAAAATATACAGTATTACATCAGGGATGGAATGGGTGGGAATGATTTTATGCCTTTTTCTTTTTGGCTACCCCCCTTGTAAGGGGAAAAAAACTTGGTATATGTATGTATGTATGTATGTATGTACATCAGTTATTACCCAACAATGAAAAATGCGTCTGCATATAGTTGTGATAGTCTAGCAGAGGTGCCAGACGTTGCCTGGGCGACAGATACAATCCGTCTCAAATTGGGTAAAAAAAAAAAAAAAAAAAAAATCTGTCGAGAAATGGTGGCATTGGAAATGTGCCTCTAATTATGATATGGATTTTTTTTTCCAGCTCAACGCTGAAAATAATCTCTCTCTCTCTCTCTCTCTCTCTCATTTGAATGTAACCACGTTGAGATTAGGTCGCACTGATCTTTTATAATTAGAGGCTTCTGGTCTCCGGTCGCGGGACTTCTCGGGTTATCGGACAACTTCGAAAAAGGTTCAACGCGTGACGCGGCGATGAAGCTCGGGAGAGGATTTTTCCATATACATATTTTCTTGATATTTCTCTCTCTCTCTCTCTCTCACTCTCTCTATCTCATGCTCTGCACAGTGGACGATGCTCATTCCAATTCAGATATTCCTACTCTTACGTCGACGGAGCCTCTATGTACACCAAGTGAAGGATCGACGGACAAACATGTTTTTTATTATCATAGAGATTTCGAGTCCGTTTCTGTTCTCCACAAGTGTGTGTGTACGCTGTAGGAGCGGGTTAGAGCGTCGCTACATGCGGCGGAGGTCGAGGTGACGACAGTTCAAGCCCTGCCGCCAGCGAGTTGGACCAAGGGTATGTTTCATCAATTTCCACGCTACAAAGCCCTCTGTAAGGGGCATCGTCCTAGCCTCCTGCGACGTTAAGCAGAATCACAATCATATGTATGCATACGCCTAAATGAAAGCATATGTATTCTGTGCTCTCCCACTGAACATTCCTACATAGCAATTCTCCCATCACATAGTTCCTTACGGTATACCATACCTTCCCCAGACAACCCATGGACACAAACACCCGATCTACCATTCAAACATTCCTACATAGCAATTCTCCCATCACATAGTTCCTTACGGTATACCATACCTTCCCCAGAAACCCCATTGAAACAAACACCCGATCTACCATTCAAATTCATATGTATGCATAGGCCTAAATGAAAGCATATGTAGGCTGTGCTCTCCCAATGAACATTCCTACATAGCAATTCTCCCATCACATAATTCCTTACGGTATACCATACCTTCCCCAGAAACCCCATTGAAACAAACACCCGATCTACCATTCTCTATTTCATTCCTCTATCCCTCTACTCTCTAACCCTCCACGTCCCTCCTCATCTTCCTCCTTTCCACCGTCCCCCCCAGTTTATCCCCCCTCAGCCCCATTTCTCCCGTTCGTGACGCACCCAGCTCCCCGTGAGCAAAACGATCAATTTCTGCAAAAAACGAAAGCGGAAACTAATGGAGGAAATTCATACTAGCAAGAAGTAATTACTTCTTGTAAAACAAGGACAACTCTAATGCAAACGCTTGCGGGCTTGCTGTCGACATTTGTGAACTTTTATTAGTGAGAAATAATAATACTCGTATTAATAGTAATAACAATCACAATAATGAAAATAATAGATGTAATAACAACAATAACAACTACAATACTACTACTTCTACTACTACTAATAATAATAACAAAAATAACAATAATAATAATATGATAATAATAATACAATAATAATAATAATAATAATGCAAAATATATTGATATCAATAACAACAACAATAACAATTACCACTATAATGGTAACGAAATACTCGTAATACAGTTACAGCAACAATAAATGCAATACCAATAAAGAAAAAGACAAATAGAAACGACATTTTTAATAAAACATCTTTCCAATTCCCCTCAATCTGGGTTCCTTCTATTTCTCTCTCTCTCTCTCTCTCTCTCTCTCTCTCTCTCTCTCTCTCTCTCTCTCTCTCTCTCTCGTCCCTCACCAGGGGGTTCCACCAATGTTTACTCTCCACTACCACGATGGCTCTGGTGCAGACTATCATGTTTACCGAGTGGAGGAAGAGGAGGAGAGTGTGTGGGAGGAAGAGGAGGAGGAGGAGGAGGAAAGGGGGGAGGAAGAGGAGAAGGATGCGGTGATAGTGACAGTGGTGGTGGTTGTGGTTATGATGGTGTTGGTAGTGGTTGTGGTGGTGGTTGTGGTTGTGGTGGTGGTTGTGGTTATGATGGTGGTTGGGTCCCTGGTGGTGATTGTGGTGGTGATGGTGGTGGTTATGGTGGTGGTGGTGGTGATGGTGGTTGTGGTTATGATAGTTGCTGGTAGTAGTGGTGGTGATGGTGGTGGCTGTGATTATGATGGTGGTGATGACGGTGGTGATAGTGGTTGTAGTAGTGGTGGTTGTGGTGATGCTGATGGTTGTTGTGGTTATAGTGATGGTTGCCTTCCTCCTGTCATTCCACAAACCACACTGCGAAGAAACGTCGAACTACTGTCTCCGTTGTTTGTGAGTCTGTTTTCATTTCACCAACTGAAAGTAGTGGGGAGGCGACCAGTCGTCGGTTGTTAACTCAATAAGTGTGAACCAGCGGAAAGTAGTAGGGAGGCGATCAGTCGCCGGTTGTCGGCTACAAAGGTGTGAAAATGTGTCCGAAATACAGCTGAAGTTGACATAGAGATATTGGGCCCATCACAGAGACCGAGTATCAGCCCATCAGGGTTGCACGTCCTGGTGGAGTTGAAAGGATTGACAGGTTACGAAAATAGACAGATCCACTGTCCATGTTGCAGGATAATCACAAATAATTACTCGTCACTGGTAATGATGATGATGATGATGATGATGATGATGATGATGATACGATATAACGTCACAAACTGATGGTGGTGGTGGTGGTGATGATGATGATGATGATGATGATGATGATGATGATGATGATGATGATGATGATGATGATGATGATGATGATGATGATATGATTTAACATCACAACCCCCACCCCCTTATCGGAAGGCTAGGACGGTGTCCCTCACAGAGAACTTTGTAGCGTGGAATTTAATGAATCCTTGGTTCAAGTTCGCCGGCGGCAGGGTTCGAACCACCGTCCCCTCGACTTTCGTCGCAAGGAACGTCATTGGTACATTCAAATATTCAAGCGTCAGCACTGATAGAGTGGAGGAATGTATCTGATTATTTTCTGTCATGTCAGCTTTTTTTTCTTTGCGAGCAAGATGTGCATTTTTTTTTTTTTTTTTTTTTTTTTTTTTTGTTTGCCTGGGAACAAACGCCTTTATTAAGCTCTTTGGGACAAATTGGCCCGCGAAGAAGAATTCTCCTGATTAAATCGTGTTCCCGAGGTGGGTTCACTGCTTGTTTTATTCTGGCTAACGTAACGATAGATTATTTTATCAAAATGAGCCATTGAAAATAAAACAAACAGCATTCCACTATCGGAGATAAAGAAAAACATAAGTACTGTAAATTCTGTTCATTAGGAAATCTGTTGTGTTGTTCGGCACAGAGATACAAGAAAACACATACCTGTGTGTGTGTGTATATATATATATATATATACATATATATATATATATATTATATATATATATATATATATATATATATATACACACATATGTATATAAACTTTTTATCCCACTGTCGGAAAAAGAAGACACTAATGTCGAACGTTCTGTATATTTCGATCACTAACTGTGACCCTCTTCAGCAGAATGACACAGTTAGTGATCTAAATATACAGAACGTTCGACATTAGTGTCTTCTTTTTCCGACTGTGGGATAAAAAGTTTATTTTATCAATGTGCTACGACATTACTTTATAGTGATATATGTATATATTCAATGCTTTGAAGCTTCTCCCAATATTCCTTGTCTACTTCCCCACCCTCCTTTCAGTTACATTTGTCACTGTGTAGTTAATTCACAATATATATATATATATATATATATATATATATATATATATATATATATATATATATATATATATATATATATATATAAGCGCAAGTTAGGGAACTCTGTGACGATATGGTCAGATTATACAAGTGATTGGCAATGTTAGGTCGGGTCAGGTCACATCCGAAATCAATTTGTTCACTGCAATGCAAGTAATATGATCTGGTGCTAAACGTCTTTTCGAATTATCAAACTTATGAAGGTATTTAATAGGAGAAAATCAAACCATTTTCCTTTTCAAACTTCAACTGGAATTTGAAGATAATGGCAACATATTTCATAGTTCATCGGGCGATTCAACACTGCTAGTATAATAAAACAGAGCGTATTATTTTGAGAACATCTGATAAAATATTTGTGTTTTCTCAGTCTTGTTTGTAAGTCTCTCCCTGCCTGACCCCAATATTGTCACAGTCGAGTAAGAGTAATTAGTCAGCACTGGGGATGCTGTCATCTTCACTCACTACGTGGACATTTACCACCTCAAAAAGATAATTAATAATAATAATAATAATATTAATAATAATAATAATAATAATAATAATAAATAAAATAAAAATAAATAAAATAAAATAAAATAAATAAATAAAAATAATTAAATAAATAAAACTAAAAAACAAAACGGCTCTTTGTCTAATTGCCATGTATATATTTTCTTTACCATCTCTTTGTACGCATCCACTGTGGAGGACTACAGCATAAAATAGTAATATGCAAAAGTCAATAAAACTTCGGTTTTCAGCTCCTAAAGTATGTTTTCATTCAGTGCTATGTGTTAATATTCATAGAAAGCGTGGCAGGAAATTCTTTCTCAAACATTATCTCATACAAAAAAATCCAAAATTATACCTTACGAAACAAATCAATGATCTCATTTGCCGTAATTTTTATCAGAAAAAAATATATATATATATATATATATATATATATCTTTTTTTTTTGGAAATAGACTCATCCACTGGGATTCGAACCCTTGCCTAGGCGGCTTACGTCTTATAATGCAAAGACCTTACTGACCATGCTATCTCGACCCTACAAAACGAAACGACTTGGTTCACGGTCCAGTCGTTCCGCCGAGGGCACTCGGACAGAACATGCTACGTAATGTATTTCATCGAATCCTTTATGCAGGTTAGTCTTCCGACAAGTGTTTTTATCATTTGACAATTTTTGGAAATAGACTCATCCACTGGGATTCGAACCCTTGCCTAGGCGGCTTACGTCTTATAATGCAAAGACCTTACTGACCATGCTATCTCGACCCTACAAAACGAAACGACTTGGTTCACGGTCCAGTCGTTCCGCCGAGGGCACTCGGACAGAACATGCTACGTAATGTATTTCATCGAATCCTTTATGCAGGTTAGTCTTCCGACAAGTGTTTTTATCATTTGACAATTTTTGGAAATAGACTCATCCACTGGGATTCGAACCCTTGCCTAGGCGGCTTACGTCTTATAATGCAAAGACCTTACTGACCATGCTATCTCGACCCTACAAAACGAAACGACTTGGTTCACGGTCCAGTCGTTCCGCCGAGGGCACTCGGACAGAACATGCTACGTAATGTATTTCATCGAATCCTTTATGCAGGTTAGTCTTCCGACAAGTGTTTTTATCATTTGACAATTTTTGGAAACACTTGTCGGAAGACTAACCTGCATAAAGGATTCGATGAAATACATTACGTAGCATGTTCTGTCCGAGTGCCCTCGGCGGAACGACTGGACCGTGAACCAAGTCGTTTCGTTTTGTAGGGTCGAGATAGCATGGTCAGTAAGATCTTTGCATTATAAGACGTAAGCCGCCTAGGCAAGGGTTCGAATCCCAGTGGATGAGTCTATTTCCAGAAATTGTCAAATTATAAATATATACATATACATATATATATATATATATATATATATATATAAAAGAAGAGAAGCAAAACAAAAGATAAAGGAGGCAAAAAGTAGAGCAGATGCAAAATGAGGAGGGAGTTTCACAGGAAGTTTTGAGAGCAATAAAAAGATTTTTTTCGAAGGAAATCAAGAGAGGAAGGGGAGGCGAGTGAAGTAGAGAAGAAAAGGTAGAGGGCGCAGATGGACAGATGTTAACGAAAGAGGAGTCGGTAGGGGGAAGATCGGCGGAATATTTTAGAGAGCTCTTGAACGCTGAGGGAGGGAGGGAGGGAGTGATGCTAACAGTGGGAGGCGCTAAGAAAATGACATTGATGGGAGAGGAAAATGTAGGAGAAATGAGAAAAGATTATGTGCAATTAGCTCTGAAAATGATGAGAACAGGTAAGGCACCTGGGTTAGATGGTGTCATGCGGAATGTCTGAAAAAAGGAGGTACAGTAATAGTGGAATGGCTAGTGAGGTTGTTCAATGTGTGTCTGAGAAGTATGATAGGGGTTACAAGGTTGGAAAGAGTGAGAAACGAGGAGGTGAGGAGGAGAGCGGGAGTGGAAAAGGAGATGACAGAAAGAACTGATGAAAGATTATCGGGATGGTTTGGACACATGGAAAGAATGAGGGATGAAAGATTAGTAAAAGATGTGTGGAAGGAGAGATGGAGGGAGTGAACTTTGTGTGTGTGTGTGTGTGTGTGTGTGTGTGTGTGTGTGTGTGTGTGTGTGTGTGTGTGTGTGTGTGTGTGTGTGTGTGTGTCAATCTTTGAAGCAAAGCCTCCGCTTCAGTTGAACTCTTCCGGTTGACAGAATCTTTAGGCGCCAACAGGAAAAACATTTTCATGAGCCAGCGATAAATAATAAACCAACCCCCTTCAGTCTTATTATATATATATATATATATATATATATATATATATATATATATATATATTATATATATATATATATATATATATATATATATATATATATGACGCTTTGATCTGTCCTGTTCCCGAGATTTTACTGTGTTGAAACTCGCCAGACTATTTTGTATCACTGACGGTGGTCCTAACCTTATAAGGTCTCGATCGATCAACATCTCCTTCAGGTTGAGGTCCGCCTATTCATTGAATAAAATTATCTCAAGTTCGGTTCTCCGACACTTAAACGAACCAATTTCTATTCATCTGCACCGTAAAACTAAAAGACTTTAGCAAAAATATACATAAAGCATGTTAACGTATTAAAATATCCTATACATAACAATAAATATTGTTCCGTCTGGAATAGGGTACTGGAGAGAGGAAGAGAAAGAATAGAGAGAAGGAGGAGGAGGAGGACGAGGAAGAGGCTGAGGAGGAGAGACACGAGGAGGAAGAGGAAGAGGCTGAGGAGGAGAGACACGAGGAGGAAGGAAACGAGGTGGAGGGGAACTGAGAGAGAAAAGGAGGTGACGCGGACACAGAAGGCGACGTTGGGAGTGCTCCGTGGTGTGTCCTTGGAGTTCATTGGGATCAGGAGTCCTCGAAAGAACAGATGGCTCAGGATGACCAAAGATGAGGCCACGGGGGATCGTGGAAAAAGGGCCTTCAGACAGGGGCCACAGAGGGGAGAGAGGAGAGAGAGATTGAGAGGGGGAGGGAGAGAAAGAGAGAGATTGAGAGGTGGGGAGGGAGAGAAAGAGGGGAGAGAGAGGGGGAGAGGGAGAACAGAGAGACAGAGAGACACAGAGAGAGGGAGCAAATAGAGAGTAGAGAGACAATGAGAGACAAATAGACAGATAGACAGACAGAGAGAGAGAAAGAGAGGGAGACAGAGAGAATAGAGATAGAGAAACATATATAGCGAGAGAGAATAGAGAGATAGAGTAGAGAGAAAGACAGGCAGATAGATAGAGATAGATAGATAGATAGATAGATAGAGAGAGAGAGAGAGAGAGGGGGGGAGAGAGAGATAGGAAAGGCGAGCGACACAAGAGGACAACAGCTGTTCCGCTACACAAGGTAGTGAAACAGCTGTTGACCCCCCACCCCCACCCCCACCCCCCCGTTGGCGTCGCCTCTTCAGCTCACCGAACTTCGGGAGATTCTCCGCTCTCGAAGGAAGACTTCTCCTACGAAGACGTCATACGCCGCTCAGAGTTTCATAAATACCGGTAGCTGCGAGCTCATTGTTATTCAGGTTCAACAACGGGACCATTACAACTATTGTTAGCTTCGGGGGTGTGCGCGTGAGTCAACGTCTCTTAGTGCAGGTGTTTGTGTGTGTGTGTGTGTGTGTGTGTGTGTGTGTGTGTGTGTGTGTGTGTGTGTGTGTGTGTGTGTGTGTGTGTGTGTGTGTGTGTGTGTGTGTGTGTGTGTGTGTGTGTGTGTGTGTGTGTGTGTGTGTGTGTGTGTGTGTGTCTTTGTGTAAGAGAATCACAAACAAACACGAAAACTTCGGACTCTAAATCGCCTTTCCCCAACCCTTCCTTATCCTGATAAAAACAAATAAACAAATAAAAATAAATAAATGAATAAAAATGAATAAATGAAAATACATAAATAAAAATAAATAAATAAGAATAAAGTCAATCTTGCTTGCAATCTTCCATTCGGGCACAGAAGGACATGGAACGTGAGAGGAGGAGGAGGAAACTGAAAAATACTCGAGGAGGAGGAGAACAAGGACAAGGAAGGGGACGAGTTGGGGAGGGAGGAAGGGAGGAAGAGGAGGAGGGAAAGGAGGAAGAGGAGGAGGGAAAGGAGGAAGAGGAGGAGGGAGAGGAGGAGGAGGAGGAGGAGGAAACTTAAAAATACTCGAGGAAGAGGAGAACAAGGACAAGGAAGGGGACGAGTTGGGGAGGGAGGAAGGGAGGAAGAGGAGGAGGGGAAGGAGGAAGAGGAGGAGGGAGAGGAGGAGGAGGAGGAGGAAACTTAAAAATACTCGAGGAAGAGGAGAACAAGGACAAGGAAGGGGACGAGTTGGGGAGGGAGGAAGGGAGGAAGAGGAAGAGGGAAAGGAGGAAGAGGAAGAGGAGGAGGAGGAGGAGGAGGAGGAGGAGGAGGAAACTGAAAAATACTCGAGGAAGAGGAGAACAAGGACAAGGAAGGGGACGAGTTCGGGAGGGAAGAGGAAGAGGAGGAGAGAAAGGAGGAAGAGGAGGAGGGAGAGGAGGAGGAGGAGGAATAAAGACGATGACTATGATTTAGTACGTCATCAGCGAACCACCAAAGTTTCTGTTCTTAAAGAGTTACAGAGTTTACAAAGGATTACAAAGGCGGAGCATACCGCCAGGAGACCTTTTGGTCAATGGGAGACCTCAGAAAGCTCAGAAGTCTTTGGTATTCGCTTTTGAGTAGTGAGTACCCTCCGGTCACAAAAGAATCCTGATTAACTCAGATTCTAGGAGATGTCACTAAAAATCCCTAGATTCATGTAGAGCAGCTGTCGACCTGATTCAATGCCCCCGACTAGTATCAAAAACAGATCAGTCGCCGGTATGGCCACCGAATGCCAGCCCCTCAGGGCTTCGCCTCTGCATCTAGGTGGGACTGTTGACAGAATCTGCATGCGAACAGCGGGGACACGGTTCTCTCCGATGCCCTACCCTGCGACAAGGCCACAGTGTGCGTGCGTGCGTGCGTGCGTTGGTCTCAAGAGAGATAAGAAGAACGTGATAATGTGACAGGAAAGAGAGGATGAGGAGGACAACAACGACGGTTGAGATGAATCTAAGTCTCGTAAAGATAATAAATCAAGACGATGAAGGCCAAGGGGGAAGGAGGGAGGGAGGAGAGGGAGAGAGAAGGAAAGGGAGGGAGAGGGAGAGGGGGAGGGAGGGGGAGAGGGAGAAAGGGAGGGAGGGGAGCGGAGAGGAGGGGGAGGAAAAGAGAGAGGGAGAGAATGGAGGGAGGGGAGAGGAAAAGAGAGAGGGAGAGAGGGATGGGGAGAGAGGGTGGGAGAGAGGGAGGGGAGAGAGGGAGGGAGAGAGATGGAGAGAGAAAGGAGAGGCAGAGGAGGGAGGTAGGGAGGAAGGGAGGAGAAACGAAGGAGGGAGGGAGGAAGGAGAGGCGAAGAAGGGTGAGAGGGTGAGAGAGAGGAGATCGAAGAGGGAGGAAGAAGGAAAACAAGGAGGAAGAGCAAGAGAAACGACAGAAGAAAAAATATATATCAAATACAAAGGAAGGAGAGGCGGCATCGGGAGATGGATTGACCTAAGAGGCAAAGATGGTAGACAGAAGCCGAGAGTAAGTCAGACAGACTGGAAGGAGGAGGAGGAGGAAGAAGAAGAAGAAGAAGAAGAAGAAGAAGAAGAAGAAGAAGAAGAAGAAGAAGAAGAAGAAGAAGAAGAAGAAGAAGAAGAAGAAGAAGAAGAAGAAGAAGAAGAAGAAGAAGAAGAAGAAGAAGAAGAAGAAGAAGAAGAAGAAGAAGAAGAAGAAGAAGAAGAAGAAGAAGAAGAAGAAGAAGAAGAAGAAGAAGAAGAAGAAGAAGAAGAAGAAGAAGAAGAAGAAGAAGAAAAAAGGGACGGTCTCCGGTGGTGGTGGTGGAAGTGGTAATTGTGGTTGTGATGGTGGTGGTGATAGTGGTGGTAATTGGTGAGTGAAGAGGTACGAAGAATCCTTTGGACATTTTCTCCCTTTGTTTGTCAGTTTACCAATTTACATATTTATTTATTAACTTGTATGTTTATCAACATTCTCAACTATGACATGATTTATATTTCTATAAAGGTGACCATCGTAAGGGAAAATTAATCTGAAATGTATACATGAATATACGTATGCATCCATACATACATATAAACACACACACACACACACACACACACACACAAACACACCAACTCTCGTGGGCGGGGAGTTGGGTGTGTGTCTGTGTATGTGCGTGTAAGGTCACATAATTACCTATAGATCGGTCATATATGAGCTCTGAGCACTCTTCCGGGAGGGAAATAGCTGTCGATCACGAGTCCAGCATGTGATACAAGACCATGGTGAATCACACACACACACACACACACACACACGTATATATATGAACGTCCTCACCGAGTTTCTATCATGTCTTGAGATACCTGTGCACGAAAGTTTGTTTTGCAACAACATCATCAGTTCTTGAATGTGTTTTACCAATTTTGGTACAGAAGTCCACATGCATCTCAGAATAATGTATGAACAGAGGGGACTACTGAAAGGGAGGAGATGCACATGTCGAGGACACAGCGGCGGCAGTAGTAATGGGGGAGGGGAGAGGGGAGGGGAGGGGAGGGGAGAGGGGAGGGGGAGGGGAGGGGGAGCGAAGGGGGGAGGGGTGAAAAGGGGAAAACCCCAGTGGGTAGGCCGAGCAGGAAGGGGAGAGAAAAGAAGGGGAGAGAAATGGAGGTAATGAAAATAGGCTTAAGTAGGGGAGGTGAGGGTAAAGCGAGGGAAGGAAAACACATTATATACTGTATAGTGTGTGTGTGTATGTGTGTGTATATATGTATACATACAAACACACACATACACACAAGGTGAGAGAGAAAGGGAGGGTCAAATTATCTGAAATTATCGACAAATTACCTTAGGAACAAGAAACACAAACAAACCAACAGGCACCTAAGATCCGAGGCGAACGGAAATCTTTAGTGAGTAATCGACAGGTCGATCCTTTTGGTTCCCAAATGAAGCTGAAGCCGCTGTCGAAACGGCTTCCGTCACAACAAGAAGAGCATCAGGGCAAGCGGCGTGAAGTCTCTCTCACATTCAAACGCGCAAGTGAGGCGTGAAGGACAAAGGGCACAAACAATACACGAAACGTCAAAAGGAGGGAAACTCGACGTCAACAAAGACGACTCGGAAGACGACGAGGGACGTGAAAAGACGACCAGCGTAACGGCAAAGGTCGTGGAAATCACAAGAACGACCGACGAAGGACAGGAAGGAACAAGGAAGTCCCGGAAACTGCAAGGGTGAGATTGACAAGCAGGGCAGGCAGGGCAGGGCAAGGATAGAAGCGATTGTGCACATAAAGGCCGACGAGGACTTCGGAGGCAGGCAAGACTTCACTGGCATGGGCAGACTCTCCAGAAAGGCGGACGAAGACTTCAGAGACCGGGGTAGACTCTCCAGAGGCTACGAGTGGGGAAAAGTCAACAGCCTCGAGATCGTTCAAGGTCAGACAACTCGTGAGTGGTACAACAAAATTACACACACACAAACACACACACACACACACACACACACACACACACACACACACACACACACACACACACACAATAGCTTAGATAAAATGAGATATGAAGACGGGACACCACGAGCATAGCTCCCCTTCCCGTAAAATACAACTAGGTAAATACACACACACACACACGCACGCATATATATATATAAAAATAAATAAAAGCTCCGAGACAAGAGATGCAGCAGACCGGGGGTTATCTTGAAAATGAAGAAAATGAAGAAATGAAGGAAATGAAGAAGAACCGCAAGAGGCAGAAGTGGGGAGAAGAGGAGCAAGAAGAGAAAGAAGAAGAAGTAGAGAAAGAAGATGAAGCTGAGGAAGAAGAAGAAGATTCGTATGAAGAAGAAGATGAAGATGCATTAGCTGATGCGGCAAGAAAAGAAATGGAAGAAGAAAAAAAAAAGATGAAGAAGAGAAAGAGACGAAGAAGTAGAGCAAGATGAAGAAGAAGAAATTCTGATAACTCTAATGGGGCTCACAGTGAAACCATTATAACCATTACTAACAACGATAACATACATCATGATGACAATAATGACAAGTAAATAAATCATTCTGCTTCTGCCACATGATTTTATTCACATGACGGGAGCAAACAAAGACCCAACGAGTCTTCATTACGGCAAAACCAAGAAAAACACACACAGACACACACACAGCAAAAATAAAGTAAAATTCTAACATTATACGGCCTCCTAACCAACGCCATTCATTCTAGGAAGCTAAATTGTGACCGCTATATCTCTCGCGTAATACAAAGAATAATTCATAGATAAGATATTGGTGATTGTTTCCATTGAGTATCGAGACACTTTCAGGATTTGATTTTTTTTATTATTATTTCTTCTTCTTCTTCTTCTCCTTCTTCTTCTTCTCCTTCTAGTTCTTCTTCACCTCCTCCTCTTCCACCGATTAAGTGAAGCGGCCTTGCTATGGATGTGCTGTGTCTTGCTACATTGCTTCTGACCCAGGGCAGTGGGCGAGATGCAGGGATGACCCGTCATCCAGGAGGAGCCAAGATAAGAGGGAGGGAGGGAGGGGTGGTGAATGGGAGTGGAGTATGTGGGGATGAAATGGGTGGGAGTGGATTTATGCCTTTGACTTTGGCTACCTCCCTTGTAAGAGGGAAAAAGCCCAGGGTATATGTATGTATGTATGTATATATGTATGTATGTATTCTCGCTCCGACGCCTTCTGTAAGAATGGGATAATAAAAAATAAATGATAAATGATAATGAATAATAACAATGATACCAATACAGTAACAATAATGATAATGATAATAATAATAATAATCTAGACGCACAGAGACGTATGCGCGCGCGCGCACACACACACACACACACACACAAACACACAAACACACATAGCGAGAGACAGAAAGACAAATATAGATAAACAGAGAAAGAGAAAGATAGATAGAAAGATAGACAGAGACCCAGTAAATCCCGTGCGATGATAAATTCAGGGGATATCATCTTTATCCTTCCTTTGGCAAAGCCGAGAATGGGAAATCAAAACGCCGTGAAACGAAACTAAACTCAAGGAGGAGGCGATGGAGGAGGAGAGGGAGGTGATGGAGGAGGAGAGGGAGGTGATGGAGGTGACGGAGGCGATGGAGGAGGGGAGGGAGGAGGGGAAGGAGGAGGGAAGGGAGATGGGAAGGAGGAGGGGAATGAGGAGATGGAGGAGGCGAAGGAGAAGGGGAATGAGGAGGGGGAATGAGGAGGGGGAATGAGGAGGGGGAGGAGGAGGGGGAGGAGGAGGGGGAGGAGTAGGGGATGGAGGAGGAGAAGGAGGAGGGGGTGAAGGAGGAGGGGGTGAAGGAGGAGGGGGTGAAGGAGGAGGGGGTGAAGGAGGAAGGGGTGAAAGAGGCGAGAGAGGAGGAGAAGGAGGAGGAGATGGAAGAGGGAAAGGAGGAGGAGAGGGAGGAGGGGGTGGAGGAGGGGAAGGAGGAGAGTAGGGACCGGTTTAAGAGAGCCGAGGGGAATAGATTAAAAAGAACGAACAAGACTTGTTACAATACAAAGATAACAAAGACAAAGGAGTGAGGGACGAAAGAAGGGAAGAGATGGACGAGGAGAAGAGAAAGGAGGAAGAGAAGGGAGAGAATGAGGAGGAAGAGGAGGAAGAGGAGGAGGAGGAGGAAGAGGAGGAGGAGGAGGAAGAGGAGGAGGAGGAGGAGGAGGAGGAGGGGTGGATGAGATGAAGGAGGAAGAGAACGAGTTGGAAGAGGAAGAAGGGAAAGAAGAGTCGGAGGAAAATAATAAAATAGGAGGAGGAGGAGGAGGGATGGATGAGATAAAGGAGGAAGAGAACGAGTTGGAAGAGGAAGAAGGGAAAGAAGAGTAGAAGGAAAAGAATAAAATTGGAGGAGGAGGAGGAGGAGGAGGAGGAAGAAGAAGAAGAGAGGAGGAAGAGAAGGAGGAAAGGCAGGAGGAATGGAGGCGGAGAGGAGGAAGGGGAGGAGGAAAAGAGGAAGAATGATATGGATTAGAGAAAAACGATTGCAGAGGACAGGAGGAGAAGGAGTAGAAGGAGGAGGAGGGGGAAGAAGAGGGGGAAGAAGAGGAGGAGGAAAGGAGGAAGAGGACGAGGAAGAAAGGATGATAAGGATGTAAGAAAAACGGACACAGAGGAGTAGGAAGGGGAACGAGGAGGAGGAGAAGGAGAAGGAGGAGGAGGAGGGGGAAGAAGAGAAGGAGAAAAGGAGGAGGAGAAGGAGAGAGCAACGAAGAAGAGAAGATAAGAAGAACGAAGATATATTATTCAGAGGCGAATGAGACGAACACGATGATGACAGCCTGATAATGAAGATGGGGAGGGAGAGGGGAGGGAGAGGGAGAGGGAGAGGGAGAGAGAGAGGGGAGGGAGAGGGGAGGGAGATCCGTTCAAGGTGGGTACGATTGCGTAGGAAGAACGAAGAATCAGAAGAACCGAAGAGAAGAAATTCATGGTGAAGGGAAGGGAAATAAAACGGTCGTATTCTTAAAAAAAATCTTTCCCTTCCGAGGATTTATATAATATTTATATAAGGAAATATTTACATAAGAAAAAAATAAGAATACCACCGTTTCGGTGATATTCATGAAAAATTCCTTCCAAGGATTTATATAAGATTTATATAAGGAAAGAGTAAAGATTTCTTTTCTTTTCTTTTTTTAAGAATACCACCGTAAGATTCTTACGGTGGTATTCTTAAAAAAATTATTTCCCTTCCAAGGATTTATATAAGATTTATATAAAGAAAGATTTATATAAGGAATATTTCTTTAAGAATACCACAGTTTAAGATTCTTACAGTGACATTCTTTAAAAAAATACTTCCTTTCCAAGAATTTATATAAGATTTATATAAGGAAAGATTTTTTAAGAATACCACCGTAAGATTCTTACGGTGGTATTCTATAAAAAAAAAAAACTTCCAAGGATTTATATTAGATTTATATAAGGGAAGATTTATATAAGGGAATTTTTTTTATTAAGAATACCACAATCCCTTCACCACGACGACATAGACTACAAATTCGATTTGGCTCATGCATGACGATTCTACTGATCTTGGGATGTGTCACGGGGACCTTTGGGTTCTTCCTTTCCATGGCATGTTGTGAGATGCTTCTTTCTTGGTCCGTTTTCTGCGTGATCTCTTAAGCGAGCAAAAGGCTTACGCCATTGACCCGTCAAAACCGTGTCGCATTTACACGTTTACCCTGACTTCCGTTTGGCTGTTTCATTCAATGGTTCCGTCGCAGGACGTCAGCGAGGTTACGTAGGTGTGCGAGAGAATAGAGCAGGAATTTGGTCTATCGGACGGGGAGGGGAGGGAACGACAAAAATCAAATAAATGAACGAGAATGAGTAAAGTTTAATAGCAACAAATGGGAGAAGACAGGACAGAAGAATGGAAGCGGAGGAGAAGGGGTGCCTACGAGGAGGAGGAGGAGGAGGAGGAGGAGGAGGAGGAAGAGGAGAGGGAGAAGAAATAAGAGATGGACATGCAGAAAAGAGGTTGATGAAATGGGAAACGTGGAGGAACAAGCTACCGCTGTTGCAGAAACCTTGAAGAAGAAAAAGAAGAAAAAGAAGAAAAGAAGAAGAAGAACAACAAGAACAATAAGGACAACAACAACAACGTAGGAGGAAGAGGAGGAGGAAAGAAGAATAGGTGCTTAAGAAGGAGAAACATGAGGTGGAAGATGGAAATGAGGAAAAGGAAGAAGAGAAGGAGCAGGAAAAGGCGAAGGAAGATAAGGAGGAAGAGGAGGAGGAAAAGAAGAAGAGGGAAGATAAGGAGGAGGTGGAGGAACAGGAGGAAGAGTATGAGGAAGGGAAGGAAGAGTAGAAGAAAAAAAAACAGGAAGGAAAAGAACGGAAGAACGGTAAATCATGAAAATAAAAAAAAGTATATATAAAGGGCCATCTATACGGTCAAACGGTTTGACAAACCCGGTTTGTCAGACAAGTGTTTGTAGTGATGTTTGACCGTGTGAATGGGGTATTTGGTCGTCAAACACGTTTGTCGAACGTGTTTGACAGCCAAATACCCTATTCACACGGTCAAACATCACTTCAAACACTTGTTTGACAAACCAGGTTTGTCAAACCGTTTGACCGTATAAATGCCCCTTTATAAGACTCGACAAACTGGCGAGTTCTCAAAGAGAGGGAAAATATGGAGACGGGTTCTGTCACGCACTCTCTTGACGAAGAACAAGTATGTCGATAAGAAAGTTGGAGGGAGGGGGAGGGGGGAGGGGGAGGGGGGGGGGAGGGGGGTCGCGTGTCTCAATCTTCCTGATGCAGTGGATTCAAAGAGACTTTTTAATCCCACCAGATGCGAACGTCACGTACACGTATCACGTGTCGTAACGTGTCACGTCCATCAAGTGACCTGTATATCACGTTAATGGAGGGGGAGTTGGTCAACGTCACATTCTGGAAAGACAGAATCCTTTTTGGAAACTAGATACTAGAAGAGGAGGTACGGTGGACATACAGGGCATAAGGAAGACGTGAAGAACTAATTATCTCCTTCAGAATCAGAGTCCACAGGTATCAGAGTACAGGAAACGTCACAGACACCTTGGGGGGAGCTGAGAGAGGAAGTACCAAGCAGGAAGAAAACTTGAGACAAAAAGAACGACCGAAGTTGAGGCGATCTACGAGAAAGAGAAGTCGCGTTGAACCGCGGTCATACAAAAAAAAAAAAAAAAAAAAAAAAAATAATAATAATAATAATAATAATAATAATAATAATAATAATAATAATAATAATAATAAAAAAAAAATTAAATAAAAAAGAAAAAAAAATAGAGGAATGGGTTACAGAAAGGGATGGACGTATAATGAGTTCCGGTTATGAAAACATCATGGGAGAGGAAAGGTGGGAGGGGGAGAAACGAGGAAAGGAGGAGAAGACGAAGAGGGAAGGGGGAGAAGATGGAGCGAAAGGTAAAAAGGAGGAATAGGCAAGGGGGAAGGAAAGCTGAAGGTAAGGGTTCAAGAGAGAGAGAGAGAGAGAGAGAGAGAGAGAGAGAGAGAGAGAGAGAGAGAGAGAGAGAGAGAGAGCTCAATCCAAAACCCACGTTTGAGACATGTGAATCTAATGAACCGAATGCATATCTAATCAGAACGGAGGAGGAACAGGGAGAAAAAGCTGACAGGAGATGCCCTTGATCAGTCTAGGTAGAGCGCACGCCCTGAAACACACACACACACACACACACACACACACACACACACACACACACACACACACACAACTTGATGTCGCTCTGGTAGAATTCCCGGCCGCCACTACGGCGGTCCGGATTCGAATCCCGCCCAGGGCTAAAATAATTTCAGTGTCGCTGCGCTGCGAATCGTTACTCCAGCTCTCGTGGGCGGGGAGTTGGGTGTGTGGGTGTGCGTGTAAGGTCACAGCATTACCCCATAGATCGGTCATATACGACCTCTGAGCTCTCTTCCGGGAGGGAAATAGCTGTCGATCACGAGTCCGACACGTGATCAAAACCGTGGTGGTGAATCACACACACACACACACACACACACACACACACACACACACACACACACACTATCATTATCTGATCCCCCGTTTTGGTGGGTCTGTCCTAAACTGGATGTCGCCATTCCTCCGCCATTGTCAAACCAGAATTATTCCGAAGAAAGATTCCCTCCATGGTATCCGATGTATCGTTAGACTCACACAGACGCAGACTCTCTCTATCAACTTTTCCTTCCAATTAATGCACTTTCACTCATAAAACGATTTTTCTCAACTCTTTTTCATCCTAAACCTAAAACTCGTCTTCGAAACTAGTCCTTTCGCCCTTGTAGTACGAGTAATAATAATAATAATGACAATAATAACGACAATAATAATGATAATAATAACAACAGCAACAACAATAATAATAGCAATAATAATAAAATCATGATAATACAAAATTTTCGTCCTGTATGTATGTACGTATCTATAACTGTATGTATAAATATATGCACCTACGTATGTATGTACATACGTATGTATGTATGTATATACGTATGTATGTATGTATGTATGTACGTATGTATATATGTATCTTCTGGCAACCCCAAAGCGATCTTATTCATCCCAGGCGAAGACTGAATTCGTCACCTTGACCCTTAACACAAGGACAGCCTGGGTAAGTGGCGGTCACTGTTAGCCGCTGGCTGTCGCCGTAACGGAGCATTTGCACGATGGACATGAATGTTATTTTCATCTCCTCGATCTGAGATAATCTTAGTCTTACGAATTGTTTCGCAGATGACTTTCTTTCTTTCAAAGGAAATAAAGATCTCATCAATGTGAGTCATTCGACAACAACGACAACAACGACAACAACGACAACAAAAGACGACGATGGGTGGGAGGTGGAGAAAGAGAGGAGGAAGAAAAGGAGGAGGAGGAGGAAAGGAGGAGGTGGAGGAAAGGAGGAGGAGGAGGATGTGGAGATGGAGGAGGAAGAAAAGAAGGAGGAGGAGGAAAAGGAGGTGGAGGAGGAAGAGGAGGTAGAGGAGGAGGAAAAGGAGGTGGAGGAGAGGGAGGAAGTGGAAGTGGAGGAGGAGAAGGAGGAGGAAGGAGGAGGAGGAAGAGGAGGAGGAGGAAGGAGGAGGAGGAAGGAGGAGGAGGAAGAGGAGGAGGAGGAAGGAGGACGTGGAAGGGAAGAAAAGGATAAAGAGTAGGGAAGGGAGGAAAGGGAGGAAGAGGATGAGGAGGACACGGACACAGACACAGACACACAGACAGACACAGACACACAGACAGACACAGACACACAGACACACACACACACACACACACACACACACACACACACACACACACACACACACACACACACACGCACACACACACACAGAGTCATGTATTCAGGAGCAATAAGAACGAGGCTACGGGAGGCCGCGAGCGACAAGTTGTTAACGCGAAGGAAGAGGAGGAGGAAAAATTTTCGCGAAAAGTTGACGTCGCTTCAAAAGGGAGTTTCCTGGTCTACTTTCCTGAGGCCTTCTCGTCCATCCATCAATCCATTCCACTTGAGGCCGAGGAAGGATTCTTCTCGTAAGCATCCCTCAACTCCCTCTCCCCTTCTCTCTCTCTCTCTTTCTTTCTCTCTCTCTTTCGCTTTCCCTCTCTCTCTCTCTCTCTCTCTCTCTCTCGCTTTCCCTCTCTCTCTCTCTCTCTCTTTCGCTTTCCCCCCTATTTCTCTCTCTCGCTTTCCCTCTCTCTCTCTCTCTCACTTTCCCTCTCTCTCTCTCTCTCACTTTCCCTCTCTCTCTCTCTTTCGCTTTCCCTCTCTCTCTCTCTCTCTCTTTCTTTCTCTCTCTCTCTCACATCCACAGCCACACACACGCCTTTGGCTTCTCTTCTCCATTCCTTTGCACCTGCTCTACTCTTATCTTCCAGCCCTCTCCCTCTCCCTCTCCCTCCCCTTTCTCCCCCTCCCTTCCTCTTCCCTTCTCTACTTGTTCTATCACCTCTTCTTTTCCTCTTCTCACTTTTCTCTCATCTCATATCCCCCTCCCTTTCGTTCTCTCTCTCTTTTCTCCTTCCCCCCTTCCCACCCCTCCCCCTTCCCCCCCCCTTCCCCCTCTCCATCCATCTTCCCTCAATGAAGACGGAATCTGTGACCTTGCCTCTACGCAGTTACGACCTCCATCCCAGCCTCTTTTCGTACATCAAACCGTACAACCTACATGACCCTACAGTACCTTACCCGGTGTTCTATGGGTACATAATGGACTGTACTTATAGCACTCAAGTATTATACATCTTTAGAATAATTGCTTTCCCTTGTGGAGGTTTTTGTGTGTATGTTTACGCTATATAAATATTTCGTTTTGTTTTTTCCAGCCTTCGCGGTCTCTTAAGAAATGATTGTGTGACGGAAACCTTGTGTTGAGGTTATTGTAAAACCTTACATGGTAAAATATCATTAACGTCATTATACACTTCCCACGCATTCTAAAACAGGAAAAGAAATCTGTAACGCTCACAACAGAAATAAAAGAACGGCTTAACATTATGAGGAAATAAAGAATCCGGGTATAATGAAATTCGAAGAACCTAGAGATATAAAACACTCGTTATTGTGAAAAACTTCAGAAACCTTATATTTGCCAAGATAGGAGACACATCAATCAACACATATGAAGATGCGACCTTGAGACACGATGCTCGAAAGGAGAGGAAAAGAAAGAAATAAAAACAAAAAAGAAGAAGAAGAAGAAGAAGCAGAGGAAGACGAAGAAGCAAAAAAAGAAGAAGAAGAAGAAGAAGACGAAGAAGAAGAAGCAGAGGAAGAAGAAGAAGCAGAGGAAGAAGAAGAAGAAGAAGAAGAAGAAGAAGAAGAAACAGAAGAAGAAGAAGAAGCAGAGGATGAAGAAGCAGAGGAAGACGAAGAAGAAGAAGATGCCGAAGAAGAAGCAGAGGATGAAGAAGCAGAGGAAGACGAAGAAGAAGAAGATGCCGAAGAAGAAGAAGAAGAAGAAGAAGAAGAAGAAGAAGAAGAAGAAGAAGAAGAAGAAGAAGAAGAAGAAGAAGAAGAAGAAGAAGAAGAAGAAGAAGAAGAAGAAGAAGAAGAAGAAGAAGAAGAAGAAGAAAAGAAAAAGTTGAAGTGCACGAGCCCAGCTCCCTTCCCCATGCGTTGTACAGAAAAGTTAAGTTTTACTTCTATACCTACTCGCAGAGCTGGGCACGTTCCCCTGTGCGTTCCTAGGTGCGTTCCGATTTAGTGTGGCCGCGATTAGCGCTCTCAAACTACTAAAGCAATTTAGGTGCCGGTATAATATGTGGCCTACCTTTTGGATGTGGCCTACGAAATTTTTCTTTGGTATAGTATGTGGCCTACCTGACTTTTATTTCGGTATGAACCTGTCGCCTCTTAAACTTCAATAGTTTGGGAGCGCTAACCGCAGCCAAACTAAAGCGTAACGCACCGGGGAACGCGCCCAGCTCTGCTTTTAAGTACATACTCTCATGACGTCAAAAATAAGTGGGGACCGAGTGTCAGACTCTCGGGCTGCACGACTGACCGAATGGAGGTGAGGGTGGTAATGGGCTTTGGAGCATGGCGTCGGGGGAGAATATCCTCTCCGACGTCTGTCCTACAGGGTGACATTATGCGACCATCACTGGCGCCAAGATTGACAACTTATCAATATAAGAAAGTAGAGGATAAAGGCGACAGAGATAAAGATTCAAGTCAGAAGTTACTATACAGGATAACCCATGGTCTTGTGGAAACATATCCTCTGATTTAAACTTAGAACCCACTGTCGGTGGAAAAAGATAAAAAGTGAGATGATTGTTCCTGTATATTTCGACCACTTTCTGTGGTCCTCTTCAGCAGAATGATTACAAAGGTATAGTACAAGAATATATACATAGTAATGAGGTACATGAAGGGGGACATGGGAAGACACAGGTGAATATACCCTAAGTAGGGTGATCGTTGTTGGAACCAATAATCATTCTGCTGAAGAGGACCACAGAGAGTGGTCGAAATATACAGGAACAATCATCTCACTTTTTATCTTTTTCCACCGACAGTGGGTTCTAAGTTTAAATTTTACCAATGTGTTACGACATTAGTGCAATCTAATATCCTCTGATGTTTTTGGACGCACACAACCTTGTTTATGAAGGCCGCGTTTATTACGACAGAGCTCCTGTATATCGCAATGCATGAAATGTTCAACAACGTAAGACACGTTTGCATAGTTATGGTGTGTCGTGAGTTAGTTTCGAGTGTCCCCAACAGACTCTACCAAGGTCGGAAGAGATGTACATGACGTCGCCTCTCTAGCAAGCAGCACTGACGAAAATCCAGACGACCCGAGAGATTTACACTAAAATTGAGTGAATGTATAGGAGTGACAGAGAAAGAGAGAACGGTAGAACGGGAGAAAGAGAAAGAGAGAGTGAAGAGAGAGAGAGAGGGCGAGGCGTGGAAAGGAGAGGCGGAAGAGAGCCACCAAAGCTTTCTGATTTAGAAAGACAAAGGTTTCTACAATTCCATCTCCCCTCACACCGTTCTCTCTCTCTCTCTCTCTCTCTCTCTCTCTCTCTCTCTCTCTCTCTCTCTCTCTCTCTCTCTCTCTCTTCCAGAAGACATTCACCTGTCTTACCTGCATCTCCTCTCTATAGCCTCCAGGCCTTTCACACTCGTCTGGATTATATACATAAAAGAAGACGAAGAACAAGACCTAATGCAGGTCAACGATATGTTGAAGCGGAAACCTGAGGGCCGACGACGCGACAGACGACCCGTTCCGGCGCCGTCTAACGAAGCATCTAACATTCCTCTAATGCTATAAACTCCTTCAAGACGGCAGGACCTTTGATGTCAAGATGCAATGTCAATTTTGAGTAATTACTTTCATTCCTATACACTGAAAATTAAATTCTTGTCTCTTTGTGAGTTGGCCTTGGTGTCCCCCCCTCCCCCCACCCCCCATACCACTCTCCCCCCCCCCTCTGCCTCTCACTTTTCGTCCTTTGCTCCCCACCTCCCCTCCCTGCCCCCCTCCTCTTCCTCCACATACTTCCTCTTCCTTCTTCTCCAGTTACATCTGTGACTAATGTTCTTTCATTTACACCTCTTTCTCGTCATCCTACGCTTACATTTCTCTCTAAAACTCCTTTACCTATACCTCTTCCTCCTTCTCCACTTACAACACCTCTTCCTCCACCTTTCCTCCCTAATTTTCATACACGAACACCTCCAATTTCCTCCTCCTCCTCCTCCACCTACACCTTTCCCAACCAACTTTCCCCACCAAAACTTCCTCTTCCTCCTCTTTCATTGGACCTTCACTTCTATCAACGTCTCCTCTTCCTCTTAAATTGACCTTCAAACCCACCTGCAAATCTCCCTTCACCAAATCAACCTCCATCTCCACCTACCCCCTGCAAACCAACCTTTATCTCAACCCACATCCCCCATCTCCCCCTCGTCCACCTTCATCTCCTTACATCCTCCTCCTCCTCCTCTTCCTCCACCTTTTCGACTTGATATGAATTCATACGTGTCGAAGGCGGAACTCCTACGTTGGACTCATCGTACCCGAAGAGAAACGCTGCTGCTGCTGCTGCTGCTGCTGCTGCTGCTGAGGAAGACGGGAGAGACTCCTCTTCTGGCAGCGGAGGTCGGAAGCTCCCCCGGCAGAACCTTCCTAACCTTTCGTGTTCCTCCCACAGACGTATACCTTGTACCTCACCTAGTGTTTCTGCTTCTTGCACTCGTACCCAACACGCAGACCTCGTTTCTCTTGTATTACTCCCGTGGCAGCTGAAATGAGGTTAAGAAGAAACACGAGTGGTATGGTAGGGTTCTTTGGATCTGTGCTCGGAAGTCTTTACATTAATCTCTGTTTTTCCTTCTCTCCGTAGTTTCACATTTTCCCTTTGTCCTACCCGTTCCTCACACTTACATTCAGTCGGTCGTTCGTTCTGTCTCTCTTGCTACCCAGTCGTTACTATTAAGGATATCGGCGAGAATCGGCATCTTTTGTTCTATATTTTGCCGATGAAAAAAAAAAAAAAAATCTCGCCGATACCGATTAAAAAAAAAAAAAAAAAAAAAAAAAAAAAAAAAAAAAAAAAAAAAAAAAAAAAAAAAAAAAAAAAAAAAAAAAAAAAAAAAAAAAGGTGCCGATTCTTTCCGATACCGATGCCGATTAATGGACACACCCCTAGACTAACCATGCCCTTCCTGTCACAGAGCAGACGATTGACTCTCTCCGCCCTTCTTGCTCTTCCTTTGCACAGCCACGATGCAAACACATCTGAGAGGCAGGAGGACAACGTTTGCTCAATTCAATCCAATTCAGCCCAAACGACCGCAACCTCATTTTCAACGACGAGTCACACTGAGGAATGTAAATTGACTATTTCTTAATTAGAAATTTTGTTTGAATTAAAAGTATTTATTCACCAGTTACTCTCACATTATTTTCACGTGTGTGTGTGTGTTTGTGTGTGTGTGTGTGTGTGTGTGTGTGTGTGTGTGTGTGTGTGTGTGTATAACACTAAATGGGTCCCAGTGAACAGATTTACATTTATCAACCACATTTCGCTTTCATTCTAAGCCATCAACATCGAGAACCTCGGGGAGGCATACATGCAGAAATTGAAACGTGGCACAGCTAAGGACTCGAACCGCCGCTAGCATGTGACAAGTGATAGTGACTTAACCGATTGCGCCATCAATTTGAGCGCAACTTTTCTTATATATTTGTATGTTCGAGTTACACGAAATTTTGCGTTCAACCCATCTCCACCATGATAGTTACAACTGGTAAGTATACAACGCGAGAGAGTATTTGTACAACAATGAATGGGTCCCAGTGAATAGATTTATATTTATCAACCACAATTATACACACACACACACACATACACACACATATATATATAATATATATATATTTATATACACACACACACATATGAGAAACAGAATTCATTAAAATTTGCAGCAGCCTCTGTTCTCATGAGATTTTTTCCGACATTTTCAACTTTTTCTTATGCTGGTTGGCCAGCACAAGGAAAAGTTGAAAATGTCAGTGAAAAAATCGAGCAAGAAGTTGTTGCAAATTATATATATATATATATATATATATATATATATATATATATATATATATATATATATATATATATATATATATACACAAAAATATGTTTAGATGCTTCAATTTTTCAAAGTCCATTTTTCGCTGCAAAGTTTAAGATAAGTTGAATAATTATGTTGCAGCTTCAACTTTTCTGATTTTCTACTTTCTAGAACAAAAAATATCATTGTTAAATGTTGTTCCCTTAACCTTTTTAGATAGAATTATTCACAAGTGTTCAAAACTTTGTAAATGTCTACATACTGCTTCATCATTCTGAAATTTAGCAGACATCCTTTACATGTCAATAAAATTTAGGGGCTAAACGAAGGTAAACTAAAATTATATATTTTAATTTCACCGTCCACAGAAATGGAACAGCATCAATATATATATATATATATATATATATATATATATATATATATATATATATGTGTGTGTGTGTGTGTGTGTGTGTGTGTGTGTGTGTGTGTGTGTGTGTGTGTGTGTGTGTGTGTGTGTGTGTGTTTACCTAGTTATATTTTACGGGAAGAGAGCTATGCTCGTAGTGACCCGCTTTTGTATCTTTCAGCATCCAGTTTGATCTTAAATTCTTGTATAGTTTTTGCACTCACTGTTTCCTCATTCAATTTGTTCCAGACATCCATTCAATTTGTTTGTGTGTGTATGTATACCTTACATTCCATTCTACCAACAACAATACCTTGTACACCTTTCGTACACCGTTTGTTTATCTTTTCTTACATTACAATTCTTTCATGTACTACATTACAATTCTTTCATGTACCCAATTTAATGTACTTCATGTAATTTACCAAGCGCATGAAGACTTTCAGAAAGTACTGACTGACCTTAAGCAAGACCAGTCATCCCATTCTTCGTAACTATCAATCATCAAAGATGAATCATTAAACAAAATAAAACTTAAAACCTTATGTACTACACATTACCCGTCGACAACAACAAATGCGGCACGCGTGGTCTCCCCTCCTGTATCCGATCAATACAGACAACTGCCTCTCTCTCAGCCTATCCAGAGAAACCCTGCCTACCAATAGGCCTATAGTGAGCCGCGCCCATCTCATCAGAAGTCTCCTTAAAGTCGTACAAGTGGGTATTACTGGATACAGGTATCACTCGCACGCTAGACCCCCATCTTATGCACTGCTGTTGACGTGTTCGTCATGTACAAGCCCGCCATACGCCTATCCCAATTCATTTCGTTCTAGAAACGACAATAGACGCGTAGAAACTTCTTAATTAGAACGCTTGTCTAAGTTTAGTTCTTTCGTAGATCTTTGTTAATGTATTTATCTAGTTTACACAGACATCTTGTATACACCTTCATGTCTTTGTGCATGGTATTTCACTCGCAATAGAGTAAAACGTACCTAATTCTTTCGCCCTTACAGACACCCTACTGACGACGCTATGTCTCTCCACTCCCCCCCCCCTCTCGCCTCCTACCAGGGAGATCAATACACCCTTGCAGTGGAACCCACCAGAGCATACTACACCCCCTCACTGTCTAACACCCTACTACTACACCACCCTCCTCTCCCTTCCCCCGCGCCCCTCCACCGCATGGAACAAGAAGTACATTATTCGAATCAATCCCCGCAGGCAAAAGTTTGACCTATCGAAGGCAGCTTGTCAACTCGCTGTCTATTGCCTGACTAATCTTCCATTCATGTATTCTGGCCATCAACTTGCATTCCTTGGCCCAAGAACCCCATTTTCTTGAAATAAAAGAAAAAGAAAAAAAAAGAAAAAAGAAAAAAGAACGATAAACTGGAGAGGCAAGGGCCAAGGGTCCGAAATGGTGGCCCTCCTTACTGCCGCCTTGGGCCGCCTCTAGGGATTTCCTGCCTCTTCCTTCTCCTCCTTACTTCCCTCCTTTTCCCCCCTTACTCTCTCCCACACCCCCTCCTCTTCCTTCTCCTCCTTATTTCCCTCCTTTTCCCCCTTACTCTCTCCCACACCCCCTCCTCTTCCTTCTCCTCCTTAATATCCCTCCTTTTCCACCTCTTACTCTCTCCCACACCCCTCCTCTTCCTTCTCTTCCTTATTTCCCTCCTTTTCCCCCTTACTCTCTCCCTACCCCTCCTCCTCCTCCTCCTCCTCCTTTTCCCCTTACTTTCCCACATCCTTCTTCTTCCTTCTCCTCCTTATTTCCCTCCCTTTCCCTCTACTCTCCCCTGACCCTGCCTCTTCCTTCTCCTCCTTATTTCCTTCCTTTTCCCCCTTCCTCTCCCCCCACCCCTTCCTCTTCCTTCTCCTCCTTATTTCCCTCCCTTTCCCTCTACTCTCCCCCCACCCTGCCTCTTCCTTCTCCTCCTTATTTCCTTCCTTTTCCCCTTACTCTCGCCTCCCTCCACCTCCTCCTCCTCCTCCTCTCCATCCTTTTCCTTTTATTCTTCTCTATCTCCTCTATTTCCTTCTCCATTGTTTCTTTCCGTCCTCATCTTCCTCCTCCTCCTCCTCTTCCTTCATTTCTTTCTCATTTCCTTTGTCTTTTTCCTCCTCATTTCCTCCTCTTTCCCATCCATTTTCTCTTATTCTTCTCTATCCCCTCCTTTTCCTTCTCCATTATTTCTTTCCGTCCTCCTCCTCCTCCTCTTCCTCCTCCATTTCTTTCCTTTTTCCTTGTTCTTCTTCTCCTCCCTTCCTCCTTCTTTACCTCCTTTTTCTCTTATTCTTCTCTGTTCCCTCCCTTTCCTTCTCCATCATTTCTTTTCGTCCTCCTCCTCCTCCCTTCCTCCTCCTTTACCTCCCGATCCCTTAATCTTTCACATTACCTCATTTCCCTCAGTCTTTCCAATTCCATCCCCTCATTTTCTATTCATCTTTCTTACTTCCTCCTCTTCTCCTCCTCATCTCTCGTTATTCTTTCTCGTTGCCTCTCCTCCTCATCTCCCTACCTCATTTCCTTATCATTATTCTTCTCCACTTCCTCCTCCTCTCTTACTCTTTCACTCATTTTCCTTTATTCTTTCACACTTTTCTTCTCCCCTCATTTCCCTCTCTTTCCCTTTTCCTCCTCTTCATTTCCCTCCTCATAACCAATATTCTCTCCAGCCACTACCTATTCCTCCTTTGCAGTTTTTCACATCATTTCACACACCTCTTCACACTCATCTTCATTTCCAACATTTCCCCTTTCTCCCTTCTTAGTTCTCCTTTCTCTTCATTTCCCTTCATTTCACACACCTCCTTCTCCTACTCCTCTTCATTTCCACCACCTCTTCTATCTCCACCTCCTACTCTTACTCCTCTTCATCTCCACCATTTCCCCGTTCTCCCTACACCTAGTCCTCCTTTCCCTTCATTTCCCTTAGTTTCCCACTACCTCCTCCTCCACCTCCTATCCCTCCTCCTCCTCCACCTCTTCCTCCTCCTCCTCCTCCACCTCTTCCTCCTCCTCCTCCACCTCTTCCTTCTCCTCCTCCACCTCTTCCTTCTCCTCTTCCTCTTCCACCTCTTCCTCCTCCTCCTCTGTCCGTACCTCCTCCTCTTCCACCTCCACATCCTCTTCTTCCACCTCCTTTCTCACTCACTACCTCTAAATCCAATCGATATCCCACAGGCAGAGACTCTTTCTACGCCAATCGATCCCGATTGCCATAATACAACTTGTTTGTACAATAACGTTACCCGTGTTTATTAATGCAGAATACAGCAAAAACTTGCACTATTTCATACTTCTATTTACATATAAAAAACGAACAAATACAAAAGAAGTATTAAGTAAAATGCCCACAGTAGGCAGCTCCAGAAAAAAAAGAAAAAAGAAGAAAAAGAAGAAAAGGAAGAAGAAGAACGTAGGAGGAGGAGGAGGAGGAGGAGATGTTGAACAAAAAGAAAAAGAAGAAAAATATATATATATATATACAGTAAATCGAAATTGATGGCCGAAATCTGCTTACACGACAGAAAACCTTATAGCCAAAGTTCCCATTCCCATATACAGTACGTCTCAGCGCCTAACCCCTCCTACGGCCCTTTCCCCCTCTCTTCCCCCCATCCCACTCCCCCCCTCCCCCTTCCCCTTCCTCATCCCACTTCTCTACAACCTCCGGCACCTTCTTTAACCTCTTTGAAAATGTTGGTCTGAATGACGCCAAGCGATTTTATTAAACTCAGGGAAGGGGGGAATTCGTACTAATTGAGTTAATACATACATACATATACCAAGGCTTTTTTCCCCTTACCAGGGGGGTAGCCAAAAAGGACAGGGCACAAAAAAAAGGCAGAGGCATAATTGAGTTATTAAACATCTAAAATACTCTTATAAGAAACACAGGATATTTGCTTTCTTCTGCCTCTCTATCTATCTCTCTCTCTCTCTCTCTCTCTCTCTCTCTCTCTCTCACACACACACACACACACACACACACACACACACACACACACACAAACAGAAAGAGATAGGCAGGTCCTGCACTGGTCCACCGAAGGCTGAACTCGAGGGGCACGATGCTCACAACACACGCGTTTAGTGCACAAAAGGACATGGCGGGGAGCTTGTAAGTCTCGTTCGTCGCTGTTTCAGAAATAAAACTTGATCAAGTTCGTGTGCACAACTACACAAGTTCCGAAGACAGACACGCTTCTAGGCTGAGTAATCCCATTGCTCCGCACCATGGAAACCCCAACAAAGCCAAGAAAAGAGAGAGAGAGAGAGAGAGAGAGAGAAAGAGAGGGAGAGAGAGAGAGCGAGCAAGAGAGAGCAAGGAAGAGGGAGAGCAAGAAAGAGTAAGAGACCAAGAAAGAGTAGGAGAGCAAGAGAGAGCAAGAAAGAAAGCAAGAGAGAGAGAGAGAGAGAACAAGAAAGAGAGAGAGAGGGGGGAGAGCGAGCAAGAGAGAGCAAGGAAGAGAGAGAGCAAGAAAGAGTAAGAGAGCAAGAGAGAGAGAGAGAGAGAGAGAGAGAGAGAGAGAGAGAGAGAGAGAGAGAGAGAGAGAGAGAGAGAGAGACTCCTTCACAAAGGGACAAGGATCCCCATACCAAACAGAAGGACATCCATGGAAACAGTGGGAGACGAGGCGTGGTGGGTGGAGGTTGGGATGGGGTGGGGGGTTTGTGGGGGGGGGGGTTTGTGTGTGGGGGGGGCTAATAATAGGACTGAGGACGTCTTCCTTCCTGCAGAGTCTGCCAGAAAGATTCAACTTCCGATCAATCAAGAGACGCTCCTGGGAACCAAGTTTGAAATAAAGGAACCCATTTGGTGGTGAATAGGATAATGGGGAATGGAAAAAGAGGACTGAGGAGGAGGAGGAAAAGAAGGAAGAGGAGAAGGAGGAGGAGAAGACAAGTAGAGGGGTTGGTAAAGAGAGAGAGAGAGAGAGAGAGAGAGAGAGAGAGAGAGAGAGAGAGAGAGAGAGAGAGAGAGAGAGAGAGAGAGAGAGAGAGAGAGGGAGTTCTGTGGAAAGCGAGGCTCAGTATTGGAAGCTTGTAGAGAACGATTACATCACGATTGGAGAAACATCATGAACAAGAGGCGTGAAGACAACAATGAAGAAAAGTGGGGGAAAATGGAGGGGGGGAGGAATCAAACAAATGAGGCACCTGAGAGGTGAAAGATACCCAAAGGCAGAAAGGGAGGAGAAAGAGAAAATGGGAGAGGGAAAGCCGTTGGCCGGTGAGGGAAGTTCGATGGCGACAGAACAGAAAACGGGAAAGAAGGGAACGACGGTAGTTGGCATTCAAGAACGGACCCTGGCGGAAGAGGGAAAGGGGATAAGGAAGAGGGGAGAAGGAAGAGGGGGCGAAGGAAGAGGGGGAGAAGGGGATTTAGAGGTGGGCGGAGGTGGGATGAGGCGGTGGAAGGGGAAGTATGGGAATAGGGAGACCAATTGGGATTCCCTCGGGAGATGTCATGGGAATGGTTAACATGGAAAGAAAAGCATATTAGCTTTTGGAAAACAGGGTTTTGGACATACAGAACACAACGTAGCCCATATTTTTCTCATTCTCTCTTTTTTTTTCTCTTCTTCTTTCTTAGCTCCTCTTCTACGCTTCTCCTTCCCCTTCCATCTCTATTATGACCCAAGACATCAATCGCGGAGGAACCTTAGTTCAAAGTACATAAGAACACAAAAACACAAGAATGAAGGAGACTGCAAGAGACCATAAGGCCTACACTAGGCAGCTCCATATCCATCACCACCTGTCACCCCCATCCATAAAGTTGTCTAACCGTTTCTTAAAACAACCGATAGTTTCAGCACTCACTACATGGTTACTAAGTCTATTCCATTCGTTGACCACCCTATTAGTAACCCAATTCTTTCCTATTTCCTTCTTAAATCTTATAATCCCAAGGTGTCCGTATCACACAGTTTGGTTCCTTCTTCTGTGGGTCAAACGTTTCTTTTGGAGTTCTCCCTTCAGCCCGGGCCCTGATGCCAATCACTGGAGGCTTCCGCCGCGGTGAATCTGCGGTCGCTTCCCAACTACTCCTGACTGTCCAAGTTGTCATCAATAACCCAATTCCCGTGCCGAGAATCCTTGTTGTCTTATTTTTTTCCTTCGGCAGTTAAACGCCTCCTGGCGTTGGCTCCTTAATACCTTCCTTCTCGTCCTTCTCTTCTAGTTCTCTTATTCCTCTATTCTAAATCTTCCTTTGCCCCTTTTTAAGTATCTTCCTCCTTTTTTGGTCTTCCTCCCTCTTTTAGTCTTTTCTTCTTCTTCTTCCCTCTATAATACTGTGCCTAACCTGTTCTTAATCCTTTTCCTTTCAGTCCTTTCTTCTCTTCCTAGTCCTCTTCCTCTCCTATTGTTCATTCTCCTTTTGCCCTTTATCCTCTCTCTTTCCTCTTTAACCTTCTCCTCCTCCTCCTCCTCTTCCCCTTCCTCTTCCTCGTCCTTCCCCTTCTTCCTCTCCTTCCCCTTCCCCTAGTCCTCTTCTTCATGGTTTTCTTCTAAGTTATCTCTCATCCTCGTTTTCGTCTTCCCCCTATTCTTCAGCCTCCTTCCCCGCTCACTCCTCTCCCTCTCCCTCTACGTCCTCAGCACCCCAAAGTTTACCAAAATCTTCCAGGTCTTTGTTTAAGACCACACGAGGAATAACAATGAACCACTCGATTTCGCTGCTACATCTTCATCGACTTAATTCAATCTTCTTCTATCTCATTTTTTCCTTCTTTTTTCTTTCTCCATCACTGGTCCCGACCGCGTCTTTCCCCCATTTCCCCCCTCTTCTCTCCTTGTTTTTATCACCAAGGATCTCCGGAATTGGCGGCTACCAGGGTTCCAATCCATCGTCACGTCATTTCAACCCAAGGCCGGCGTCTCTCAGGCTCCAGGACTCCCGAAGACTCTAAGGTCACTGGGTCCTCCAACTGAAGACTTTTTTCTACCAAGTCCCAAGATTCAAAGACTCTGGTCTCAGGCTCCACGACTCCAAAACCCAAAGACTAAGGTCTCTGGGTCCTCCAACTGAAGACTTTTTCTACCAAGTCCCAAAACTCAACCACTCTGGTCTCAGGCTCCACGACTCCAAAACCCAAAGACTCTAAGGTCTCTGGGTCCTCGAGCTAAAGACTTTTTCTACCAAGTCCAAAGACTCGAGGACTCTGGTCTCAGGTTCCACGAACCCAAAACCCAAAGACTCTAATGTCTCTGGGTCCTCCAACTGAAGACTTTTTCTACCAAGTCCCAAGACTCGAAGACTCTGGTCTCAGGGTCCACAACTCCAAGACTCTCTCGAGCCTCGAAGGCTCTCACTCGGGGTCCATGTCTCGAATGCTGTCTTAGGTCTCAAGGTCCACGAACCGAAGGGTTCAAGGGTTGAATGCTCTCAGATCTCTAAGTCAAAGACTCGAACGCTCTTCCAGGCCTCAGATTTCACAGCTCGAAGAATCTCAGGTGTCAGGATTCACGACTCGAGGGCCAAGTGAATGACGCTACTGACGACTTTTGCTTGAAACATTATGGATATCGAGCACCAAACGGTCTCAAAAACTGAAGACTTTCTCCTCTACTGGAACAAAAGTCAGTTAAGAAAATTTTAATCTTCAACAGCTTCCCATCTTCATTCTTCCTACTCCTGGCGATCTCTGGCCGAGGAGGTTAGAGCGTTGCTACTGGCAGCGAAACTCGAGGTGATGACTGTTTGAACCCTGCCACTGGCGAGTTGGACCAAGGGCATGATTCATTAAATTCCACGTTACAAAGTCCTCTGCAAGAGGCACCGTCCTAGCCTCCTGAGAGTTTGTGACGTTAAACCAAATCATCATCACTGTTCTGTGTTCACGTTCCTGACGAAAGTATATCTTCATCAACATCATTCGGAAAGACTAAAAGGTGTGGCCCAACAGCGTTATGCTCGCAAGGCCATTCATATGAAAGGTGTACGTATAATACGAACTCCCTCAATTTGTTGTCAGTATCTTTTTCTCCCTCTACTGTTCTCCCAATTATAATTTCCTACGGGAATAGTGCAATAACATTTCACTGCCAATTTGACTTTCCTTAACAAGTTTCCTGCGTATGTTTGATGGAAACTGTTTTTTCTCCATTGTTTGAGGGCATAAACAGTGAAGGATTCTGCCGTGCGCTTGTGTGTGTGTGTGTGTGTGTGTGTGTGTGTGTGTGTGTGTGTGTGTGTGTGTGTGTGTGTGTGTGTGTGTGTGTGTGTGTGTATGTGTGTGTGTTTTAATTTACCACAATCACCTCCACCTGCCTCAAGCAGTGTTCCTTCCAAGGGAGTGTCAACGACCTTGCAAGAAAAAAATATATATAATAATAATGATAATAATAATGCAGTCGCGACTTCCACGCCACGATTTTCGAATAAATTAAAACTCCAACATCAAAACATTTTCCAAAAATTCAACAACTACAAACGCTGCTTATAATAAAGTGGAAAATCTTTTGGTCTTCGAAAGGAAATCTTAAATGAAGAGTAAGTCAACTTTGCTTCAAATGCTTCCCTCTCGTGACAACATCAAACTGCTTGGCGTACGGGAATTAAAATGAAAAACCTGGACGAGGAGTATGAGGGTAAATTGAAATAACCCACATCAAACGACTCCATTACTTGCATATATATATGCATATGTGTGTGTAAAATTATGTACATGTTGATACAAAAACAAAGCATACACACCACACACACATTATACACACACACACACGTGTATATATATGCAACAGTAATCACATAAAACACGTGAAAAAAAATAATATATATATATATATATCTATATATATATAGATATACGCACACACACACACTATAAACTCTTCATCCACTAACGATGTAAAACTTCATGAGTAATGGCCATGGGCCCTTTCTCTCTCCCCCTCAAACATAATTTTTCCTTCAACCCCTTCACTCTCTTTGCGTTGTGCACATGCGCGCATAAACACACACACACACACACACACACACACACACACACACACACAACGTACACACACGGCATAAACACACAAGCACACGCAGATACACAAACACAGACAAGCAAACATAAACATAAAAAACCAACAGCATCACATAAAAAGAAGAGATATGCAGCAGTATGCACACGCGCGCACGTCCACAGCCGTAACCTAACCAGGCCGGGCCACTCGCTCAAAAGAAACATGGCAAAGTACTCAGAAGAGAAATGTTGTCGTCGTTGGAGGCGTCGGATCTCTCTGGGTGGCGGCGGCTTCGTTGCGGTTCGAGGAGGACGGCTGGGGCTCCAGACAGTTCCTCCGACGCTGATGTCGCAATGAGGACTGAAGAAACGGGAATAATGGGTGGACAGGTAGGATGGATGATTTGAAAGAGAGACGGGGAAGAAAGGAGCGAGAGATAGTTGGACTGAGATAAAGACAAAGCGTCCTTGGTGCAATTTCGGTATCTCACCCAGTCATTATGTAAAAATTTGTGTTCTTATAACTTACCCTTATATATATATATATATATATATATATATATATATATATATATATATATATATGCATTATATATATCTACATATGTATATACATATAAATATATAAAAAATATATGTACACATATATATATATTTGCATACATATAGATACAATTATACTTGTAGTATATACCTGGGTGTGGATATATTATACACACACACACACACACACACACACACACACACACACACACACGTACATCCTACTTTCGTTGTGGTGGGACAGTAAATCTGTTCATGAGCTCTTGTGCATGTGGATGCATATTAATACATCTCTATATGTTACGTACGTGGTCACAAGGGTGCGGTGGACCAGACTTCCCTGTACAGCTGCCCCGTGATATAAAGGGGCAGTGGAATGCTGTGCTAGAACGGGTACAACACGAGGACCCGCCCATCACTTGGCCAAGAAGCTATGCGGTCCTGAGAGGACCCACACAAGTTGGGGAACAGAACCAACAGATACTTCTATGTGGGACAGGGTAAGAAGTTCTTCCTCGCTTAGATTTACGGCAATGGGTGTTCTATAAAACCAGAGCAGTTTCTTGTTTCTTTGTTTTCTTTTATTTTTTTTTAGTTTGTCTTTCCCATGCACTCATTTCTTCCATCCTGTCATCTATCTCTCTTTCCCTCTCCCTCTCCCTATCACATACACACACACACTTACACACACAAACACACACACACACACACACACACACACACACACACACACACACACACACACACACACACACTACAGTATACATGACTTTAAGAAGAAACTGGATGCGGAAATATACAAAAGCGGATCACTACGAGCATAGCTCTCTCGGTACATCTAGGTAAACACACACACACACACACACACACACACACACACACACACACACAAACACACATACACACATACACACACTCACACACAACGATTATTAAAGCTATCGTGAAACAGTTTTCATTAGAGAGGTATTTATCTGAAGAATAGCATAAGTACAGAAAAAGTCCAGTAAAACAATATCGATGAAAACTAAGTAAACTTTCACCGACGGAGCCATGGATAAAGGTTCATACGAGCCTAGTTCGTATATTACTATTAGGTTAACATAAACACACACACAAGTAAACATATAATACACAATCCCCTCGAAGTAGCAGTGCACCCCGTTGGCAAAACATGTCATACTTTATGGACTTTCTGAACGATCACGAATTTCCGCCACAACCCGCAGCCTCGGCAAAGGGATTTCGTTTCCCATAGCGGGCGGGAAACTGTCGACCCATCAATTATCCGGAAGATATATGATTATAGAATCTTCCATACCTATGCATTAGACCATGAATATGATCATACATTTTCACCCTTTTTGTTCCTACTTGTCCCTGAGTACTACATTTGGTGATTAAGTAATGTTTTGTTCTTAAAACTCATAGATGAGAAGGTAGGGTGCTATGATAGTAAACTGACACGAACGTGGACACACACACACACACCATAGTTTTCTTCCAATATACCATAATGGAAATTACATCAGGTTATCGGAATGTTCCAAAACAAATGTACACCATTCTTCATGGCCCAGGAGGGGGAAACCACCCCGCTATGCATCTCATTCCACCACCACCACCACCACCACCACCACCTCCACCTCCGGAGGGCATTAACCGAAGAAAAATGAGACCGACTGCCAATCAGGAACCTTTTCACACCTGCATCGTTCACGAGAACGGGCACAACGCCGCCGCTGCGATACATAAGGAATGGTTTCTTTTATGCCTAGAGCTTCTGAAAAGGGGGACGAAAGGTCTGCCTGCTTGTTAAGCGGACCCTTCTCCTCCGACGAGTATTCCCACATGAAGAGACGACGACGGCGCCAATAAAGGGTTTTGGGCAGAGGTGAAGGGAAAGGAAGGGAGGGGAGGGGGAAGGGAAGGGAGGTGAAGGGAAGGGAGGGGAGGGATGCAGGGGTGGAGCGGGTGAAGGGAGGGAAAGAGGGAGGGAAGGGAAGAAGGGGGGAAGGGAAGAAGGGGGAGGGGGAGGGGGGATAAGGTGCACATAAAAACTTTATGACCAAAAGAAATCAAGGCCGTAAACGGAGGAGGGTCGAGGCAGAGGCAAAACACCACAGGAGCTTCTGGTATCAAAAGAGAGAAAGAGAGAAAGAGAGAAAGAGAAAGAAAGACAGATGGAGAGAGAGACAGACAGAGAGAAAGACAGAGAGAGAGAGAGAGAGAGAAAGAGACAGACAGAGAGAAAGACAGAGAGAGAAAGACAGACAAAGATAGATTGAGAGAGACAGACAGACAGAAAGAGAAAGACAGACAGAGAGGGAGAGACATACAGACAGAGAGAGAACAAAGAGGGTTATTTTTTTTTTCTTAATCTTGTTGCCGTCAGCCTAATCTATTCACCTCCGTGACACAATCTAACATGATCACACTTCTTCGTGGATCTATACTCACGCTCAAAGTCCTCAACTCCCAACGGTGAGTACTTGCAGGCATCGCGAAGAACAGCTTCTGCAACCAACGTACCTGCGGGAGACAAAAGGTGTTTAATATATAAAACCAAAACATCTAGACCGCGTGTGAAAAGGATTAAGTGATCATGACATCAGCTGAGTGGGGGGGAAAACAGTTAAGAGGGTCACTAATGAGGTAGTTTGGGCTTATGAGATCACGTGACTAAAGATGCTTCAACATATCACGCAAGCTTCGAGGTGATTTTTTGGTCATATTACCAAGACTTCTTCCCAAGTCTTTGGAGTGAATATCTGGAGTCTTGGAAGACTGTTTCTTGACCTCTGGCAACGAAGAAACCTTCCTGTTGGCAGTTTGTGACATTGGAAGGAGGAGCCTCTAACCCACCCCCATCCCCCTTCCCCCCACCACCCATGAATGAGTGCAGACTAATTGGACAAAGACAAACGATGTGT
>NC_134819.1:21841080-21856080 GCF_046742065.1 Oratosquilla oratoria
TTGAATCTCCCGAAGCAAATGAAGAATCTTCCATCTCCCGAAGCAAATGAAGAATCTTTCATCTCCCGAAGCAAATGAAGAATCTTTCATCTCCCGAAGCAAATGAAGAATCTTTCATCTCCCGAAGCAAATGAAGAATCTTTCATCTCCCGAAGCAAATGAAGAATCTTTCATCTCCCGAAGCAAACGAAGAATCTTTCATCTCCCGAAGCAAACGAAGAATCTTTCATCTCCCGAAGCAAATGAAGAATCTTTCATCTCCCGAAGCAAACGAAGAATCTTTCATCTCCCGAAGCAAACGAAGAATCTTTCATCTCCCGAAGCAAATGAAGAATCTTTCATCTCCCGAAGCAAATGAAGAATCTTTCATCTCCCGAAGCAAATGAAGAATCTTTCATCTCCCGAAGCAAATGAAGAATCTTTCATCTCCCGAAGCAAGTGAAGAATCTTTCATCTCCCGAAGCAAATGAAGAATCTTTCATCTCCCGAAGCAAATTACCCAAATCACGTAAACTCCTCAGGTTCAACGAAACCGTTCGAATGCCGTCGTCTTTAAATAAATCATTCTGTCTAGCTAGAGACGATTCTATTCAATCAAGAATCCTTCACTCCACAAAGGTTAAAAGAGTTTTAACCCAGGAAGTAGTGCCGTCGAGGGAGGGGAAGAGAGGAAAGAAGGAGAGGGAGGGAGGAAGGAAGGAAGGAAGGAAGGAAGGAAGGAGAGAGGGGAAGGAAGGATGGAGAAGAGTGAGGAAGGGAGGAAAGAAGGAGGAGAGGGAGGGAAGAAGGAAGGAAGGAAGGAAGGAAGGAAGGAAGGAGGCGACAGAGAGAGGAAGGAAGGAAGGAGGAGTGGAAGGAAGGAAGGAGGAGTGGAAGGAAGGAAGGAGTGGGAGGAAGGAAAGAGGAGATGGAGGACCAATTTATTCATCAAGAGGAGTTACCTCTGTTCCTCCAAATGTGTTGCATGGAATCATGGGTCGCATCGAGTTCTGTCAGAATAAAAGGTATGACGTCATCGTGGCGAAGGCTGACCAAAAGGCTCGACTCAAGAGTGATGCAGGACAGAAGCGACGCGGCGTCGGGTCCAAATGTCACCCGGTCGTGCGCGCGCATGCGAGGAATGGAGACAGAGTCAAAACCCCACAGACACAACGTCTTCTACAAGACGCCCCACCCACCAGAACAAAGCCGCCTATTTTCCTTCTTCTTATTATTATTATTAATTATTTTCATTATTGTTATTCATTATTATTATTACTATCATTATTATCATTATTATTATTATTATTATTATCAAATAATGATAATAATAACAATAATTAATAATAGGAGGGAGGGAAGAAGGTGGAGGGGAGTGGAGTATGTTAGGGATGGAATGGGTGGGAGTGGTTTTTATGCCTTTGTTTTTTGGCTACCTCCCTTATATGGGGGAAAAAGCCTTTGGTATATGTATTATATCATTATTATAATCATTATTATAATCATTATTATTATCATTATTATTATAATCATTATTATTATTATTATTATTACTATTATTATTATTAAACAAAAAACTAGGACAGATAAAAAAAAAAGGATAACGGGTCAAGTATACTGAAGCGAGGACCAGGCTCGATGCAATGCCAATTCTCTGTTTAATTGCATGACGTCGTTCTGTACATAGTGAAACCCGAACCAGCCAATTAGCCAATTCGGTTAAAGCGGGACGAAATCCAGTGACAGGTATGGCGTCCACGTGGGGAGTGTGGAGGAGGAAGGAGGAAGGAGGAAGGAGGAAGGAGGAAGGGAGAGGGAGGAAGGAGGAGAGGGAGGAAGGAAGGAAGGAAAGAGAAGAGGGAGGAAGGAAGGAAAGAGAAGAGGGAGGAAGGAAGGAAGGAGGAGAAGAAGAAGGAAGGAGGAGTGGGAGGTAGGAAAGAGGCGATGGAGGAAAGAAGGAAGGAAGGAGGAGAGGGAGGAAGGAAGGAGGAGAGGGAGGAAGGAAGGAAAGAGGAAAGGGAGGAAGGAAGGAGAAGAGGGAGGAAAGAAGGAGGAGAAGGAGGAAGGAAGGAAGGAGAGAGGGGAAGGAAGGATAGAAAAGAGGGAGGAAGGAAGGAAGGAAGGAGAGAGGGGAAGGAAGGATGGAGAAGAGGGAGGAAGGAAGGAAGGAGAGAGGGGAAGGAAGGATGGAGAAGAGGGAGGAAGGAAGGAAGGAGGAAGGAAGGAAGGAGAGAGGGGAAGGAAGGATGGAGAAGAGGGAGGAAGGAAGGAAGGAGAGAGGGGAAGGAAGGATGGAGAAGAGGGAGGAAGGAAGGAAGGAGAGAGGGGAAGGAAGGATGGAGAAGAGGGAGGAAGGAAGGAAGGAGAGAGGGGAAGGAAGGATGGAGAAGAGGGAGGAAGGAAGGAAGGAGGAGAGGGAGGGAGGAAGGAAGGAAGGAGGAGAGGAAGGAAGGAAGGAGGAGAAGGAGGAAAGAAGGAAGGAAGGAAGGAAAGAATAGAGGGAGGAAGGAGCGAGGAAGGAAGGAGGAGACGAAGGAAGGAAGGAAGGGGGAGAGGGAGGAAGGAAGGAGGAGAAGGAGGAAAGAAGGAAGGAAGGAAGGAAAGAATAGAGGGAGGAAGGAGCGAGGAAGGAAGGAGGAGACGAAGGAAGAAAGGAAGGGGGAGAGGGAGGAAGGAAGGAGGAGAAAGGAGGAAAGAAGGAAGGAAGGAAGGAAAGAATAGAGGGAGGAAGGAGCGAGGAAGGAAGGAGGAGAGGAAGGAAGGAAGGAGGAGAGGGAGGAAGGAAGGAGGAGAGGGAGGAAGGAAGGAGGAGAAGGAGGAAAGAAGGAAGGAAGGAAGGAAAGAATAGAGGGAGGAAGGAGCGAGGAAGGAAGGAGGAGACGAAGGAAGGAAGGAAGGGGGAGAGGGAGGAAGGAAGGAGGAGAAGGAGGAAAGAAGGAAGGAAGGAAAGAATAGAGGGAGGAAGGAGCGAGGAAGGAAGGAGGAGACGAAGGAAGGAAGGAAGGGGGAGTAGGAGGAAGGAAGGAAGGGAAAGAGGGAGGAAGGAAGGAAGGAAGGGGGAGTAGGAGGAAGGAAGGAGGAGAAGGAGGAAAGAAGGAAGGAAGGAAGTAAAGAATAGAGGGAGGAAGGAGCGAGGAAGGAAGGAGGAGACGAAGGAAGGAAGGAAGGGGGAGAGGGAGGAAGGAAGGAGGAGAAGGAGGAAAGAAGGAAGGAAGGAAGGAAAGAATAGAGGGAGGAAGGAGCGAGGAAGGAAGGAGGAGACGAAGGAAGGAAGGAAGGGGGAGTGGGAGGAAGGAAGGAAGGGAAAGAGGGAGGAAGGAAGGAATGAAGGAAGGAAAGAATAGAGGGAGGAAGGAGCAAGGAAGGAAGGAAGGAAGGAGGAGATGAAGGAAGGAAGAAAGAAACGAAAAAAAAAATGTAAAAAGAAATGAAGGTTCAGATACGAAGATAAAACGATAGAAAAGGTGCGAGAGGAAATGAGATGCGACACTAAACGAAAGCGACGAGGGAAGGGGAAAGAAGAGGAGGAAGAGAAATATACAAATGTACGGAAGAGGGGAGGAAGGGGACACTGAAACGAGGGGAGACGGGGTAAAGTGTCTTACACGAGGGGAAGAATGTGGGCGAGGGGAAGAAAGGGAAGGATTAGAAAGGAAAGGAAAGGAGAGAGAGATACGGTGGGTTAAGCAGATAGGGAACGGGGAAGACACGATCCAGAAGGAAGAGAAGAGGAAGAAGAGGAAGATGGGGAGTATATGGGAGAAAAAGACAAGAAAGGTGATAAATCAAGTAGAAGGGGGGGGGGAGAAGGAACAGAGTGCTGGAGGGAAAGTGGAGGGTGGAATAAGGAAACATTCGAGAACAATATGGAAATGGAAACAGAGAAACTGGAAGAAAACTGGATGACAAAAGGGGGGGAGGAGGGAAGAGTTGCAATAGCACGAAGGATGGGAAGGCAGAGGGATATCGAAGGACGAAGAAAAGAGGGAAGACGAGGAGGGTAATAGTTTGAAGAAAGAGGAGGAAGAGGGAGAGGAGGTGAAGAGGAGGAGGAGGAGGAGGAGGAGGAGGAGGAGGAGGAGGAGGAGGAGGAGGAGGAAGAGGAGGAGGAGCAAGAGGAGGAGGAAGAGGAGGAGGAAGAGGAGGAGGAGGAGGAGGAGGAGGAGGAAGAAGAAATTTTCGCTCTTCTTCCTCCTCTTTCTTGGTCTGACTATAAGAAAGAGGAGGAAGAGGAGGAAGAGGAGGAGGAGGAGGAGGAGGAGGAAATTTTCGCTCTTCCTCCTCTTTCTTGGTCTTACCATGCTAAGTGACACTAACAACGACATTTTCACCAACACCGATTCTACCTACAACACACAACCAATCTCATTACCACCATCACCATTAGACCACACTGAAAATGCCCCCCCCCGTTTTCTATTTCGAGACCCATTTTCTAAAACTTCCCTTCGCGAATGACACCCTACCCATCCCATAACAGAAAAAAAAAAAAAAAAAAAAATCACACCTCTAAACACACACGCACGCACACACACAGACGCACGCACACACACACACACACATGCATACACACACAGGCACACACACACACACGTCAAGGGCTGAGGTTGTGCACTAATTGATAAACCGGATTGACGTTCCCAAGACCATCGTTCCAATCGTTTTAAGTGCATTAGCGCCATCGCAATGAGCTGGTTCCCCACTGCATCCTCTTCGTGCCTCACTTCCTCCCTGTAGCGAAAAAGATTTACACCTAACCTCACTGTAGCGAGAAGGTTTACACCCTCCCCCACCTAACCCTTTCCATCCCAAGAGGAGAGAGGAGGTACTGTTCCCTCTATTCTAAATATCCCCAGGCTATTCTATTCAACCCCTTTGGTACCTTTCTCACTTGGATATGTGGTTAATAATCGAACTGTTCCCCTACGTCACCAGTCGGGCGAGCTATACATTGCACCACCACGACTATGGACTATGGACTATGGACTACCTAGGAAAGACCACCCGCTCTCACGGAATCGGTAGTTGTAGGATGGGATGAGATGTCTGTACGAAAATGAAACGATAGTTGTGTATAAAAGAGGACTTCTGCCACCTGGCGTTTCTTAGGGATAATTGTTGCGTGATGTCGTGGCTCATCCCCAACCTTATGCTCCCGAAGTGCTCCCTGGAAGACGGTTCGCCCCGCCCCGTTCTTCCACTCCGCCTTCCAGGTGGACGAACGTACGCGGCCACGTCTGTACATCCAAAGAGTTCATAGAGCGTCTTACAATAACCATACCCGCCTATGGACGGTAATGCAGTGTGATTGCGTTGTTCTTGCAATATTTCATTGCAAGACAAAAGTCCCGGACACTTGAGACATTTCAACCATGCAGTGACAATGACGTCATCTGTTAGCAGACAGGAAGAGGACGAGGGCGTCACTGGATTTGAGGAGGATCTGGGTGTAGAGTTGGCAAGATTTCCACGTGAACCACCGAATCGTGGGCAAGGGAAAGAGAAAAAGAGAGAGAGTGTGTGTGTATGTGTGTGTGTGTGTGTGTGTGTGTGTGTGTGTGTGTGTGTGTGTGTGTGTGTGTGTATTCACCTTGGTCTTTGGATCACGTGTTGGACTCGTGATCGACAGCTATTTCCCTCCCGGAAGAGAGCTCAGAGTTCGTATGACCGATCTATGGGTAATGCTATGACCTTACACACACACACACACACACACACACACACACACACACACACACACACACACACAACTCCCCGCCCACGAGAGTCGGAGTAACGATCCGAAGCGCAGCGATACCGAAATAATTTCGGCCCTGGGCAGGATTCGAACCAGGTACTGCCGCACCTCCATACTGGCAGACCAGTACTCTATCAACCGCGCCACCGAGTCGTGTGTGTGTGTGTGTGTGTGTGTGTGTGTGTGTGTGTGTGTGTGTGTGTGTGTGTGTGTGTGTGTGTGTGTGTGTGTGTGTGAGTCGTACTTATAATAATGTTCACTGAAAGGGGTAGGCAAAAGTTGTTCAAAAGAGAGTAACATTACGAATTGTTCATTTCGCATTTTACACTCGTCCACACACGGACTCGTTTGTCAAATCTACGCATGTTCGATAGCGAACGGCTCGGACTGTTCCTGTCAATACCAGGCGCCGGGAAAGAAATACGCTGACAAGCCAGGCATTCACTTTCCTTTGTAAATATATACACAACACAACTCTCTTAAAATGTCAATATTTATGATGAAATTATGTCATTAAAATACGGAGGCTCACACGAAAGCGTTCACACACACATACATACACACACACACACACACACACACACACACACACACACACACACACACACACACAGACACAGAGGAAATACAAACTACCAAGAAGAAAACTACTCTCATTATGCACCAAATCAAAACGCACACACGCACACACACACACAAAGGAAATACAAACTGCCAAGATGAAAACTACCCTCATTATGCACCAAATCCCAACAAGCACACACACACACACACACACACACACACACACACACACACACACACACACACACAGGAAATACATGCTACCAAGTAGAAAACTACACTTATTATACACCCAATCCCAACCAAGAAACACACACACATACACACACACACACACACACACACACACACACACACACACACACACACACACACACACACGACCATGGACACGATAAAAAAAAATCATAAAATACCTCATCCGCCCTAGATCAGAATATGCAGCTGTTGTACGGCCTTCTCATAAAATAAAGAACCTAAGCAAGTTTGGGGGAATGCAAAGAGCAGCGACCCAATTGGTTCCCAGGTCTTGCAAATAAAACGTACGAAGAGAGATTAAAAGCATTAAACCTGCTATCATTAAGAGAAGAAGAGAGGAAAGAGGTGACTTGATGGCAGTGCTCAGGTCATTAAACGAACAAGATAAAACTGACCGAGAAGATCTCTTGGTTTGATTCTGGATAGAGTCTCGAGGTCACGGAAACACAATGAAAGAGATTGAATTGTTAAAAGACGTCATGAAACAGCGTTTGTTGAAGTTCCAACAGCTTGGAAAAAAAACCCGAAGGAATATATTTTCTTTATCCGGCCTCTTTATGGGCCCAAAGGTCTCCTGCTACCATGTGTTATCATTGGAAATTATTGTAAATTGTCTAAGGTGATATAGCCTAACATAAACTAATTCGAAACTTGGTGCAATAGACGAAAAACAGGAGACAGGAACCCCACGAGTATAGCTCCTGGGTATCAAATGAGGTAAACACACATACATCGCGCTCATACATCCATCCACGCGCGCGCGCGCGCCCTCACACGCATAAACACGCCATGTATACAACATTAAACCCTTCACATCCGGCCTCGATTTGTAAACAACCACACAATTGGGGACGCCGGGCAAACAGACACCACTTCCCCCCTTCCATAGCACAGTGCACCCATACATAACGTATGGCCTCCTTTTCGCACATACATGTCCCACCCACATACATGTAATTATACAAACACGCGACCAAATGTGTGGCCACACACAAAACACGAGCTTGGACAAAAGTAGGCATGTATGGAGAGGCATAACAGATAGTGATACACAAACATTAAACTCTCATGCACGCACACAAGCATCTATGTCTACTAGTTGCACATACCTGGACACACACACACACACACACACACACACACGCACGCACACACACACAAATGGAATAACAAACAAATTAATAAACAAACAAATAAACTTTTGGCGCCACGGGGCCAGACGAAAAACAAACACAATAAAATATGCCCCTAATGTCGTCGCCATACATAGTCCACCCTCACACTTCTGCTTTTGCCTCCCCGTCCACTCACCCCCCCCCCCGCTACCTCCTCTCCCTCACCAGGCACACGAGCACACCTGTCCACTGCCCTCAGGTGTGGTCAGGATGCAGGTGGCAATAGCAACCTCTAACGTTATGAAGGTCGTGTGTTCGAGGCCTATTTATTCCTTTACGAATTCCACGCGCGGTGAAAAGGAGCAACATATATATATATATATATATATATATATATATATATATATATATATATATATATATATATATATATATATATATATATATATATTATACACACACCCATGCATATATAGAAACATTGTGACACCTTGACGAAAGTGGGAGTAGGAAACACAGGACTTTTAATCAGGAATGAACTCAGACTAAGGCTCTTCTGTTTCCTACTCCCAATTATGTCAACCTGTCACAATATCTCAATATATATATATATATATATATATATATATATATATATATATATATATATATATATATATATATATATATATATATATATATATATGGTCAGGGGATGGTGTACATAAAATCAAGCTGTATAATTCTTAGTTTCTGCTGAGACGAAATTGTACACCAAACTGAATAATTTCCATAAAAAATAAAACAAAAAATAAATGAAAGGAAAACCAACATCTCCCCACAAGCGCCGCGCGGGAGGTCACGATTGGGAGAGGTCAACGACCCAGGACGAACTTGGCACAAGGTCAACCACTGACCTGACTTCGAAGGCTGCATACATATAGACGTTTTTCGCGCATGCGCAGAGCACTGGGTTGTGTAAGAGCAGTAAACCAATACAAAGAATAGAATTCCTAGAATGTGAATTCAAATATTAGGGTTTCCCATGAAAATATGAGCCGAGGGGCTTAGCCATGTTTTTTTTTTTGTTTTTTTTTGGGGGGGGGGGCTAATTATGCTTTAGAGGGGGAGGGCTGCCACTGTACTATGCCCCCCCCACACACACACACATATGGTATATATATATGCTAATAAGAACACGGGTACGTGTGTTCACTTATGCAAAGTAGACCACTTGGAGAAAAGAAACTAACGAAGCAGAGCGCTTTCGTATATTACATCTTCAGTGCAAAAAGTACTTTTTCCACTGGATGTAATATGCGAAAGCGCTCTGCTTCGTTAGTTTCTTTTTTCCAAGTGGTCTACTTTACATATATAATATCTTATATGCCTGTAATGATAGCCACAATTTTATATTTTATGTATATACTTTACATCATGTACCACAAATTCACCATAAACTTAGCTTATTTTTGTAAGTTTTCCGGTGTAGTGTATTTATAATACTTTTGAGTAAAAATAAATTTTAGGGGCTAATTGAATTCTTGGGGGGCTAAGCCCCCCATAGCCCACCGTGGCTATGCCCCTGGATAAGCCCATTATAATTCTAAAAAATATTATCGTTAACAGTATCCCTGGTTGTTCCAACCTAACAATCTAAGATTCAGATGTACTCATGCTCAGTATGAACACAAGTTTGCCAATGAGAGACAGCAAGTACACTGAAACACATGTGCACATGGATTGTACATGTGCGTGTACACACGACTCGATAGCACGGTTGAAAGAGTTCCCGGCTGCCACTACGGAGGTTCGAATCCCGCCTAGGGCTGAAATAATTTCAGTATCACTGCGCTGCGAGTCGTTACTCCAACCCTCATGGGCGGAGAGTTGGGTATGTGTGTGCGTGTGAGGTCACAGCATTATCCATAGATCGGTCATATATCAGCTCTGAGCTCTCTTCCGGGAGGGTGCTAGTTGTCGATCACGAGTCCAACACGTGATCCAAGACCACGGTGGATCACACATGAGTGGTTATGTGCGGGTATGGCCGCTCCGCCGCGCGTGTGAAGGGGTGAGCAATTTCTTCCAGCGGATGGATCAGAACAGCTGAGCTAATGACTGAGTGTGACATCAACTATTGCCTCTCTATCTCCACTGTCAATCCCACCCCCAACCCCTCCATGCTCCTGTGGCAAGCTAAACCATCCCACTTTATCTCTGCAAGTTGTCTCCCTTAAACACACACACACACACACACACAAAATCAACTCCCACCCTCCCCTCCTCTTCCCACCCACCCCTCCCACTCTCCAATCCCATTTCAGACGAGTTTGCCCGCGCTATCCGACTCCCCCGTTCATTCCCGTTGCCAGAATTAAAATGGGATTAAACTCGTATCATCTAATTGAGCTCCTGGCGCCAAGTCTTAGATCTACTTCGTCGCCACAATGCAGTCGGGCATCTGTCAAGTGTCATTACCTTCACCAGACCTGATGGAACAGACTCTTTCGCTTTTCCTTCCAACCAGCCTTCGAGTTTGAGAAAGTTCCTGGCAACATGCCTATCCAGGCTGACTCCCCATACTGTGAACATGTTCTCACAACTAAATCTTCACGCGCACACACACACACACACACACACACACACACACACACACACACACACACACACACACACACACACACACACACACACACACACACACACCGGGAGGTTAATAACTATCCATCACGAGTCCAACACGTGATCCAAGACCATAGTGAATCACACACACACACACACACACACACACACACACACACACACGCAGTTCGACGGCGCAGTGGTAGCGTTCGCAACTACTAACCCAGCAATCCGAGTTCGAATCCCGCCCAAGACTGAAATAACTTCAGTATCGCTGCGCTGCGAGCCGATACTCTAACTCTCGTGGACGAGGAGTTGTGTGTGTGTGTGTGTGTGTGTGTGTGTGTGTGTGTGTGTGTGTGTGTGTGTGTGTGTGTGCGCGCGCGCGTGTGTGTGTAAGGTCACAGCATTACCCATAGATCGGTCATACATGAGCTCTAAGCTCTCTTCCGGAACGGACATAGCTGTCGATCACGAGTCCAACACCTGATCAAAGACCATGATGAATCACATACACACGCACAGAGCCGTAAGCACTTAAATATCTTTACGTAAGAAAACCGAACAAAATTATCACCAAAAGTGCTTTAAGCGATGTATCAACATACTAAGCTTCGTATAAACTTGCTTGCTAATACGCGCATTTGAATACTTGTATATAAACACGAGATAAAATTAGTCCGGAGAACTGCCAACGTTCACAAAAACACAAACGAATGAAGACAGAAGTAAATAAACAAGAGATCACACACTCAAACATATTTATAAATGTGAGTAGGTATGTGTGTGTGTGTGTGTGTGTGTGTGTGTGTGTGTGTGTGTGTGTGTGTGTGTGTGTGTGTGTGTGTGTGTGTGTGTGTGTGTGTGTGTGTGTATGTGTATGTGTGTGTGTGTCCGTCTGTACTTACCTAGTTGTATCTTACGGGAAGGGGAGCTATGCTCGGGATGTCCCGTCTCTGTATTTCGCAGTATCTAAATTGTTCTTAAATTCGTGTATGGTTTTTGCACACACTACCATTTCGTCCATTGTGTTCCATACATCCACCACTCTATGGGGAAAGATGTTCTTTTTCAGGTCTCTTCTATAACTGTCCTTTTTGAGTTTCTTTCCATGTCCTCTTGTATTTCTCCTATCCCAACTGATTAAGTCTTCTCTATCAAAGATTTCCGTACCTCTCATGATTCTATAGATGGTGTGTGTGTGTGTGTGTGTGTGTGTGTGTGTGTGTGTGTGTGTGTGTGTGTGTGTGTGTGTGTGTGTGTAAGTCCTAATATTTATGTATGCTTTATGCATATTGTTTGTGTGTGTGCATAGATATGACTTTCATGTGTATAAGAGCATCCACACTAGTACCCACATCCACATACACCTACACAGGCAGGCGCGCGCGCGCACACACACACACACACACACACACACACACACACACACACACACACACACACACACACACACACACACACACTCACAGTTCAGTGTCGTATACAGTTACAGTACACTTATCCTCACTGTAAAATCATCTTGCTTTAAACAGCCTCTGACTGTTTTACTTCAATAAACCACTGACATAACTGTAGACCTAAAAATACGCAAACGATAACACACATAACAACGAGCGAATGACCTATTAGATAACAAGCCACACATGACCTCGTCTGCAAGCGCACCGCATCACCACGTATGCAAATACCCACATACATGCCACGTCTAACGGCATCGCCGAATCCTGATGAAGCCGAGAATGGAACGAACAAACAAGAAAACAAGAGCACACTTGTCACATAATGGGCACCGTTCACGTTAGCATCATAGAGGTCACGTGTTTGCGTGGTGCGGGTGCCTTCCTTGTTGCCATCCATGTTTGTGGGTCCCCTCCTCTCTGCTGCCATCGCCGCGATGAGTGAGTCACCCATCACCACTACCACGCGTGGGATCTCGATCCAGAAGCCTCAGGGGTCAACCGACTCCCACGGGGAACTGCTCCCTCACCATCCTTCTCTCTTTCATTTCTCTCCAATTCGACGGTGACGTTGTGCAACTAGCAACTGCTAAACAGCTAAAGGTCGGTAGCTCCTCTCTTATACACTCCCAAACATTTGCATTTACGAAAACCATAATTATTCATATAAAAGACATTGACAAGTACATAATAGTTTCTACTCCCACCAAACTCACAGAATAAGTTCGCACCTGTCTTTGGCTCACTACCTAAAGAGGAACATGCGACAGAATAATTACCACAACTCCTACGAGGAGGATCAACTAATCTCCTCACCACGCCGATGGTCCGTAAAATCGATGCTTCTAATCCTGATAAAAGTGCAAACCGGGACCCAGTTTTGACCATCAACTTTCTGTTTGGAATCGACCTCACACTCAGTACATCAGCACCCAAACGTTCCACCAGATGAGATGTCAGACATTCCCTCCGCCATACGTCTTCCCCTGAATTTATCTGATATTATTTCACTCCCAAACTTTCACCTCGTACACTTTTTCTGTCGCTCTAACCTCAAACTACACTCATACTTTTTTTTTCACCTTGAAACTGCGTCTTTTCGTTCCACAATCCCACCGCCTTCCGTCGTTCCACGCAGGAACTATGTTCCCAGCCTACCAATGCGGAATATTGGCACCTGGTAGAGCTCTCAGGGACCATCTTAGTGGCATTGTTGCCCGGAAACGGAAGGGATGGGCCGGGAGTTAACACGAAGAAGAAAATAGAATACAATATTTCTGTTCGTGGACGTACTAAAGGGAGGATAATTAGTATCATTTTTGGGATCTACAACCCGGGAACTGTCATCAAACGTTAGCTAGAAAAGTTATATAAAATGTATGTCTCTGTACTAGAAGTATTTAGGGAACAATCCAGACCACCTGCACTACAAATTACTTGGTTCGAGTCCTCGGGTGTACCACGTTTCAATTTCTGCATGCGCCTCCACGGTATTTCCGATGTTGAAGGCTTACAATCAAAGTGCACTGTGGTTGATATATATATATATATATATATATATATATATATATATATATTCATTGTATATATGGGCAGGAGATTTTCTCTCAAGCATGTATGGTTAAACTTAATGGCAAGATTATTATTGCAGAGTTTTTTATCTGCCTTTTCTCTTTCTCTGAGAATCTTTTTCCCTTCCACGGGAAGTTGTCTTATAATGTCACCATATGACATTATTTTGTCAGTTACTTTGGGCATGGCTTTACCAAAGTGAGAAACTGGCCAGAACGCGTTTTCACACTACTTAGTGCTTCATCAGTGGCTAGACTGTGAATATCTGATTGAATTATTGTGTTTATATATTGTTGGTGGTGGTCTGATATTACATTTTGAGGCTTCTGATTGGCTAGTGGGCTGGGCTGGGACTCTCAAGCTATTCTACTTCCTCATTGGTCGGCTGTTGTGTGACGTCATCAGTATTGTGCCTTCTTTCAGTGGGCTTAGATCTCCTTACGCTAGGGAGGGCTTCTAAATCCCTAGTTTGTATATTGAGATTGGGAGATGTTTCTTTAATAAAGAGAGCTTCGAGGATAGGTAGCCTTCTATGGTCTTGATTTGTTGCCAGCACTTCTGTGTTTTCTATTAGAGTTTCTTTATTTAAATTTCTTTTGTGAGCAGAGTGATGGTGGTTTCTGGGAGCTCCTGAAGAGAGGTGGTATGATAACCGGCGTGAGAGCTTCATTGTTGTCATGCCAATATAGTTTGAAGGTTGGGATGCACAGTTCCCAAGTTTACACGTGTACCTATATATGACGTGAGTTCTCTGAAGGTCACTTTTACTTTCTCTTATATTATTCTTTAGTAGCAGTTGAGATGTCTTTTTATTTTGATAATATATAATCAGTTGTACTTTAGAGTTTTCTTCTTTAGGTTTAATATTTCTTTTAATAATTTGTTGCATAACCCTTTCATCTTCTTTGTAGGCTGTGGAGAAGAAGGACTTATAGTAAATTTTAATCAGGTTTTTGGCGTTAATGTCCTGTGGGATTTTGTCTGGGTGGCTTTTGTCCTGTGGGATTTTGTCTGGGTGGCTTTTGTCCTGGTACCATTTGTCTAAAGTTCTTTTTGTGATTCGCTCTATATCCTTATTGGCGAATCCATTATTCATAAGGGTCTGAGAAGCTCTTTCTAACTCATTATGTACTGTTTCCCAATTATTACAGTGACTAAGAGCTCTTCTAATATAAGCGCTGATGGTAGAATCTTTGTATCTAAATGGGACTAGCGAATGTCCCCAAAGATACAAAGATTCTACCATCAGCGCTTATATTAGAAGAGCTCTTAGTCACTGTAATAATTGGGAAACAGTACATAATGAGTTAGAAAGAGCTTCTCAGACCCTTATGAATAATGGATTCGCCAATAAGGATATAGAGCGAATCACAAAAAGAACTTTAGACAAATGGTACCAGGACAAAAGCCACCCAGACAAAATCCCACAGGACAAAAGCCACCCAGACAAAATCCCACAGGACATTAACGCCAAAAACCTGATTAAAATTTACTATAAGTCCTTCTTCTCCACAGCCTACAAAGAAGATGAAAGGGTTATGCAACAAATTATTAAAAGAAATATTAAACCTAAAGAAGAAAACTCTAAAGTACAACTGATTATATATTATCAAAATAAAAAGACATCTCAACTGCTACTAAAGAATAATATAAGAGAAAGTAAAAGTGACCTTCAGAGAACTCACGTCATATATAGGTACACGTGTAAACT
>NC_134819.1:21863580-21876080 GCF_046742065.1 Oratosquilla oratoria
CAGGAGAACGAAGAGAGGGGGGGAGACAGATTGAAAAGAGGAGGAGGAGAGGGAGGAGAGGATGAGAAGCAGGAGGAGGAGGAGGAGGAGGAGGAGGAGGAGGAGGAGGAGGAGTACGAAGAGAAGGGGGGAGAGAATGTGGAGCAGGAGGAGGAGGAAAAGGAGGAAAAGGCGGAGGAGGAGGAGGAGGAGGAGGAAGAGGCGGAGGAGGAGGAGGAGGAGGAGGAGGAAGAGGCGGAGGAGGAGGAGGAGGAGAGAGGAGGGAAGAATCCCGATCAATGCTACCTGCACACACACACATTCGCAAATTAACGGTTGGAGTTACGGCAGGAGGAGTTTATCCGAGTTCGAAGTCGTCGTTTTCTCCTTACGTGACCGGATAGCCTGGGCTATTGGTAGTCACTATGGATACCCCAGGAGGCTCACTGGGCCCGTCTTCAGGTCGATCAGAGTCGAGACGGAAGCTTCGTCATTCGACCCCGAACAACAACGAAGGTGAACTCAGATTCGTTCTAGTTTCTCTTTAAGAATATTCTCCCGAAGAAAGAAAAAATGTCTTCCGGAGGGGGAAATGAAAAACAAACAAGAGAACGAAAATCCTGATGTAATATATATATATATATATATATATATATATATATATATATATATATCTATATATATATATACAGTATATATATATGTGTATGTGTGTGTGTGTGTGTGTGTGTGTGTGTGTGTGTGTGTGTCTTAATAGACGAAAGCGCTCGGTCGTCATTTTATTGTTTTCTTTGGTGGTTTTTCCTGCATATTTGGAATCACAAATTCATGTGATTTCTCATATTATATATATATATATATATATATATATATATATATATATATATATCAGAATTGGTTGTTCTTCGCTACCTTGGGAGAGCCACGTTAATGAATCATGACATTCCGACGGGTGCCAGCTGAAGAGGATCACCAGCCACCTGACCCAGAGATGGTTCATGGAGACCGGGTCCCGGCCGCTCGCAACCGAAAAGGTGTCGTCACTGAGATGAATAAAATAACCTGACGGAAGACATGACAACATCAGAAGCGGCACCAAGTAGGAAAAAGGATTTTTACTGGCGCCAGTTGGGTGGGAGAGAGAGATAGAGGGAGAGAGAGAGAGAGAGAGAGAGAGAGAGAGAGAGAGAGAGAGAGAGAGAGAGAGAGAGAGAGAGAGAGAGAGAGAGAGAGAGAGAATGAGAGAGGGAATGAGATAGAGAAGAGAGAAGAGAGAGAAGAGAGAGGGGGGAGAGAAGAGAGAGAATGAGAGAGGGAATGAGATAGAGAAGAGAGATAGAAGAGAGAGAAGAGAGAGGGGGGAGAGAAGAGAGAGAATGAGAGAGGGAATGAGATAGAGAAGAGAGAGAAGAGAAAAGAGATAGAGAGAGAGAGAGAGAGAGAGAGAGAGAGAGAGAGAGAGAGAGAGAGAGAGAGAGAGAGAGAGAGAGAGAGAGAGAGAGAGAGAGAGAGAGAAGACACGATGGAAGAAGTCTGTAAATTTTTCTCGCGCGAGCCTCAAGAACGACGAGTGATGCAAATTTCTTGGCGGCAGCACATCCTTCTCTTCCTCCTCCCACCTCCTCCTCCTCCTCCACCTCCTCCTTGGCTCTCGCCTTGTTGCTATGCATGCCGAGGCATCCTCATCCATCAATGCCATCCTCCAATGCATCCACCTGAGCATCAAATAACAATTACCAGCCCTCATTACGATCACCGCTATTATGGGCCCAACGTGACACCAATCACATTCTTCACCACATCGTTTTTCCAACATAACCATTAGTGACCTCATCAACACTGTTGTTATCGTTATCGTCGCTGTTACATTCGCCACCACCATCACTTTCATCATCATCATCATCATCATCATCATCATCATCGCCGCTCGTCATCTGTTTTATTATCTGGACACCAATTATTCCAGTAACCACCACCATACTAACAACACCATCATCACCGTTCGTTCCCTATTTCATTATCTAGACACCAATTATTGCAGTCATCACCACCTCACTAACAACACCATCATCACCGCTCGTCACCTATTTCATTATCTAGACACCAATTATTGAAGTCATCACCACCTCACTAACGGCAACACCATCATCACCGCTCGTCACCTATTTCATTATCTAGACACAAATTATTCCAGTCATCACCACCTCACTAACGGCAACACCACCATCATCACTGTTAACACCAACTTTCAGCCCCACTCTTCAGAAGCAAACACCAGTGGTGTAGTACCCTACAGCTAATGCACTGTGGTGTTAACACCTGACCAACAACATCAAGTAATTAGACAGACATTTATCACCACCACAAGGACAACCTTACCAAGTTAGATGAAGCCAGAACGGTGGGGGGTATAGAGGCTGTATCGTATCTACAGGGGATAGTACGGTCCTGCAGCGAATCGTTGATAATGAGATCGCATTATATAAACTGAATCAACAACGTCTCATACATTCCGTCTGTTAGTTTCTGTTGAGGGTTACCTACTAGTTGAAGAACATCACATATTAAGTTGTCAGGTAGAAATACTTCGAACCCTTTTCAGTGAACTTGATGAATCCATTTTGGCTTCCGCCAGAAGATTTTATTCAACAGAGGATTCTTCCGAAGTGAAATGATTATGGCTGACACTGCAACAGTTTGAGCCCTATCTATCCTACTTGTTGCCAAGGGATTCCATTCAGCCCAAAGACGACGATGCCTGACTGAATGGGTCAGTTTTGATCGGTTAGGTTTGGGGTCGCTATTCGAGGATCAGTGTGACGCTGGGTACAAGAAAATCGAAAAAAAGAGAACAACGGATCACAGGAAGAATTGTCACCTCTAAAACGCCCATATAAAGAATCGTCACCCCATGAGATCCCACCTGAAGAATTTTCACCCCAGATCGCCGAAAATCAACAGTGGAATAAAGATTAGGTTAGGTTAGGTTGAATGAAGGTTATGCTTATTGTCATCAACTTGTACAACCGAAGATTCGTAAACCCAGGATAGCCCACATGAAGAATTGTAACCCAAGGGTAGTCCCCATGAAGAATTGTAACCCAAGGATACCCCAGGAAGAATTGTAACCCAAGGATACCCCATGAAGAATTGTAACCCAAGGATACCCCATGAAGAATTGTAACCCAAGGATACCCCATGAAGAATTGTAACCCAAGGATACCCCAGGAAGAATTGTAACCCAAGGATACCCCATGAAGTATTGTAACCCAAGGATACCCCATGAAGAATTGTAACCCAAGGATACCCCATGAAGAATTGTAACCCAAGGATACCCCATGAAGAATTGTAACCCAAGGATACCCCATGAAGAATTGTAACCCAAGGATACCCCATGAAGAATTGTAACCCAAGGATACCCCATGAAGAATTGTCACCTTATCGAAGTCTGGGGTGACGATGCTTCTTGTGATCCATCACCTTGCAGAAAGGATTAGGTTGATCATACACCCGTGCAGGAGACGTACAAGACGCTAAGCTTCTTGATGATGCTGGCTGTACCCAAAGAACGCAAACCCCAAACAGATCCCACCCGTGGCATCGTGACCAAAAATAGCCTGACCCAATAACTCCCAACGTCTGTGGACCCCCCCCCCCACCCACCTCCACCATTGCTACACATCTCGTCGACGATGCTGTAGAGCTGCCAAGACCAGCCAACCACTAAAGACTCCTAGATGACTCGCACATCGACTTAGTTCCCTTTTCTTGAAGTTTGTCCCGAAACCTGTTTGGGCTGTCCTGTGTTGTGTTGCCCATGTGTCCATCTACAGCAATGGTTTCAAAACTTCTACAACTTGTTACCCAATTTACCAGATGAAACTGGATTGGTGGGTGTATAGAGGCTGTACCGTAGCTACAGGGGATAGTACGGTCCTGCAGCGAACCACTGATAATGACATCGCATTATATAAACTAAATCATCAATGAAACCGGATTGGTGGGGGTATAGAGGCTGTACCGTAGCTACAGGGGATAGTGCGGTCCTGCAGCGAACCATTCATAATAACATCGCATTATATAAACTAAAACTAAATCATCAATGAAACCGGATTGGTGGGGGTATAGAGGCTGTACCGTAGCTACAGGGGATAGTACGGTCCTGCAGCGAACCAATGATAATAACATCGCATTATATAAACTAAATCATCGATATAAATGTTGTCTACATTGATATATATGGTTAAATTATAACACTAGTGATATTTTTGTTTATTGTATTTGAACATTGTACATCTGTAATGACTATTGACAAAGATTTGGAGAACATCAGTGGGTCGGATGGACTTGCATGCTTGAAACTAATTGAGGAATTCTTGGCTTCTTGATTTTCAGAATTCTTAACTTTTTTCTGTCACCCTTCCATTACTCCACGATAATTTGGTAAATTACCCCCAGGGGGGGTAATTTAACCCCCAGATTGGGAACCACTGATCTCCGAAGAAGTTAAACAACAAAAGTATGACAATCACACGGATATATTATAAACACACACACACACACACACACATATATATATATATATATATATAGACACATATACATACACACACACGCACGCGCACATACAAACACACACACACACACACACATGTACTGACACGCGCACACACAAATAAATGCATATACATATATTACACAGCATCACTACAAATATACATTTATTACAGGCATAGTAACATGGAAACCATTGGAAATGACATCAAACCCCAGCTATTCCACCATAAATCACGCTGTCTAATTTGACACACATAAACTTAGCAGACAACACTGCTTCGCTATGCAACGAGCGCTGGGAACTGCGTGCCAATGGTCAAGCGTGCGAGCACGTACGTATGTGTGTGTGTGTGTGTGTGTGTGTGTGTGTGTGTGTGTGTGTGTGTGTGTGTGTGTGTGTGAGAGAGAGAGAGAGAGAGAGAGAGAGAGAGAGAGAGAGATAGAGAGAGAGAGAAAGAGAGAGAGCAGAGAGAGAAACAGTAATAGAGACAGAGAAAGAGGAAGAGAGAGAGAGAAAGAGAGAGAGAGAGACCAGAGAGAGAGAGAGAGAGGCAGAAAGAGGGACAGAGAAAGAGGAAGATAGATAGATAGATAGAGATAGAGAGAGCAGAGAGACAGACAGAGAAAGAAAGAGAGAGGGCAGAGAGAGAGAGAGAGACAGAAAGAGGGACAGAGAAAGAGGAAGGGAGAGAGAGACAGAGTGAGTGGGAGAGAGCGAAACAGAAAGAGAGAGACAGACTGACAGACAGAAAGAGAGAGAGAGAGAGACAGACAGAAAGAGGAAGAGAGAGAGAGAGAGATAGAGAGAGAGAAAGGGAGGGAGAATGAGGGACAGATACAGAAAGAGACAGACACTTACATATTAGCTTTTCATATGCGTTCACTAGCGCTTCTATCGTTGGGGTTCAATACAGTGACAGAGAAGTGGGATTATTAAACACCATAAAAGAGAGATGTGAAGATTGGGGACATTTGGAGCGATGGAAGATATATATATATATATATATATATATATATATATATATATATATATATATATATATATATATATATATATATATATATATATATATATATATATATATATATATATATATATATATATATATATATATATATGTATGTATATTCTTTCTTTAGCGGAGATTGTTCTCAAATAACAGAAAAAGATTTTTGCGTGCCTCTGGTCCGTACGGGTCACTAAAGTTCCTGAAAACAATGACTGCATACGATTTATGTAGGCTGTCACTACGCTATACGGGCCAAGGCCAAGGACACACTCTCTCTCTCTCTCTCTCTCTCTCTCTCTCTCTCTCTTTTACTTTGGTCTGGGTATCCCCCCCCCAAAAAAAAAAAAAAAAAAAAAATCTTCCAATTTTAAACACATGTCCCGATCATATTTCCTTGTTTAAACCCATGGAAATTTAATATCCCAGTCCCTTATTTGACTTGTACATTTATTCTTTCTGACGCCAAGCGATTTTATTCTCTTGGTTCAATTCTCTACCCCGGGCAGGAGAATGCATCATCATTATGGTGGGAGGAAAGACTATCTCCGATAATAATTATTTATTTATTTATTTATTTATTTATTTATTTATTTGGAGTAATTTTCTTCCTCAAGCCCCGTTAGCCCAGTTTAGACTGGAAGAAAATATCAAGACGGCCATGAAAGATTTCTATTCGTCTTTGTATTTTTATTATACTAGAATTGGAAGAAGTGCAGTCTAGTGTGTGTGTGTGTGTGTGTGTGTGTGTGTGTGTGTGTGTGTGTGTGTGTGTGTGTGTGTGTGTGTGTGTGTGTGTGTGTGTATGTGTCTGTGTGTGTGTGTGTGTGTCGCAGCAATTGCTGTGTCCATGTTGCCAACTCGCTTTTATTTCATTTTATTTTATTTATTTATTTTTGTCGGGAAACAAGCGAGAACGTGATCGGAAAAGAGAGTGAGGAGGTGAGGAAGTGAGGAGGTGAGGGAGTGAGTGAGGGGGTAAGGTGGGGGGGGTTGCGGTATGAAGAACGAGCCAGTGACTCAAAACTGTCATCTCTCCTAGCAGACTAAAAAAAAAAAAAAAGCCTCTTGGAGGTAAAACCACATTTTCCACAACCGAGTCTCCAGCCTACCGATTTTATTCAGTTGGAGGGAAGACCGTCCGGGCACCTCAGAGGCCCACACTATTTATCAAACTGATTAAATGGACGGCTCAAGCTGCAATTAAATAATTTCTCATTTATGCCTTTCATGTCACACAGTTTTTGACATATCTATATTAAAACTTCTTCGTTTCTTTCCACTGTTTTCTATTTTCAATTAAACTGCTTTACGAAATATTTGAAAATTAACTATATACCTTTTTCGTTAGTCACTACTGACTTTTAAAAATTGTAAACTTGCTCATTATTATTTTTTCAATTACCGTAAACAGTTTTAATTTTTTTCTCTCATATATTTTCTACTGCCACCTATGTTCATTAATCAAATAATTTCTCCAATTTATTCATGCGGAAATTCAAAGTTATACAGAGCTCTTGTTGTGCCTATTAATAAAGTGAACTTGGAATATTCGAGTTAATGTCGCTCTATTGTACTGTGCTACATATCAAAAGAATGTCCTCAGCCGATACTTCGACAATAATAATGTAGGAATTGTTGACGAAACTGTTTCTTTTAGGCGTCGGCGTCGCGTTTGAAGCCAAGAGTTGTGCAGTCGACGACAACGGAATCAGATTGTAATTGTGTACTTGTAGTATTGTATATTTATTATTGTATATTTATTATTGTATACTGTACTTATAGTATTGTATATTTTATTGTTGTATACTGTACTTGTAGTATTGTATATTTATTATTGTATACTGTACTTGTAGTATTGTATATTTATTATTGTATACTGTACTTGTAGTATTGTATATTTATTATTGTATACTGTACTTGTACTATTGTACATTTATTATTGTTTACTGTACTTGTAGTAGTGTATATTTATTATTGTATACTGTACTTGTAGTATTGTATATTTATTATTGTATACTGTACTTGTAGTATTGTATATTTATTATTGTATACTGTACCTGTAGTATTGTATATTTATTATTGTATACTGTACATATGTTGTAAGAACCAGGTGTTCTGGTCTCTCGCTAAGGAAAGTTTTCCCGCTCTAAGTTGTTGGCGTCCCCGAAGTTCTCAGTTTTCTATAACGCCTTCCAGGCGTACGTACGTTCTTATCTGTTGTGCTAATTAATATACACAAATTCGATCTTGTTTCCTTAGCCACCCTCGTACAAGATTCCCGAGTCCCTTCGCAAAGTGACTCAAAACTCCTCTACTCTGCCTCACATCAGTTCCTGGAACGGGGAATCAGGAATCTGGAAAAAGGATTCAAATCTAGAAACGTCAGCAGGAAGTGGGCCGGGACCCATTCGGCAGGACACCACTATCTTCACCACCACTACCACCACGATCACCACCACTACCACCATCAGCATCACCACCATCACAACCACCACCACCATCATCACCATATCACCATCACCACCACTACTATCACCATCACCACTACCATTATCACCACCACTGCCACCATCACCACCACCATCACAACCACTACCTCCACCATCACCACCACTACCACCATCACCACCACTACCACCATCACCACCACTACCACCACCGCAAGCTGCGCTCTCAGCGTTTATTGGCAACACAAAAACAAACACAAAGGGCTGCTGACAACCCCGGCTGATACGCAATTCTATTTGTATCTGTGTGTGTGTTTTTTTCCCTTTTACCTGCCGAGCACAAAACCCATGCATACGGGATCGACACGTACGATGGATTGAGTAGTGGCAGGTTCGTACCTTTCGCATTTCACTTCGTCAGAACCGGGTCTCTCCGTGTACTGAATGAATCACCATACAGCATTATCTAATCACTTATAATACACTAATATGATCTAAAATTCTTATCATACTATGTGCATATATACACAGTATATACATATGTGTATATATATATATATATACATATATATATATATATATATATATATATATATATATATATATATGTTGAGACATTCTGACAAGTTGACGTAAGTGGAGTAGGAAACACAGGAGTCTTAGTCTGAGTTTATATATGCACAGTTCGGACACATCATGAACATGAACATAAGAATGAGACTGCAAGAGACCATAAGGCCTACATAAAGTTGTCTAACCGTTTCTTAAAACAACCGATAGTCTCCGCGCTCACTACATAGGTCAGGTTAATTTATTCATTTATTCATTTATTTATTAATGAATTTATCTATTTATTAATTTGTTCTTGCGACCCAATGGCAGAATGCAGAGCCAGTATTCGACTGAACTGTAAAAGTATGAGGAAGTGACGATCGGAAAACCAGCAAAAGGAATAATGAAACACAAGATTCTTTCGATATATCTCTGCAACGCGATCTCTGACAAAAGCTCCCAGGACGAACTAGGTCACGGGGTCACAGAGTGTGCTACTTCCGTGGAAGGTCACCCATTATACATGCAAAACTTACTTTCCCCATAAAAGTATTATGTATAATCTCCATGATATAGTGCGCTTGTGGCGTAGCCGGAAATTGTTGATCTTGCATTCGCCTTTTAATGGGTTCGAGTCTTGCATTCGCTTAATTATGGGTTCGAGTCCCGCATTCCTATCCAATTCCCAGCAGTCACTGTTGTCTCAAAAGTCTAACTAAGCACATAGGGCACAGGTGACGGCCTCAGGCGCATCTAAGCGCCTCCTAGCGTGGGCACCTCACCTTCTATACATGACATATTTAACACATGTAATACAAATCACATAATTTTATGGACATTTACAACACACACACACACACACACACACACACACACACACACACACACACACACACATATATATATATATATATATATATATATATATATATACAAATGGAGATTATCACTATTACTATCATTACTACCACCACCTTCACCACCTTCACCGCCACCACAACCAACACCACCCTCCTCCCCCACCACCACCACCTACCACCCACCTACCACCCACATCTCGATCCCCATGACACCACGCACTCTCCCATCTCATTCGACGTTCATCATCCAACCGTTTATTTATCGAGTGCGGAGGCGGTGGCGGCGGTGGCGGGCCAACCCACCACCACCCCACCATCCCCGGCTCCCCCCCTCCCCCTCGGTCCCCCCGGGGCCGGGAACATGCTCCGGAATGCTTTGACTCATGCACCCGAAGCTTTGGCGTCGGCGACAGCGAACGTCATGGCACCGCGCGCCTCGTCTTCCCCATCAGGCAGACGGTGGGTTCCGTCGCGGCCGACGAGTGTTCGTCAATTGTTGTGGTTTCCTTTTTCTAAATGTGACCGAATATAATATTTCCATTGTTGATTCATCAAATGCTAATTTTTTCGTCTTATATATATATATATATATATATATATATACACTGTATGTATGTATGCAGACAGATACATGGAAACACACGTTATTTGACCATTGTTAAAACAATAACAAAACAATACATTTCATATATATTTCTAAGATACTGATAAGGCTTAGAATAATGCAATCTAGTATTTTGTAACCACAGAATCGAGTTCATCATAATTTTGGGAAAAAATCGTCTGGCGGCAGATGGAATAAAAGTTTCATTCGCGGTGAAAAGTTTAAACAAACGAGAGTTGGCTTACAAATGATCAGAAACTATGTGTACGAGCACCAAATTCTATGTACGGCCGGACACCACACCTGTGCCCTTTGTGCTCGGACATCGGAGGGAGAGCATGCCGACAGGAGACCTTTTGGTCCATAACTAGGTCGGATGCGGAAAAAATTATAATAATGATAAATAAACAAAAGAAAATATATATATATATAATAATATAAATAAAGGTGCTCGATCAGTGTTGTCAACTCAAATCTATATCAATTTCCACAAATGAGCGAGATTTTTCTAACAAGGAAATTTGTATTTTCATATTCCCCCCCCCCTTCCACACACACAAAAAGAAAGAATTATTATATACACAGACAAGTTCACTGCAACATATAAATCTTCAAATTCTACACAAAAATAATGGTAAGCGGTTTAAACTTCTCCACAAATTTGTGGAGACTTCCCAAACAATGGCATCAGTGTGCAGCTCGGTTCTGAACTGGAGTCTTTGTTCTCTCGGGGAAGATACGAAACCGAACGAGCTTACCGAACACGCGCAACCCAACCATTGTAAGCAAATATTTGCATCTATCTCTCCGCGTCCCAACTAGTGATGCATTTTTTTTTTATCGGAGTTAAAAAATATATTTTTCTTTACACTGGCAAAGTTGCTCAGATATTAATATTGAGCATACAAAAACAGGTGCAACTTTGGCAGTGTAAAAAAAAAAAAAAAGGTAAAAAAAAAAAGGTTAAAAAAAAAAAAAAAAATCATCACTAATACTGTCCACACATTTAATTCTGCCAAAGGCATTGCCAAGAGTACTCGCAATTCATCTTTCCGTTGGATGCCAGAGTGACCCAGTAGCCAAAGCAACAGACCCAAACAATTACGAAGGCGGAGCATGCCGACAGGAGACCTTTTGGTCCATAACTCGGTCGGATGCGAAAAAAAAATTAATGATAAATAAATTAAAGTAAAATTAAATAAAATTATAATTGAATAATAATAAATAAAATAAATAAATGCATATAGTTAAATAATAAACAAACAGATAAATAGTAATTTATAAGATAACTAATAATAAATAAAAATCAAACCGCTGTTGTGGCTTAGCGCATTTCACACGTTAATCTCTCTCTATCTCTCTCTTTCTCTCTCTCTTGCACACACACATACACAAACAACATCAAAGATTAAGTTTCTAAACAAATACATTTATTTGTTCGGTGCTGAGAGACCTCGTTGAGTACAAACCCTACCGTTTCCTTTTCGAGAATTACTGAACATTCCTTTTCGAAAACGATTTCTAATTTCTGAATACATGTGGGTAATTATTTTGATGGAATCTCTCTCTCTCTCTCTCTCTCTCTCTCTCTCCTTCTCTCTGTCTCTCTCTCTCACGCACACATATACATACATTTCCGTGTTCCGTGATAGTCATCTTTGTTCTATCGTCGGCAGGGTACAAGTACAATTGCGAAAAAAAAAAAAAACACTGAGGCGGTAGCGTTGCTGTCGTACATTGTATTACGTCACGAGTGACATCAGGGGACTGGCGGGGGGTGGGGGGAGGTGGGGGGACGGCTTCGACCGACCACAATGCCCCGTTCTTGAAATAAACTTCCACCAAAGTTCCTATATCCGGGGGGTGGCACCTGACAAAAGAGCACCCGACGAAGATCAAAGAACCCGGATCAACGACCCGTGCACCCTTCACAGGAACGGGTGTGATGCGATGGCGTCACAAGAGGAACTAAAACAAAAAAACAAAAAAGGAGAAAAAAAAAAAAAAAATCAACTGACACACTATTCTTGTCACTGACACTCATGATGTCGCAGACGCGCCCTTGCCCGTGTCACTTATGATCTTCCCTTTGCCTTCAGGGACACCCTGCCACGCGTCTGCGATGCGTCACGAGGTTGAAGGAAAGGTCCTTTGGGAGCGGGCCAGGGTAGATCTCCTTCCCAGCTCCTCTGGTCCTTCAGAGACGCGATCCCGTTCCCTTTATCAGAGGGAGGGGGGGTCCCTAATTGGGGGTGTACACGCCCCCTTCCAACCCACCCACCAAAAAAAAAAAAAAATTCTTATGACCTCTCCAGTTCTATTCCCAGCAAGGGAATTATTAATATGTTTCAATGTTACACAACCACTTCGTAGGAATGATGATAATGATGATAATAATAATGAAGACGATGATGATGATGATGATGATGATTATTATTTCAAAAGTAAAAGGTCACTACATATATATATATATATATATATATATATATAT
>NC_134819.1:21878580-21883580 GCF_046742065.1 Oratosquilla oratoria
CCTGGCACTCATGTCTGATCACCTCTGAGTCACTGAAACTCCCTCCATCGGCGACCGCGACCTCGGACTCCAACCTCGTGTTGCGTGGTCCTCAGTGCCAAGCATATATGTCACGCACGGCATTCCAGCCGTGGCGACGAGGCTTGGCACTCCTCTGGCGCCAGCGCCACATTCTGTCGCCAGGTGCCCACAGACCGCCGCGAACAAAGGACCACTGACCTTTGCTAAGGACTTTCTTCCATGAAGGCCAAGTTGGGAAGGGTAACCTTTGGCCCTTACTACTGTTGACAGGATGACGTAATTCATCTGTTTTGATGGTGTTATGGTACTCGAGGAAGTTGAATTTGTGACGTCGTGTGTTCGCAAGAGGAATAGTGACAATGAGAACGTACTGCTAGCGATATCTGGCAACTATACTAACAAATATATTCCACAAGTGCCAGGTGTTGCCAGAAAGTCTATCTTACCTTTTTTCGTTACCTATACCAAGTTTATGACATATCATCGAGACCACACAAGTACATACATACATATAAAAATCCAACAACAATAATATATATCAAGGTATAAGTGAACATGCATTATACACACACATTACATACACAAACCTACACATATAACTGTAAAGATATTTTCTCTTTCTCTCTCTCTCTCTCTCACACACACACACTTAACGGGACACACGAACACACACAAATCACAACCAAACGTAAGCCAAGCTTTGTAAACATTGCCATGTACACACACACACACACACACACACACACACACACACACACACACACACACACACACACACACACACATACACACACACAATGTCGTGCGACCTCAAAGCCCAACGTCATCCTCGATTCTGCAGTTCAAGTGTTACTCGAAGGCTGGAATCCGCATCTTTCAACCCTTGTAATCTTCAACACAGACATTACACACACACGCACGCACTCACGCACATACAACGCACACACACACACACACACACACACACATATATGTGTGTATGTGTGTATGTTTAATGTGTATGCCTGTGTCTGTGTTGAACATGGCAATTGATGCAGCATAGCGTGGTGTGTGTGCGTGCGTGCGTGCGTGTGTGTGTGTGTGTGTGTGTGTGTGTGTGTGTGTGTGTGTGTGTTCGCATGCGCATGTATGCATCTTAGCAAACAAAACTAAACCAAAAATAATAAATTCTAGTTTAACATCCTCCTCATCCTCAGTATCATTTTACACCTTGGGGAAGAGGTGGGGGAAGGAGGAAGAGGAAAAGGAGGAGGAGGAGGAGGAGGGAGGGAGGTAGAGGAGGAGTAGGAGGGAGAAGGAGGTGAGGGTAAACGCTTCTCTTCCCTAAATGCCAATTCACTCGCCCCCCCTCCTTCCATCTATCCCCTTCATCCACGCTTGACGAGGCGGACTTCAATCAATCCGACCACCATCATTACCACATCTATCACAACGTCAACTGACCACCCATCCACCCATCCACCACCATCTCCCAACCAGCTGGTTCCCGATGCCTTCCTATGACGTCACTGCGTGAAGTACAAAAATCAATTTATTTCACCGACATACACATTATGTACATAACAGCGAGCAAGAGAGATATCTAATTACTTTCGTATTTGCTCTCATTCGTCAATATGCTTATCATAACACATATTTGTGCTGTTATTATGACGACGTCGTTATTATTTGAACAATTTACGTGATAATTTGCCCATGTGGACGCAGTAACAATATTTCACTGCCTTTATTTCCTCCACATTTGTCGTATCATTACCATAACATTTTCATCATTGTTATGACCATAATGTCATCATTAATCATTTTATGAACACGCATCACTTCTCATTAGTCTATAATAATTCCACTGCTATTATGTCATTACATTTTCATCACTGTTATCATTACACTATCAGCATTACATTTTCATTTACTCTGCACACAAATGTTCTCCATTATCTGTTTAACAATTTTCACTTTTATCTTGATATATCACAATTACTATAATCATTAACACTGTTATTATTATAGTGTTACCACTTTCCATAACAAAAAATTACAACAATTTTATACATGAGCGAGATGACTCGCCGGTGAACATATTCTCTAAGCAAGAAAGGCATATTACATAATAGACAAAGACAAGGGGTACACCACTACCTTATCACTTACTGTACACGATCTAATTAATTTCTATGTACCAAACTTCGTGTATTATGTTCTGGCTCACGAACCAGCTAAATTGAATCTCCTCATCTTCATCAACTCTGCTCCTTCTACCGTCAGGCAATTTCAATCAGCTGAGAAGCTTATTGGGACAAACTTCTCCCCAAAGCATGCCGTACAGTTCAAAGTTCTAAAATAAATTGAATCAAAACATCAAAGCAAAATGCAGCAATGCCCGCTAATCGATTTAGTTTTATTTCGGAAGCTTAGATATTTTTTTTGTTTTCTATTTAATTTGATTTTTCTGCATTCTACCACGTTATGGATCAGCAGTCTCCTGACAGTGCACTTTGACGTTGGCACGTAGTTAACTTTACTCCTCCAGGTATCCCAACTGCGTGTGTGTGTGTGTGTGTGTGTGTGTGTGTGTGTGTGTGTGTGTGTGTGTGTGTGTGTGTGTGTGTGTGTGTGCGCGCATCATTTTAACTTCTTTACTACGCTGACACATTTCACACAACTTCATCTGGCTAAACCTAGACTGTTTTCCCGGCTCAGAAAGGGAACCAGTATGGCTCCGACCATCTTCATCAACCCCAACGCGACAATGATGTTCTTGATAGATTTCTACCGTGGCTACTGCGAAAAGATCTATTTCGGACGATAGCGCGAACAACATCGGATCTTGTTGGCTAACGATCCCGAAGAGCTGTTCAGTGGGTCGTCACGTCCTTAGTAGATAGACCCATCAATAACTGAAACAAATTGATCATCATCATCATCACCGTCAGATAAGATTTAATCCATAGAACAGTAGGCCGCAGCAGTCACGATGAAAAGAGACGGAGCGAGAGAGAGAGAGAGAGAGAGAGAGAGAGAGAGAGAGAGAGAGAGAGAGAGAGAGAGAGAGAGAGAGAGAGAGAGAGAGAGAGAGAGAGAGGAGAGAGGAGAGAGAGAGAGAGAGAGAGAGAGAGAGAGAGAGAGAGAGAGAGAGAGAGAGAGAGAGATAGAGATAGAGAGAGAGAGAGAGAGAGAGAGAGAGAGAGAGAGAGAGAGAGAGAGAGAGAGAGAGAGAGAGAGAGAGAGAGAGAGAGAGAGAGAGAGTGGGGTCTGAAGAACCCCACGCCGTTACTTTAAACCCTTAGGGGCAAGGTTTGCATTCGAGGAAAAGGCTGGCACCCTATGATACTCTATGGACGGCACAAGTGCCTTGCCGTGTTATAAATAAATTGGGTCGGGAGGAAGATGCGCGCTAGGCTGAGGGGAAGCTGCCACCAAACAAGACACCGGAAGCTGCTTGGCTTTGTCGCACTAAATAACCCCCCCCCCCAAAAAAAAAAAAAAAAAACTCTCCATGAATATTCTGAGCTCCCTCACTCTTCACGAAATACTCTCAGTCCCTACACTCACCACGGAGACTCTCAGAGTTTATTCCTGGTTCCACGGTCCTTCCTCCTCTTTGTTGTGGAGAAATCTTTTCTATTTGTTACCGTCTCTGACAGTAGATGATTTGATTCAGCTGATGCAGAAGGGAAATGAGCATCACCCTATTTCTGTCATCTCCTTTCGAAATTATGTCTCTCTATTTTTCACTTTACAGACGAAGCGTGTGTTGCTGAGTGGTGCCTATTTTATATATATATATATATATATATATATATATATACATGAGGTACAAAGAAAAAATAAGAGAAGTAAACACAAGATAAAGGAGGCAAAAAGAAGAACAGATGTTAAATGGGGGAAGAGTTTGACAGAATTTTTTCGAAGTAATAAAAAGATGTTTTGCAAGGAAAATAAGAGAGGAAGGGGAGGTGAATCAAGTACAGAAGAAAAAGTAAATGGTGCAGATGGAGAGATGATAACGGAGGGGGCGGCGGCAAGAGGAAGATAGGCAGAGTATCTTAAGGAGTTGCTAAATGTGGAGGAGGATAGGGAGGGAACGATGGTTGCAGTGGGAGGTGCTAAGAAAATGACGGTGATGGATGATGAAAATGGGAGAGATAGAAAAAATAAATGGGATGAAAGCGGGTATCAAAATGATGAGAGCAGGCAAGGCACCTGGGTTAGATGGTTGCCAGGCCGAGTGTCCCCCCAAAAAAGGGAGATACACTGATGGTGGACTGACTGGTGAGGTTGTTTCATGTTTGTCTAAGAGAGGGTAGAGTGTCAGAGGACTGGAGTGTCTGTAGAGCTTCGCTTTGCAAAGAAAAGGGGGACAAATGTGAGTGTAGTAGTAGTTTAAGACAGATCAGTTCGTTGAGAGTAGTTGGAAAGGCTTAAGGGAGGGTTTTGACTGGCAGGATTAGGAGTTATAGAGGGAGTAATTGGTGAGGAGCAATGTGGGTTTAGGGAAGGTAGGGGTTGCATGGATCAGATTTTTGTGGTAAAACAGATATGTGACAAGGCTTTAGAAAAGGGTAAGACTTTTTTGGGGACCTTTATAGATTTGGAAAAGGCTTATGACAGGGTAGACACGAAGGCACTGTGGGAGGTTTTGCGGGTTATATGGGATTGGGGAGGAAAGCTGTTAAGACCAGTAAGGGGGAGAGGTGGAAGGGATGAAAGTGACGGAGTAGGCACAGGAGGGGACGGGAGGGAGGAAGGAGGGGGATGGTCATACTAACAGCAGTAGACAACGACCCTGTTACACCACTTGTGACATCACTGGGATCGTATTGCAAGCCACGACTAGCCCTCATTAGAAGAGAAAAAAAGAAAGATAATAATTAAAACACATTCCGGCCGGTGCAGTGACTTCATATTCCAGTCGGCTTATGTCTACTGTTACATTAATTATGATTTGGGCGAGATCGCGTGCGTGTACACACACACAC
>NC_134819.1:21888580-21891080 GCF_046742065.1 Oratosquilla oratoria
CACGCGTACCTGAAAAACAAAATGCCAGGATGAGTCAAGGTTTTGTTTTTATGTAAGGGAGAAAATGGAAGGAGGTATGGAGGGTGGAGCATTGAGAGGAAGAGAGAGAGAAAAGAGAGAAGAGGGGGGAGAGAAGATAAAGAGAAAAGAGAGAAGAGAGAGAGACAGAGAAGAGAGAGAGAAGAGAGACAGAGAAGAGAGAAGGAAGAGAGAGAGAAGAGAGTAGGAAGAGAGAGAGAAGAGAGACAGAGATGAGAGATGGAAGAGAGAGAGAAGAAAGGGCAAAGGGAGAAAAGAGTGAGAGACAGTAGTGAGATATAGAGAAAGAGAAATTACAACGTAGACATAAACAGCAATCAATAAAACCCAAGCCTCCTGCAGTATGGACCAGAAGTCCCGCGAACAACAACTACAAGACCTACAGGCGGACTATTACGCAGCAGCGGCACACGTCATGTGTGTGTGTGTTCGTGTGTGCGTGGACATACGGGCCTCTGTGTGCGTGTGTTCGAGTACGTCAGCGTTCTCTGTGTACAGGTGCACATCGCTGCACACAATCAATGTGTAATTGTAGTTATTGAAGCCAAAGCGTCTGTACAATGACCTCTGAAAGACTTGTTCTGAGTCAGTACAGGCAAGGGTGGCAGCGCAAAAATCCTTCACTACATTTCCCTTTCATAAGATAATCTTTATACAAACGTGTATATATGGTGCAAAAGAATGACACACATAAAGAGTCTGCCATCGTGTGTGTGTGTGTGTGTGTGTGTGTGTGTGTGTGTGTGTGTGTGTGTGTGTGTGTGTGTGTGTGTGTGTGTGTGTGTGTTTACATAGTTGTATTATACGGGAAGGGGAGCTATGCTCGCGGTGACCCGTTTTTGTATCTCGCAAGATCAAGTTTGTTCTTAAATTGTTGTATTGTATTTGCACACACTATTTCTTCATCCAATTTGTTCCATATATCTATCACTCTGTGTGGGAAGCTGTTCTTTTCAGGTCTCTTCTGTAGTTATCCTTTTTGAGTTTCATTGCATGTCCTCTTGTTTTTCCTGTGTGTGTGTGTGTGTGTGTGTGTGTGTGTGTGTGTGTGTGTGTGTGTGTGTGTGTGTGTGTGTGTGTGTGTGTGTGTGTGTGTGTGTGTGTGTGTGTGTGTGTGTGTGTGTGTGTGTGTGTGTGTGTGTGTGTGTGTGTGTGTGTGTGTGTGTGTGTGACAATACCTTGTACAATCTCTACTATAGCTACCCCTCGATTGTATTTCCTTGTGGGGATTTCTTGTACTTCAAGGTGTCTCGGTCGGACAAGACCTCTCGGCTGAATAAAATCGTCGGGGTTTAACCAGAACAAACACCTAACAAGTGCGTCACAGAAGCAAATGGATTAGAATTAATACTTAGTCGGTGGACAATGACCTTGCAAGACGGCAACGATTGGTTCAAGACTACACGCACACCTTCAGGTTTGACGCAAGAGATGCCACAAGAGGTCTGACGCAACGAACGTCATAATCAATGACGACGAAGAAGAAGAAGAAAAAATAAATCGTCAGCTCTCCACCAATCACGCATACCAAGATGGGGTTGGCTCGCCTCGTTTCTTGACCTCTTTATTTTCCCTCCTCGGACCTGGGGGTTCTTTGAGGTTCTTGAATGGGCTTCAAGGTAGCCATGAAGGTCAGATGGAAAAAAAAAAAAAAAAAAAAAAACTTGGTCTTGTATTTGAGGATCCAAAGCTTTGACTAGATTCTCAAAGGAGTCTGTGACTCAAACATGGTCAAGAACAACGACTCCTAAAATGTTTTATTCTGACTAAAGCCAAAAGATTTTAGTCACTGTAGGAGACATCGCCTTAATGAACAAGGTTAAAATGCCTCCTCGATTTACCAACCAACTCAACGTGTCCAGCTTTCCCTCAGCTGAATAAAATCCCTAAGCAAGACCCAGATTAACTCTTTCAAGTCGCCTCCCGAAGTCAATGGGTTATCTGTGACTCTGTATATGGTATCCTGGTTGTCGGCAGGCGATTCTATTCAGCTTTGTGGAAAATTCGTGTTCGTAGCTTGGTGCCATACTGAGTATACCATACACTTGTCCTGTCGGTTGTCCACTACACTTCACGCGTTGCGTGTCGCTTATCTTTGTGTTCACGAAGGCGTGGGACGGTGGTGGAGGTCGAGCGAGGAGTGAGGGGTGTCTTGCCCTATTATATATTGATGCTGGGCCCGTATCTAACCTACAGTAAGTGGGTACTCTCTTGTTGGTACCGAGACCAACGCTCCCCTACTCTCTCTCTCTCTCTCTCTCTCTCTCTCTCTCTCTCTCTCTAGTGCAGCGTTTCTCAACCAGGGTTCCCCGGAACCCTAAGGTTCCGCAAAAGGTCCCTAAGGGGTCCGCGAGAACAAATGAGATAAGGTAACGCACTTTTGATTTTTTATTTAATTTCGTATACGTAATATAATCAAACACGCATATATTCTTGGTTATAGTAATAATGTATTATAGAC
>NC_134819.1:21896080-21903580 GCF_046742065.1 Oratosquilla oratoria
TTTAGGAACATTTCCTTTGCGAGAGAGCAAACGAAGCGATAACTCAGGACTTGAACCCCGTTGTGGCCCTTGCTGTACGTCATCGCTTCTTGGTCGCATACACACGCGTAGTTATGCCTGAACTGCACCTGAAATATCTTAAACTTTCCCTGAACTCACGTATGTGAGTATAAGATGAAAAGAAGAAATAAATCAGTAAAGCTGTATTGCCCACGGTCTCGAGGCGATAAATGTCCATCTCACTAACCCCGCCCATTTCCCGGCAAAATCATATCTGTAGCATCGTCACGTACATATCCTTGACAAGGTCTTCAACACATGATGTCCCAAATCTTCTGCCGATTTTATTCAGCCAAGAGGCCCCGGACCCGGACCAGAACGAGGTCTACTTGGACCGCGACCCACTTCAAACTCTCGTCCGTGGAAACCATCCGCAGGAAATCCTCCCGGTACTCGCCAGAATAAAGACTTAAAACGACGCCACCGCATTCAAGGGGTCAGTGTGGTTTGGGTGCACCTTCTCTTGCATAAGCACCTTTAATCGGCTTAGTACTACATCACCAATCACGACACCTGTCTAGACATATCACTCCCCTCCCCCCCATCTCCCCCCCCAATCGCACCTACTCACCTCCTCGTCCTCTTTCTTCCTCCCCCTTTAATTCTGCATCCACTCACCTTTCACCCAGAGCTTCAGGTGCCCTTTAAAGAGCGGACAGTGCATCCCCTTTAATTCAACTTTATTGGAAACAGTCATCAACCTCTCTCCTTTAACGTTGGCTTCACTTAGGATGTCTTGGCAATGTAACCTATAAACACTAATGGTACAATTTTAATTATATGTGCCCCTAATCCCTCTTTCTCTCTCTCTCTCTCTCTCTCTCTCTCTCTCTCTCTCTCTCTCTCTCTCTCTCTCTCTCTGTGTGTGTGTGTGTGTGTGTGTGTGTGTGTGTGTGTGTGTGTGTGTGTGTGTGTGTTTACCTTGTTATATTTACCTAGTTGTATCTTACGGGAGGAGTACATATATTCGTGGTGTCCCGTCTTTGTATCTCGCAGTGTCTAGCGCGTGTGTATACTATTAACCACGGCCATGGATCACGTGTTGGACTCATGACTGACAGGTATTACCCTACCGAATGAGAGCATAAAGTTTATGTATGGCCCGAGCTATGATTAATGTTGTAATCGTACACACACATACATCCAACACCTTGCCCACCAGAGCTGGAGTGCCGGCTTCCAGTGTTGTGATGCTTTTCGGCCTAGAATGGGGACTTGAACTCAGATCGCTGAATTGGCGGTCGAACGCGGTATCACCATACCAGCAAGTGTGTGTGTGTGTGTGTGTGTGTGTGTGTGTGTGTGTGTGTGTGTGTGTGTGTGTGTGTGCCTGTGCGCACGAACATACGTTTTATATATGCGTGCACATGGTGTACACACACACACACACACACACACACACATATATATATATATATATATATATATATATATATACACACACACACACACATACTGTATGTGCGTGCAACTGTCAGCTACAGAACAAAGGTTTCATGCATAAATAAGCAAGTCCCTGAGGGAGAGAAAATGCGAACTTAACCGTAAATGTGTGATTGCTTACGTATGCGTCGTGCGTGCAAGCGCGTATACGCTTATCATCGTAGATTAAAAGAAACAGACTTTGCGTCATTACTTCATTCACTTTTGTTTGCGTCCGTGTGCGCACGTGCGTAGAGTAGGACCAATGGCTGTAATGCCACAAAATGTCTCGGGAATTTGGGGGTAAAATAGCGCGTGAAGTAGTGTGTGTACTGTTTACTGTCTAAAACATTACAACTCTTCGCGTGAACGGCCGGGAATGAGGACAACTGGGAGTATGGTCGTGCCGCGATTTAGAAACGCCGGTTAAGTCCAGGGATAACCGAGTTTAGTTTCCTAATTCTTAATCTCACCCATCCCACCTTCCCTCACTTTCACCTCTTCTCAATTATTCCCTTCAAGTTTCCCCAATTCACTCTTCTTCCTCTCCCCTCTGTTCCTCTCTCTCTCTCTCTGCGACATCATTTGTTGGGTTCATGTCACCTTTTGTTCTTCCCCGTGGCTTCATATCCTGACCTCTCGTTCCTCCGCTCGTTTATGCTCCGTTTACGTTGAAGAAACTCCACCAACTCCTATCCTTCTTTCGCTCTTCCTCCTCCCATTCTTCCTCCTAAACTTATCCTACTTCAGGACCATTTTTCACTCGGGGATCCCCCGTGAGCTTCCGCAAACTATCAATTATCTTTCCCCCCGAGTTCACTCTTCACCTCTACGGCACCGTGTGGGAAGAACACTATACAGTTTATTGGCAGAAACTCCTTCACGCCTCGATCATTCCATCGATCCACTTCCAGCAGAATAAACGCCTTCTGGCGCACTGTCAATCTCTCTGAAGTTATTCAACGTCGAAAGATAATCATAGATCTACCTTTCATTCTTCAGCTTCAGCAACCCGTTCCTCCTCTCACCATCCAGCCTCGTCACTTACTCCCCCGTCTTCCCCCTCCACACATTCCAGACCCATTCTTCCCCTCTTCCTTTTCCCATCTCTCAACACCCATCCTCTTTTCTTTTACAAAGGATTACAAAGGCAAAGCATGCCGACAGGAAACCTTTTGATCCATATCTAGGTCGGATGCAAAAAAAAAAAAAAAAAAAAAAAAAAAAAAAAACTTATTGATATATAATAAATTAAAACTATAACAATGTAAATAACAATTAAAATACATAAATAAATGCATTGGTATAGTTGAATAACAAACAAACAGGTAAATAATAAATGATAATAAATTGACATATAACTAATAATAAATGAAAATCAGACAGACAAATTATAACAAAACAAAAACAAATAATATAACATAAATTATAATAATTACAGCATCTTACTTAGGTATTTATCTAAATGATTCTTAAAGCTTCGAACTGAACTACATTGCACTACCTGTGCAGGAAGTTTATTCCATTCATTAACTACACGGTTGGCAAAGTTGTTTCTACCTACTTCCAAATTGAATCTATTTCCGGACAGTTTGAGACCATTGTTTCTTGTCTGATTCTCATTCAATGTGAAAATTTGGTCACTTTTGATGTTGTCAATTCCCTTTAAAATCTTAAAGACCTGTATCAAGTCACCTCTGAGTCTACGCTTTTTTAGGGAAAACAGATTCATGTGCTTAAGTCGATTTTCGTATGATTTATTTTTGATATTTGGAATCAGTTTTGTGGCTCGCCGTTGTACTTTTTCCATTCTGTCAATGTCTTTAATGAGATTCGGAGACCATACGGAAACAGCATATTCCAAATGTGGACGAACTAACGATTTATATAGCTTGTTAATGAGTGATGGACTTTTGAAATCAAAAGATCGCGCAATCAATCCCAGAATCTTATTTGCTTTCTCAGAGGCTGAAATACACTGCTTGGATGATTTGAGGTCGTTACTGATAATTACGCCGAGATCTTTTTCACTATCCACTTTTGTTAACGAATTTCCAAATAACTTGTAATCGTACTTGCTGTTATTTTTACCTATGTGCATTACCTTGCATTTACTTGTGTTAAATTTCATTAGCCACTTTTCAGACCATTGCTGTAATTTATCTAAATCTTCTTGAATATCTAATTGGTTTGAGTGATCATTTGCCACTCCGCACAGTTTTGTATCATCAGCACACTTTCATTCCAGTCCCGTTTGCCTTTCCCCCTACATTCAAACTTTTCCAGATTTCCTGCCTTTTTACCCTCTCCCCTTTCCGGTCCTCTTGTCTGACGCCCACCACGCTCCAGGGAAACGTTTCCGAGCCTTTTCCGTCCATAGCACCTCCTGTTGTCATATCTAAGCAGTCCAGCACCCCTATTTTGTTATTAGAAAGATAAAAGAAAGTGAAGTGTACTGCTTGGTGATTTATTTTCTTGATTCCTTAAAACTGAAACAAATTGACAATATTGTTTGTAGAAGAAACAAGAACACCCTAGAAAAATAAAATAGCATGGAAAAAGGCAAATATGCACAACTAGGTAATCAATGATACATATATCAATGTGATTTTTGTGTGCATCACTTTCCAGCACCCCCGGTAATTGATTTGAGCACCCCCAGGTTGGGAAACGCTGTTCTAGGGTCATGTCCCCGTTATTCGATACTTCTCCTGTTCCCTCTCTATCTCACCTCCAGTTCCTTCCAGACTTTTTTTTTTTTTTTTTTTTAGTGAAGTATCACTCCCACGGGCTTTGTGAGTCCTTCCAGACGTCAACAACCAGAGACATGCCACGGAACAGGACTTTCATGTTTCGTCCTCCGGATTTCGAAGGTCCTTCCTTCCGTGTAAATCCCAATAAACCACACCTGCCTTTGAATGACGTCACGCTCGAGTGGTGGCTGGCCACTTGGAAATTCATCCTGGCCTCTTTCAGGTGACATCATCCAGTCGATGACAATAATCACTATGCCCCAAGTGTTTTGAATTCCCATCTCTTAGGGGATAGACCGGACCGGAAAAAAAAATTATATACTGTATATATATATTTTTATATATATATATATATATATATATATATATATATATATATATATCCAGTGTGTGTGTGTGTGTGTGTGTGTGTGTGTGTGTGTGTGTGTGTGTGTGTGTGTGTGTGTGTATGTGTGTGCTTGTGCGCGCGTGTCTGATTTCCAAATCATTCTCCATCACGGCCAGTGGCAAGATCTCTTCATTACAATAATCAACATTTATATTCAAATTACACGCACATCTATATTAATGCTACTGTGCCATTGATTGCAAAATTAATTAAATCTTCTTGTCTTGCTGCTGGATGTTCCGCATTAATAATACAATCTAAGCTGACAATTAACAGTGCATAAATGATTCGAAACTGGAAACTCTATCAACTGATTGTGAAGACTCAGTGACTCATTGCTGTCTTTCCTTCTTCGCCTGGCGAAGAATTCACCCGAGCGTCCCATCCTGATGCTCTTTTGTTTCTATTCCCTCGACCTGTTTTATTACATATCCCCTATTTATGTATTGCTGTTCTTTCGTCCCTCCTGAAAATCACTTCGCATAGAAGGAAACTGCTCGTTATCAACTAATTAGCAATAATTTTCAGTTAATAGTCCCTAATTTTGAGACAATGTTCCCCCCACCCATCCTCTACCAGCGTTCTCGACCTGTTTTCTTACAGATCCCCTATTTATGTATTGCTGTTCTTTCGTCCCTCCTGAAAATCACTTCCCATAGAAGGAAATTGGTTGTTATCAACTAATTAGCAGTAATTTTCAGTTAGTAGTCCCTAATTTTGAGACAATGTTCCCCCCACCCATCCTCTATCAGCGTTCTCGACCAGTTTTCTTACAGATCCCCTATTTATGTATTGCTGTTCTTTCGTCCCTCCTGAAAATCACTTCCCATAGAAGGAAATTGGTTGTTATCAACTAATTAGCAGTAATTTTCAGTTAGTAGTCCCTAATTTTGAGACAATGTTCCCCCTCTACTGCCTTCTCGACCTGTTTTCTTACATATATCTGATTTATGTATCGCTGTTCTTTCGTCCCTCCTGGAAATCACTTCCCATAGAAGGAAATTGCTTGTTATCAACTAATTAGCAATAATTTTCAGTTAGTAGTCCCTAATTTTGAGACAATGTTCCCCCTCTATCTGCCTTCTCGAGCTGTTTTCTTACATATACCTGATTTATGTATCGCTGTTCTTTCGTCCCTCCTGGAAATCACTTCCCACAGAAAGAAATTGCTTGTTATCAACTAACTAATTAGCAATAATTTTCAGTTAGTAGTCCCTAATTTTGAGACATGTTCCCCCCACCCACCCTCTATCTTCCTTCTCGAGCTGTTTTCTTACATATACCTGATTTATATATTGCTGTTCTTTCGTCCCTCCTGGGAATCCCTTCCCACAGAAGGAAATTGCTTGTTATCAACTAATTAGCAATAGTTTTCAATTAGTCTCCAATTTTGATACAATGATCCCCCACCCCACCCTCACACCCACCCAGCCCTGACGTCTATCTACCTGCCTGTCTGCTTGTTTCCCTTTCTTCATTTACGATAAGTTTCTTCCAATTTGATCAGGAGTGATTTCAGGAAAGTTACACCGGCAAAACATGACAAAAGTCACAAGTACAGGTTTCAAAAGAAGTCTGACAAATGCCATCATATTTTTGAGAGAGAGAGAGAGAGAGAGAGAGAGAGAGAGAGAGAGAGAGAGAGAGAGAGAGAGAGAGAGAGAGAGAGAGAGAGAGAGAGAGAGAGAGAGAGAGAGAGAGAGAGAGAGAGAGAGAGAGAGAGAGAGAGAGAGAGAGAGAGAGAGAGAGAGAGAGAGAGAGAGAGAGAGAGAGAGAGAGAGAGAGAGAGAGAGAGAGAGAGAGAGTTGGCTTTGCAAACAAATGGGTGACCAACCCAAGGGTATGGTAGAAGAGGGAAGAGAGAGGGTGGGAGAGAGTGAGTGAGTGAGTGAGTGAGTGAGGGAGGGAGGGAGAGAGGGAGAGGTAAGTTTAAGTGATGCCTGCGATTTTACATGGACGAGATTACAAAGATGACAGATATTAATTGGGGCAAGGGGGGGGAGGCTTGTGGTGAGGCAGTGTGGAGAAGAGAAGGTGAGGGAGAAGAGGGAGGCAAAGTGGTGGGAGTGGACGGCGAGGGGAGGGGAGGAGAGGGAAACAGAGGGGAGGGGAGGGGAGGGGAGGGGAGGAGAGGGGAACAGAGGGGAGGGGAGGAGAGGAAAGGGGAACAGAGGGGAGGGGAGGGGAGAGGGGAGGAGAGGGGAGTGGAGAGGAGGGGAGTGGAGAGGAGGGAAGGAGAGGGGAGTAGAGGGGAGTAGAGGGGAGGAGAGGGGAGGGGAGGAGAGAGGAACAGAGGAGAGGGGGAGGGGAGGAAAGGGGAACAGAGGGGAGGGGAGGGGAGAGGGGAAGAAGGGAATTGATGACAATGGAGGGGAGTAGAAAGGAGTGGAAGGTACGGAAGAAGAAAGGTTATTTTATCAGCAATAATAAAAAATAAAAAAATTATCCTCAAGGTCAGTACTGAATCGACGAATACACAATAGAGGCGGTAAACCATAGATAAAGGAGGGTAAATATTACATAAGACATCTTTTTTTCCTTTTTTGAGTGGAGGTTTGTCTCCATCAATAAAAAGACTCCTGTGAGACTCTGGTCCGTAAGGGAAGTCTCTAAAGACCCTAAAATAATGAATGAGTAAGACTTATGCAGTCAATTTCCCATACGGGTTAAGAAGGAATGAAGTGAGCGAGGGTACAATGCGGAGTTGAGAAGCGAAAAGGAAGTGCAGATCTGCAAGTGAACAATATTACAGATAAGGCATTGTGTGTGTGTGTGTGTGTGTGTGTGTGTGTGTGTGTGTGTGTGTGTGTGTGTGTGTGTGTGTGTGTGTGTGTGCGCGTGTGTGTGCATTCACTTTGGTCTTTGGACCACGTGCTC
>NC_134819.1:21906080-21908580 GCF_046742065.1 Oratosquilla oratoria
GAGAGCCAAAACATGAGGAAACGCGTCACCCAACAAGGAAGAAGACTACAAACCACTGAACGATAGCTTACACATGATCAACTCAGCGACACTATGTACTGCTGTTATACTTGTATATGATTTTGTTTGTGTGTGTGTGTGTGTGTGTGTGTGTGTGTGTGTGTGTGTGTGTGTGTGTGTGTGTGTGTGTGTGTGTGTGTGTGTGTGTGTGTGTGTGTGTGTGTGTGTGTGTGTGTGTGTGTGTGTGTGTGTGTGTGTGTGTGTGTGCACGTATGCGCGTGTGACTCACCACGGTCTTTGATCAGGTGCTGGGCTCGTGATCGAGCTACTGTCCTTCCGGATAAGAGCTCATAGCGTATATGGCCCGACCTATGGGCCATACACACACACACACACACACACACACACACACACACACACACACAAACCATCCCTTTACTAAATGGAACAGTAACAGCCAATGGTAACAATGAGGTGTTTATGGTCTCCTGTGTGATGGTATCTGGGATAGTCTATTTCTGTGGCAAGATCTGTTCTATGCCGAATTCACATGCTGGATGGTGACCTTATCACACTTTCTGCTATTGTGGTTCTTGGTTATCTTGAAAGGGATTTTCCTGTAGGGCTAATGTGGGAAGAGGTTTGATGGGACACGGTGCTTTGTGGTCTGAATATGAATACGTTTTTGTATGGATACGTGTGTCACAGGTGGTAAGTTGTAGATTTTCTTTCTTTTTTTTTTAGTTTGCTGCAGATTATTTTTGTTGGGTTCAGTTTGTTTTGTGTGTGTCTTATAATGAGAAGGGTGAGTTGGGTTGTGGACTGTTGAATGCAATCAGGTAAAAACACACAATTAATTACATTTGCTTGTGTTGCCATAGTGATCGAACATTGGGGAAAAAAGGCGGAATATGACATAGGAGACGATGACGTGGGTGTGTATGGCGATGACGTAGTTCCAAGTAGACACCGAAGTCGATAAGAAAGCTACGGATAGTCAGACAGACAGATACACACACACACACACACACACACACACACACACACACACACACACACATACACACACACATTACCCATAGATCGGTCATACGAGCTCTGAGCTCTCTTCCGGGAGGGAAACAGCTGTCGATGACGAGTCCAACGCGTGATCCAAAGACCAAAGACCAAGGTGAATCACACACACACACACACAGACGCAGGTACACACATATGCACACTCTGTGGCACAGTTGGTAGAGTTCCCGGCTGCCACTACGGTGGTCCGGGTTCGAATCCTGCCCTGGTCTGAAATAATTTCAGTATCGCTGCGCTGAGAATCGTTACTCCAACTCTCGTGGGGGTTTGTGTGCGTGTACGGACACAGCATTACCCATAGATCGGTCATATATATGAGCTCTGAGCTCTCTCCCGGGAGTGAAATAGCTGTCGATCACGAGTCCAACACGTGATCCAAGGTCATGGTGAATCACACAAAATGAAGAGGTCACTTGACAATGAATGGGACTTGCCAACAATGCCTCTTCACATGGTCTCTCTTCTCTGTCTCTCTCTTTCCCTCTCTCTCTCTTCTCTTTGTGCTTTCCGATCATCTCCAACCATTAATTAAAACGTAATGGCCTTGTTGGCATGCACTGGAGAGCAGCATAGCATTGTATTGTGCTCCAGTTATGTTCTGATTAACATGTAAATATCGGACCCCGTGGAGTGGTCAAAGGCATTTGGTAATTGCCATTAAACCCTCCATTGCAACGGATAATTTCCATCGGCCAACCGACCCAGTGGATAGTCACTTGGAGGTCTTGTAGGGGGCGGGGGTGAGGTGGGGTGTTTTTTTTTTTTTTTAATTTGGCTGTGTTGTATTTTCATATATCAATTAATTTGGTTGTGTTGCATTTTCATATATCATGCAGAAAGTTATTAATCTCTGATGATTTTATTCCGTGACGAAATGATCTCCAGAAGCTTGGGCAACAGCAATTCATAAGTATAGTATTTACGAGGGAATAGACGGAGTCCTGGACGATCACGTCCATGCCCGAGTTGGCAAACGCGAGTCGAAACATGGCCCTGGCAGTGTAGGGAATATTTCATATCACAACACATTCGTTGTTTGGTTGGAAAAAAACACGTGAATGACTAAATGTATACCTTTTAGAAACCCAAATCTCGCGCTGATACCAGAATACATATCGACAGGTCGTGACGTCAAATGGCGGCTTTCTCTCATAGTCTGTCTCTCTCTCTCTCTCTCTCTCTCTCTCTCTCTCTCTCTCTCTCCCCACAGGCGAGGAGTGAATGAAAACGGAGTTTTGTGTTTTTCAGTTTCATTCTCAATATAGTTCCATCACTCTTCAAAGTCCGCTCGCTTTTCCAATACGACCCGACGTCATAACTTCAATTCATGGGCAGAAAAATCATAAACGGTATAATGAATTGGCAACGCTTTATGGTTGTTACTGCTACAATTCCTTCGTTAGTATTTCTTGTTATGTACGCA
>NC_134819.1:21911080-21926080 GCF_046742065.1 Oratosquilla oratoria
TTTTTCCGCATGAACTACTAAAGAATTAGATGTCCTATGTGCTTTTATGTCGTTTTTATGTTCATAAATTCTTTTTTCTAATCCTCTTGACGATTCGCCATAATAAGCCATTGAGCAACTATTACACGGGATTCATCGAATCATCGAGGAGGGTTTATCAATTTAGCTAAAGAAACTAGTATTTTAATTCTAAAACACGCCAGACGAAACGTTAGAGTGCATAGGGTTCCGAGCCTTCCCCTGTATTTATGTTCTCCATCATCCAAATAATTTGTCTAAAATACTTATCAATATATATATATATATATATATATATATATATATATATATATATATATATATATATATATATGCATTCTTTTTGTTTGGAGACTGGTTTCCAATCATAAAAGAATACAGTAACTCTGATACGTAGGGGTACCACTAAAGTCCCTAAAACACGGACAGCATCCAGACAAGCGTTACGTGCAGTAACCAAGAAGAAAAAGAAGAAGAAGAAGTAAAAAAGTTAAAGAGGCACTTAAGAACGACCAGGAACGATCAAGCACGCAAACGCTCGGCCAGCTCCTCCTTCTCGACGTACGACGCTACAGTCCAGTTGTAACCTTCCCACTAACACGTTCTAATCCGTTACTGTACCCTTTGAGCAAGAAGATGTACGTATGTTGTTGTGTTTGTCAGATCACAGCATGACCTGATAATCTGGCTACCCAACCTCCTATCTCCCATCCGTGGGGTTAATAACTACCGATCAAGAGCCTAGCACGTGATCCAAGACCATGTTGAATCACACACGCATGCCATTACACGCATTCCTTTGCATCTCGACGAATATAGGAAAATCAATGAAGGACGTTAACCCCAGAATACTTAATTGGTATCGAACCTGAGACGCGGGCGAGGTCAGGGGCCGAATTTATAGATCCTAGCCTTAATCTATACGAGATCCTAAGCCTAATTTATAAGAAATACTAACCCTTATTTATAAGAGATACTAAGCCTAATTTATAAGAGATACTAAGCCTAATTTATAAGAGATCCTAACCCTAATTTATAAGAGATCCTAATCCTAAATTATAAGATATCCTAACCCTAATTTATAAGAGATCCTAAGCCTAATTTATAAGATATCCTAACCCTAATTTATAAGATACCCTAACCCTAATTTATAAGAGATCCTAAACCTAAATTAAAAGAAACCCTAACCCTAATTTATAAGAGATCCTAACCCTAAATTATAAGAGATCCTAAACCTAATTTATAAGAGATCCTAAGCCTAATTTATAAGATATCCTAACCCTAATTTATAAGAGATCCTAACCCTAACTTATAAAAGATCCTAACCCTAATTTATAAAAGATCCTAACCATAACGGCGGAGATTTTACCTAAGTTCCTATGTCAGCGACCTAAATGCTCATGTCTAGACATAATCTCGACATTATGGGGCGGAATCTATAAAAGATCCAAACCCATAAGTCTAGATATAAATCTTCAAATGGCGGATATTTTGGAGATTTTAACCTAAGTCAGCTGTCCGTAATGCCAAGGTTATGTCTAGACATAAGCATTTAGGTCGCCGACATAATAGGGATTTAGGTAAAAAAATCTTATAAATCAGGGTTGGGGTATCTTGTAAATTAGGGGTATGATCTCATATAAATTAGAGTTAGGATCTTATAAATGGGGGGTATAGCCCCTTATAAATTAGGGCGAGGATCTTATAAATTGGGGGGTATGGCCTCTTACAAATTAGGGTTAGGATCTCTTATAAATTAGGGTTAGGATATTTCATAAATTAGGGTTAAGATCTTTTATAAATTCGGTCCCAGGAGCTTCTGAACTCACGATGCTCCAAAAGAGGACATAGCGAACGAGTTATGTGTTGGGGACGGCGATGATGATACAACAGAGGCTTTGGGCACATGTGTAACAGGTGTCGCTTATGAATGAACTCTAGAATTCAGAATGAAAGGGTCGTATGCAAGTACGTATGCAGCCTATACATGCAAATAGTACGTGCACGAACGCACACCCACACAATATATATTATATATATATATATATATATATATATATATATATATATGTGTGTGTGTGTGTGTGTGCGTGTGTGTGTGTGTGTGTGTGTGTATGTGTGCGCGTGTGTATGTATATGTGTGTGAATACGTGTATATAATATATATATATATATGCTTGTGTGCACGTGTGTGCGTTCACGCACGCGTGTGTGCATGTGCTTGTGTGCGCGTGCATGTGATTAACAAACGCAAACCGAAGCGCACGCACATACGTGTGCGTCACGGCGATGACGCATGGACGTTACCAGACGAACCAGTCGTCATTACCTCTACGTACAAAGTACAATATTCCTTTTTCTAGAGAGACTTTGGAGGACAACTCGGAGGCCACAGCCGACCACTTGGGAGGCGCGGGTTGCTGACTATGCCCAGGTCACGCTGAATACAGGACGAGAGGTTCTATGACGTAACATCGCCCCAGGTCGATGATCACGACCTCTTCGGGCCCTAGAGGGAACACCCATGACCTCTTGGCCGAGGTTGACCTCGATTGCCCGAGGCTGACCTCGACTACCCGAAGTTGACCTCTCCTGCCCGAGGATGACCTCTCCTCTCCGAAGTTGACCTCTCCTGCCCGAGGGTGACCTCTCCTGGCCGAGGATGACCTCTCCTGGCCGAGGGTGACCTCTCCTGCCCGAAGGTGACCTCTCCTGCCCGAGGCTGACCTCTCCTGTCCGAAGTCGACCTCGACTGCCTGAGTCCCGACGCCTCCCTCAGTACCTTGTTATGGTCCGCTTCCCTTTCCTTTCTCTGGTGACTACAGATGTCGTGAAGACACCTCACGAACATTCTAAGCACATAATCTCATAATGGGCTTGGGTTCCTGTACAATCTGCCCCAACACTACAGTAGGTCGGAGCAAGATGTGTTCAGGGATGAGGAGGAGGGAAACTGAAGATGTGTATTTACCGACAATTAAACAGAAATGCAGATGCGGAGAGGGAGGAGAGGGAGGCGGGAGGAGAGGGAGGAGGGAGGAGAGGGAGGAGGGAGGAGGGAAGAAAGGAGAGAAAACACAGACGAGAGACAAGAGACAAGAGAGACGTGACACAAGAGAGGAGAAAGGTGAGAGAGGAGGAGAGGAGAGGAGAAAAGAGAATAGAAGAGAGGGGGAAGAGGGAGGAAAGAAGGGAGAGGAGAGAGATGAGAGGAGAAAGAAGTGGAAAAGGAGAAGAGAGAGAGAGAGAAAGAGAGGGAGGAAAAGAGAAAAGATATGAGAGGAGGGAGGTAAGAAGAGGAGAGAGGAGAGAGGGGAGAGGAGAAAGTGGAAAAAGAAAAGAGATAGAGAGAGAGAGAGAGAGAGGAGAGAGAGGTGAGGAGAGGAGAGAGGTGAGGAGAGGAGAGAAGAGAGGAGATAGGAGTGGAAAAGGAAGAGAGAGAAAGAGAGAGAGAAAGAGAGAGAGAGAGAGAGAGGAAATCTAAATAACTCCCTCCTAAGTCGATCATCCCATTCACGCCTCATCCATCCCACCGCTGCCACTTCCCTCCCTCTCTCCCTCCACGACAACCGAACAGAAGCACTGGAAGCGGGAGGCGGGGGAGTTGGGGAGTTTGGGGGGGTTGTTCGAGTCTCTGGTGGCGTTAAATAATCTCGATGAATGAAGCCTGGGCACACTGCGGGAGCTCCTCTCAGACACGGTCCGACGGGTGGGAGGTACAGTCGGCTCCAAAGAGTCCTCGACACCTTCCCGGAGAGTCTTCGGGATGAGGCGACAACGACAGAGGAAAATCTGTCTAGTTTCAATCCGTCACGAACAAGAAACGAAGTCTCCTGATTGTTTTTGGCTACGGAGATTGTCGCTGGTGGATGCTGTGTTCCGATTTTTTGTTTGTGTGTAAATCAAAACCTTTCGAGCACAAATGCAACCTACCGTGATGTCGAAGACCTTGTCTTCCACCCTGTATATGCGTCTCTAAATGGCGCGGGACTGCATGATCCTCTTAGGAGGAGGAAAACGCGTTTATAAATGCACTAGACTCAATGGCAAGTGTCACAAGAGAGGTGGAGAAAAAGGAGGAGGAAGAGGAGGACGAAAAGAAGGAAGAGGAGGAGGAAGAGGAAGAAGTTGAGGAAGGAGGAGAAGGAAGAGGAGGAGGAAGGAGGAGAAGGAAGAGGAGGAGAAGGGGAGGAGGAGGAAGAGGGGGAGGAGGAGGAAGAGGAGCAGGAGGAGAATAAGGAGGAAGAGGAGCAGGAGGAGGAGGAGGAGGAGGAGGAGGAAGATGATAAAAAATAAGGTTGGACGAAAGATAGCAAACTGAATATTAAAACAAGAGAGGAAATAGAGAAGCGAATCCGGAATTAATACCTTGATAACAAGCAAAGCAGAAGAGGAAGAAGAAGAAGAAGCAGAAGTAGAAGAAGAAGAAGAAGAAGGAAAGTAAAGGAGAAACAAACAGAGGAAGAAAGGAAGGAGGAAATAATGAAGTGGATATAACGAGAACGCGAGCGTAATATCGCACGAATATTGTCAACTCAACACATCAAATTTTCCACTGGTAACGACGTCTCGTCTTTCTGTGTTGGCCGTCGTCAAGCGATTCTATTCAGTAATTGTACTTCCCCAACCCATCTTGACCGATCCTTTCACTCCATTAACCGAGTTCTATCTTCGTTCCTGTTATCGCAAGACGATTTTATCCAACCCAAAGAAACCACCTAACCTAAATAGAGAAGAAACACACTTTAAAATTCTTAAAAAAAAAACTTTCCTTATATAAATATCATATAAATCTTTGGAAGGGAAATATTTATATAAGGAAAGGATTTTTTAAGAATACCACCGTAAGAATCTTACAGTGGTATTCTTAAAAAAAATCTTTCCTTATACAAATCTTTCCCTTCCAAGGATTTATATAAGGAAAGATTTATATTTAAGAATAGCACCGACAGACAATTACATATAATCTTTACTCTTCCGACGATTGCTTGAAACATTTACTTCGTCCAGATCGGGTAAAGGGCACCAGGAACCACTTTCCTCGCCTCTTCAGTGGTGCACGTCATGGATTCTTCCTTTGGGTTGAAGTGGGGCTCAGTCCTGTCCGCCGCCTCTTCGCCTTTCAAGACGGAAACAACTTCCGGTCGGATCCTCAAATTCCAAAGATTTGCCATTTGCAGCCGCTGTCATTTACTAAAGCTTTATTCCAATACTACCCTACCATATATATATATATAATATATATATATATATATATAGATATATATTTATATATATATATATATATATATATACATATATATATATATATATATATATATATATATGTATGTATAAACGAAAGCGAGATGACAACATTGACCGGGGAGGAACAGCTTGAGCTGTGTGAATATATGAGTTGTTAATGTCTTATATGTGTACACTCTGAAGAAGTCCTAGCTGGACGAAACGTCAGTAATAAAACTCCAACGGATTCTTGGCGTTTAAACTCACCACCCTACCACTCATATATATATATATATATATATATATATATATATATATATATATATATAAAGATATATATATATATATATATATACATCTACACTGAATGGTTCCCAGCAATATATATATATATATATATATATATATATATATATATATATATATATATATATATATATATGATAGAGACAGAGAGAGAGAGAAAGAGAGAATGAACCCGGCACCACTGTTACCGACCAAAACACAGGAGAAAGAGTGAATAAGATGGAGAGAGAGAGACAACGAGAGAGAGAGGACGCCAGCGTGCGCGCGCGGGAGGGGGGGGAAGCCCCTCCCCCCAGCGAATCCTCCTGGTCTGTCCCCTTGAAGACCAGACTGCGACTTAAAGCTGAGGTGTCCTTCCAACCCAGCTGATGATTACCGCATTCTGCCCCCACGCCCTCCTCCTGGGGGTGGACAGCCTCACACAATCACACGTCCTGTGCAATAACCACCCACTGCAAACTCTGATATATTTCTAGTATTTTAATCACTGTTAACTGTATCCCCCTGCACAGCGCCAATATTTACCTGACATGAACGATATTCTTCACAATATACGAATTCTACAAAATACATTGATCACCGGGAGAGCTTCCCCTTTGTTTTCTGATCATGTAATAATAAAAAAAAAAAAAAAAAAAAAAAAAAAAAAAAAACATAATGCTGTCCAACACTAAATTTGATTCAACGTTTGCATACAGAAGGCATGCTATACGTTGACTAAAACATCTAATACTTGCATATGCACGCTTACCGCCGAAGTCCAACAATTTCTCCCTTTCAATCTCTTTTGTGTTGCAGCCAATCTCATATCCACGGGAATTCAACTCAGTTCTTGAAATGGACTTTTGGGCCAAAAGTCTTGGAATGACCGACGCAGCCGTAAGTTATCCTCTATTATGTTGGACACCAAATCTTTATTTCGAAATTACTCATATCTACGAGTTCATTATCACAATAGTTTCTATCCGCGTGTATCTTAAAACGACCATGATAGAATTTAAACCATGTTATTTCGGTTATGATTGTGGCGTTGGTTCATCTCCATTCGTTACAGGATTAGTGTAATAACTATGAATACCCTTTTCCTGAAGCCTTTGGGACAAGCTTGTGTAACTGTCAGAGTAATGTGAGCTTATGTCCTTCACTCAGCCAAATGTTCCATCTCATCCCCACTTCAGTTCGAGTCAAAATCTCGCGCGTAGCATCTGATGCCATACGTACGATGCATCACACTACTCGCATTATAAAATATTAAGTCATTGCTGTATTACTCGTTCTCTTTTACTCTGGGTAATAATAATCACTGAAAATGTGATCAAACCAGTTCACAGAACCTGGGGGTAACTCATGTACAACTACAAATATATATATATATATATATATATATATATATATACATATATATATAAAGACACCAACGCTGGCATCTTCATGACGCCTACGTTGGCGGCATCGGACAGATGAACCTTTCCTGTTCCCAGACATTTGGTCCACCTCTTCCTTAACCTTTCCTAGTATTCAGTGACTCCCCTCCACCTCTCCCTCCCCTTACCTCCCTTCCTCTCTCCCTCCACCCGTCCCCCCCCCTCCAGTTCTTCATATTCAATCTCAGTCATGTGTAACACGACCATGTACTTAAAAAAAAAAGGTAACATGCGAAACGTCGTACTCATAAAGGCTCATCCGTCCTGACATTTGGTGTTTATCTCGATAGGCTTATCGCCAACTGCCACCTTCATACCAACTGTCAGAGTTCTTTATGCGTACGTGATGATTGGATTAGGGGGTCGTACCAGCCAGATGCGATATTCACCTCATGGAGGTAGCCTGTGCTCTGCCATGACACTCCACCAAGATGTTAACTCTGACCTGTACGTTCCTATTTTCTTCTATACGGGAACGACGTTGACTGAACTCGTGAAAAGGCGTTGTTAGTATCGCGCGATTGGGCTGAATCCAAGAACACGTGCTACTGTGTTGGACAGCGTCCACACTCCACAGACCTGCAAGGATTTTTATGCCTCAGTTGCGCAGTCTGGCAGTGCGCACCAGTGCAGCTGTGGGGGTCGGGAGCAGAGGAACTCCAAGGGCGTACAGAAACCTTGTCAATTCGTGAAGTTCAGTCGATGTAGAGACTCGAAGCGTTGGCCTTTGAAATACGACCGCAGCATGTCATCAGAGGGTAGCGGTGCAATTTCCACGTGAATTAAGAGGGGAAGAGTGAAAAAGGAGAACGCGTTTGGTGGCAGAAGCGAGTGATAAACAGAGGCGATGCTTCTGCTCTCCTATGCCATGGCTCCCCTCTTCCCTCTGCCGATGACGTCATGTCGTTTCTGATTCTAACGACATTTACCGGTTTTCGCGTTCCTCGTTCCATTTGTCGCCGCTGACCTTCACTTATAATAAAGTTTGGCCATTCATTTCTTTCTTGTGAGATTCATGTTCCCTTCATCGTTTCTTTAACAATATTGGTGTTCACGTTCTGCAAGGGTTGTCTAGGAATGCCTGACATATAGGGATTGTTCTTGTCCATTGTAAACTTTCATTTAAAGTATCTGGACTCTAAATGAATACTATCCGAGGGTACAACAGTTTCTGTTCATAGTTAATCAAGAAGTTCCGCTAGTCAGTGTTATGAGTTAGAGTTAAAGAGAGAGACTGAAAGAGATAGAGATAGAGTTAAAGAGAGAGAGAGATTGAAAGAGATAGAGATAGAGTTTCAGGGGTGAGGGAAGAAAGAAAAACAAGAAAAACAAACATTCGAACCGAAATCTCTCCTCGCCTAACAAGCCGGACTCGGGCCCGATCGGTCATCTGCACGAGAGAGAGAGAGAGAGAGAGAGAGAGAGAGAGAGAGAGAGAGAGAGAGAGAGAGAGAGAGAGAGAGAGAGAGAGAGAGAAGAGAGAGAGAGAGAGAAAGAGGAGATAGAGAGAGAGAGAGCCCGATCGGTCATTTGCACCAGAGAGAGACAGACACACACACACACACACACACACATCGAAATCTTAAGAGCGAGATCGAGGCTGGGGAAGATGAAGTCTTTTCAGTCGAGTTGGCGTCGTTCGAGAGACGGAAGTTGGTGGATCGAAGGAAACAGAATGGACGGATGGAAAGGGAGCGGAGGAGAAGCGAAGAGATGGAGAGACCGGGGGGAGGGGGGGAGTAGAGGCGAAGAAGACGGAGGTGGTGGAAGGGAGGGGGAGGGGGGCGAAGCCAGAGGGGTGGGGGGCTAAGGGGGAGGGGAGAAGTGGGTGGAGGCGTTAGGGTGTAAGTCGAGGTACAGTAGACAGCAGTGAACCGTGGCTTGGGTTCTATTTGGGAAATGAGTATTGGGGGTTACTTTGAGCATAAACGTTGTTTTCCCGTTTTTCTGTTGTGCCGTCGATGGTCATAAAGGAGGTTACAACCACACCTAACAACAAAGGAAAGAATAAGATGATATAATGATAAAAATTAATACATAAATATATGAATTAAACAAATTAAACAAAATAATATCTTTATCATTAGTAATAAAAAAATATTCAATAGTATAATGTAATAATAATAATAATAATAATAATACTGATGATATTAATGATAATGATGATAATGATAATACTGATAATGATAATGATAACGATAACTATAATAATTATAATGATAATGATAACGATAACAATAATAACTACAATAATGATAATAATAAATATAATAATAACAACAATAACAATAATAATAACAGCAATAATAACACTGATAATGGCAAAATAGGAGCAATGGCAGATAAAATATGATGTGGGAGGTAGGGGGGGAGGGGGAGGTCGTGGATTTATCTTCCAAATCTGATAAGATCCCGAACCCTGACGATGTTGTGACGAGTTAAACACCATATGAGGACGGAGCCTTTATTTGTCCGACGTTTCGCTTATTACGGAGCTGCCTAGTGTATTACAGCTTTTTCAAGTAAGCGAAACGTCGTACAAATGAAGGCTCCGTCCTCATATGGTGTTTAACTCGTCAGTCTTGTCGGCAACTGCTACTTTCATGACGGTGGTGGTGACGAGCAGAAGGTGAAGTGGTTGGAGGAGAGGAGACGGCTTCAGCGGGCAACCCCCAACACGTGCTGACAAACCAGTTTAAGTTGAATGGGATGCAAGCAATTGATCCACATGAAAGGGGAAGGAGGGGAAGGAGGGAATGGAGGGAGGGAGGGAGGGAGGGAGGGAGGGAATGAAAGAAGGTAGGGAAGTGAGGGGGAGGAGGAAATGGATGGAGGGAACGGAGGGAATGGAGGGAGGGAGGGAGGGAATGGAGGGGAAGGAGGGAATGGAGGGAGGGAGGGAGGGAGGGAATGAAAGGAGGGAGGGAGTTGAGGGGGAGGAGGAAATGGAGGGAGGGAGGAAATGGAGGGAGGGAGGAAGGGAAAGAAGAGAGGGAGGGAGGGAAAAAGGGAGGGGGAGGAGGGAGGGAGGGGAGGGAGGGAAGGAAGAGAGGGGAAGGTCGGAGAAGGTTGGGAAAAGGTTGGATTAGGAGAAGAGAAGAGGATTGAAAAAAAGAGAGGGGAGAAAGAAGGATATAGGAAAAGAAAGGGAAGAGGAAGTCATGGGAAGGAATGGGAAGGGAATGAAAAGAAAGGAGAGAGAGAGAGAGAGAGAGAGAGAGAGAGAGAGAGAGAGAGAGAGAGAGAGAGAGAGAGAGAGAGAGAGAGAGAGAGAGAGAGAGAGAGAGAGAGAGAGAGAGAGAGAGAGAGAGAGAGAGAGAGAGGGAGAGAGAACAAAGGAAATGAATAGAAGACTTGATAGGAAAGAAGGGGAGGAACGAAGGGGAAAGTTGAGACAGGGAAGGGAAGAAGAGGGGAAGGGAAGAGAGGAGAGGGGAGGGGAAGAAAGGAGAGAGGAGGAGAAGAAAGGAGAGAGGAGGAGAAGAAAGGAGAGAGGAGGAGAAGAGAAAAGAGTGGAGAGGGGGCAGGAATGGAAAGGACAGGAAGGGAAGGAAGAGGATAGGGAGTGTAGGAGAAGGGAAGAGGAGGAGAAGGAAAGGAGAGAAAAAATAGGGAAAGGCAGGGAAGGGAAGGGAAGGGAACGAGATGGAATAGGAGAGGGAGAGGAGAGGAGGTGAAGGGGGAAGGGAACAGAAGAAGAGAGAGGGGAGGTAAAGTGGAGGGGCTGGAAGGAAGATAGGGAGAGGAGGAAAAGGGAAGAGGAGAGGAAAAGGAAAGAACAAGGAGGGAAAGGCAGGGAAGAGGAGGGAGAGGAGAAAAGGTGGAGAGGGAGGGGAGTAGAGGAGGAGGGAGGGGAGGTAAAGTGGAGGGACGGTGAGGGAAAAGGGGAGGGAGAGAGAGAGAGTGAGAGAGAGAGAGAGAGAGAGAGAGAGAGAGAGAGAGAGAGAGAGAGAGAGAGAGAGAGAGAGAGAGAGAGAGAGAGAGAGAGAGAGAGAGAGAGAGAGAGAGAGAGAGAGAGAGAGAGAGGAAGAAGAGAGGTGTGAAATGGCTGTGTCGGCGAGTTGCTGGTGACGTCCATTTGGTCCACAAGAGAGTCGACGTTTTCCTTTTCTTTTCTTTTGTGAATGGAACTTTGTCCTGGAAAAAAAAACTGCAGACATTTCTCCACCGCCGAGGAGTCCAGTAACGCCGACATAAGCAAAGGCTATTTGTCGACCCAAAATCCTTCGAGAGAAGGACATGGGCGTCCTGTTATAACCAACGCCGGGTGGTCACGTGGACGGCGAGTGCCATAGTAGTGCCACAATAGTGCCATGAGGGAGGAACCCACGAAGGAAGTCCGACGTTCGAGCAAATAAACGAGTTAACGGACAAGAAAGGTCTGACCACATCATTAATACGAAATGACGCAGATGAAGGCGAGAAATCTCATATATATATATATATATATATATATATATATATATATATATATATATATATATATATATATATATGTGTGTGTGTGTGTGTGTGTGTGTGTGTGTGTGTGTGTGTGTGTGTGTGTGTGTGAGCGTGTGTAAACTTACATTTAGATCTTTGACTATGTTTCTCTCATGCCCTTTGGCAACATGATCCTAAACCTTCTACATGAAGAAAAACACTTAGCAAGTTTGAAAAAAACTCACATCAAATTCAACCATTGCATGACCGCCATCACAACAACAACAATAATATAAAACACACCGAAACTGTCACCTTACCCTCTGTGTTACGACTGCCAGGTGCAAACGTCAGTCACCTGTCCCCGGGAGCTACGTCATTCCTAATCCCAACATCGACGTCACATAGCTGAACATCGAGCAGGATGTCTCGACCTCATTTTAGTATCAATACGTAAGACTCTTGATGCAACGGAAGTTCAGTGTGCCCTACAGGACTCGAACCTTCTCCTCGGCGACGTTCTCCCCTAGTCCGGTTTTATCCGTTTTCTAACCCGATCTAAGGATTAAGGACATTAAGAATCAAGAGTCATGGATAATGTGAATTAAGGATTACGGGTATTAACCGATTCAACTCCGATGACAAGATGTCTTGTCATTTGGTCAAATAAAACAAAAAATCATAATAAAACAACAAAATGTTTGATGATCAAACAGCACCAGAAAAATATGACGTCATCAGTCCTCCTCGAGGAGGACTGATGACGTCATATTTTTCTGGTGCTGTTTGATCATCAAACATTTTGGTGTTTTATTATGATTTTTTGTTTTATTTGACCAAATGACAAGACATCTTGTCATCGGAGTTGAATGGGTTAAGGGCTTGGTTCTTTGTAATGCCAGACTCTTCATCTGAAAAGAACCAAATGGAATGGAAAGAAAAATCCTTTGAGTATTAGTAATTCATGAAGAGTGAAGTCAGATAACAAGGTTAATTAACATCAGATATGACCAATGGGAAAGCAGAGACGGGACTCTACGAGTATAGCGCTTATCCTATACACTAACGCACGTCTAGAGCCAGTCTTGAATAGCCCAATGCCAGACGATTCTATCCTTAGAGAGAGAGAGAGAGAGAGAGAGAGAGAGAGAGAGAGAGAGAGAGAGAGAGAGAGAGAGAGAGAGAGAGAGAGAGAGAGAGAGAGAGAGAGAGAGAGAGAGAGAGAGAGAGAGAGAGGGAGAGAGAGGAGAGAAAGAGAGAGAGAGAGGAGAGAGAGAGAGAGAGAGAGAGAGAGAGAGAGAGAGAGAGAGAGAGAGAGAGAGAGAGAGAGAGAGAGAGAGAGAGAGAGAGAGAGAGGGGGAGAGAGAGAGAGAGGAGAGAGGGGGAGAGAGAGAGGGGGAGAAAGAAAGAAAGAGAGAGTGAGGGGGAGAGAGGGAGGGGAAGAGATAGAGACATGGATAAGAGAGATATACAGATAAAGAAATACTGGCCCCTAAGCAAGCGGATCTCCCGTCCCGTGCAACCGTGGCCGTCCCTGGTTCTTCTCCTTCTCCTTCGGTGGATTCTCTTCGAGTCTCTTTGACCCCAAACGCTCCACCTTGATCGCCTCTCGTCATAAAAAGGACCATAACAATTGTCCGGGAATAAATGCGTTGTTTACTCGTTCCAAGACCTATTAGAATACAATTGAACGATGCTTGGGGGAGGATTAAGCACATTCTAATTGTTCTCGAAACCATTAAGAAAGAACTGCATATGTATATAAGTTCTCCATGAGCGTCTTCATCAACACCAAGTGGATTTGTTTGTCCTCATTCACCGCCTACCTTCAGCTAAGTGATAAAATCTAGAACAATGATCCTAGATATTTTTCCTAGTGTCCATGGTGCTTCCCTGAATCTCACAAAAATGCCTCGCTCCTTCTTGGCAAAAATTAATATCATACATACATATACCAAAGGCTTTTCCCCCCTTACAAAGGAGGTAGCCAAAAAAACAAAGGGAAAAAATCCATTCCCACCCATTCTATCCCCACCTACTCCACTCCCATTCATCACCCTTCCCTCTTATCTTGGCTCCTTCTGGATGACGGGTCATCCCTGCATCTCGCCGATTGCCCTGGGTCAGAAACAGTGTCGCAGAGACAGCACATCCACAGCAAGGCCGCTTCACGATGAAAAATTAACATACATACATATACCAAGGCTTTTTCCCCCTTACAAGGGAGGTAGCCAAAAAGGAAAAGGCATAAAATCATTCCCACCCATTCCATCCCTGAATACACTCCACACCCCTCCACCCTTCCTCTTATCTTAGCACCTCCTGGATGACGGGTCATCCCTGCACCCTGTCCATTATTAGAAAAAAAAAAGTAGAAAAGGATCCAAGTTCTAGCTGAGAAATGAATATTATCTAATCACTCAAGGAAAGTAATACGTGTAGAAAAAGGAATATTATGAAAAAAGATATCTTTGTCAGTACCTTTGTAAATACAGGATTAGAATGACCGAATGTCTACCACTCCGGGTCTTGTATCATATACGAGGTATGTCTCTATTAACCTTCTTTTGGCGAAAGTTTGACTTTGCTCAGAAAAACTTCTCCGACTACAGGGCAACCTCGATTATCCTTCCCCCCACAGAATCTTAACTGCAAAAGTTTTACGCATTCAATACTTAAGAGACTTGGCGACATCACTATGGAGCAAAATCACATACCGCTCCCAAAAAGAAAATCTATACCTCGCGGCAGATGCGTTTATATATATATATATATATATATATATATATATATATATATATATATATATATATATATATATATATATAAAGAAATCACAAAACACCTTTGAAAATGTCTTAATAGACGAAAACGTTCGGTGTCTGTTTTTTCAATTTCCCGGTGGTTTCTGCAAAAATAGTTCATCACGTGTGTTTTGTGATTTCTTTGCATATATATATATATATATATATATATATGTGTGTGTGTGTGTGTGTGTGTGTGTGTGTGTGTGTGTGTGTGTGTGTGTGTGTGTGTGTGTGTGTGTGTGTGTGTGTGTGTGTGTGTGTGCGCGCGTAGTTCCCATTATCTCTATATAGCGAAAAGACACTTTTATATTCGTCAGTAGTCTGTACCCACAATTTTGCTGATATGCTTGTCAGACGATAACTTATCTGTGACCAGAACACCTAAATTTTTCTCTTCTTTTGCTTTTTTACATGATTCTCCCCACCCCCCTCAGTGGTCCACTGTGTTCAACTTTTACCCATTTCCAGTACCTAGTGTAATAGTGGTGGCCAATGTAACATTTAGTATGAATGAATTAGTAATTGTACAGGACCACAAAGACAACACGTGGTTTCACGTTGGGGACGAGACTTAAGACTAACTGACGCCAAGGTTACTTCGCGCGGGAAAACATACACAATTCGTCTTGGTTCTTCAACAACAAAAAAAAGCCGCAAATAAATACACAATGACAATAATAAAACCAACATACAATAATAAATGTACAATACTACAAGTACGTGTGTATAATATACAAGGAATGTTCAATGCTACCATTGCACTAGCATTTTTTGAGATCGTATGTTTGTAGGGTTAT
>NC_134819.1:21931080-21941080 GCF_046742065.1 Oratosquilla oratoria
CACACACACACACAACTCCCCGCCCACGAGAGTTGGAGTAACAACCCGAAACGCAGCGATACTGAAATTATTTCAAACCTGGGCGAGATTCGAACCCGGATCGCCGTAGTGGCGGCCGGAAACTCTAACCACTGCGCCACGAGTGTGTGTGTGTGTGTGTGTGTGTGTGTGTGTGTGTGTGTGTGTGTGTGTGTGCGTTCTTGTGTGTTGCCCCTGTACTAAAGCTAGCATTATCATTACACACACACACACACATATACTGTATACATATATAAATATATATACATATATGTATGATTATTATCATTATCATTGTCACTATTACCATTATTATTTCTATTATAATTATCATTACCACTAATACTATTACACATCACCACGTAACCTGAAGACAAGTGTCAGGTAATCATAACTTAGAGTTAAGATAATCTGTCGAGTTTGCGGATTGCTCTCACCAGACGCTTAATTAAACTACTGAGAGTTCCTCCCGCACTCCAAGGTCTACGCTGACCTGAGAAGAACGGGAAGAGGAGTAGTAGGTGGAGGAGGAGGAGGAGGAGTGGAAGGAGGAGGAGGAGGAGGAGGAGGAGGAAGAGGAGGCAGAAGATTAGGAGGAGTAGGAGGAGGAGAGGGAGGAGGAAGAAGAGGAGGAGGAAGAAGAGGAGGAGGAAGAGCAGGAGTAGGAGGAGGAGAAGGAGGAAGAAGAGTAGGAGGAATAGGAGGAGGAGGAGGAAGAGGAGGAGGAGGAAGAATAGGAGGAAGAGGAGGAGGAGGAAGAGGAGGAGGAGGAAGAGGAGGAGGAGGAAGAATAGGAGGAGGAAGAGGAAGAGGAGGAGGAGGAGGAAGAGCAGGAGGAGGAGGAGGAGTAAGAGGTAATAATTCTCGGATAAAAGTTAAAAGATACTAAAAGAAAGATTTAAAATGGGTTTAAGAAACGAAGGAGGTTGGGAGGTAACGCGGCCGATCGTCACCTTCCAGCCGATTTCGGAAACAAAATGCCGACAGCGATGCCGACGAAGGAATCGCCTCTCACACTGGCGCCAGAAGCGATGCCAACGAAGGAATCACCTCTTCCACTGGCGCCAATGGCGATGCCAACAAAGGAATCACCACTCCCACTGGCGCCAGAAGCGATCCCAACGAAGAAATCACCTCTTCCACTGGCGCCAAAGGTGATGCCAACGAAGGAATCACCACTCCCACTGGCGCCAAAGGCGATGCCAACGTAGGAATCGCCTCTCCCATTGGCGCCAGAGGAGATGCCAACGAAGGGATCGTCTCTCCCACTGGCGCCAGAAGAGATGCCAACGAAGAAATCGCCTTTCCCACTGGCGCCAGAAGCGATGCCACCGAAGGAATCGCTTTTCCCATTGGCGCCAGAGGAGATGCCAACGAAGGAATCACCACTCCTACTGGCGCCAGAGGCGATGCCAACGAAGGAATCGCCTCTCCCTTTGGCGCCAGAAGCGATGCCAACGAAGGAATCACCACTCCCACTGGCGCCAGAAGAGATGCCAACGAAGAAATCGCCTTTCCCATTGGCGCCAGAAGCGATGCCAACGAAGAAATCACCTCTTCCACTGGCGCCAAAGGCGATGCCAACGAAGGAATTTCCTCTCCCACTGGCGCCAAAGGCGATGCCAACGAAGGAACCGTCTCTCCTACTGGCGCCAGAAGCGATGCCAACGAAGGAATCGCCTCTCCCACTGGCGCCAGAGGAATGCTGCTGGAAAGAGAACCCGACAAATTATGTTTTGGCGTCAGTAGCAACACACTGATGAATATTTCCATCTGGTGGTCTTGCAGTTCGAGTTTAGACCATATTCATCTATTTTCTTTCTTTATTTGCTCACCATCCACTTTGTAATATTACAATACGATTACAGCTTGCCACCACCCGCATGACGAGAAAACTGGAATACATTTTAGCAGTACAACTGAAATAAATGTAAAACAATTTTGTATTGGTTATTTTTAGTTACGAAAGGCATTATTTTCTGTGTCCTGCTCCATCTGAACGCCCTTCCGTACACAATGCACCCTTTGCCACTGGAATCAATTGCACATGCAACAGCGAACAGAAATGGAAAACGCTAAATGTCAACGAGATAAGAGGTAAGAGTCACGTTTTCTCTCTTCCCCTTCACCCCGTCAACCCGACAAAGACACAGTCATCGGAACGATAAGAAAGATTTACGTTCCTAATCAGTGTGGAGCTACAGTGATTCAACACCTATTCCTGGGGCCGAATCTAAAAGAGATACTAACCCTAATTTATAGAGACCATATCCCTAATTTATTTGATATCCTATCCCTAATTTGTGATATCCTAACCCTAATTTATAAGATCCTAACCTTAATCTATAAGATCCTAACTTTAATTTATAAGACACCCTAACCATAATATATAAGAGACCCTAACCCTAATTTATAAGAGATACTAACCCTAATTTATAAGACATCCTAACCATAATATGTAAGAGACTCTAACCCTAATTTATAAGAGATCTTAACCCTAATTTATAAGATACTAACCCTAATTTATAAGAGATAATAACCCTAATCTATAAGAGATCCTAACCCTATTTCATAAGATCCTACCCTAATTTATAAGATCCTACCCTAATCTATAAGAGATCCTACCCCTAATTTATAAGAGATCATAACCCTAATTCATAAAATGTCCTAAGCCTAATGGTGGATATTTTACCTAAATCCCTATGTCGGCGACCTAAATGTTTATGTATAGACATAACCTCGACATTATGGGGCCGAATTTATAAAAAGATCCTAAACCCCAAGTCTAGACATAAATCTTCAAAATGGCGGAGATTTTAACCTAAATCAGCTGTCCATTATAACGTCGAGGTTATATCCAGACATAAGCATTTAGGTCGCCAACATATGGAGATTTAGGTAAAATCTCCGCCGTTATGGTTAGGATCTTTTATAAATCAGGGTTAGGATCTCCTATAAATTCGGCCCCTGACGGCTGGAAAGAGATATATAGATAGAGAGAGAAAGAGAGAGAGAGAGAGAGAGAGAGAGAGAGAGAGAGAGAGAGAGAGAGAGAGAGAGAGAGAGAGAGAGAGAGAGAGAGAGAGAGAGAGAGAGAGAAAGAGAGAGAGGTCACCCCACCCCGTCCCCCAACCCCCGTCGCGACGTTCCTCCGACCGCGCCCATACAGTCCGACGGGGCTCAATTTGGGACAAAAACGACCAAACCGGGGAGCCGCTTAGCAACCTGCGCTGCATCGGTTACATAAAGGAGATTTCTAGTTCCTCCTCGAGAAGCCCACGCGCAAAAAACCCGGACCAAGAAAGATTACACGGCGAAAAGTCCAACACGGCCACAGACCAAAAGGATTTGGATTAAACGTAGGTGCCGAACTCCAGAATTTTACACAAGCCCGCTAAATATCTTAAATGCTCGAAACAGACACTTGTTTTTAAGTGGTTGAAGGATACTTTGTTTCTATTATAAGTGCGGTCAGCTTAAATGGTACCATCCTTGCTGTACTACTGTTTTCTTATAGGCTTATGCTGCATCCGTGACTTTTCTTTGACTATTTTACAGTCAGTTTGGTGCTTAATCTCTTACCTGGCAGTTATGTACATGTATGTCCATACACATAACAAAAAACGCCCTCTAGCCTTATAAGGAAAACGGTCAGCCAAGGCAGTACCCACCCTTTAACCATCCAAAACCCTTTTGTTGTCCCTTTATCTTAGCTCCTTGTGGACGAAGAGTCACCCCTGCCCGGTGAGACTGAAGGGAAGACCGAGAAAGGGATAGATGGATGGGGTGAAGAGGGCTTTGGGTACAGAGGAGTGTCTGTCGAGTAGGGAGGTGAGAAGGAAAAGTGTTAAGTATGACTGAAGGTTGGTTGTGAATGGACGATAATCTGACACAACTCGAAGGGGTTTCTTCGTGTCTGTTCTATATATATATATATATATATATATATATATATATATATATATATATACATTAGTGAATGAAGGTGGGGGTCTCCGTGTAATGCATGTACAGTACATGCACACACGGCCCTTGTATTCTCACCATGTACACATAACAAGAATAACAATTGAAATGATTTATTCCCCTACGGTCATATACATATAAATCAATCAGGAGGAGGCAGATTTATGTGTATCTGACGATAACTACCTTCCCTGTGCATATACGGCGAAAGAACTGATTATGAATATTGAGGGGTTTCGTGTGACGTCACAGGTCACGTGGCCACTGTGGGTCGGCCATATTGGACGTTTCGTGCGAGTTGCACAGGAACTGAGAGAGTTTGGAGTTTATCAGAGAAATGAGGATCTTTTGTGTAGCTGTTGGGGGCAATAATACACAGAAATGTAAGAAGTGTCCACATCTCTCATTTTATCGTTTCCCTGCCTAGACTGAGAGAAGGGCGAGATGAATTGGAGCTGTGAAGAGGGAAATCTTGGAGCTAACACAGTACTCCAGACTCGGCATTGCCCATTTCATATCATGTTGGTATTTTATTTCTACGGTGACATGGTTTGTCAAAAATAAACATTATTTAACAGTTATTCAAAATCACAAAGCTCAGGAAATGGACTTACAGTGTAAGTCATATACGAGGGAACCTGGTTTACGTGCCCTATTCTGCTGAAAACTCTTAATATATAGTTTAAAATGTTATGAAATTTTGTGTACTTTATTTGCTACTATCTAATATTCATCATTTGGAAGGATATTTATCGATGTCAAATTAACTGCTCAGCTGTGAAAGTGCCCAGGGATGGCTGGGTTGCACTAATTTATGTATTTATAAAGCCTAAATAATAGATTTTCTCACTTAACACTCAATTCAGGTGAAGTTAGTATACATTAGCCAATTTGCATTAGATTGTTACATTGCGATATTCGAGTACATTAGACTACATATGTTAATCTTTAACATTTATACTGTACAAAATTTACTATATTAACCAGAATATTAAATTGCTAATAAACAATGGTTGGTGTGTGTGGGGAGGGAAGGGGGTTTTGGGGGCACAGTGCCCAGCTAGGGTTTTTGCAGTCTAACAAAATTGTGGTGGCCCAGATGTACAAACCCCAAGGTCCTAAGGTCCTAGATATAAGTTGTATGCAAGGTTAGGTCAGGCTAGGATACATAATTTCCTGCGACGAAATACCTCACTTGTTTATGATATGGTTTAACGTCACAAAATCCCCCCCCCCCTTATCGGAACGCTAGGACGGTGCCCCTCATAGAGGACTTTGTAGCGTGGAATTTAATGAACTATACCCTTGGTTCAACTTCGCCGGTGACAGGGTTCGAACCGCCATCCCCTCGACCTTCGCCGCATGTAACAACGCCTTAACCCGCTCAGCCAGCGAACTTTCTATTCGCCTGTTTATACTCTAATTATTCTGTTGTCGACAGTCTATCATTCTGTGACACTCCTTTGGTAATGACAAGATTAACGAAAGCATAACATAGGAACATGTCCTACATAACTTATTGGTGAGAGCACTCCCATCATAAGTCCTCCTAATCCTATTTTTCTATAAATTGGTCAAAACTTCCTTGTGTGGTACTCCTGAAACTCCAATTTCGCACCCACGCGCCTCTCATTTTATTATTTCTCTAAACTGAAGCCACTACTTCAGCCGGGATGGTTCTTATAGAGAACAAAATGCCTACGTGAACGACCTCCCATGGTTAGCGGACGTCTAGGTATGGTACTTTCTTTTTCTACACTCAAACAACCTGGTTTTACTAGCATCCTGTCACCTCTCACTAGTCACGACGAAACAATTATTATTGTTATACTTAAGCTGAGGCCACTAAGTTAAGTTTAACATAAACAATGTAAATATTAACAATGTTTAATTCGTTCAACAAGTCACGTGATGAAGTCACGTGGGGTGAAACCCCTTATTGTGCGCATCACGCCATCTGTCACCTTCTGCCCCATCCAAGCAGGACAAACCAGCTGGTGCACACGATTCTCCCGTATGTAAAAAGTACAACAAAATTAAGATTAAAGAGAAATCTATTATAGAGGAAAATGTCTACATGAGAAATGACAAAGGAACAACAATGACAACTACTAAAACGATCAGCTACAGAAAACCCATGAAGGCGTCAATGGTTTAACGACCCCATATGGAATCCTACCAGCGATCTGAAATATATCTTCACCAGTAAAATTCGACAGCGATCACCATTGAACCCATCCATCATCTGTTTGTTTACTTTTATCCATTGGGTGTTTTAATGCCCGTTCAACCCATGACCCGAGTTAGGTAATTAGTTCTGAGGATTCTCTTCAGCTGGAGGGGGAACAAGAAAAGGCAGATGCATTGTATATAACACAAGTGTCCCTGCAACAGGTGGACGGGAGAGCGACAACAACAGTTACGCGCCAAATCCATGTCCACCTTGCTACAATCACGTTTTAACGGGTTACAATATTAGAGACGCGGTCGGCAACTAAATAGTACCGTTATGTTGCCTGCATCCTTATCCTGATACCAACACTGACCAAACTACGCAACAGGGGAGGAGGATCAGTGTAACGACCCATTTAAAGTTCTCCAACTGAGTTTCAGTTAACCACATTCGTTAATGTTGTTGATTCTCTAGTTTGGAAGCAAGGACTCAGCCCACGGATCTGCCTGCGGGGTTGGTTATGGTGTGGATCATCGAGGTCACTGGTGATTACGGGGTGCTTATTGTACAGATGTGTATCACATGACCATTAGCCATCTTAAACAGGTGTAATTTGTTACTACAGCAAGCGGGGGGGGGATATGACGCACAGTTGCCAGATGTCACAACGTGGTTACATTTCTGTCAAACTTCTCGACGTGGCCCAACTAAAACAAGAGACTTCGAACGTGGAAAAAAAAAAAACGAAAAACCTACCACGAATATCACTTTTTTTTTTACCATGAAACTAAAATCGCTAGCAAAAATCAAACCTCACCTGATGTCTGGCACCAAGTCTGCCACTCGCTTGTATGCGGTCAAAGTTGCTGGCCCACTTACCTACAACGTTGCCAAATCTACAACTCCTACGATCTAATCTGTGAACTTACAAGCGTTACGTAACCTGAACCATACTGTTCTATAGGACAACATCATAACAATGATTCTATCGCAGGCCCGACCTTACGCATATTCTGTAGTTATATTACAGACAGACAAAAGAGAAATCACAAATCCTGATTTGCAAGCGACAGCAAGCCAGCGTCAACTATCTCCTCGTCACTCCCCAGCAACGAAATCAAGACTACATTGTGACGTCACTCTCTCAAGAAGAGGGAATACCCAACTGACTGAAACCAAAGGTACTACGACACGTCCAGCCCCCCACCTCCCCCATACATCACCCCCCCCACACACACACTTTCTCTCAGCCTTACGTTACCTATTGTATGGGAGAGCGAGTTCCGTTCCACCAGGTTTGTCGGCCGAGTATGGGCATTGTTGGTGACGTCACTGATGACGTAAGCACGACAGCGTAGGTTCTGTGTTTGGTTATCAACTGCGCGAGGCAGTGGGATCTACGTCATCTCTACTCTCTCTCTGTTCAGAGGTCGTTTCTCCTCTTTTCCCACATTTATTCCTTTCTCTTTTCTCTGTGTGCTTTCGTTATTCTTTCTCGGCGTTTGTTAATTGACAATAAATATATTAATCATGAATAATAAAAAAAATGTTTGTTTGAACATTTGGGGGTCTTCGTTTTACGGCGGGAGTTACTACAGTGAAGCCACTGGAAATTTTGTGACGAAAAAATAAATAATCTATCAGACTAGCTTTTTTTACTGCCTTTACAAATTCTGATTTTTTTTTCTTTGAGCAGTGCGCTGTACCCTGACCTCAACGGGGTATCACGTTAAATATATATATATATATATATATATATATATATATATATATATATATATACACATTAGTGGTCAAACTTCCTTTCAAAGGAACACAAGTCCATTATAAAGCATATGAAAAATACCTGCACAATTAGCCATCACTTTTAATGAAGTTTGTATAATGATTACAATGATAAGCAAATAAAAAAGCGCCAGTCACAAAAAAATACTACTGATTTAATTCTGTCAACTTAATAGTAAAACCGGATACATTAACCATCACGCATTAGTTATGATTACTATAACAGAACAAATTTCCATAATGCACTACATTCCATCGCCTGTTACTACTTCATAAGTTTTATTCTGATGACCATTCTATACTTTGAGGAAGACATAGCGGTGAAGTGGTTGGTCTGACATGACGAACGGTTGCGTAATGCCGCCACAAGAGGACGACATTACGTCACATTTTCCTTCAGTTTCGAAATCGTCCCGTTAACGGACCTCGCTGGTGGATGCGTGGGTGGAACCATCAAAGGTTCTAGATTGTTCTAGGTTCTTTCCCCTTCCCTCATCATATGAGAGATTGACACTCCCATGCATTCGCAAATCTATCTTAATAGGTGAAATATTTACCTTTATTTCCATCTAGTGTAACTCCTAGATAAGTGTGACATCCTACGATTGAGTAGATTCTAGTTTAAAGAAAGATCAATATCTCTATTAGATTAAGTAGAAAAAAATCTGTGACCCTAATCACCTTCTTGAAACCATAAGATTCTCCCTTCGGAGGTAATTTCCCCCTAATTGACAGCCTTCCAATTTGATTCTATGGTCCTGATTCCCATCCTGAAACCTTAAAACCCTTCTTTAGGGTGGCTTTAGGGTGGTAAGTCTCCCTTGGATGAGACTCCCTGCTGCGCACTGACCCCATTCCACCAGCAAGTTTGTTTTTCCGTTGCTTTTCCTTCTTTCCCGCTCACGGACTCGTCAACCAGAAAACTTCCTCCCTGCTCACCCAGATTCGGTGAGCTCTCCTAGTGGCGGCGCGTACACTCGACGAGAACGAAAGAGCTTTTTCTCGCGTTTTCTGAAAGTTTATCAACGGCGAGTCATGATGCAGACGGGAAGTGGAGTGAAGATGACGATGATAAGGAGGATGAATAGGAGGATGAGGACAAGGATGAAGACTACAGAGTGTAGGACGACGACAATGTTGAGGAGGACAATCACGACAAAGAGGACAAGATCAAGGAGAAAGAGGAGTATTACCAAAAGGAGGGCGACAACAAGGAGGAAGATGACAAGGGAGACGAAGAAAAGGAGGAGAAGGAGAAGGAGGAGGGGGTAGAGGACCATAGCAAGGAGTAGGACGACCAGGAGGACAAGGACGACAAGGAAGAAGACGAAGACAAAGAGGAGAACGGCAACAAGGGAAGACGATTAGATTGATGGTCAGGTTTTACGATTTTTCTCTCTTCCATCCACCAAGGCATTGCGTCTCGTTTTCTACCGCAGTGGTTCTCAAACTAGGGGGTTAAATTACCCCCTGGGGGTGATTTAACAAATTTTCGGGGGTAATGGAGGGGTGACCCGAAAAAAAGTTAAGAATTTTGAAAATCAAGAAGCCAAAAATTCCTCAATTAGCTTCAAGCAGACAATTCCATCCATCCCACTGTACTGGTCTTCTTGGCATCTTTGGCAATAGTTATTAGAGATGCACAATCTTCAGATAAAACAAATAAACGAAAATACCTTTAGTGCAGCGTTTCCTAACCTGGGGGTGCTGAAATCAATTATAGGTGCTGGGAAGTGATGCACACAAAAATCACATTGATATATGTAATCATTGATTACCCAGTTGTGCATATTCGACTTTTTCCATGCTATGTTATTTTCCTAGGGTGTTCTTATTTCTTCTACAAACAATATTGTCAATTTGTTTCAGTTCTAAGGAATCAAGAAAACAAATCATCAAGCAGTACACTTAATTTTCTTTTATCCTTCTAATAACAAGATAGGGGTGCTGGACTGCTTAGACATGACAACAGGGGGTGCTATGGTCTGAAAAGGTTGGGAAACGTTGCTCAAGTGTCTTAACTCAGCCATATATATATATATATATATATATATCAAT
>NC_134819.1:21948580-21953580 GCF_046742065.1 Oratosquilla oratoria
TTTTGTGAAAGTGGTGCCGAAATGGCAACTCCGGAAGCTCAGCCGCCATAGTGAGTGTAACCTGTAAAGTACAACATCTGTATGTCCGGTACAATATGCTCCCTGCATCGAGTGTTTTCAGCATAATATCCATATTATACATAAAATGATTCAACGTAGCCTGCAGTGTGCATGAATATGGTTGAGTGTATCTTTTGTATACTCTATTAGCATGTACCAGTATCAAAATGGAGTTTTAATCCACATATAACAGGAACTCTAACAAACAAGAAACTCCATTTGTTCACTCATGAACTACTTCAACAGTTTTCCGTTAGTTACAAGTTCCCAAGACTTCACACAAAGACGCATCAAAGAAATTGACACTGACTGACTCAATATTACCTACAAAGTGCACATAATTAGGATCGAAACTAATGATTCAATGAGGTTACCACGATATACAATTCGTGGACTAAGGTGGGTCGTGTGGCCTCCTACACCATGTCCAGCATCATGTGCGAAAGCAGATTGATTTCAGCGGCATGGAAGATATCAATGACACCTCTGAAATGTCCTGCGTGGCCTGCACGACGTTGACAAGCCTGCTGAAGAGGCCCAAAGATAGTGGTCGAAATATACAGATCTTCTGTCTTTCTTACCTCATTACATCTTCTTAATATATATATATATATGGGAAAGGTCTGTGCATGCATGGTGTAATATATTGGGAAATATGCGTGGCGGAATCTCCGAGAAATGCAAAGTGACTGACATCTGGTGGCAGTTTTTTGAACTAAGGGGAGTAGGGCTGTAAAGAGCGTCACAACTGTCGCGTGTAACTATGCGGTAACCGTGCGTCATAATATTTGTTTAGTAATTTATTTCCATTCGGTCATTCCAGTAAACGTATGACTAGCCAAGCGTTGTTCGAGTAACACATCACGCTGCGTCCCACAGTGAAGAAACAAAATTGAGAAGAAAAGGAGATTAGTTTCCTGTTGTGTCTCAAACTACAGCAAATTAGTTGCATTGACCATGTTTGTATAGCTTGTTTGCATCGAGATCGAGTATCTACGACGACAAATGTATAAATATTATGGTGTCGTTCACGTTGGATGATATTCTGGAACAATCAGAACATGAAAGTGTTCACATTGGTCATAAACTTTGTTTTGTAGATGAGTAGCAACTGCTTGACAGAAACCATGTGTTGCGTTCTGGATAGAAATATTTCAATGATGTGTCTTATAGCCTTCTCTTTTTATTTTAGGAATTTCCCCTGTGGGGCTACAAGGAGAAGGATGCCTAGTCCCAATCCCCGTCCCTTTCTTCTCGCCTCTTACGATCCAAGTGGGAATACTTAGTGGCAGTATTCTTTTCCCCCACCACAGATAAGAGGGAGGGTGGAGGGGTGTGGAGTGTATTCAGGGATGGAATGGGTGGGAATGATTTTATGCCTTTTTCTTTTTGGCTACCCCCCTTGTAAGGGGAAAAAAGCCTTGGTATATGTATGGTATATGTATGTATGTCTTATAGCTGTGGCCTATTCGGATCCTGCTTGCAAACATAAAATCTAAAATACCAGCCCAATGAAATATGTGTGACATCAGGACTAGATCAGCAGATGCTTCCTGGATCCCTCAACTTTCTCGTGAAGTTTGTCACAAGCCCAGCAGGAAGAGAAGTATGTTTGCACTTGCAAAGCTGACTCGCCGACAGATTCATGCCTGTGACAGATATTCTTCTATATACCTACAGTGACATTTTCCTACAAAACATTACAGATAAACTATGCAATGATATAAAAACAAACGTCAGACTTGTATATTAAGCTACCAAAAGTATGTGTATGAGAGGCACATCTTACTGGTATAAGAAATACAAGAGACTTTGTGAACAACCAACATGGAGCTATCGTACGTGTGCATCTCCATGAACGTCATCTGCAAACAATGATGCTCCCTCGGGTGAATTTTTTTCAGAAACTGATCAGGTTAATGTAACACAGACAAGCAGACGAATCGTGGCCTAGGCTGTGTGTACAAGTGTAGTTCGTCTTCACATTGTACAAATACCATCGAAAGGGTTAAGACCTCCCATACCACTGGGTACTTGCTGTCTCATTCTGACATTCGCCGCAAACAGCAGGGATCGTCCCTATGTATTTCTTGTGATAACTGATCGAGGGGTTTTATTCCCTTGGGGGAAAATCTCTCCGTGTTTAAAATTTAAAGTGCCGAGTTCATGTGAGCACACCTTGCAGCCTTCATGTCCAAGCATTATATAGACTGTTCTGCTTGTAAACAGAGACTTGTGGCATCAACAAAGCGTCCTACATTCAGTATCGGGGTCAACTAGCTGGCTGCCCATTCACCTCACGGAATTTTTAGTTAGAGGTCGAACGACTTTATTCAGCTCAGTGAAAATAACCCTCAGAGCAGCGGTTCTCAACCTTAGGGTTCCCCGGAACCCTAAGGTTCCGTAAAAGGTCCCTAAGGGTTCCGCGAGAACAAGTGAGATAAGCTAATGCACTTTTGATTTTTTATCTAATTTCATATACGTAATATAATCAAACACGCACGACATATTCTTGGTTATTGTAATAACGTAATATAGACATCATCCTATCTAACCTATTATTACGATGAAAATAAAATGAGAAAGATATGGTATTTTTTTTTTTTTTTTTTTTTTTTTTGGCGGGGGCAGGGGTTCCTTGAGACATGCAATCTATTCTAAAGGTTCCGCAAGGGTAAAAAGGTTGAGAAATGCTGCCCCAGAGTATATCCTCTTATACTTCAGTCGCCTCATCTGATTCTGTTTGCTGTAAATCGTGATCTGGAGCATCTTTCCCACTCAAGGAATCAACCAAGCTCAGGGGAACGCAGTGTCTTCACCCTTTAAGGCCTTAAAAGGTCTCTTGAAGGCCTATGTTCTGTTCTGAATGACACCTTAATATTCAAATAGGCTTGGGGGAGCATCTAGTCCTACCAGGATTAACAATTAACTTGATTAACACTACGGAGCACAACCTCTGCCCATGCATCAACATGGTCGACACATACAGGTGAGTTGCCAGTGAGTGAATATTGCCATCTGGACATCACTTGTTACGTTCAGGTCGACACAAAGAATATATTACAACACATAAATGCAATGAACAAATAAATACTCGTGTACAAATGGTATAACAAGCAAATTGACGAGTTAAACACCATATGAGGACGGAGCCTTTATTTGTACAAAGTTTCGCTTATTACAGCTTTTTCAAGTACAATTTGAGATACATATGCTTGAGATTAAATAAGGGGAAAGGAGGGAACGGGGAGAGAAAAGAAGGGGGGAAGGAAGAGGAGGAAGAGGAGGAGGAGGAGGAGGAGGAGGAGAGGAGGAGGAGAAGGGGGAGATGGAACACTTTCATGAAAAATAACAAGCAAACACACACGCACGCGCGCGCGCCTTCGATGAGTTTGCTGGTGTAATGGTCATGGCTGCCTACTCAAACAGATTTGGAGATCCGCTAAGCTTTGATATACATCACAAGTCGTTACTGTCTCCCCTCAGCAAACGGTTGGGGTCTGTGTACGGAACATGTAGCTCTTGTTCTGGAGGTTTACAGCTGTTGATCACGAGTCCATCACGTGATCCAGGTCCCTAATGATTAACGTCGTAGTGAAACCACACAGAAATTGAGTTTGTATACTCTGATTTCGGTGTACGCTGAGGTTGGGTGGCAATATACCTAACTAAAGGATATTTTACAATTAACGCAGGTGGCGTTTAAATTGTATTACGGTTTGAACCTCGAACGAAAAAAAAACACGTTTGACATAATTTTGTTGTACCCAACTCAATAAAAATAAATTCACGCTCACACCCACATGCAATCACGTGTAACATACACGCACACACACTCACGCACACAAAACTAATACACGCGCACACACACACACACACACACACGGACTACACACACATACATACACAGTCAACAGCGTGAACTTACACAGCTTCATACAAAGAAAAAAATAACAAACACATACGCAGAGACCCGTACGGTCATAGAGTCCCCTAAAGCAAACAAACATGCAATGGTGTTACCCTCTTTACTAAGTGAATCGAGGTCACGCAGAGTTACTGGGCTAACTCCCCACTCCCCCCCAACACTCCCCCGCCCCAACTAACTCCCCAATCTCCAACTCCTAACCCCCGAAGAGCATCTTCATCGGGTAATCGCTCCTTAAACCCAATCTGGTTAACGAAACCGATGTGGCGTTTGCATCTGGTACGCCGTGAGAAATGCTGGTTCTCCTGATTGGGGCCAATGACGTCACCTTTGCCCTACGTGTGTGGGCAGCCATGGCAAGTTTAGTAGTATGTGAGGTCATAAGTCTGAAGCGATATCATCTGGCGTTCTCGCCTCTGAAGTAAACGGACTTGGGATAATTGGATTTCTTGTTTTTTCAGCCACTTGGGGAATGTAATCCAATCTGTCTCAGCGTTGCACCTCAAGATTTTTATCCCAACCGACGAATGACAATTTGATTTTCACGAAGAAGTAGTTTTGATTTTCGCGAATAATTTTTGATTTTCGAGAAGTAGTTTTGATTTTCGCGAAGAAGTTTTGATTTTAGCAAAGAAGTAGTTTTGATTTTCGCAAAGTAGTTTTGATTTTCGTGAAGAATATTTTTTTTTATTTTCGCGAATAATTTTTTATTTTCGCAAAAAAAAGTTTTGATTTTCGCGAAAAAGTAGTTTTGATTTTCGCGAAGAAGTTTCGATTTTCGCGAAGAATGATTTATTTTCACGAAGTTTTTATTTTCGCGAATAATAACTTTTGATTTTCGCGAAATAGATGTTTTGATTTTCGCGAAGAAGTGTAGCGGGAGAGTTGGAGGGACACTCCGGGCATATAAGAGTTCAGATTATCTCGATAAGACACGTTTGTGTTCACGTGACTCTTCAGAGCCAGACGATTTCATTCACAAAGGATTACAAAGGCGGAGCATGCCGACAGG
>NC_134819.1:21958580-21976080 GCF_046742065.1 Oratosquilla oratoria
ACACCAAACCACCAGGCACAATATACACACCAAACCACCAAGTACTTACACGGTGCAAATACCACAACCATGTATAGAACCGAACACCACATGAAACGCAGTCACTAATTTGCTACCATGCATAGACACCAACCACCCAACATATTCTCCCATCAACCTCGTTCTAAAGCTTTAATGAACTGCATACCGACACGAAACACAGTGTACGGGAAAAAAATGTATATACAAACAACAGCAAACCAGCCATTAATAACCACCAATGCAGTGCTGGAGCTAACACCGCTAACAACCACACCCATCGTCAGACGCAAAATCTTCTGCAGAGCACCTCCATCAAATCCAGTAAACCCCTTCTACATCCTATTTCCTTTTCTTCCAAAACCGTCGCATGCAGAAAACCTCCAAGTTTCACTTCCCGTGCGAAAAAAGGCCCTTCCTGGTCCTTGCAACACAAAATGAAGCCTTTGTAGCGCCCCTTGCTACAGCAGAGACTCCTAAGAAGACAAAATGACGCTGAATACTCCCACTTCCTGTCTGGAATACTCCCCTCCCTATTTACTGTACGGTACTTGTCATCGTCAGGTATTGTTCACGTCGACCCCGTTTTCTGCACACACGGCAAGGTGCCTCCCATTTGCCTACATGGAATTCTACAGCAACATAAGGCACTTTCCTAAAATGACAATATTTTCTAATTTTGTACCTGGTTATACCCTCAGACAATTTCATTGAGCTTAGATACGACCCAATAATATTTATAGATTTTTTTCTCCTGTTAAAACGATCCATGTTTGGTGATGACAGGACCTCATGCTGACGAAGTTAATTATAGGGCTGTCAACCCTAACCCAAGGTTGGAGAGAAGGGGTCACAGGAAGAATTGTCACCCCAGAACGCACACATGAAGAACCATCACCCTATGAGATTCCACCAGAAGAATTGTCACCCCAGTAAGCTGAATATCAACAGTGGAATAAAAATTAGGTTAGGTTAGGGTTATGCTTATTGTCATCAACTTATACTACCGAAGAATCGTAAACCCAGGAAGGCCCACATTAAGAACTGTCACCCTAGGATAGCCCACATGAAGAATTGTCATCCTAGGATAACCCACATGAAGAATTGTCACCCTAGAATAGCCCACAGGAAGAATTGTCACCCTAGAATAGCCCACAGGAAGAATTGTCACCCTAGGATATCCCACAGGAAGAATTGTCACTCTGTCGAAGACTGGAGGGACGATTCTTCATGTGATCCGATTGAAGTAAAAGGGTTATCACTATGATTTATTTCTCCCATGTCGCCACACTTACTGAGCTCCTTGAACTTATTTCACTAACAAAGAAACCTATCAGAACAGTAATCAACGTGACTCATCAACGAACTTCAAATTCGCCCGAATTAAAACGACGCCAGTGGTTGACCTCCAAGCCTTCACGCGCAACCTTGAAGCGATGCAAATTGCACTTGGCGAAGTGTCTTGACTTTGCCAACCTAATTCGACTGCGCCTCATTCCCAACTGCTATAATTACGTAACACAATACTTTCCAATGTAGTTCCAGTGCCGTGTGTCGCGCGAGCAGGAGAACGACTTTACCCAATGTAGCGCTTAAAGAGTTCTTGGAGGTGAAGGACCCGAAGGAGAAGCAGACGAAGTGCCTGAAGACTTCTGGAAACCGACATGACCAAGTTCGCTAATACTGGAGGAACGATACGGGTCAAACGCCCCAACATCACATCTCTTCCGACGACGTAGTTCCATCGTTATACTTAACCAATAAGTTTGCAAGCGTGTATTCACCAATGAACTTCTCCCAAGGTCATGAATTATTATATATAGCTTACGTATTTAATGGTTGTCGCTCCAGAGACTCAAAGAAATTTTAATCGAGATCGGCCCCCTTTCCCCTCACCCTTTCCCGGCTTCTGATTAGATCAGGATTTCTCAATCTCTTTCCTTATGTACCCTGGAAGTTATGTCTTGCTGTTCTCTAGTCTCCTAGAAATCCCATCACTAGTGAACAGAACTCTAGTGCATCCACTATCAATAGTTTTGGATCCATGGTCCTATTTGTTAATCACTGTGGCCCACAAGGGCTCATTAAACCATAAGTTAAGAACCAAAGGATTACAAAGGATTACAAAGGCTGAGCATGCCGACAGGAGACCTTTTGGTCCATAACTAGGTCGGATGCGAAAAAATATAGTAATGATAAATAAAAAATATATATAATAATGAATTAGATTCAGCAACGCACACGGGTCCCTAACAGCTACTTTTGGTTCCCTACTCTCCCATCCCGGACATCCCCCCACATAAACTTTATGTAACACAAAATCACAAAAATATTTTCCGGGAGGATTATTTGTCCCAATGAGAGTACCCCCCGCTACACACTTACAGACGGCTACAGCCTCTACAGCTACATAATACTTGGTATTACAACAATTGAATCAAAATATGGAGTCACAAAAGTCAGCAACACTGCGACATTCAAGTTCAGACTCATTTCACTGCATTGAGCCCAGTGGTGGAAGATGTAACCCACCATTTAAATAATAGATTTAGATTGGACAAATTTATATTCAAGAAAGAAACAGGAAAGAACTGGTTTGCCAATAGAATGGTCAACGAATGGAATAGACTTGGTAACCATGTAGTGAGCGCTAAAACTATCGGTTGTTTTAAGAAAAGGTTAGACAACTTTATGGATGGGGATGATAGGTGGTGATGTACATGGAACTGCCTAGTGTAGGCCTTATGGTCTCTTGCAGTCTCCTTCACTCTTATATTCTTATGTTCAAGTGAGTGAAAATGTGTGTGTGTGTGTGTGTGTGTGTGTGTGTGTGTGTGTGTGTGTGTGTGTGTGTGTGTTGTGTGTGTGTTAACAACCACACCGAGATGTACAAAACTTTACTGAGATGGTAGGGAAGGCAGACAGGCAGAGGCAGAGCATGCATGCCGACAGGAGACCTTTTGGTCCATATCTAGGTCGGATGCCATAAAAAAAATGATAAATTCATAAAAAACTATGGGAAGGTGAAAATAATACAAGAACGAGTGAATGGTCGCTTCAACTATCTTACAATTAAAAAGGAGAAGAGGGCCGGGAAGAACAAAGACAAGGAGAGGCAGAGCTTGATGAAGAGGAGGAAAATTATGGAGGAAGCAACTAATGACGCGGAAGGGGGGAGTAAGTGAAAAAGGAAATGTATGGGGACGAACGGGAAGAAAGCTTCGGGGGGGGGGGGAAGAGGGACGAGTGGATGGGAAAGATAACGTTATCATGGAAGTATACTGCACATGAACGAACGAACAAACGAACACACACACACACACACACATACATTCACACACACACACCAGTGTGTGCAAAAACTGTACACGGATTTAAGAGCAAACTAGACACTGCGAGATACAAAGGCGGGACACGGTGAACGTAGCTCCCCTTCCCGTAAAATACAAATAGGTAAATACAACTAGATAAACACACACACACATACATTCACACACACACAGCAGTGTGTGCAAAAACTATACACGAATTTAAGAACAAACTAGACACTGCGAGATACAAAGGCGGGACACGGTGAGCGTAACTCCCCTTCCCGTAAAATACAAATAGGTAAATACAACTAGATAAACACACACACACACACACAAATATACACACACATACTAGAAGAGATCTGAAAAAGGATAGTTTCCCACACAGAGTGGTTGATGTCTGGAACTAATTCGACGAGACAACAGTGTGTGCAGATACCATACAAGAATTTAAGAACAAACTAGACGCTGAAAGATACAAAGACGGGTCACTACGAGCATAGCTCCCTTTCCGTATTATACAACTAGGTAGATACACACAGAATGTATGTGTGTGGACATAATAGTGGGGACAGCGGGTTTGGAAGGTGAACAGCCGACGGGCTTGTGAAAGAATCCGTTCTCGACACAATCCAGATTCTGTTATTTAAACTTAGATTTCATTCCAATCCAACCAAGAAACAGATTTAACTTTAAATCCGAGTGACAGTCTTGACAGAACGAGTATGATATGGAACCCATCGCATGCGTGTATACGGCAATGGCTTCGGCTTCGTTGAACGAGTGGATGGGACGGTAAAGTCGAAGCCGTGGTCAAAACTGGAGCGTTGAGACGCGAAATTGCTTTCCAACCTGATGGCATGTATGAAAAGTGCGTGCGTGTCTTCACAGTCGCGGACCGTGGAACATCGACAGGATTATACCACCGGAGGTTATTCATGATGACACATATGTGAGACTTTGGGAGTAATGCACACATCATGCACACATGTGACTTGCAGCATATGTGTAGTAGTATGCATTCCGTCCGAGTTCAATGATATATAAACACTTTCATTTATTTGAAGTTGTGTGTGTGCGTGTGTGTGTGTGTGTGTGTGTGTATGTGTATGTGTGTGTGTGTGTGTGTGCGTGTTTACCTAGTTGTATTGTACAGAAAGGAGAGCTATGCTCGTGGTGTCCCGTCTTTGTGTCTTGCAACATCTAGTTTGTTCTTAAATTCATGTATGGTGTTATACACTATTGTTTCGTCCAATTTGTTCCAGACATCCACCACTGTGTGTTTGTGTGTGTGTGTGTGTGTGTGTGTGTGTGTGTGTGTGTGTGTGTGTGTGCGTGCGAAGACTGCGCACACACCTACTACTAACATATTTAAAATGTAAGAAATAATGGAGAACTTGACTTGCAAATAACAATCACAGGTCAGTCAGCTCCAAGGACATTGCACAAACAGCAGCTTCAAGGTTCATGGGGTTCCTCACTGTTGATAAATTATTTACAGAGTTCATTGTTCTACTTCTTTCCATTTTCGTCTCAACAGGAACCCCCCCCCACCATTCCACCACATCAATTTAGATTCCTTATCGTGATGATGATATTGTTTAACGTCACAAACTCTCCCCCTATCGGGAGGCTAGGACGGTGCCCCTCTCAGAGGACTTTGTAGCGTGGAATTTAATGAACCATAATGCCCTTGGTTCAACTTCGCCGGTGGCAGGACTCGAACCGCCATCCCCTCGACTTTCGCCGCAGGTAACGACGCTCTAACCCGATCAGCAAGCGAGCTTCCTAATCGTAGAGAGATAGATAGATAGATAGATAGATAGAGAGAGAGAGAGAGAGAGAGAGAGAGAGAGAGAGAGAGAGAGAGAGAGAGAGAGGGAGAGAAAACGAAAGTCTGTCTATTTCAACCTGCACTCTCCCAAAATGAAGTTTCAAATCAACATTACCGAGTCGTTTCGTAATACCTTATTTTGGATTCGAGTCTTGGCTCAACAAGGTCTATGGTGACGTCATGTCTGGTGTCTACACCCACCCACTCCCCATTTTCCGTCGCTTTAACAGCTCCAAACCCAACATGTTCTGAGGTTGTCAAAGTCAGCCTTCCCCCTACTGAGCACAAACACCGGCCATGTTGTTGACTTGTGGTATAATTAAACATCACAAAATGAAACAATACCGTATTCGTTAAACTCTGAAGAACATGCATTTTGTCATTATCTCTACACCATTTATACTAATGCAAAGTATACAATTCATCATGCAATATTATATTAATTCACTACTGAATACCATAACGGAGATCCCTGGTAACAACAGTGGGGCTGGGAACCCTATGATGTAATGAAGCTTTAAGGGTGAAGATATCAATTGGGACCCTTTAAAATTTTATTCTGGCTGACACCAGAAGATTTCATTCAACTGAGAGGTGGCCCTGGGACCTTAGAATTTAAGGACCTTCGGATTGGATGGCACAGCGACTTCTTCAATACGGTGACGTTTTACCTTTTCTTTCAGCGCGGTAACGCAACCATTGATTTCTGCTCCAATTACCTTCAGACGATTCTATTAATTTAAGGCAGTGGTTCTCAACCTGTGGTCCATGGAATCCTAGTGGATCACAGTGGTTCCCAAGTGGAGCTACCCACCGAAATCCACTGGCAGTAGTGGATGCAAAACGATTAAATTTAATGTTGGGAGTCATCTCCAGGAAGCTTAACAATAGCAATTCATAAGCACGGGTTGCATGTAGAAACAAGTTGAGAACCCTTGATTTAAGGGGTGGAGGTCACCTCCAGGAAGCTTAACAATAGCAATTCATAAGCACGGGGTGTATGTAGAAATAGGTTAAGAACCCCTGATTTAAAGGGTGGGGATCATAAAGGACCTTGATCGACCGAGACCCCGTTTCGTCCCGCGTCTTCCACTCGCCCGAATAAAATCTCCGGTGAAAGAAACCGTCCCTACAGGACGCCGTCTGGAGCAAGTTCACGTAACGCTACATTAGTGTGGCTGAACTTGAGCGCTTCATACAACAATCCCACTAAGGCCCGTCTCTCTAAGGCTACGGACGCACGAGAGGCTGTTTAGCCGCTCAACCGCTGCGGCTGTTTGGCCGTTTTTATAGAACACACTACTTTTAATGGAAATGCGCGCATTAGTTACTTAACCGCTGATGCGCGCAATTCCATTAAAAGTAGTGTGTTCTATAAAAACGGCTAAAGAGCCGCAGCGGTTGAGCGGCTAAACAGCCTCTCGTGCGTTTCATCCTTAAGCACCCCCTCTCCCGAGCTTAAGGAGGAACTCAAGATTTCAAAACAAAAAATGTGGTTTCAGTGCCTGAAGGACAACGTGCAACACCGCCCTACTAGTTTCTTGAGTGCCTACCGTACAACGAAGTGACTCCCAACCACTTTGAACGTCTCCACCGATTTAACGCCGTTTCTGGGCATCTTTCGACAATGAATCAAATCGTCCGGCATCCACCAACTGCTCCTGGTTTTCAGTCCGGAGACCCTCTTTGAAGCTCTTGGGGACCTCGAGGGACCTCATGATCTCGAAGACCTTTAAGAAAAATGGACATTTCTTTTCCGTACTGGGTACGTTTCCTTTGAATTCTAGTCGTCACCGCCAGACTATCTCATCAATCTAAGTGGCTTCTCAGTAACTAAGGGATTGAAGCCACGGGCCTGGCACAACTTAGGAAAAGTAGACCACTCTAAGAACCACTACATCACCTAAATTGTTCCTAAACTGGTCTGGTATATACCACTGAATCTTACACTAACCGGCTCAGCTGTTGGAGCAGTGGTGGTGGAGGTCGTTGATGTCGTGGCCACAATCACGTACCTGGAAATAAACGAGACATGGATTAGTTACCTTTATCTTAATTAAGATAAAAATATACATAAAGGAAGATCATATTGTGATATGGAAAGAGAGAAAGAGGGGAGAGAGAGAGAGAGAGAGAGAGAGAGAGAGAGAGAGAGAGAGAGAGAGAGAGAGAGAGAGAGACTGTATGTACCTGCATTGTTGCAGGCACGAGGATAAAGAAGAACCTCTCAACAACCACAATAGACCTCAACGTTCATTCACCGCAGGTAATAGTAGAGTATCGAGCCGAAGGAGACTGGAAGTTGTGGTTGTGATGTCTGTAAGGTGCGCCAAGCGAATCGTGGCTTCCATGACGTTCTTCCAGGACACAAAGATTCCTCAAGACGCTGACTAAGGGTATCTAATCAAAGGTAAAGTCCTGGAAGGGCTCTGGACTTTGAGAATCCAAGGTTGTCAACATGTAAGAGGTCCTGAATATGCAGGACGCAGACTGGAAATCATACCTCGATGCCTGGAGGAAAGTTTTTTTTTTGTGAATCTGGAAAGGACAATCCTGGAAGGGAAGTGTCAGTGTTGTAGTTGAAAGAAGACTCCCGACAACTAAAGGTCCTGAATATACAGGACGCAAACTGGAAATCAAAACCTCGATGCCTGGAAGAAAGGGGTTTTCTTTGTACATCTGGAAAGGACAACCCTGGAAGGGAAGTGTCAGTGTTGTAGTTGAAAGAAGACTCCCGACAATTAAAGGTCCTGAATGGAATGTCAACGACATCGAGATGAGTCCTGGAAAGAAGGGCAAGGCCTTTGGAGTTCCTTGTCAAGGGTATGGAAGAGACAAAAGCCTTTGTTGTCAAGAACAAAGGTGCGACTGCAACACCGGACGACCAACACCAATGGGAATAATATGTAGATGGAGGCAATAATAGAGAAACAAATATAAATATATGAAAACACTGTGTGTGTGTGTGTGTATTTACCTAGTTGTATTTTACGGGAAGGGGAGCTATGCTCGTGGTGTCCCGTCTTCATATCTCATTTTATCAAAACTGTTTTTAAATTGATGTATTGTTTTTGCGCACACCACTTTCTCATCTAACTTGTTCCAAATGTCTATTACTCTGTGGGGAAAGCTGTTCTTTTTCAGTTCTCTTCTATAACTGTCTTTCTTGATTTTCTTTCCGTGTCCTCTTGTATTTCTATCATCCCATTTTATTAGATCCTCTCTATCAATAGTTTCTATGTGTGTGTGTGTGTGTGCGTGTGTGTGTGTGTGTGTGTGTGTGCGTGCGCGCGCTCGTGCGTAAGGACTTAACAGTGCCCACATATCCGACCTCTGAGCTCTCATCCGGGAGGTGTAAGATCGATCACTAGTTCAGCACATGATCCAAGACCATGTTGAATCTCACACATACAACAACACCAAACAACCTAACTAAACATAAATCACGGAACAGACATAGCCTATCACTTACGAAAAAAAAAACTTCAAGAAACCTGAATCTTAAACAAGAGGAAAGGAAAGGAAATAATTACTGACATTTGGGCTCGCTTTCACTCTCCCCCTCCCTTCCTCCCCCTCCCCCTCAAATCCTCCTACTCCTCCTCCTCCCTCCTCCTCCTCCTCCCCATTTTGAACAATTCACAGAAATGGAGTTTCGGCGGCGGTTCCTGAGCCAACTCACCGCGGGGAGCCTTCCATTAACTTGCGGTCGCTACGCTAATCATAACACAGTACGTATGTCCGCATGAATCTTCATACACAATATTACCTCCGTCACCCGGACGGCTGAGTGCGCGCGCGCGCGTGTATGCATACAGTACGTATACGCACGCGCGCGCGTGTGTGTGTGTGAGACTCGCCCCGGTCTTGGATCATGTGCTGGACCCGTGATCGACAGATATTACCCTGCCGGATCAGAGGTCAGACCTCATACAAGCCCCGATCTATGGATAATGCTATGACTTTACACACACACACACACAACACCTTGCCCACAAGAGTTGGGGTACCGGATCGCAGTGCAGCGATGCTGAAATTTTCAGCCTTGGGCGGGGCTCGAACTCGGATCGCTGAATTTGCGGTAGAGAGCAACACCACCGTACGATTCCATCGTTTCTCCAACACAAGCATAAAACACGTGTTTCCTTATGATACATTTTCTAGAAACGCAAATGAAGTGTAATACCCCGGGTTTGTCTGCAGATTAAATAGTATTCTAGTGATGATGTGAACACATACACGTACACGTACACTCACACTCACACAGACACACACACACACACACACACACACACACACGCACACACACACACACGCGTAAGGACATAGCATTACCCATAGATCGGACCTACGAGCTCAGCTCTCTTCTAGGAGGGAAATAGCTGTCGATCACGAGTCCAACACGTGATCCAAAGACCAAGACGAAGTGAATACATGTACACGTATAAGCTAAATCTAATTCACATGCACGTCTTGTTACAGGTCTCTGCTTGTACATACATATAAATTTCAGAAATCTAATTTTATCAAGTTTTCCCCAGACGCGGCGATACCTCTCGGCTCCCGTCGCTGTTGGAAACAAAAATCGATGCAAAAAAAAAACACTTTACCACCAGTCACTGTACTATAATCACCACTGGCTACGATCCTAACAACGTCCTTACCTCTGCCACCGCAGTAACAACCATTTCACTAACAAGATCTGTCCCCAACTCCCCCCAACCCCCACGCCGCTGTTGGAAGGACACCCCTTTCTATGATTTCATTCCTTGAGAGTGATTTGCAAACTCCGCTTCCATTACGAACGGGCAGATTTATTGACCGCCAGCCAGGGAGTATAGGGTGGTCTCGGGAGGTCGGGAGAGGACGGGAGAGGACGGGGAAGAGGTCGGGAGAGGACGGGGAAGAGGTCGGGAGAGGACGGGGAAGAGGTCGGGAGAGGACGGGGAAGAGGTCGGGAGAGGACGGGGAAGAGGTCGGGAGAGGACGGGGAAGAGGTCGGGAGAGGACGGGGAAGAGCTGTTCGAGGCCATGGGAGAGGGCTGTGAGAGGTTTATGAGAAAGTTGGGGAGAGGTTCTGGGAAGACGGCGACAAAGGACGCGAGACAGCGCGACATCCATCCATCCACTCCTCCACCCACTCAACCCATCTATTCTTAAACCAGTACAAAGACGAAGCATAACCTAATTTATAAATAAGCCAAGACAGAGGGAAGGTGTGCAGACGGGGGTTCTGAGTAAGGTGCTGTGATAGGAGGGAGAGTCTGATAGATGGAGGAAGGAGTGTGGTCGGAGGGCGGAGGAAAGTGATGGAGGTAACGAAGTGTGGTGGAGGAGGATGGAGGGGGGGAGGGAGAGAGGAGACGGGGACCAAACAAAGACGAAGGAGGGGGGAGGGGGGGGAGGAATGGGGAAACAAGAAAAATCGAAAATTGCTCGGAAGCGTGGGCGGTCAAGCCCATCAGTCGCTGCCTCGAATTTCATGACCAGAAGGTCTCGCCTGCAGGTCTCTTCTGGGAGAAACGTTGAATTGGTCTCTTGCGTTTTGTCGACCATGAGGCCAGTTTCCGTGTCATCGGTGGTTTGTATGTGGAGGGCAATCGACTTCTGTCAACTGTGTTTCATCAAGATGGCCAACGAATCCATCAGTTTGGGATGTAACGAAGACGAATATAATACGGTGGTATTTTAAAAAAAAATCTTTCCTTATATAAATCCTTGGAAGGGAAAGATTTATATAAGGAAATAATTTTTTTAAGAATACCACCGTGTGTGTGTGTGTGTGTGTGTGTGTGTGTGTGTGTGTGTGTGTGTGTGTGTGTGTGTGTGTGTGTGTGTGTGTGTGTTGTAAAGAAATCCAGATATAGGTAACTCTGTTATTCTCTTGCACATTCAGGCTGCCGTTAGGCGATTTTATTCAGCTCAACGAAAATGTTGTAGATGAAATAGGACCACAAGAAAACAAGACCGAAAAAAACGATCAAGGGAAAGTACACACACACACACACACACACACACACACACACACACACACACACACACACACACAGACATTTAGTACAAACTTGTTCCTTATCAGTGATAATGTGCTTATCACCTTTTCGAGTTACAATTACCACTTTTTTTTATCGTCATGCGGCTGCCAATTGCTAACCAAAAGAAATCTTACCGTGGTGGACATACAATCTTATCAACAAAGCCACGGTGCTGTTCAGAAGTCTTCAGCGTTCATCAAAAAAATTGTTGCCAAGTACTTATAGTTTTAATATGTTATTTACATTCCAATCTTCTCAAAAGTACTTAAGAACTCAGAAACATGCATTACACAAATAACATGATCAATAACACCACAGTCTTCAGCGTTCATATAAAAAATCCGTTGCGAAGTACTTATAGTTTTAATACGTTATTTACATTCCAGTCTTCTCAAAAGTACTTAAAAACTTAGAAACATGCATTACACAAATAATATGATTAAAACTTACACACGCCTGTGCATTTTATTACCATATCTTGAGATAACCATTCTCATTTTTGTTTTGTGTCGAGATCGTTGGTTATGTCACTGAAGAGAAATGACAAAATCCGACCTTGATATGGACCAAAAGGTCTCCTGTCGGCGTGCTCCGCCTTTGTAAAATCACCACACAAGGGTTGCCAAGCGCATTCGAATATTTTACTTATATTAATTCGTGGCCAGTAACTATCATTACGAGGCTGACAAGGACGGCCCACGTATGAAGGTTAATCTATGATCCTTTTGGTTTCATCATATCGTTTATTTGTTTTGTTATCATTTGTCTGTTTGTTTATTATTATTTACTTGATTCACATTTATTATTAGTTATGTGTAAATTTATTATTATTTACTATTTACCTGTTTGTTTATTATTTAACTATACCTATGCATTTATTAGTTTTATTTATATATATATATATATATATATATATATATATATATATATATATATATATATTTTTGCATTCGATCTAGTTATGGACCAAAAGGTCTCCTGTCGGCATGCTCCGCCTCTGTAATCCTTCGTAACAATTCATTCAAATCACCACGCAAAGAAACTACTACAAAAACAAGTCAGGTCAGAGTACGGTGCTCTGCATATATACGCACACACAGGGGAAGGCAATAGCTGTCGGTCACGAGTCCATCACGTGATCTATGATCATGACAAATCACACTGATGTAGTGGTTAGCGTTCCTGGTTGTCACGCTGCGGTACCGAGTTCACGTCACACTACGTGAAAGTGTCTGCTAATACTACACGTCTCACAAGAAAGGAGATTGGTATACGGTGTACTGCATTTATGAAACCACTGATTTACCCATAAATCGGACTATTTATGAGGTCTGAGTTCTCATCCGGGAGGGGTAATAAATGTCGATCAAGAAGATACGTGACCCAGCAACATGGTGGTCAAACACATCCTTTGGTCTTGGGGGGTGATGATTATCATTATTATTATTATTATTATTTTTTTTTTTTTTTTTTAAAGATTGGAGGAACCGTGATGAAGTTGGCTTGGCGTCTCCCTCTATGGATGAAATAAATACACACACACACACACATATGTATGTATATATATATATATATATATATATATATATATATATATATATATATATATATATATATATATCAGTTGTGTATACGGGCAGGAGATTTTCGTTATGCATACTTCATTGAAAGTGATTGCTAGTTGCGCGCTTTATTTCCTTAAGTAATTAATTTCTACTATCATTTCTATTACTTCTATTGTTTTCTTAAAGTTTTCTTAAGTCTTCTTCTCATATGCGTTACTAATGTCTTATTCTCCTTTCAAAGGAGATTAAGACAATAGTAAGGTATGAACACCTTTACGAAGAAAACAAGCGCACAACTAGCCATCACTTTCAAAGTGTGTATATACTGTATTATATATATATATATATATATATATATATATATATATATATATGCTCTTGTATATACTACCGTTTCTCATCTCCATTTTTTACTTCCACCATATTCCCCTTTTCCTTCCGCCATCTTATCTGACTCCGTTCCCTTCTCCCCCATTGACGTCCCCCTCGCGTAACTCTTCCTCCCCCTAACCCCCCCGGCCCCCCCGCCCTTCACCCCGGGGACCGAAAGCCAAAGCGGGTTCCGCGCGCGGGACGGCAATGGCTGCCTGATGGCTGAACGCTGTCTGCCCGTGGGGGAGGCCGGATTAGCGCCATTTTCTTTTATCAACCATAAGCCCTCCCCCCCTCCCCCATTTTCTTTATAATCAAACAATATTCGCAGACCACACACCCACAGACATATTTCAGAAAACGCGAGAATTCATACACAATATATAATATTCATATACACAAACATTACTGGTGTGAGACGATTGTGTTCCCTTTTTTACTGTATTACAGCCTTATCACCATTCAATGACTTCTATAAAGGTGACAAGAGCACTTTCTATGTGAGAACAAGCACAAGGATACACATCCGGCCCTTCACTGCGGTAATAAGAGTTTTGAGGAGTTGAAGGTCAGGGCGGACGAAGGGGAGGAGATGATAATGATGATGATGATGAGTATGATGATGATGATGATGATGATGATGATGATGACGACGATGAGTATGATGATGATGACGACGACGATGATGATGATGAGTATGATGATGATGATGATGATGATGATGATGATGATGACGACGACGACGACGACGACGACGATGATGATGATGATGGTGATGATGATGACGATGATGATGATGAAGAAGACTCAATGCGTTCCCATCAACTGAACCATATGAAATTGTCTGCTATCAGTCACTGGAAGGGAGAAAAAAAAAAAAAAAAAAAATTGACCCCCACTCACCCCACCCTCCACACCCGCCCTTCAATCCACACTTTGGACGACTTTACCTTTAGGGATGACAGGTGGTAAAAGACATGGAACTGCCTAGTGTAGGCCTTATGGTCTCTTGCAGTCTCCTTCATTATGTTCTTCTGTACTTTCTCGGAAAATGGCGTCAGATAATGCGAAACGACGCTTCCGACCCACCAAGATGTTTCCAATTGATAATGGCTTCTGATGGTACCCTTCTTGACTTGATTTGGGCTTCCTCCAGCTGAACTGACGGCCTTAGGAGCTGCTCGGCCAGCGAAGGCCTAATAAGGAATTACTTGCGTACCAGGTGCCACTTCTTACAAAGGATTACAAAGGATTACAAAGGCGGAGCATGCCGACAGGAGACCTTTTGGTCCATAACTAGGTCGGATGCAAAAAAAAAAAAATCCTAATAAATTAATAAATAAAAACTATAATAATGTAAATAACAAATAAAATACATAAATAAATTCATAGGTATAGTTAGATAATAAACAAACCAGGTAAATAGTAAATAATAATGAATTGACATATAACTAATAATAAATGAAAATAAAAACAGACAAATGATAACAAAACAAAAAACAAATAATATGAAATGAATTATAATAATTTCCGTTTCACCTCTGCCACAGCGAAACGAGCCTCAGAGAAATGACATGGCAGTTACAGTGCTGTGGGGGGATGGGAGAAGGCATCACATTTTCAGTATAACTCGCCAATGCTGGAAGCTGTTTTGAGATAACGTGCCGCGTGTAACAATGACAAATAACGATGAGATAACAATATGATCGGTCGACATATTATTTGGTAACTACAACGTGGAGTTTGTGACATCACGAGGCGTGACGTCACGTGATCACAAAGTGCGTGATGGCGAAATGTGATGTGTGATGTGGCGACGTGACAGAGTGATGTACATTCTCGGTGACACTGTCCCCTGTGTCATATGTGTAATCCACCTTAATATAATGGAAATCTGATTAATAAAAAATGACGTCCCAAAGCAAGGCCTGATAAAGTACATACATTCATAAATATATGGATAAACAAATATGAGAGGAAAATGCCCTCACGTGTTTGCGTAGCAGAGTACTAAAACCTTGAACATTGTTCCATGCAACAACAGTACCTTTGCTCCAACTTTGCCCCCTTCGGCGGCCATAAAACGACAGTAAATGCACCACTCCCTGTGCTGCACCTCGTTGCGTGCGCACGCTACCAGCCTGGAATGGCACTGACAACGCACGCTCAGAGGAATTTTTTTAACAGTCATGTAAGTGTACATAGCTGATCTAAATACGCTCCAGACAGATGGAGTTAAGATATACCCCTTGTCTTATGAAATAAGAGAAGCAGCCAATACACGCGCGCATACACACACACACACACACACACACACACACACACGACTCGGTGGCGCAGTTGGTAGAGCGCTGAACTGTCACCATAGTGGCCCGTAGTTCTTGGTTCGAATCCTGCCCAGGGCCGAAATTATTTCGGTACCGCTGCGCTTCGGGTCGTTACTCTGACTCTCGTGGGCGGGGAGTTGGGTGTGTGTGTGTGTGTGTGTAAGGTCATAGCATTACCCATAGATCGGACCTACGAGCTCTGAGCTCTCTTCCAGGAGGGAAATAGCTGTCGATCACGAGTCCAACACGTGATCCAAAGACCAAGTGAATACACACACTTTCCCTTTCATTCTATTCGCCACCAGGGTATTTGATTCGTTTTCGTCGGACCCCCTTGCTAGAGCAGGAGTTCACTGTAAACTGAGTGTGACTGGGGAAATTTAATATGCTAACTCAGGGTGACATCTTTGATCCCTCAAGGAACTGCCTCTGATGAAATATTCGCCTGGCTTTCAAAGCCTCATTCAGACTTTGCCAGGTGTGTCACTAGGCTTAGTGTTAATCAACAAAAGCCTTAACTCGTGCAGTTTAAGAGTCACCATGAAAAATATCGTCCAACATTAGCTAGAATGAATATATTAGTTCTAGCTAGTCCATTTGCGGGAATCCCGTGAACACAAGAACCTCCGTGAATTCTGGCGGCTAGTAAGGCAATTTGTCGTTATAGTTGACGTTCTCGTTCAATCCGTTTGTTTACCTTTTCCGGAAAGCCAAATTCGGCCAACTTACGACTGCTTTCGTGTCGATGGAGTTGGCGGAAACTCAATATGAGGTGCATGACAAGTCGAGATAAACGTTTACTACGACTGAACGGGAACGATCAATGTATACTATGTTCTTCTGTTTACAAGTGTCGCTACGACACGAGACATACCACCGTGTCACTTTGCGACAGTTTCCGGCCTGGCAAACAATCTCCCTCCCAAACAAACGACATGTGACGTGACATAAATGTGACATGACACGAATGTAACGTCATGCCACCGTGTCACTTTGCGACAGTTTACGGCCTGGCAAACAATCTCCCTCCCAACCAAACATGTGACGTGACATGAATGTGACATGACACGAATGTGACGTCACCTTTCGACAGCAAAACGACATGTGACGATGCTGGGTGACGCCATGGATATACTGACTGACGAGGTGCTCCGTACACAACGACGTCACATCTTATTAGCATTTTTTAAGCAGTAACCAGCGCTTCTATACTTCGGGACAATACCCCACCGAAATGGTGGAATAACGGAGATTAATGTGATTTGCTCGGAGGGACAAATTTATCAACTTCTTTGAGGGAAATGTTCCCCGCCACCCGACAAGCCCAGTATCACTGTGGCATAATCTCTTAACACAATGAAAAGTTAATAGTTATGAAAGCCATATTGGAAAGACATTGGTACTAGATCAATATATTGTGCCAGTAATACTGACCGAAAAAGGGTAGGTTTAGTCTTTGTGTAACCTTTAAAATAAATTGTATGTCTCAAGGAACCCCTACAAAAAAAAGAAAAGAAAAAAAAATCTTTCTCATCTAATTTTCATTGCAATAATAGGTTCGATAGGATGATGTATATATTACATTATTACAATAACCAAGCATATGTCGTGCGTGTTTAATTATATTACGTATATGAAATTCAATAAAAAATCTAAAGTGCATTAGCTTATCTCACTTGTTCTCGCGGAACCCTTAGGGACCTTTTGCGGAACCTTAGGGTTCCGGGGAACCTTAGGGTTCCGGGGAACCTTAAGGTTCAGAAACGCTGCTTTGTGGGATGGCGATCCTAAGATGCCTTATGCTGTTGCAAGTGCAAGACCACCAAAGCGAGACCATACGCAATCATCTTGCAATGGTCAAGGAAGGACGAAGGGTGGGTTGGGGTGGGGGAGCGGGGAAGGGTGAAGAATGTGTTCTGTAACCGGTCATGGCTGTTGATATAGCAGACTGATTAGCATATTAAAATATTCTACGTCCGTGCGTCCACACACACATACACACGCACACACGCACACATACACACACACGTACGCACAC
>NC_134819.1:21981080-21993580 GCF_046742065.1 Oratosquilla oratoria
TATAATATTCATCAATATTCACATCACTACTGCATGATGCTATTTCTTGATGGCCGTTTCTAAAACTGATATCTGCACCATCTCACACCAATACAAAGGGAGATGAGGGACGTAAGAAGAAAAAGAGAGGTGGAGAGAGAGGAGGAAGATAAAGAGAGAGTTGCAGAGAAGAAACGGAAGCAGAAAAGAGAAATGGAGAGGCGAAAAGAGGAGAGGAGAAGGGAGGAGTGACGGGAGGAGAGTAAAAGAGGTTAGAGGAAGGGAGAAGGGAAGGGGAAGGAAAGGCAAGAGAAACAATGGGAAGGGAAAGGGAGGTAAGGGACGCGGGAAAGGGAAAGGGGAGGGTCTCGTCGAAAAAAAAAAAAAAGTGCCGCTGTGAGGTGAGAGGGAAATGACGGCGCAGAATCAAGTCACTAACAAATGACATAAGTGAGAGAGCCAAGACGGGGAATATGAGAGGAAGAGGAAGAGAATGAGGAAGTGAAGGAAGAGGAGGAGGGGGAGGAGGAGGAGGCGGAAGAGGTAGCTTGGCATGTAGAACAAGACATCATCACGGGGAAGAGGCAGAGGCTGCATGGGAGGGGAACTTAAGGTCGGGTGATCAACGGTTAGAGCGACAGAGCATCGAGGGCAGCGCCGTGGGAAGGTTCCCTTATAAAGCCCACATATTCACGGCCAAGCGAACTCGTTGCTAAAAAAAAAAAAAAAAAAAAAGAGTAATGAAACAGGTTGAACCAGACCTCCATGAAAATGGTCAAAATACGCTTTCTGATTTCCGAGCCTATAATCCGATTAGAAAAATCCGTCAAAAAAATCCATTTTATCTGGAAAAAAATAATACACGACAATGTTGACGCTGACACGAACTTTTCAGACTGCCAGACTCATGACGTCATTAAACTGGTCGTGTTGCTGGAATTCCCACGGGGCGGGGATGCGAAGGAGCAAACAGATTGATGTACATAGATTTAGATAATGTTTAGTACAGAGATCAATGTTCTTTCGTCTCCAGTTGGGTTCACGCATGACGGATGACGTCATCTGCCTTTCACTCTCTTCCCCTCCACACTCACAAGCACGACCATCACCCACGACCATTTTCGACATTGACCAACCACAATCAACGACCAAGGACTCACACCAATCCATTCAGTGGAAGGCGTCCGGAAATAGACGAGAGATGGAAAGATGTGGAAATGAAAATCCATCACAAGAGGACAAAACAGAATATAAAAATATCCACGATCTTCAGAAGAATTCTATCTATTTGTTTGGGTATGTGTGTGTGTGTGTGTGTGTGTGTGTGTGTGTGTGTGTGTGTGTGTGTGTGTGTGTGTGTGTGTGTGTATTTACCTAGTTGTATTCTACGGGAAGGGGAGCTATGCTCGTAGTGACCCGTCTTTGTATCTTGCAACATCTACTTTGTTCTTAAATTCATGTATGGTGTTTGTACACACAATTGTTTCGTCCAATTTGTTCCAAGTGTCCACCACTCCGTGTGGAAAGTGTGTGTGTGTGTGTGTGTGTGTGTGTGTGTGTGTGTGTGTGTGTGTGTGTGTGTGTGTGTGTGTGTGTGTGTGTGTGTACGCTCGCTTGTGTGTGTGTATCTATGTCCACCGCGAAGAATCATGGGAACATATTTTACGGCTTTTTAGCTACCCCCCTTGTAAGGGGGAAAAAGCCTTTGGTATATGTATGTATGTATGTATGTATGTATGTATGTATGACCACTTGGCTCAGCAACACAGAGATAACTGAGGAACAGACATTAATGAGCCGCAAATTATACAAGTGTCAAAGACAGGGTCGTATTGTCAAATGACGCACACACACACACACACACAATGTGCATGGTCTTGGGTAAGATGACTAAGGCTGTCTATATTTATTATTACTGGGGAAATGGCAGCTGTGCGGAAATACTATGACAAGATTCTTTATCATTATGTATGTATGTATGTATGTAATAAGTACTGAGTCTCATCAGCTACTCCAAATTTTCCTGCTATATTAGTGCCAGAATGCCGCCTATTGGCTGTCAGCGTGTGTTCGTATGTATGTACATACGATGATCGTTCATGGCTCAACGATGATCGTCAAACGATTGTCTAGAACACTCATTCTTTAGTTTTGAATGAAGGGCCGATTTGCTTCGAGCTGCAAAGTACGAGGCTGAGCATTTTATTAACCGAACTTACCAACGCGTTTATCCAAATAGGATGTATGTATATATATATATATGTATATATATATGTATATATATATATGTATATATATATATATATGTATGTATATATATATAATCTGAATAGAATCGCCATTGACGGCGTATATCAATTAAATAATTCTGACAGTCGCCCCCGGACACGAACCGGGGCCTTACGTGATGCAAGGCCCCGGTTCGAATCCGGGGCCAACTGTCGGAACTATTTTATATATGTATACATATATATACATATATATATATATATATATATATATATATATGTTGCGCGTCACTCGCCACTGACTGTGGTAAGCTAATCATTGCATAGATCGAAACGCACCCAAAGACATCTCTCCCCGTAAAGGGAGGCTGTAATGGCAGCACGCTAATCAATTTAAACATTCAACTCAAATTCGTTTCACTACCCACCCTATAACGAGACTTCAGCAGTTGTCTGTACTCGCTAAGCAGCCTACCCCTCCGACAAGTGCTTGATACAGACTCGTACCAAAGTGTGACTCAGTGACCATATATCTACGTTATCTGTGCTTAGGGCTGGAAGCTGAAGAAATCACACGAAAGAGGAAGTAAGTTTCAGAAATTAAATTCCTTTCTCCTTGTCGTCCCTGATTTAGTGGCACGTAAGACACATGTGCATTTAATTAGTTTTACCTTCACCGTAATTAAATAACATAATCTAAGAGTACATATGTACCAGATAAAAAAAAATTATTTAAAGACTGAGAAAAAAAAAAAAAAATCGGCTGCTGGCGATCCGAACGAAAAAAAATTAATGCATTTCGTTTCTTTTCACAAATCATGGACTTCACAGGCAGAATTGCTTTTGAGCTCCTTTCGTACCAAATCGTACATAACATAACATAACATAAGAACATAAGAATGAGACTGCTAGAGACCATAAGGCCTACACTAGGCAGTTCCATGTCTATGACCACCTGTCATCCCCATCCTTAAAGTTGTCTAATCGTTTCTTAAAACAACTGATAGTTTCAGAGCTTACTACATGGTTACTAAGTTTATTCCATTCGTCGACCACCCTATTAGTAAACCAATTCTTGCCTATTTCCTTCTTAAACCTAAATTTGTCTTCTTCCCACACTGGCTGGTGCCCGACTACTCCATTCAGATCGAGGTGACCCCTGAGGAATGAAAAGAATTATCTCGATCCAGATTTCCCCCTTTCTGGAAAGACGAGTGCGGGGTGATATAATAAAGGTGTTCAAGTGGATCAAAGGCTTTAACAAGGGTGACGTAAACAAGGTCATCATATTAAGACATGGCAGGACACGTAGTAATGGATTTAAATTGGACATTTCTGAAAAGACGTAGTGCGGAGTGATCTAATAGAGGTGTTCAAGTGGATCAAAGGCTTTAACAAGAGTGACGTAAACAAGGTCAGACACTCCCGGTTGTTTCAAGAAATGATTAGACAACTTTATAAATGGTGATGACAGGTGGTAATAGACATGGAACTACCTAGTATAAGCCTTATGGTCTCTTGAAGTCTCCTTCCTGCTTATGTTATTTTGTACCAATTGCTACTGATCTTGCGACACTGCTTCTGACCCAGGGCAGTGGACAAGATGCAAGGATGACCCGTCATTCAGGAGGTGCCAAGATAAGAGGGAGGGAAGAGGGGGTAGAGGGGAGTGGAGTATGTAGGGGATGGAATGGGTGGGAGTGGTTTCTGTGCCTTTGTTTTTTGGCTGCCTCCCGTGTAAGGGGGGGGGGAAGCCATTGGTATGTGTATGTATGATACTGATCTTTCAACAACGGCTCCTGACAGACGATTCCATTCAGGTGGAAGCCCCATCACTGTTTACATGTTCCCCCATCCCAATCAACGAATATTTCCTTGTCTACTCATTCTGCCTACCGCTACACGATTTTACGTCAACTGGAAGAAAACTTCAGATTCTCCAAAAAAGGGTAACATTTCTTTCACTTCAATGTCTACGTGCAAGTCCGTCTCTTTCGAAAAATCTTTTCCTCGAAGTCCCTTGCTATCACTACAATCGCGTCCAACTCCAAGCGTCTCCCTTCGTCCATCCAATCTGTCCGAAGTCCTCCTCCACACATACACACCAGATCCCTCCACATGCTCTTTTCCTACTTCCACCATTACGGGGTGGATCAATCGTCACCACCACCACTACCACCACCAGCAGCGATGTCTTCACAGCTGCCAACGCAACTGTCAACATCAAGAAGTATTCTCCATCAAGAGTATAAAAACAGACTTCCATGTTGATTCTGGCTAATTTCGATGAGAGAAAAATAACCAAGGTTCGGTGCGGAACACCCCCCCCCCGCTAAAAAAAAAAAAAAAAAAAAAAACAAAAAAAAAAAAAAAAAAAAACCGCCACTACTCCTCCCTCTACTCCCATCCTTCCTCTTGACCGAGTTTCTAGTCATTTAACCGCCGAGCCGGCCACACTAACCGACGTCGCCACGAACAACAAATCCTTCCACCAATGGCGCTGGTTGTAACGGTGATATGACGGTCTCCCCTTCCTATCACCACCAACACTAAAACCCTCCCCATCACCACAAACACCGTCACCACCACAATCACTACCATCACCCTGCCTACCACCCGGCTACCCAAAACAAGCCTCCATCTCCTCCTCCTCCTCTTCCTGCTCTAGTTCCAGGACCTCGGCCGGATAAACCATCCCTGGATTAGTTCGGATCTCCAAGAGGAACCGCCAACCAATCCTCCGGAAGCTTCTGCAGAATCCTCCAAATCCTTCACCATCTGATCGTACAGCGTCCTCCGTCTCGCTCCGGCTCCTCCTCCCTCTTCCCGTCTTCCTCCACCACTACCTCATTCTTTCCTCCTCCTCCTCCTCTTCCTCCTCCTCCTCCTCTTCCTCCTACTACACCACGCAACTCGGTCCTGGAAACACACAAGCACACACACACACACACACACACACACACACACACACACACAGAGAGAGAGAGAGAGAGAGAGAGAGAGAGAGAGAGAGAGGGAGAGGAAGAGGGAGGGAGAGAGAAAGAGAAAGAAAGAGGGGAATAAACAGATAGATAGATAGATAGATAGAGAGAGAGGAAGGAAGGAGAGAGAGAGAGAGAGAGAGAGAGAGAGAGAGAGAGAGAGAGAGAGAGAGAGAGAGAGAGAGAGAGAGAGAGAGAGAGAGAGAGAGAGAGAGAGAGGAGAGGGAGAGAGAAAGAGAAAGAGGGGAGATAGACAGATAGATAGATAGATAGATAGATAGATAGATAGAGAGAGAGGAAGGAGAGAGAGAGAGAGAGAGAGAGAGAGAGAGAGAGAGAGAGAGAGAGAGAGAGAGAGAGAGAGAGAGAGAGAGAGAGAGAGAGAGGTAAACCTCGATTTCCTGGGCATTGTGGGGGAAGGTCTGGGTCTTGTGGTTAAGTAGTTAGCTCGTGTTTTGGGGTTTGGGGTTCGAGTCTTCTGACAGGCGGATTTTCTAATCAGTGAGGGAAGGGTCCGTGCTGTAGCCATCTTCCCTCTCCCTCCCTCTCTCTCCCACTCCACCTCAACTTTCACGTCTTCTAGCGGTCGGTGAAGAAGAACAACAAACGCTTTTGCAATATCTGTTACTTAGGTTTATTTTCGTCAAATACGTAAATAAACTCAGCAAGTTAACTGATATAATACATCACTACACAACACATAACCTATGCAATATAATTGATAACCTAAAAAGAATTATTCTCCCATCATGTTTTGTTTTTATCGTCTCATAATTGAATACTAGTGAACAAGGAACAGAGTTTAAATAGACGTTGGAAAAAAATAAACATAGTAATGACAAACCGAATGGTTGAATCAATATAATATTCACATTTCTAACTTCGAAGCACGGAAATATAATGTACAGGCGATTCTATGAACCTGGAGGGCCAAAAGGAGTTTAAAGTGGTCAATATTATTGACAATATATTGATTCAATACTAATGACACAATATATTGATTCAATAATATTGACAAAATATGTTGATTCAATACTATTGCCACAATATGTTGATTCAATACTATTGGCACAATGTATTGACTCAATACTATTGGCACAATGTATTGATTCAATACTATTGGCACAATATATTGATTCAATACTACTGAAATATATTGATTCAATACTATTGACACAATATACTGATTCAATACTATTGACACAATAGATTCAATATTTTTGAAACAATATATTGATTCAATACTATTGGCACAATATATTGATTCAATACTATTGGCACGATATATTGATTCAATATTATGGACACAATATATTGATATAATACTATTGACACAATATACTGATTCAATACTATTGTTTCCCCTACATTTCTATCCAATGCCGTCCTTACATTGTATCAAAAACGGTTAAACAATTATATACGAAAACCCATACGCCTTCATAGCGGTAAAACTATAAACTAGTTTAAAACCTCGTAACATTATCAAATATGTTTAATATTTCAAATTGAATAAAACAACATTTCACAATAACGTAAACCATAACAAGTTGCCATAAACAACCAAACGTACAATGTCACTTAAATAGTCGTGTTTAAGAAATTCCCACGGGTGGAGGAATTGGCTAGTGGTTGTTTGTTCCTATTGTTTAGTCCAACGCCAAGCGATTCCATTCAGTTAAAGAACATTAATAAACCTTCTGAGTCTGGGAAGCTCAGCTTAAGATGATTCGTCTTGCAGTTAATTTAGGAAACAACTTCGAGTGGCAATTCGGCAAATGAGGTAGGAGAAGGCGGTTTGTGGTTGAGCGAGGATTGGCAATCCTTCCACAGTGGCTGATATTCCATGGGCAACGATTACGGTGAGAATCTCGTTTAACTAATGCCATACAATTATCATATAATGGCCTTCTCCTATTGCAAGTAGACAGAATAAATCTTACGGAGATTGAACGAAACCCATGTCCTCGCTGCACCTTTGTGATCGGGCGAGATTTGAGGTCACATTCTGTCCGTCCACAGTTCTCTCTCTTTCTCTTTCTCTCGCCCTCTCTCTTTCTCACCTTTCTATCTCATTCTCTTTCTCTCCCCCTTTCTCTTTCTCTCTCCCCCTCTCTTTCTCTCCCCCTCTCTCTTTCTCCACTTTCTCTCTCATTCTCTTTCTCTCCCCCTCTCTCTTTCTCTCTCCCCCTCTCTCTTTTTCTCTCCCCCTTTCTCTCTCTCTTCCCCTATCTCTTTCTTTCCCCCTCTCTTTCTTTCTCCCCCTTTCTCTCTCTTTCTCCCCCTCTCTCTCTCTTTCTCTCCCCCATCTCTCTCTCCCCCGTCTTTCTCTCTCTCTCTCTCTCTCATGCATACACATGCGCACACACATGCACACATGTGTATATATAGCTCTGTTCCTTTTACTCGCCCAATCAATAGTCCTTGGCTGAACATGCAACGCCATTATTTGCATGGACATATACGCCTGCATACATATTGGATGAGGGCAGGGGGGGGGAGCTTGAATAAGGCTTGGCGGACTTTCTTTGCATCCTTATTCATTCATTTCATCTACAGATGAATTTAAAGTAGTTGTCGAGGACGGGCACTTCTTCCATACTCCTACTTTTCTCCTACACACACACACACACACACACACACACACACACACACACACACACACACACATATATATATATAATAATGTATATATATAATGTATATATATATAATATATATATATATATATATATAATATATATTTATATATATAATATATATATATATATATATATATATATATATATATATATATATATACATTTTATCAACCACAATGCACTTTAATTCTAAGCCATCAACATCGGACGAACCGTGGAGGCGCATGCAGAAATTGAAACGTGGTACGCCCGAGGACTCGAACTCATGTTGCGAGAACGTTACCAGTGCCCTACTGACTATATATATATATATATGTATATATATATATATATATATATACATATATATATATGAGAGAAATTCGCTAGTGACAGCGACATTAATCTGATTATTTGTATGGCAGTCGCATGCAGGATTCGAACCCACTACTTTCGGCCACCCGTAAGATTACCTTCACAACCGGGTACAGGCATTGTGAAGGTAATCTTACGGGTGGCCGAAAGCAGTGGGTTCGAATCCTGGATGCGACTGTCATAAAAATGATCATATATCATATATATATATATATATATATATATATATATATATATATATATATATATATATATATATATATATATATATATGGTAGGACGCCCTAGGAAACGATGGACACAATGAGTGGAAGAAGTTGCTGAACAAGGAGGAAGGAAATTGCAAGAAATAATTCGAGATGAGGAGGACTTCCGGGACAGAGAGACATTCGGCGAAGATTCGTAGAGGCCGGACAATGACATAACCTACCTTGCGTCTGATGACAAAGGTGATATTATATATAAATATATATAAATATATATATATATATATATATATATATATATATATATATATATATGCAGAATCCACTGGGAAGAGGAAAAACACACGGAGTCCGAGCGCTTTCGTTATGTATTAACATTATCAAGGATGTGAATATATCACGAAAGCGCTCGGACTCCGTGTTTTTCCTCTTCCTAGTGGATTCTGCATATTTGTGATTCACGTGCGCCTTGTGAAATTTGTGATATATATATACATATATATATATATATATATATATATACATATATATATATATATACATATATATATATATATATATATATATATATATATACATATATATATATATATATATATATATATATATATATATATATATATATATACATATATTGCCTGGTAATTTTATTTTGTCGACAGAGGTCCTATCCGCTAAGAATAATTAAACTTTTAAGTCAAGCACGGTGAAGGATTTGGAAACCCTACTCAAGAGCAAATAATTTCCTTAACGATACGAACCCTAATTGTTGGGATTCTCACCTACGACTTAAGGGCAGGATGAGCCCAGCAATAGACCACAACGACGTTTCCTTCCACGGTCTCCTGTTTCCAAAGATCGACCAAGGTTGCATGACCTGAGAAGAGCTGGGCAAGTCGGACATCAGTCACCAGCTGTCGATCACAGCTCCTGCTCCAGCTGCAGCTGGTGCAGCTGGTGCAGCTGTTGGTATTCGAGGTGACGGTAAGTGACAGACACTTGGGTACTTTCTCGTCAATGTTTCCAACTCTGGAGGTTCTTCGAGTTAAACTATGACAGATATATCGCTCCCCCATTCCCCCCCATCACCCCCCCCCTCCAGCCCGGGGTTTGAGGGGGCATGAGGATTTCTTTGTGTAGTTGTCTATGTTAGTTTACTCCGTCTTGGCAAGGTGAGACGTGGATGGGGAGTTCTGATGAACTAATAGAAATTGACTGATAACAACTAGAATAAAACGTCTGTGCTCCAAATCGCGGTGAAAAGAGGTTTCGATCATTGAAAAAAAAAAATATATATATATATATATATATATATATATATATATATATTTGCCACAGAGGACTAACCTGCAGCAAGGAAAAGTTCTTCGTTAACGCGAACAGAAACCAATGAAACATAACATTATGGAGAAAAGAATAAACTTCCGGTAGAGGCGACTTAAGACGATCCATAGTCCCAGGTTTCATGACCCAGTAGGCTAAACACTTCAGGAGAGAGAAAGGGGGAGAGAGGGAGAGATAGATAGAGAGAAAGGGGGGAGAAAGAGAGAGAGGAAGGGGGAAAGAAAGACAAAGAGAGAAAGGGGGAGAGAAAGAGAGAAAGAAAGAAGAGAGAGAGAACTTTGGACGGACGACTTACTTTGTTGTGTTTGACTTACGTGTCTGTTTGTTTCTCTACCTCTTCATTTCTACTCAATTTTCCTGCACCCGACCTCGTTGTGGGCTCCAAAAGGTCACCTATTCGTCTTTTGCCATCGTCATCCACTGTCACCCAGAATGAGGGAAGCGCAAACCTTAGCCCAAAGGTTCCAAGCCCACAAGAGAACCACACAGCAAAGCCACGAACCCGAAAGCCAATACGAATTAGGGAACGCCTAACGAGTCTATTCAGTCCTGAAGCGGTTTCCGGGAGGTTAAACAACAGCAATCCATAAACAGGATGCCTGAGTTCCCTCTGGACGGAACTGCGACGGCCTTCAGTCACAGACGCGCGACCAAAAACCCTTTGGTTGGCGTCGTCGTTGGCGTCGTCCGCCAGGTAAGCGCTCAAAAAGCAGCGAAGCAAGGAAGTGAAAGTGGCGACACAGAGCGAAGTACAAACAGACCAGAAGAAAGCTGTTGCTGTTCAAGGGTTACGTAAAGGAGTGTGTGTGGAGGGGTGTGTAGGCCCCGTGGAGGGCTATGGAGGGGAGCTTGGAGGACGATAAACTGGGCGGAACGGTAGGATGACCGAGGGGGGAGGGGAGAAGAGGAGGAGGAGGAGGAGGAAGATAATGAAGAAGAGTTGGAGGGAGTGCAGGAGGGGAAGGGGAAGTAAGAGGTGGAGAAGGATGTGGAGGAAAAGGAAGAGGAAGAAGAGGAGAAAGAGGAGGAGGATAATGAGGAACAGTTGGAGAGGGAGGCAGAGAAGGAGGGGAGGGGGAAGTGAGTGGGGGAGAAGGGGGGAGAAGGAAGTGGAGGAAGAGGAAGAGGAGAAGGAGGGGAAGGGGAGGAATAAGAAGTAGTGAAGGAGATAAAGGAAGAACAGGAGGAAGATGGAGAGGCGAAGGAGGAAGGGAGCAGGAGGGAAGGAGGAGAAGGAGGAGAATGGGGGAAGAGATGGAGAAAGAGGAGGAAGAACAAAAGAAGGAGTGAGGGAGAAGAAAGGAGGAGTGAGGGAGAAGAAAGGAGAAAGGGGAAAAGGGTAGGTGGATACGGAGATGGAGGGAGTGGGGGAGGTGGTGGAGGAGAGGGAAGAGGAGGAGGAAGACGAGCAGTGGTAGCAGTAGTGTTAGTTCATCCTCTATCGCCTAGTTACCCTGTTTTCTTAAGTGTAGCTTAGTATAGTAAACACAAACAGCCTCGTTAGGGCCAGTAAGCCTGCTGTTGTTTGTTCTTCCTTTGTGTTCCTTTGAGTACAAAAAGGTGATGTATGTGATTGTGGTGATGGTGATGGTAGTGACGACATTCTACGTCGGGCATCAAATCTTATGCCAACTCCATCTTTCGTTGTTGCTGCATTACTACAAATTTGTTAAAAATAAAAGGGGGAGAAAAGCCTTGGTATATGTATTTTATTTACAGATAACTACTTCCTATATAGATACATGTTCTCCACTCAACAATAAAGGACATCTTTGCAGAGTTCTGGTGTATCCTGGGTCAGTTGCTGGTGTCCGCAAATGAAAGAGGCAAGAGATTGAGGACGCTGAGACTTCAAGCGATGAAGAGGACAAGACGAAGAAAGCTTTCCACTGAACGAGGAAGACAGACGTTTGTAAAGAAAATAGAGAGAGAGAATAGAGAAAGAAAGAGGGATAGAGAGAAAGAGAGAGGGGGAGGAAGAGAGAGAGAATAGAGAAAGATAGAGAGAAAGAGGGAGGTAGGAAGAGAGAAAGAGAGGGAGGGAGGAAGAGAGAGGGAGGAGAGGGGAGGGGGAGGAGGAGGAGGGGAAGGGAGGGAGGAGAGAGGGAGGAGAAAGGGGAAAGATCGAAGAAAAAGTAAAACGTCATGAGAAGCGAACTAAGTGAATAAAGGAGACTGATCGTGTGGGAAAGAGAATTGAAGTGAAAGAGAGAGAGTAGAGAGAGAGGGAAGAGAGAGAGAGAGAGGAGAGAGAGAGAGAGAGAGAGAGAGAGAGAGAGAGAGAGAGAGAGAGAGAGAGATAGAAAGAGGGAGGGAGGAAATGAGAGAATAGAGAGAGAAAGAGGGAGGGAGGGAGGGAGGGAAGAAGAGAGAGAGAGAGGTGGAGGTATCTGCATAGAAATAGAAAACAGATTGAAGTGGAGAGAGTTGAATGTGGAGGAATAGAAGGGGAGGATGGAGGGAGGGAGGGGAGAAGGGAGGGGAGAAGGGAGTGGAGGATGGAGGGAGTGGAGGATGGAGGGAGTGGAGGATGGAGGGAGTGGAGGATGGAGGGAGTGGAGGATGGAGGGAGTGGAGGATGGAGGGAGTGGAGGATGGAGGGGAGTGGAGGTGACGTTAAGTGGTTTGGCGTTATTACAACCACTTCGCAAAGATGACGTCCTTCACATATTTTATTTTGGCTAAGATCAGGCGATTTCAAAGGTAAACAAATCATCAAAAAAAAAAAAATTATATATATATATATATACATATATATATATATAT
>NC_134819.1:21998580-22036080 GCF_046742065.1 Oratosquilla oratoria
TGAGCTAAGTCTCACCAGTGTCGACAAAAAGATATCCGAGAAAAGATGAAGAGCGGGAGAAACAGATTTATGGACCGAACGAGAAAGCAGGAGAGGAGAGGGAAAGAGGAGAGATTGCAATAAATGAGGAGGAGGAGGAGGAGGAGGAGGAAGGAGGAGGAGGAAGGTTAAGGAAAAGGAGTGAAGGCGGGGGGAGGGGGAGTACGGGGTGACAAAAGAGGAGTTTCATGGAGTTACATGGACAAACGAACAACAACAGATATATTGGTCTTAGCGACGCAAAAATTCAGCTGTGGATATATAAACAATCTTACCGTCTTACCTGCCTACCTCTCTTGCAAGGGGGAAAAAGTCTTTGGTATATATATATATATATATATATATATATATATATATATATATATATATATATATATATATATATGTATGTAGGTACCTTTTTACCCCAGCCCGTACCGTGACAGTCCTTCTATAAGAATGCGGTTAAATATCCCGAAGTCATTTATGGGATATTAAGTGATTCTGTTCTGGGTACCACTGGGCAATGTTCATTCTGGTAGGGGAATCTTCTGGTACATGAGAGTGGCTCACACAAAACCACCTCTTCCGTTTCGCGTCCTTACGAGTTCAGCAGGTCTGTCCCCTCCTTCCTTTCTCTCTCTCTCTCTCTCTCTCTCTCTCTCTCTCTCTCTCTCTCTCACACACACACACACACACACACACACACAATGTTACTCAGTGGCTTGTAACTACCAATCAGAGGTCACTTAGCAAACAGTATGAAGAGTCTCCAGCATGGTATCTTATTTCTATATATTTTTGTCTTTCTCTGAGCGTGAGTGCTATCAAGATATATGAAAAGATAATACCCGTGGTATTTTAAGAAAAAAATCGCTAACTGTAATGGTATTTTATTATTACCATTATTATCATTATCATTAATCTATTTTGTTCTTTTATTTTTTTCGTTTTATTCTATTTATTTATTTATTTATGGTGGGGTTGGATATCCAAACGACTCTCTACCACCTAGGCACTACGACCACCCCCGACCCTAGAGGTCACGGGTATTCCCACAATACCAACTGTTACTTCATGTCTGCCAGCAGATGCAGCAGTTTACCCTTCTCGAAGAATCCCTTTCGTATTGAGTGGCACTTGCCCTTCTATAGTCCCTATCGCCAACCTCTGTCGCCAACGTCTATAATAATTCGTCTGCGTGTCAATGGGTACGATCGGATATACCTTTCCCTTGTGCTCCTGAGTTTAACCTTGACTTAACACAGCTGCTGCTATTGTTGTCGTCAACCCTTCACCTCTCTCTCCCCTTCCTCCTCCTCCTCCTCCTCCTCCTCCTCCTCCTCTTCCTCCTCCTACTGCCTTTGCATTCCAGAACAAACAGTCCCGTTTTTGCTACGACATCAAAAACGATTTGCTCTCATCGGTTGTCTCGCTGTTCTCATCGTGTGCGTTTCAGTGTGCGAGCGCACGTGCAGGCGGACAGGCATACAATGACAACAATCTTCTGACGCACATAGAACGCACGGACACAAAAACAACATACGCACGCACGCACGCGTATTATTGTGTATAACCTATTACGTAATCGCGCGCACATATGTATCTTTGTTACTCAATTAGATGTAAACAAATATGCACTCACAGGTACACGAACTGACAAAAAAAAGTTTAATCTAGCAATCCTAAACACATAACAGTAAACTGACACCAATACAACAAGAAAGGGACACATTTAGACTTATAATTCCCCCGTAGTTCATTCATAACATCTATTCACACATTTAAGCTTCTCAAATCCACATCATCTTTCCTTTCCCTTGTCTTCATGATTATCTGTCGCTGCTTATTATTCTTTCTATTCCATAATCAATCAGGCAAATAAATCAAACCAAACTGTCGCCATCAATAGTAACACATAAGCGCGATCGCACACACCACGAGTCAGTGTAGATCCTGAGGTGAAAGTATCGCCAAAGAGGACATACGCACGTACGAACAAACACGTGCATCCAGTGCCTGCCCACTCTGACAGGGTACAAATGCATGGACGATACTATCCGAGGCACTACGAGGTAAACACACATAAAATCCAAAGAGCAACTACGAAGATGGCCCCCATCACTTTCAACACTGTCATATGAGGTGAGATTGTCAAAACTGGAATTACCGACATTGGAACAAAGAAGAGGGAGAGAGGTGACTTGTTGACCATCTATAGAATCATGAGAGGCATGGAAGTCCTTGATAAAGAAGAATGACTAACTTGGGATATGGGAAATACAAAGGGACATGAAAGGAAGCTCAAAAAGGACAGTTATAGAAGAGACCTGAAAAAGAACAGCTTTCACACACAGACTGGTGGATGTATGGAACGTACTAGACGAAACAAGTGTAGAAAACACCATGCACGAATTTAAGAGCAAATTAGACACTGGGAGATACAGCGACGGGGCACCACAAGCATAGCTCCCTTTCCCTAAGATACGACTATGTAAACTAGGTAAATACACACACACACATACACACACACACACACACACACACACACACACACACACACACACGACATACTCGTCTCCAGATAAATCATTGGAGAGGAACAGACAAGACCCCACGAGTGTTGTTCCTATCCTGCATTCCACAATTAGGTAAATACAATTAGGCAAATACATGCAAATTGGCACATTGTGTCTGTTACCACAATGCCGACGCAATGTGGACAAATACAAACACGGCCTCTCCAGGCTTCCATACTCTCTCCCTCTCCCTCTCTCATTATATAATTCACTGGTGGATTTACAAAATATATCATCACATTAAGTCATTGAGAAAACTCACAAAACTGTTGAAGACACGATAATGTCTGTACCTACCTTGTGAAATTAAACTTACTAGGTCAAGCTCATACGCCGGCACAGTTATCAAGAAACTGTTCAACACAAAAGAGAAATACTTTCGGATCCCATTAGTGAATCATTCTTTGCGAACTCAAAACTTCCGAACATCGAACTTAGGAACTCAAATATCAAAGCGATTATCATCTGATACTTTAAGATGTGCGCCGGCACACGCACGCACACAAACACACACACACACATTATATTGTCCTTGTTCCTTTGTATCATGTATATATTTTCTATGCATTCCTATCACTATGTACTTGTTGCACTGAAGATGTAATATACGAAAGCGCTCTGTTTCGTTAGTTTCTTTTTTCCAAGTGGTCTACTTTGCATAAGTGAACACACGTACCTGTGTTCTTATTAGCATATATATATATATATTCGCGCCTATAACCCAAGCACATACAACACCCAAGCCGTTACTGTTTCCCCTGAGTAATGTGGTGTAAAGTTACAGGATACCCTCGGAGTCCCGTGACCATGAACCAGTTTCTTCTTCACCTCCCTCCCCTTCCATGCAGAATACAGACATACGCAATCAAGGACAATTCACACACAAACACACGAATAAACACTCAACAAGCACTTAAATGCAACAATCAAGTAGATTGAGAGTCGTTTCCAAAAATGACCCTGCCCTTAAGGGGAACAGATTCGGTCCAGTAAATACAGAAAAAAAACTAGTCAGCTCTACCAGAACTATTCTCTCCTAGAGTTACACAAAGGAGATCCAATGAACCGGACCGAGACGGAAAAGAGAGAGAGAGAGAGAGAGAGAGAGAGAGAGAGAGAGAGAGAGAGAGAGAGAGAGAGAGAGAGAGAGAGAGAGAGAGAGAGCACGCAGCTGTTCTATCACTATCACCATCACCATCCACCTCCATACGTATACAGAATCGGTGCAACACTGCCTACTTCCTAAGTTCACCATCCCACAACTACAAATGCCTCAGACACAAAAGGTCATCGACACAACACCGGTATGCCATCGGCATAAATAGAATTCTTTCCCAAAGGATCCCAACCAGGACTTCGGAAACCACTAACCTAAACATGACCTGATTTGACCTGGCCTGGCCCTTTTTGACCTCCTGTCAAAAATAATTATGGCGGGGAAAGTATGACGTGACACGAAGTACAGCGAGAAGGAATCTGAAGCATCTAAGGTCGGGGAAGGGACCCGCCATGAAAGAGTTCTATTCTTGCGTTCGGGAAAGGGACCCACTAAGAAAGAATTCTATTCTTGCATTCGGGGAAGGGACCGGCTACAAAAGAGTTCTATTCTTGCGTACCAACGTGGACAAATACCTGAAAACACCAGCTAAAACCCTCTTCCAGGCAAAACATTAAAAATAATAATAATAATAATAAATAAATAAAAAAAAAAAAAAAAAAAAAAAAAAACGATCGAAGCTATATGTCAATCAAATACAGTATGAACAAAAAATGTATATAACAATAACAATAACGGATGTACCCGGTATTATGAATTTCAATACCTGAAATCACCAGCCTAAGTCCTCTTCCAGGCAAAACATCAAAACAAACAAATAACAACAAATACCCCAAAAAATTAAACCCGAAGTCGTATGTAAATCAAATACGGTACGAAGAAGAAATGTATATAACAATAACAATAATGGATGAACCCGGTATTGCGAGTTTCGAGAACCAAAGACAATCATATACACACTACTTCCTGCTGAAGACTCGGTCCACCAACCCAGAAACCAGAAAAAACATTACTATTTAAGTGAGAGGAAATGGCGTGGAAAGGTCTTCCTATCCCCTATGACGTAAAGAGGAACATTTCTTCGTCTCACGATCTCCGCATCGATATATGCACCCAGACCAACTGCCACAGCACACATCACCAGGGCGGTAGACCCCCCAAAATCCAATTAGCCCCCCCAAATTTATTTTTACCCAAAAGTATTATAAGTACACTACACCGGAAAACTTACGAAAAATAATTTAAATTGATGGTGAATTTGTGGTACATGATGTATATATATACATGATGTATGTATTCTGCTGAAGAGGATCACAGCCAATGATCGAAATATACGGAAATTGTTATTTCCTTTCTTAATACAATCAACAGTGGGTCTTTAGTGTATGTATATACATAAAATATAAAATTGTAGCTATCATTACAGGCATATCAAATATTATATATTATGTGTGTGTGTGTGTGTGTGTGTGTGTGTGTGTGTGTGTGTGTGTGTGCGCAGTACAGCGGCAGCCACCCCCCTAAAGCATAATTAGCCCCCCCAAAATCTAATTCCTTGCTACGGCCATGCCCATCACCCATCAGTCCCGACTACAAACATCAAAACCTCTACAGTCCACTTTCTCTCTCCCCTCTCTCTTCCACTTTCTTTTCCTTTCCTCGTCTTCCTTCCTTCCTTCCTTCCTTCCTTTTCCCCTCTTCCCCTCTGCCTCTCCCTTCCCCTTCCCCTTCCTTTCCCTTCCCTCGTCTTCCTTCCTTCCTTCCTCTACTTCCTCCCTCTTCCCCTCTGCCTATTCCTTCTCTCCTTCGTTATCCTCCCTCCTTTTACCTTTCCACCTCCTCCCGCTTCCCCTTCCCTTCCTCTCTTCTCTTCCCCTTCCCTTCCTTTCTTTTCTTCTCTTCCCCTTCCTTTCCTACTCTTGACCACCACCATGCCACATTAGCAATCACGAATTAAAGATCCTGCAACCAAAAATAGCTCCTCACTCCCTACCTTTCTTCCTCCTCCTCCTCCTCCTGCCCAGCACTCGACCGTCCAACCCAGCAACCTTTTGAAATACAACCGTCCTGGATTATCTAATCGATTTATTAAAACTTACGAAAGGTCAACGAGACCCACAGATACATCAGGAACGTTTCCTCCTCCTCCTCCTCCTCTTCCTCTTCCTCTTCCTCCTCCTCCTCCTGTACGTCGCGTAGCCAGAGGGCACATCAGTGACACTGAATCCATTTTTCTTTCTCTCCTAATAGCGTTTTCTATTCTGATGACGGGATTAACGTAATCTTACCCCCGAGTACACTCGTCACGTGATCGCTCCCAGCTGTAATCAGCACGAGTCTATTTCAGAGGGATCGTTTCCACACGTGAACGAGCCATTGCTAACTCGGGCACAATCACGGAGAAGAATTCTGTACAACATACGAGTATAAACCAAGTTCGTGGTGAGGCGCAAATTCTAAAAAAAGGACTCTAAACCCACGACATTCTTGGGCAAAGATTCTTAGGCCTTACTTTGCCATATCTACCCTCGGTTCAATGACTTCATGTCCTTCATTACTGCCATACACACATACGTAAGCATGAGAAATGCACTAGAAAAAAAAAGTGATAATAATAATAAACAATATTTAGGCATAAAAATAATCGACAAAGTACACACATACATAGGCAAGAGAAACCCACTAGAAATATAAAGACAATAAAAAATAAATAAATAAAAAATTGATAATAATAAATAATAGCATAAAAACAATCGACAACGTACACACATACATAGGCAACAGAAAATCCACTAGGAATATAATAACAATAAAAAACAAATAAACAAAAAAGTGATAATAATAAATAGAATTTAGGTATGAAAAAATCGACAAAGAAATCATACATACTATTCACTCGCATCACAGGGCTAGCCAGCCAGCCAGCCAGCCATCCAGGTGCATTGGAAGATCGATACTAAATTTCCAGGGATGACATATTTACTCTCCACTATTATTTCTTATCTCCTGATAATAAATTTACTCCTGACTAAAAATAAATCTATCAGAAGCCAAGTGAGCTCGGTCTCTAAACACTGGGCCACCACAGACTCCGTGGTTCTCGCCTCCCTCCCCCACTCCCACTCCTACCCCCTACTCCCACTCCTATTTCCACTCCTACTCCTACTCCCACTCCCACTCCCACCACTACTCCCTCCTCCCACCCCTACTCCCTCCTCCCACCCCTACTCCCACTCCCACCCCCTACTCCCACTCCCACCCCTACTCCCTCCTCCCACCCCTACTCCCACTCCCACCCCCACCCCTACTCCCACTCCCACCCCTACTCCCACTCCCTCCCCCACTCCCACCCCTACTCCCACTCCCTCCCCCACTCCCACCCCCATCCCTCTTAAATTTTGACAGGAAATGCATTACTGGCCAGATTTCACATGTTCATTTGACATCAAAAGAGTTAGGTCGCGACTTCAAACGTGCATGTGTGTGTGTGTGTGTGTGTGTGTGTGTGTGTGTGTGTGTGTGTGTGTGTATGTGCACGCGCGTGTATGCATCCATGGGTGGGTGTATGAATATGTACACACACACACTCACACACACACACACACACACACACACATATATATATATATATATATATATACATATATATATACATATATATACACATATATATATATATATACATATACCTATATATATATATATATATATATATATATCCATGCGTGGGTGTATGAATATGTATACACATATATGTATGCTGTGTATGCATAAATGTATGTTATGCATGTGTAATGTACTTCCTATCTCCTGACAACAGTCAGCGTCGATGACGTGTACGCTGATGACGTCACGAGACACCTGCGGGTGTATGGGGGAGTGGGAGGGAGTGGGAGGGGGAGTTCTGATCCAGCTGACATGGAAGACAGACTTCCACCACATCGATCCTCTTGGCGTCTTCCTCCTGAAGATTTCTTGAGAAGCGTCCTCACAAAGGACAACGGCATCATGAAATAAATATGCAGCCGTGAGTGGAGGGAGAGAGAGGGAGAGGGAGAGAGGGAGAGAGAGAGACAGGAGGGAGGAGAGAGACAGGAGAGAGAGAGAGAGAGGAGAGAGACAGGAGAGAGAGAGAGAGAGGAGATAGAGAGAGAGATACAGAGATAGAGAGAGAGAGAGAGAGAGAGAGAGAGAGAGACAAGAAGGATTGGAGAGACAGGAGGGAGGAGAGAGACAGGAGAGAGAGAGAGAGAGAGAGAGAGAGAGAGAGAGAGAGAGAGAGAGAGAGAGAGAGAGAGAGAGAGAGAGAGAGAGAGAGGAGGGATAGGAGAGACAGGATAGAGAAAGAGAGACAGGAGAGGAGAGAGAGACAGGAGAGAGATAGACAGGAGAGAGAGAGAGAGAGAGAGAGAGAGAGAGAGAGAGAGAGAGAGAGAGAGAAAGAGAGAGAGAGAGAGAGAGAAGTGAGGGAGGGGGTTAGGGTTAAAGGACACAAAGCGTCCATTTTTCTTTACTCCTGCTACGGGTGGAGCCTTGCTGGCTGGTACTCGATCCCCGGACCGACACAGGATCTAGAATAAGACATCTAGAAACGGTGGCTAGGGGCGGTGAATGCTTCCGTGTTTGCAAAGACTCTGATGATGTAAATTATTTGCAAAGACACGAGCGAAGGAGAAGAAAAGTCAACATGGTTTCATTCGTTTGGTGAAGGGAGAGGGGGGGAGAGGGGGGAGAGGGGGGCAAGTACGAGAGGAGTCATTACCCGACAGGCGTTTGTCACCGCTAACGAGTCCGGTCCTTAATGAGCTATTACTCTGCAATTAATTACAACAATGGTGGAGGACGTGAAGAAAGATATTAAGACATACAAAATACTGGAGTTAGAGAGAGAGAGAGAGAGAGAGAGAGAGAGAGAGAGAGAGAGAGAGAGAGAGAGAGAGAGAGAGAGAGAGAGAGAGAGAGAGAGAGAGAGAGAGAGAGAGAGAGGTAACCCCTAAGAGAATATGACAAGAGGAGGAGGAGGAGGAGGAGGAGGAGGAGGAGATTCCAAGTTCCAAATTCTAATCCAACGTTGGACAAACTTTGTTGCACAATTGTCCTCTTTCTTGACTTCTTTTGTGGTTAAGTATCTAATACGAGGTTTAATATGTGTTCACTTGTGTTTCCAGATTGATCATTTTCGATCTAAGCCAACGCAAGGTATTTCGGATCTCGTTACATATATTTCATCATTTTCGTCTTTTCGCAGATTTCTTCGATTGATGTTGCGTAGCACCAGTAGTCCATGTAGCTCAATTTGGACTACAATACTCTAAACCATCAACACTGACAAACCCGTGCTTAACCACACTGTAACGCATAAACATTCCTTGATATCTATTCATATTTCTCTGTATGTATACATACATACATACATAATAATAATAAATAATAATAATAATAGGTTTATTGAGATAGCAGTGATACACTGACAATAATACAATTGAGTACTTTTATGAGTAATATGGTAAATATATATATATAAATATATATATATATATATATATATAGTGTGTGTGTGTGTGTGTGTGTGTGTGTGTGTGTGTGTGTGTGTGTGTGTGTGTGTGTGTGTGTGTGTGTGTGCATGTGTGTGAGAACATCACAACGCCAGAGAAACAAGGATAATTATCATGGTACCATTCTTCATCCCTCTTTCCCCTCTCTGGCCCCTCTCTTCCCCTCTCCAGCCTCTCTTTTCCCCTCTCGCCGTGCAGAGAGTTAGGCCTAACAGATGTCGAGGGAAGGGGAGCGTGAGAGCAGAATAGAGGGAAGAGAGGATCTACTATGAGAGTAAGATAGAAGAACGAGAAAGAACGTGACGATACGAACAGAAGACAAGCGTGAGTACAGAGCAGAAACACCGAAAAGGCAGCCACATCGGGGAACTGGTGGAAGAGGGACAGGTAAAGCTTACACCAGGTTCTCACGACGCTAAAGAAAAAAAAATCCATAATCCTTTTAATAGGCCCCGAGCAAAGGAAGATCACACGACATCCCAAGTCCTCAGTAATAAGTTTAGTCCCTTTTGACTCTATCCATAAGCCCAAAGGCCGCCTTGGCCCCTTCCTGTGGTCGTTCGCGCTTCACTGGAGTGTGTGACGCCCAGGTGCCCATTATGTGCAGCGATCCCTCTTTCTTTCTCTCTCTCTCTCTCTCTCTCACTCTCTCTCCCTCCCTATCTCTCACACACACATACACACGACTCGACGGCGCAGTCGGTAGTGTTCCCGGCCGCCACTACGGCGGTCCGGGTTCGAATCCCGCCCAGGGCTGAAATAAATTCAGTATCGCTGCGCTGCGGGTTGTTAGCCCAACTCTCATGGGCGGGGAGTTGGGTGTGTGTGTGCGTGTAAAGGTCACAACATTACCCATTGATCGGTCACATGTGAGCTCTGAGCTCTCTTCCGGGAGAGTGAAAACTGTCGATCACGAGTCGAGCACGTGATCAAAGACCATGGTGAATCACACACGCACGCACACACACACACACACACACACACACACACACAAGAAACTAACTTACGACAGGAGACGACTGGCTACGTTTGAAACAAATCTACGAAGTGAGTGCGAAGCTCAATGGGGCGGGACGTAACGCGAGGAAATGGCGTAAAAATGATTTTGATCGCATCCAATAATCCTCGTCATCAAAACCTTGGATGGAGTAGCTGAGGGGAAAGAAGGTAACCCACATCAATAATGACACGACTCCTCCTCCTCCTTTCTTCCCTCCTCTCCTTCTCCTCCCTTCCTCCTCCTCCTTTCTTCCCTCCTCTCCTCCTCCTCCTTTCCTCCCTCCTCCTCCTCCTTTCCTCCTTCCTCCTCCTCCTTTCCTCCCTCCTCCTCCTCCTCCTCCTCCTCATCATCATCATCATCTCTAACCCCTCCTCCTCCTCCTCCTCCTCGTCATCTTCATCATCATCTCTAACCTCCTTTTTCCTCTTCCTCTATATTCTTTTTTTTTTCTTCTTCTTCTTCGTTTGTCCTTTTCCTCTTCTTCTTTTCCACGACTGTGGCCTTCTGTCATCCGGACAGAAGATCCCTTATCCGACAATGATGACAATTCAGAGTTCGATCCCTCGACCAGCAACAAACACGATTTAACCCTTCGAATAACTTGCTTGATTTTTTAATTATCATTTTGACTTGCGTCTGGCGATTTTATTCAGATGGGGACTCGGCAGATCCTTGTCATGCCGATGAGAGGCCTGGATGCAGGTGAAAGGGTTTTAAACCAATACAAAGTCCAACCCTACCACTAATACCATACCAATACTACAAACTATAATACCGCCATAACTATAATTATTACTACCACCTCTACCGGTACCACATCACCGTTACCTTAAATACCACTGTTACCTTGAATACCACTATTACTACCACCTCTACCATTACCTTCAACACCAATATTATTAATACCCTCCACCATTACCTTGAACACCAACATTATTACCACCTCCAACATTACCTTGAATACCAACATTACTACCACCTCCAACATTACCTTGAACACCAACATTACCTTGAATACCACCACTACTACTACCCTCCACCATTACCTTGAACACTACTACTAACACTACTACTACTAACACAACTACTACTAACACAACTAAAACCTCCAATGCTACCACAACTACTACCACTAGCTCCATTTCTACCACCTTTTCTTTTCCTTCTTCTTATTATCATAATTACCAATAACACTATTAACATTATTACTATTGCTGTTGTTATCATCACTGTTATTACTACACAGGATGTACATGGGTGCTCTTAGGTGTCAGGAGAACACGGGCATAACAGTACGGCGTAATGGATACTTTATGAGAGAGGGAGGGTAGGGGGGACGGGAGAGATGGGGAGGGGAGAAGAGGGGAGCGGAGGGGGAAAGGAAGGCAGGGGGAAGGTGGGGGTAGACAAGGAGGTCGGGGGGGAGGGTAAGGTGAGGGGAGGGAGGGAGAAATGAAAGGTTGTATGGTGAGGGAGGGTAGGGAAGGAGGGAAGGAGGGAGAGAAAATGAATGATGGGGTGAAATGAGGGGTGAGGAAGTGAAAGGAGATGAGGGGTGATGAGGGAAGATTAGGACAGGAAGAGGAGAAAAGATGAGGTGATTGACAAAATAGGGAGATGTGGGGTGAGGAAGACGGGTCGGGGAGGTGAGTAGGTGAATAGGTGAGTGAGGTGAGTAGGTGGGGGGAGAAGGTAGTGATTAGGGAGGAAGTGGGAGCTGTGAAACAGAAATTAAAGGGGATTAAAAGAGGAATAGATAGGAAGCGCCACCAAGTGATAGGAAGATTTGTAGATAGCGTTCGCAACTGCTAACTCAGCGGTCCGAGTTCGAATCCCGCCCAGGTCTGAAATTATTTCAGTATCGCTGCGCTGTGAGCCGTTACTCCACCTCTCGTGAGCGGGGAGTTGTGTGTGTGTGTGTGTGTGTGTGTGTGTGTGTGTGTGTGTGTGTGTGTGTGTGTGTGTGTGTGTGTGTGTGTGTGTGTGTGTGTGTGTGTGTGTGTGTGTGTGTGTGTGTGTGTGTGTGTGTGTGTGTGTGTGTGTGTGTAAGGTCACAGCATTACCCATAGATCGGTCATACATGAGCTCTGAGTTCTCATCCGGGAGGGCAGTAGCTGTCGATCACGAGTCCAACACGTGATCCAAGACCATGGTGAATTACATACACACATACATACTCAACACATACACATGTTTAACCATAGACCTCCACACCACATAACCAACATACAGTACTGCACACACGAATACTTACTTCTTTCTTCACACGTCAGCGAACGGTATGTCACTAACCTTTAATTAAGGATATTGCTCAGACACAAGCCGCTTACCAATATCGTAGTCAGTGCCTCAATCACAGACGATCAACGCTTCTCATATATAGGATGGGACGTTAGAACTTGCTACAAGTAAGTGCACAGCTATGTACTGTATATTATTTCTTAGTTACATGAGACCAAACTCACAGATCAATTAACAAAATAAAGATACGCAGTTGGTGCCCTTGTGTTGAGCTTACGAGTATACTCGTTGACTTTACGAGTATACTCGTTGACCTTACGAGTATACTTGTAGTGAACACAATAGATGAAAAGATAAACAAGTTTCCGTGGTTATAACCATGCCCCGACTAATCACCTTTAAAATCACTGATGTCCCCTACCCATGTGGTGATATACAATTCTTATCATTTGAAAAATAAACTCCCATTCAGCTGAAAAAAAGCATAAAAAAAAAAACAGATTTCCTCAGTTGCCCTCAAAAGCCCCCCTTAAAAATCCTATTGCCCCACCTGAAAAACTGAATTGCCCCAACTGAAAAACGAAATTGCCCCACCTGTGGGGCGTACGCCCCACGTTGAGAACCACAGTCGTAAACTCTTTCACTACCTCCCTGCCCACACAGGTTTCGTTTTAGAACAAAAACACGAGAAAGCAGGTAAGACAATTTGATTTATGAACGTATGTATCCATATTACATCATTACTTACTTTATGCTGTAGGTAATGATCCTGGCTTCAACTTCGCAGCGAATGACCCCCTAATACCAAACTGAAACGGATTTGAGCTCGGGTATCTATCCATTCCTTGTTTATCTGTTCAACAACTCTTCTTCTCCCTATTTGTGCCTTCGTCAGAGACGAAAAGCTCTTCTCGTCAGCAAAGCTTACCTATCGTAAACCACTGTAAACTTGAGACAGAGCATAGAACTTTCTAGAGCCCAACGCGGAGATAAGAGTGGAGAGCAAAGTGGTGGGCGGACGCGAAGCAAGATGGTCCTTCCAATCCGCTGTTGTCTGGCTGCGGCCACGTCGCCGCGATCAACGTCAATCCCCGACGGTCGCTCTCGGGCACAGCATCGTCAGGCGGGTCTTCCGAGAGGTCCTTGGCTTTGCGGGGGATGATGCCGGATAAGCGAGAGGTTGCCGGATAAGAGGGGGGTTGCCGGATAAGCGGGGGGTTGCCGGATAAGCGGGGGGTTGCCGGATAAGCGGGGGGTTGCCGGATAAGCGGGGGTTTGCCGGATAAGCGGGGGTTGCCGGATAAGCGAGAGATTGCCGGATAAGCGAGGGGTTGTCGGATAAGCGGGGGGTTGTCGGATAAGCGAGAGGTTGCCGGATAAGCGAGAGGTTGCCGGATAAGCGAGGGGTTGCCGGATAAGCGAGAGGTTACCGGATAAGCGAGGGGTTGCCGGATAAGCGAGAGGTTGCCGAATAAGCGAGAGGTTGCCGGATAAGCGAGGGGTTTCCGGATAAGTGAGAGGTTGACGGATAAGCGAGAGGTTGCCGGATAAGCGAGAGGTTGCCGGATAAGCGAGAGGTTGCCGGATAAGCGAGGGGTTGTCGGATAAGCGAGAGGTTGCCGGATAAGCGAGAGGTTGCCGGATAAGCGAGGGGTTGTCGGATAAGAGAAAGGTTGCCGGATGAGAGAGAGGTTGCCGGATAAGAGAGAGGTTGCCGGATAAAAGAGAGGTTGCCGGATAAGTGAGGGGTTTCCGGATAAGAGAGAGGTTGCCGGATAAAAGAGAGGTTGCCGGATAAACGAAAAGGTTTCCGGATTAGCGGGTTATAAAAGGTTCACCGAAGACTGGAGGTCTTGTTAAGTTTAATGTAACATGAATTTTCTGTTACCGGAATTGAAGCTCACGTTCTGGGGTACTCTGCGATGGTTTCCGTATTAATAAGAGGATTCTGGATATATATGAGGTTCTCCGACTCAAAGAATATTACGTGACTTCGTGGGCGAAGTAATGTCTAGATTTCTCCGATTTTTTTATTTTTTTTATTTTTTTTTATTCAGAATATGAAGTCATGTACTAAGCTCTAGAAGAAATGTCTGCTTTAGGCAAAAAGTTCTAATCTTGGCGGAACATTTTTCCATTGCAATAGCTGCCAAGGGATGATACATTTTTTTTAAAAAGCATATGAAAGGTCACTGATACTAAAAAAAAAAAAAAAGCAACCATCTATTTTTCATTTGTATGTACTTCAACTCTCTATCCCTTGCTCGCTCGGGTCCCAAATAACAGGTATCCCAGGCCGGCGATGTCCGGCTTATTACATTTCAACCCCCCCGCCCCCCGCCTCCCCTTACCCCTCTTCCACATCTGTTCGCTTTGTCCCCCCAAAGCTGAAACAAAGCACATCAATTTGCTTTGTCCAAGATATATTTCCGTGACTGACAAAAGGCAAGAGCTTGACGGAAAATATTGATACAAGAGAGGAACATTGGCGATGACCTTCTGCAGTTCCGCCGAGTCCGGATACGGTTTGTCTTTTGCATCGTCTGATTCTCTTCAGCTGATCAGAAACCTTTCTTATGGACGAGGGGAAGTCTATGGTAGTTCTTGGAGTGAAATCGGTACGTATCCCCTAGCCTAACCAAATCATGTTATATAAAGATAAATTTAAAATTAAAATAGAAAATAAATTAATCATTTAAAGACACACACACACACACACACACACACACACACACACACATATATATATATATATATGATATATACGTGTGTGTGTGTGTGTGTGTGTGTGTGTGTGTGTGTGTGTGTGTGTGTGTGTGTGTGTGTGTGTGTGTGTGTGTGTGTGTGCATTTTTAAATGATTGATTTATTTTCTATTTCAATTTTACCTTTATATGACATGATTTCGTTAGGCTAGTGGTTACGCACTGATTTGCTTCCAAGAATCAATATATAAAAATATACGATTAAATAAATAAAAAGATAAACGATAAACAAATAAACGAATAAATAAACAAATAACAGGAATCAATCAATTAATCTGCTGGAGCCACAGACTCCCTTTTCTTAGTACCACCAATCACGTAGGGTGCAACGCTCGGTTCGTTTATTATTAAAACATGAACGATATCATCATTTTTTCTCTCCGAACGTGGGAATGTTCATAAAAAGATTTTTTTTATTTTTCAGATGAGAGTGAAAGTTTACAACTCACACTTAAGGTTGATTGAGGTGTAAATAGAGAAAATCTTTGTGTACATATTCACAATCATACAAACAAACAATTCACTCTTGAGGTTGATTGAGATGTAAATATAGGAAAACATTGTGTACATATTCACAATCAAACAAACAACTCACCCTTAAGGTTGATCGAGATGTAAATATAGAAAACCTTTGTATACATATCCACAATCATACATACAACTCACACTTAAAGTTGATTGAGATGTAAATATAGAAATATTTGTGTACATATTCACAATCACACAAACAATTAACCCTTAAGTTTGATCGAGATGTAAATATAGAAAATCTCTGTATACATATCCACAATCATACATACAACTCACACTTAAAGTTGATTATGTAAATATAGAAATATTTGTGTACATATTCACAATCATACAAACAAACAACTCACCCTTGAGGTTGATGTATATGTAGAAAAACATTGTGTCCACATTCACAATTATATAATTAAAAACAATATTTCTCACCTCTTCTAGTCGTTATGACTAAATCCAGGATTCCTTTTGCGATAGAAATGCTTATGAAATTAAAATGTGATGAATACAAGCGGTTTACGAATATCAAGTGATTATACTACTTTTGTTCCCAATTAAACCATCCAGGATTTACGAGTGAAATAAAAATTGTTTATCAAACTCTTCTATAAAGGAAACAAGAGGCTTTTGAATATCAAGTGATTATACTACTTTTGTTCCCAATTAAACCATCCAGGATTTAAGAGTGAAATAAAATTGTTTATCAAACTCTTCTATAAAGGAAACAAGAGGCTTTTGAATATAAAGTGATTATAATTCTAGAAACCATGGCCAAATATGGATTTCTTTTTAGTCTGAATAAATTATATTCCCGAAGCTACTTGAAATCGGTGTCGTAACTTTGTGTTTTTTTCTTGGTTGTGAATGCCACAGAATCTAAATAGTCTGTGGAATGAATGTCTCAGGGCACGTAGTTCATTTTTAATAAACCATCTGCATTAAACTCTTTACATCTGGTGACACCGTTTATATATATATATATATATATATATATATATATATATATATATATATATATATAAACATACATAATACTGATGACCCACTTTCGGAGAAGAATAAGCGAAGATATAGAGATCTGTATATTTCGATCACTTACTGTGATCCTCTTCAGCAGAAGCACAACTTCTCATATCTGCTGAAGAGGATCACAGTAAGTGACCGAAATATACAGATCTCTATATCTTCGCTTATTCTTCTCCGAAAGTGGGTCATCAGTATTATTTTACAAATGTGCTACGACATATCTTTGTTATAAACATACATGCACACACACACACACACACACACACACACACACACACACACACGCACACTCCCTCACGCAAGGAATGCGACGTGAACTCCCTGAATCACGACAGCCCGAATCGCCAACTTGGACTTACGTTGGAGCAAAAATCCTTTCCTCACGGAAAAAGCAACGTGATCTTCTTAACAAACTGAACATAGCTATTTATTTTCTTTTCTTTTCTTTCGTGAAAAAATAATTTTGTTTATATCAGCCTCCTTCCCATATTAATACGAGGATAGGAAGGAAAAAAGATTAAAGAAAACGGCGACGACGATGACGTTGATGATAATGATGAGACGAAGGAGGAGAGGGAGAAGGATAAGGAGGAGAGAGGTGGGGAGGAAGAGGAAGACATGGAAGAGGATGATTAGAAGGAATAGTACAATGGAGGAGGAGGAGGAGGAGGAGGAGGAGGAGGAGGAGGAGGAGGAGGAAGAGGAGGAGGAGGAAGAGGAGGAGGAGGAAGAGGAGGAGAAGCATAGACCGATATCGCGAGACTGGGAGTCAATGAGGCAAGATAAGGAAGAGAAGTCTGGTGGGATGAGAGTGTCATTACAGGGTTATTGAGGTCAAATGAGGACGGGGGTGGAGGTGGGGGGAGGGGGAGGGGGAGTGGGAGGAAGAGGGGCGATTTTTTTTTTAATTTGGGAGCGAAGTATCGCTCCCACGGGGTTTGTTTGAGCCCGTGAGGTGGTGTTTATGCAAGACACACCTTGTGGAGAGGAGGTGGGATAGTGTAACTAGTCAGAGGGGGGATAGGGGGCGAAAGAAGGGAAGGGCAAGGAGGAGGGAGACTGGGAGAGGAAGACGGAGGGTGAGTGAAAGGAGGAGGGGGAAGAGGAAGAGGAGGAAGGGGAAGAGGTGGAGGGAGGAGGAGGGTAGTGAGAGGGAGGGAGGAAATGGAGGTGGTCGAGGAGGAAGGGGAAGGGTAGAGGAGGAGGGGAAGAGGGAGGAGGAGAGAGAAGAGAAGAAGGAGGGGAAGGGGATAGAGAAGAGAAGGAGGAGGGGAAGGGGGAGAGGGAAGAGGTGGGAAAAGAGAAGAGAGGAAGCAGAGGTACCGAGGCGGTTGTGGAGGGATGAGAAGGGCGTGCAATCTCGGAGAGGGATTTGGCCCACTGGCTAGGTTCTCCCTACTTCTCCTCTCGTACGGACAGAGTAGTAGCATAGGAGTACTATCATAATCTCTCCGCGGCCGGGGGGGAGTCACCGCCATCTTCTGGGGAAGTCACCGCCAGCTGGGGACGGGAGACTTCCGTCTTTCACTTCTTTCAAATCGGATACTCTTCCCAAGACGAATAATGCACGCACGCACGCACACACAAACACATATCAGAATGATTATCGGCATATTTCAAAATTCACTTCCACTAAAGACCCTAAGCTAACGTCTAGAATTAAAAATAAAATAACGTCTTAGAGCTTGATGCTATTTTCCACACGAAGAGACGACGAAAAATTGATGAAGAAGAAAAAAGGAAGAAAGGAAGAGAAAGAAGAGGCAAAAGATGAAGAAGAAGAAAATGAGATGTACCTAAACTACTTTGTCGGTGTTGAAGGAGCCGAACAAACAAACACACGTACACAAACACAAAAACACGCGAGCAAACACACAGACGCGCAAACAAACACACACACACACACACACACACATACATACACACACAAGCACAAAAAAACACACATGGATACACACACACACACACACAAAACACGCGCACGCACACATATATACACCAACAAGCACACACACACACAAACACACGTCATTATTTGTGTGTCTGAATCTGTATTTTCAAGTATTTTTTCATATTTTGGCTTGAACTGATATGAACATATTCTTATCGGGGCTAATTATGTTTCATCTTTCTATTTACAAAGAAAAAAAAAATCCTTATTGAAGTTTCCCTCCCCATTTACCAGAATTCATTCTTTATATTTTTCTTCTTTTTTTCTTTGTTTTCCATTCAATCCAAAAAACCTCTTTCCGTCATCACATTTTTCGTCCGACATTTTTCTTGATAATGTAATTATCTCTTTGAATCAGCTGTTTCTTTTTTTCTTTTTCTTTTTTTCCCTCCTCCCTGCATCTTTCCTATGGTTATTTTCCTCTATTTATACGCTTAATTATGCTGCTACTCTCCCTCAAACTCTTTAGAAGCCATTTACGGTTTTCTTCTCGAATTTTTCGTACTTTTGTCACCGACTTTCCGTTGGTCATCGACATTCGCCTTATTGAAATTTCTTCTCTTCCAAAAACGACTTTAATTTCATTTCGATTCTGTTTATGAGCAAATATCTCTCATATACCCTACCATACTTGCCACACGACCGTACAGTTGGGAGGCTATGTCCTTCAATGACTTTTATTACCATTGACAAAAAAAGTCGATTTTTACGGTGAATGAAAGAACCGAGTGATTAATTTTTTTCTATTTGCAACCAAAGCTGCCGTTTGCTCATTGCTAATTTCCAGCAACCTTAAAACGGGGAACCCAGAGAGAGAGAGAGAGAGAGATAGAGAGAGAAAGAGAATGAGAGAGAGAAAGAGAGAGAGAGAGAAAAAGAGAGAGAGAGAAAAAGAGAGAGAGAGAGGGGAGAGAGAGAGACTAAACCCAAATCCAGGGAATTTTACCAAGCCCTACTACCCCACCTTCGACCCCAGACGGGACACCACGAGCATACCACGTACCCTGTATATTCCAACGAGATAAATACAAGTAAGCATACCCACTTCCATTTTCTTCTTTCCTCGCCACTCGCTTCTCTCCACAATCTCTCCCTCCTCCTCTTTCCTCTCTTTATCTCAAATCTCCTATTCCTCTCACCACCTCCACCAGCCCCTCCACATCTCCACCTCCACTTCCTCCTCAAAAGCCAACACCCTTCCACTCGAATCCACTTCCCTTTGCATCAGACTCGAATGTTATCTTTCTTTTCCACATTCGAAGTTTTTTTTTTCTTTTTTTTCTTTTTTTCTTAAAGAACTTCGGGTCTTCGGGCCTTCCCTCCTCTTGCGGGGTGTCGGGTCATCCATCAAGTCTCAAGTGTGGCTGCAGGATTGCACACGATCGTTGCGTGTGTGCGTGCGTGCGTGTGTGCGTGCGTGTGTGATTGTGAGGCTGGGTCACCCCCTCCTCTCTTTCTCTCTCCCTATCTCTCCCTCTCTCTTTCCGTCTCTGCCTCCCCCTCCCTCTCTGTCTCTTTCTGTCTCTCTCTCTCTCTCCCTCTCTGTCTCTTTCTCTCTCTCTCTCTCTCTCTCCATCTTCCTCTCTCTCTATCTCTCTCTCTCGGGGGTGTGGGGTTGGTTGTAGTCCATCTGTGTAGGAAAATAAAACTACACGTATGCACGCACACACACACACACGCACACACACACACACAAACGCATTCATTACACCTCTTTAACTTCTTCCCTACGAAACTTACATAAATGAGAACCGCATAACTGAGAGTATCGAGGGAAACCATAACCTAGTACCCCAAGTCGGGTGGGCAATAACTTCCAGAGGCGGCAATACTACACGGGTGGGCAGAATCTTCCTTACCCGATCCTAAAATGTGCCTCACTTTATCAGGAACGGCCCTGACGAAGTTAAATCGAGAACAAAATTCAATTCAATTTCCTTCCGGTTCTGACCCCGTTGACCCGTTCCCTCGCTTCTTGGGGAGTGTGTGGGAGTGGAGGGGAGAGTGAGGGGAGTAGGGGGGGTTTGCGTCCCCTCCTATGCCCTCACTTCCTCCATAGAAGAGGGGAAATGGGAGGGGGCGAGCCGTCATCCCCTCGATAGAGAAAGGGGGGAGGGGAATTTCACTCTCCCTCTCCAACTCACTCCAACTCGCTCTCCCTCTTGTCCAACTCCCTAAATCCGAACTCCAATTCATCTCGTCCAACTCCCTAAATCCGAACTCCAATTCATATCGTCCAACTCCCTAAATCCGAACTTCTGGTTTCCTTTCCCCTTTGGAAATAAACTTTCCTGTTGGGATTCGAACCCTCGCCTGAGCGGCTTGCTTCTTATGAGACGAAGACCGTACCGTCACGCCAATGACACAAACACTCTCCCTCCCCCCCTTTCCTTCCTTCTGCTTCTTCATCCTGTCCCGTCTGACTAATGAACACGAGGATTATGATTACTTTCATCCTTCGATACGAATCCTCTTTACTCCATCTCGACTGAACACACCTTCCTTAGGCTCTTTCTAATTCTCCATCTCATCACATCGCATCGTTCTTCCCTTCTCTTCCTCTCCCCGCGTTCACTCATTTTCCTCTTCCTCTTCCTCTTGTGAACCCGTCTATTACTTACCCAGGAGAAGAAGAAAAAAGAAGAAAAGAGAAAAAAGATAAGAAAATAAGGAAATATGACGAAGAGGGAGGAACAGGAAAAGAGGAAGGATGATGAAGAGGGGAAGAGGAGGGAAGGAAGTAGGAAAAGGAGATGGGGGTAGAGGAGAAGGAGGAGGAGGAGGAGGAGGAGGGGGAGGAGGGGGAGGAGGAGGGGAAGAGGAGAAAGGAGAAGGGGAGGAGGAGGGAGGGGAAGAGGTGGAGGAGGAGGAAGGGGAAGAGGAGGAGGAGGAGGAAAGGGAGGAGAAGGAGGAGGGGAAGAAGAGGAGGAAGTGGGGGAGGAGGAGGAGGAGTAGGGGGAGGAGGAGGAGTAGGAGGAGGGGGAGGAGGAGTAGGAGGAGGAAGAGTAGGAGGAGGGGGAGGAGGAGGAGGAGGAGGAAGAAGAGGAGGGGAGGAGTTGGAGGAGGAGGAGGAGGAGGAGGAGGAGTAGTAGGAGGAGGAGAAGAAGAAGGTGGAGTACATTATCTTTCACCATAGTCTTGAAGAAGCTGTCCGAGTCCCAAATAAAACCACTAAAAGACAAGAGACTCTTCAACTGTCTGGTGTGGTGTGATCTGTACTCAAGATTGATTCCCAATTACAGTGTTTAAGCCTTGAGATACAATGCAGCACCACCGGCCTATCCTCTTGGCCAAGGAGAGGAAATACCCGGTCCATGGAAGAATTTGGTCAGGTCCACCACGACATGCGCTAGTTTGAGTCTATATTCAATAAATCTAGATCCTAGGAGCTTTTTCTTCATAACGATATAAACTGATGAGGTAATAACTGCAACATAAATTTTTTTTTTTTTTCTTTTTTTTACGTAGATCTTACCGTAAAGGGTAAGTTAAAGGTTTGTCTTTTAAGTTAGTTAATTCGTATGGCCAGCGAATGGTGCGAGTATACAAATTTACCTAGATAGGAAAATGGTTCCCTAACCCTTGCCCTAGGTAAGGAAACAGACTTATAAAACTTTCATCAAGTTGTTATCGAGCTTCTGTCGAATATTTGATTTTCCTCTCCCCATCAATTTCCCTAACTTTTTTTTCGAACCTTTTTTCCCTTCAATTTACCTTTGACTCCCTCTACCATCCTTGCCAGCCCAAATACCCGCCCGTCTTTCCAATACTTTTCCCAAGTTCTCTCCTCTGTTCCCTCCCTCTCACCACCATCCCTCGTCCAAGACGGTTCGACAGTATTCGAAATAACACAGTAACTTTTCATCTTTCAGAATTCATTTTTTCGTTGAGATTTTTTCCTCTTTTTTTTTCCTTGTCAGATCTCCTCATCCTCCTTCGTGAGACTACAGGACTGTTGAACCTGCTTCGATGGCGGCTGGGTTATGGGGGCTGCAACTAGGGCAATTATGCTACAACTTAATACATACACATACACACACACACACACACACACACACACACCTCTCGTGGCGCAGTGGTTAGAGTTCTCGCCTACCACTACGGCGGTCCGAGTTCGAATCCCTCCCAGGGCTGAAATAATTTCAATATCGCTGTGCTGCGGGTTGTTTCTCCAACTCTCGTGGGCGGGGAGTTGGGTGTGTGTGTGCGTGTAAGGTCGTAGCATTACCCATAGATAGGTCATATATGACCTCTGAGCTCTCATCCGGAAGAGAAATAGCTGTCGATTACGAGTCCAACACGTGATCCAAGACCATGGTGAATCAAACACGTATAAATGCGTTATACATATACACATACGTATGCATGCACATGTGTCACGGAAATTAAGACTGCCACCCAGTATTAATGGAGTTAAACGAGATTAGCTATAAAACCTTCAGAATCCCGGTTTACGATCTCAGCTTCCTGTTGGTCGATCTAACTGACGTGTATATCCAAAGTCCGAAAACAAACAGAACGTTAAAAGCCGTTCCATTTTATACCGGGGCAACACCTGTGCTCGCATAACAATGGTGGATATGGCAGTGGAATCTATGGCGGCGTTGCAAAAGCCGGCCATGCGGACCGGTGTGCCGGACAACTTCAGTACGAGTCAAATTCTCGCGCGCAGGATCGGCTGCCATATGTACGAAGCATCACACTACTCGTATTATAAAATATAAAGTCACTGATGAAATTACTAGTTCTCTTTTACTCTGAGGAATAATAAACACAGTTCACAGAATCCGGTGGTAACTCATGTACAACTACAAATATATATATATATGTATATATATATATATATATATATATATATATATATAAACAAGACGCCGAGGCCGGCATTCTCGTGTACACACTCATGACGCCTAAGCGGGCATCATCGTACCTAAAAGGATGAGCTTGGCTTCTTCAGAACAACACACGACTTTTGTGTGGGCGAGCACACATCTTTGCGGTTCTTTCTTTGAAGAGAACAGGACAAAGTACCATCTCGCTACCACTCTTTTTTTCATCCAAAGAAGTGCTGCTCTTTACTCAAACTGACATTCTGGCATTCTTTTATCTCTCCCTCTCTTTTTCTATTTCTCTCTCTCATGTACTGGGTATTATGCATAAGATTTGTGCAGTCAATACGTTAGTTACTTTTAGTGACACCCTTACGGACCAGAGTTCCACAGCATCCTTTCATACTTCTGCTATATTTAAACTATTACCACCCTCAATTCTTTCCTTTGCAGCCTTTACGACTCTTCGGTGCGACATTTCCCCCCCGCGGACAAAGTGTCCGTTATCGCCAACGATATCTTCTATTACTGCTCTCCTTCACTCCCCATTCGGGGAAGCTTATGCACGAATGATATAAAGAAATATGTTAAAGATTAGCACGCCGGTAGGACCTGACCAACAGTGAGGATCGGAAACATGTACTCATGGTCGAAGCTTTATGTTGGTTAATCGGTGACATGTTCCCTCACGTGCGCCAACTCACACCTACACGCGCAAGCACGCTCTCTCTCTCTCTCTCTCTCTCTCTCTCTCTCTCTCTCTCTCTCTCTCTCTCTCTCTCTCTCACACACACACACACACACACACACACACACACCGACTCGGTGGTACGGTTGGTAGAGCGCTGAACTGGGAAGTAGAAGTGCTCCCAGTACCCAGTTCGAATCCTGCCCAGGGCAGAAATTATTTCGGTATCGCTGTGCCTCGGGTCGTTACTCTGACTCGCGTGGGCGGGGAGTTGGGTGTGTGTGTGTGTGCAAGGTCATAGCATTACCCATAGATCGGACCTACGAGCTCTGAGCTCTCTTCCAGGAGGGAAATAGCTGTCGATCACGAGACCAACACGTGATCCAAAGACCAAGTGGAAGACCAAGTGAATACACACAAACAAACACACATAAAACACGACCGTTCGTGTGCCTCTAGCGAATGACCACCAGCTGGTGTTGGCACGTTTGTCAAATGGCATTCGCTACTCAGAGTGCTGCTCTTTTTCTCAGGCTCCTCCTCCTCCTCCTCCTCCTCCTCTTCCTCCTGCTGTAGTCGCAAAGGTAGAAACGGTCGGGTTGGTAGTGATGAAGTAACTGTGCTACAGCGAAGGTTGAAGTTCTGCTGAAGATTTTGGTGGTGAGGATGGTGGTAGTACGGTCATATGGTAGTTGTGGTGGTAGTGGTGGTGATGGTGGTGATGGTGGTGATGGTGTTGGTGTTGGTGATGCCGAGAGTACCGGTAGTAATGACGGTGGTGTTGGCTATAAATTTTATGAAGATTATTGGCAGTGGTGATGATGGTGGTGGTGATGGTGTGTCCTCTTACTTCTTTATGCTAAATTACTTAAGATGAGCTCTCTTCTTCAGGCTAAGCGCTGGAAATCGTCCTCTTACGAAAAGAGGAAGAGGAGGAGGAAGAAGAAGAAGGTGAAGAAGAAGAAGAAGAAGAAGAAGGAGAAGAGGAAGAAGAAGGAGAAGGAGAAGAGAAAGAAGAAGGAGAAGAGGAAGAAGAAGAAGAAGGAGAAGAGGAAGAAGAAGACGAAAGAAGAAGGGGAAAAAGAGGAAGAAGAAGGCGAAGGCGAAGAAGTAGAAGAAAGCGAAGAAGGCGAAGAAGAAGAAGAAGAAGAAGAAGGCGAAGAAGGAGGAGAAGAAGAAGGCGAAGATGAAGAAGAAGGCGAAGAAGAAGAAGAAGAAGAAGAAGAGGAAGGCGAGGAAGAAGAGGTGAAGAAGAAGAAGAAGAAGAAGAAGAAGAAGAGGAAGGCGAGGAAGAAGAGGTGAAGAAGAAGAAGAAGAAGAAGAAGAAGAAGAAGAAGAAGAAGGCGAAGAAGAAGAAGAAGGCGAAGAACAAGGCGAAGAAGAAGAACAAGGCCAAGAAGAAGAAGGCGAAGAAGAAAAAGCCGAATAAGAAGAAGGCGAAGACGAAGAAGAAGAAGAAGAAGAAGAAGAATCACCGACAACACAAGAGGAGATGATGTAATCAGGGCAGAGACGCGCCCTGACACCAGCCGTGTGATAATAACAGGGAAGAGACAACGAGACAAACGACGGGAAGGTCTGTCGCTGTCTCGATACATTTGGATGAGGACGAAGAAACAGTGGCCGAAGTAGAGGCGCAGAAGGATGCAACAGGATATGGTAGGGGAGAGAAGGATGAGGATAATTAGGATGAGAATGAGGAAGAGGGTCAGGGAGAGGATGTGGAAGAGAATGAAGAAGAGAATGAAGAAGAGGATGAGGAAGAGGATGAAGAAGAGGGTGAAAAAATGGATGAGGAAGAGGGTAAGGATAACGAAGATGATGAGGAAGAGGATGAGGAAGAGGATAAGGATAAGGAAGAGGAAGAGGATAAGGATAAGGAAGAGGATGATGAAGAGGAAGAGGATGAGGAACAGGATATGGAGGAGGATGAAGAGAAAGAGGATATGGAAGCGGAAGAGGAGGAAGAAGCGGAAGAGGAGGAAGAGGAGGAGGAAGAAGAAGCAGAAGAGGAGGAAGAGGAGGAGGAAGAGGAGGAGGAAGAGGAGGAGGAAGATGGAGAAGAAGAGTTGTTGTTGTACCATAAGTGGAGCCCCCCTGTTGGCTCCCTTCCGTCCCCACCTGTGGGGGACAGAAGGAGATAACGAGAGAAAATCAAATTTGGGGGGCGATGAAGGGAAATGAAGGAGAAAGTGGAGATAATGAGGGTGGCCCTCTGAGTGGAGGAAATGCGAGAAGATGAGAGACGAAAATGAGTCAATTTTGTGAATAAGATCACGATGAAGAGGTCAGGAGGGGGAGAGGAGGGGGAGAGGGGGGAGAGGAGGAGGAGAGGAGGGGGAGAGGGGGAGAGGAGGGGGAGTCTGTCACAAAAGATAATGATGCAATGCCATCCGGAGGACCGAAAAATCAACACGAGATAATGTCGATGAAAGGCCCGCCAAGGAGATCGTAAGATAACGAAGAGAATCAGGGGAGAGAGATAAGAGGGAGAGAGATAAGAGGGAGAGAGAGAGAGAGAAAGGTGAGGGGAGGGAGAGAGAGAGAGAGAGAAAGGTGAGAGATGGGTGAGAGAGAGAGAGGTGAGAGAGAGAGGTGAGAGAGAGGTGAGAGAGAGGCGAGAGAGAGAGAGAGAGAGAGAGAGAGAGAGAGAGAGAGAGAGAGAGAGAGAGAGAGAGAGAGAGAGAGGTGAGAGGGAGGGAGGGAGGGAGGGAGGGAGGAGGGAGAGAGAGAGAATGTGAAAGTGCAAGAAAAAGAGAAGGTTTAGGTGGGAGGGGGAGATAAACGGGTTGATGAAGAAGAGGAACAGATGGGATGGGGGGGGGGAAGAGATTTTGAAGATTGTCCAAGGGGGGGGGGGACGGACGGTCAAATAAACCCCTTCTGTTCCAGGTGGTATTTTCTCCTTCAATTCTGGCTGTTACCACACTGCTTCATTCAACTCCATAGCATTCCTCCGCCACACACCCCGAACATCCTCAACCCTCACTAGGGTAATGTCTTATCTCCATTACCCACTCCCCCTTTTGTATAACCAGGGAAAACTCTTCTCTTGACCCTAGAGTCTGTCAGACTCTACTTCCTTCTTGCTTCAGTCCCTTCATCATTCTCAATATTCATCTCTGTAGGTTTATCTTTATTTCAATGTTTTATCTCTCTCTCTCTCTTTCTCTCTATCCATCTGTCTCTCTCTCCCTCTCTACCTCAATATCGGTGTGTGTGTGTGTGTGTGTGTGTGTGTGTGTGTGTGTGTGTGTGTGTGTGTGTGTGTGTGTGTGTGTGTGTGTGTGTGTACGTGTCCCCCGACGGACTCGGGAGTCTGACAGATACTGACAGATCGTAATAGACCCCAACAAAACCCGGTGGACTCCAACAGACTCCAGCAGATCTGAAGGGAATTGCCTTCCATTTCGTCGTTCCTGTCCTTGGCGACAAGATCTCACCTATGAGATGGGATCACAGAGGAGGTAAAGAAGTCTAAGGAGAATAACACAAACGAGGCTTAACACAAGATAAACTTGATCAGCATTTTTCTTTGAGTAGAGATGACTAGTCTCAAAAAAAAAAAAAAAAAAAAAAAAAAAAAAAAAAAAAAAAAAACGAGCCTCTGGTCCGTAGAGGCTCCAGTACAACCCCTATCGTACTGTCAGCATAATACTTATGCAGTTAGTCGCTCTGTCAGCAAACATGACAACGATATGCGAAAAAATAATGATAAAATACCAACATGGAATATGCAACATGCAACACCTTATTTGTTATACATGCAACATGCATCTGACAAAACGCACAACTCGCGAGATGCAACATGAAACATGCAACACGTTGGAGTGTAGCCCGCCACACGCACACCGTTTTCTTTATACAGGACATCAGACACATTTTTAATCACTGAAACAGTTTTACTTTATGTTATGACTGAAAGCATACCATTCGAACAAAGGTACAAGAAAATGATGACGATGATGATGATTGTTAATAATAATAATAATAATACATACATATACCAAAGGCTTTTTCCCCCTACACGGGGGGTAGCCAAAAAGAAAGGCATAGAAACCACTCCCACCATTTCCCATACATTCCACTCCCCTCCACCCTCCTCCCTCCCTCCCATCTCGGCACCTCCAATAATAATGATAATTAATAATAATATTAATAATGATGATGATAAAAATAAAAATAATTCTATGTACACAGTGCCTCTTCCTCTTTATAAGGATGGTATCCACCCAAAGTACGCACCCACATCCACCTATTCCACCCATTCCACCCCAATCTACCACCCACTGTAACCTTCTTATCTTAGCAAAATAAGAATACCAAAAATGATAGTGACTGGGACATGATTCATATAGACAACAGATGGACAGAATACTTCCAAGATCTCCTATTTGCAGGAAATGAAGAACAATGGCAAGAGAGAAAGATTTAGATGGAGAAGAACATGATGAAATTAAAAAAAAAGGGCACAGAGAGAAATGAAGAAAAAAAAATCTAAAACACCAAAAATAGATGAAATATCAATAGAGCTAATAAAGTGAAGAAGGAAGTGTAGTACAGCAAAATATATTGGAAGTCATAAATAAGATTTATGGACAAGGAACAATACCAGAGGAGTGGGGTAAAACCCTAATAGTCCCAGTATCCAAAGGGAAAGGTGATGCTGGAAATTGTAACAATTACAGAAGGAATTTCCCTTACACCACACGTCACAAAAACATACGAAAGAATAATCGAGAAAAGAGTAAGAGCCCTAGTAGAACCAATTTTAGGCGAGGAACAGCTTGATTAAAGAAGTAATACATCAGTAACAGCTATGACTTTTGGACTAAGGATGGTGTCAAGAGAGGCATGGGAGTATAACTAAAGCCTTTACATCGCCTTCATTGATCTACAGAAGGCCTTTGATTCAGTACCTCGTGAAAAAGGTATGGAGATGTATGGAGCAGAGGTATGGGGTCACAGGACATCTAAAGCAATTAAAAGTTTGTATTGCCACTGTGTATGTAGTGTTAGAACATCAAAGGGGTCAGAAAATTTGTTCCAAGTGGAAACAGGGGTTAAAATAGAAAGTGTGTTATCCCCGCTGGTCTTTATAGCATATATAGAAATTGTGATAGAGGGTTTTAAGGAAGATAGAGAGGAAGAACATAATAACAGAATAATGACCTGTGTAGATGATATAGCTAAATGGAGTAGAGACAAGGAAGAGATCGAAGAATATTTAAAAAGGTGGAATGTGTGTTTTATAAAGGCATAAAAATGAAGAAGAGACAGAAATACTGACCGTCAGCAGAAGAGAAGAAGAGTTTAACATCACCATAGGAAATATGATTGTAAAGAATGTACACATCCCTAGATATCTTGGGAGTATATTTATTACGGAGGGTGGAATTAGGAAAGATATTTCAGAAAGAATATAGTGCGAATGTTGAAGCCTTCTGTCCAATAATAAAGGGAAACTAAGTACCTTTAGACGTGAAAAAGATTATTTTGAATACTGTCTTGACACCTACCCTAACATATGGTTTAGAGAGTTCGGTGATGACAAACGTAGACAGGAGCAGGATTTAGGCAACGGAGAGAGCCATAGTTGGAAATACGAGGATAGATAAAAAATAAAGATATAAGGAAAAGCATTGTTATCTGCTTCATAGTATGTAAAGTAGATGGTGCCCACCTAAGATGGCTGGTATATCTAGAAAGAATGGAAGAAGAAATAGCTGCAAGGGGATGCTGGGGGTGAATGTCGGTCGGAAGACCACGAGGAAGACAGAGAAAGAAGTAAGAAGTAACTCAAATGCATAAAACGAAACAAACATTGCCAGCCAGGTCCTCCACAGGAATATCGGCGCGGTGAACCTCAGGGCAGGCTCCCCGTTCACAAGCATATAGTCCTATTTATTCATGGATTGCCCATTGCCACTACTGCTGCTCCCTTCTCCCAAGCTGTCGAAGACCCTCCACATTCTCCGGATCTGAAGAAGAGTCTACGTGGCTGTTCGGAGTGCTGGCTATATCCCTGGAGCTCCTCCTGGTAGGCCCCGCCTCCATCGACTTCCCATTTTCATTGTGAATAAAGAAAGAGATGGGAACTACAAGTCCCTCAACGGGTACGTAGGGGGGAAAGGGTTCTTCAGCTCCGCCAAAGGAATGCCTATGCAATAACAATAAGCCCGCGTGGCCACCCAACTCAAACGGGGAGGGGAGGGGAGGGGGGGTTAATACCCACTGCTGTTGCGCTGTAGAACGCCCCCCGACACCCCACCCCCCGGCCTTTCTGTCGCCATGTTAGGCTGCAGCTGTCCTGCGGGGAAGAATTCTTCGAGCAACTGGCTTCTGCCTCGCGCCTTGCGTTCGCGTGCCGTTGCTCAACGACCCCCAACCTCCTTGCTACTCTTCAAACATACGCAGCGCTACTTCCTTCGCTCTCTCTTAAAGTAGATATTTTGGCGTGTGTGTGCATGTGTGTGTGTGTGTGTGTGTGTGTGTGTGTGTGTGTGTGTGTGTGTGTGTGTGTGTGTGTGTGTGTGTACGTGTTTCCTAGATGGGGGCCATCACCAACCACATGTTATACACGAAAACCCAACTCCCCCTCCCCTCCCCACCCCTTCAGCTACCTCCGCACTCCCTCTCCACTCTTGTCTCCCACTTCGCCTCTACTTCCAACGCGCGTACACACCTCCACCTACATAATATGTACACATCTTCACACTCTCTTGCTCTTCGTTCGCGTCCCTCCAGTTACTGCATAAAGAATCCCTCTCCCTCTCCCCCTCCTCCTCCTCCTCCTCCTCCACTCTTCCCTTAAATCTCGGCCCCTTTACTCGTAGGTTCTACTCGCTGCTTCTTCTTCTTCTTCTTCTTCTTCTCCTCCTCCTCCTCCCTACCCATCACTCTCAAGAGGAGGCGTTGATTTTCTTTTCTTCCAGAGCGGAAGCTATCTTATCATATGTAACAGTACATGGTAACATCAACAAAAACAATAATGACAATAATAATAACAACAACAACAATAATAATAACAACAACAATAATAATAACAAATAATAATGAAAAATAACAATAATAATAATAATAATAAATGACAATAACAATGATAATAATAATGATAATTAATAAGAATTATAATAATTAATAAAAATTATAATGATAATAAAAATAATAACGACAATAATAATTATTATAATAATGATAATAGCAATAATAATAATAATAATAATAATAATAATAATAATAATAATAACAGTAGTAATTATCAACATTATGTATCTGCTCTACATATTAAATTACCTTTGAGTTGTATACATTAATAGCATATGGCCATACAGACTTGTCTATTATGACATTTCATAAACATGCAAATGTAATCATGCTTAAACGTGTTTCAACTTGTTCGAGCCATCACAGACCTACACGCTTACATGTGTGTACACACGCCAACAACCACTTCTGTACGCACACACACGAATACACACAGACATGTGTACATGACCACACACACGTGTATTGAACCACCCATGCACATAAAGACGTAATTACAGTGTCGGAGTTGTAGTGAAACAGTCCTTATGAACTCACAAGCTATTTCAGAGACTTGGCTACGAGCTGTTACCCCCATTAGAAGTCTATGAGAAGCTCAACTTCAGCATACATTAACTTGTACCCAGGTACCTCTTCCCCTCACCCCACACCCACCCCAACCCCCACCCCAACCCCTACACACATGCACACGACTCGGTGGCGCGGTTGGTAGAGTCCCAGACGGACAGTATGGCGGTACCGGCGGTACCTGGTTCGAATCCTGCCCAGGGCTGAAGTTATTTCAGTATCGCTGCGCTTCGGGTCGTTACTCCAACTCTCGTGGGCGGGGAGTTGGGGGGCGTGTGTGCGTGTAAGGTCATAACATTACCCATAGATCGGTCATACAAGCTCTGAGCTCTCTTCCGGGAGGGGAGTAGCTGTCGATCACGAGTCCAACACGTGATCCAAAGACCAAGGTGAAAGACCAAGGTGAGTTTGTTGTCGTGGTTAGCGTCATGACTCACTACAATGCGGGACCGGGTTCGTGCCTCATCTAGAGAGTAAAAGTTCCACAAGCATAAACAGTTAACTTTGAGCAAAGGTGATAGGTGTGCTGTGCGTGTGGTGATATTTGATATCACGGTGTTACTATAACCACACAGATATTGCTAACCCTTATCTAAACGCTCGGGTGATGTGTTTCTTAGAACGTGGATAAGCCCATAGGTCAGCGCATTCGAAAGTCGTATCGGAAGGTCAGTGACTGGCAAGGGGGGGAGGGGGGAAGGGGGAAGGTGGGGAAGGGGGGGGGGAGTCCTCTGACTATCTGCACTGATAATGACCTAACTCGATAAGACGTTGGCTTCACGTAATCTCAGAAATTGTTATCATTGGCGCTGATCTCCTACGACAATGATGACCTGACCTGATACGACGCTGACCTGATACGACCCTGAGGACCTGTCGGACTTCTTGTGGCACGCGCGCGCGCGTGTGTGTGTGTGTGTGTGTGTGTGCGTGTGTGTGTGTGTGTGTGTGTGTGTGTGTGTGTGTGTGTGTTTGTGTGTGTGTGTGTGTGTGATTGACCCGTCGTTATTGGCAGGCATTGGAGGGGTCAGCGTCATGATACAAAACTAATACCAAATATGAGGAACAAAACATACGAAACAGATTAAAGCATTTGTACCTATTCTCTTGAAAAAATTACTTAGGGACAATCTTAAAAGAAATTGACAACATCAGTTTAATATAAGCCTTTAACATTCTACAAGAAATTCATATCAATCTAATATAAGAATTTAACATTCTAAAAAAAATTATAACACCAATCTAATATAAGCATTTAACATTCTAAAAGAAATTGATAACATCAATCCAAGCCTTTAACATTCTAAAAGAAATTGATAACATCAATCTAAGCTTTTAACATTCTCAAAGAAATTGATAACATCAAAGTTGAAAATATTTTTCACATTAAATATCACCAGGATGATAAACAATGGCTACCAGGACACAGATTTCGACTAGTAGTAGATAAAAACAATTTTGCCCACCGCTTCGTCGATGAATGAACAATTTGAAGTTTCAAAAGTTCGATTTTTTTTTCTTTTTCATCCGACCACCAGGAACGAAATATCTTTTGTCTGCATGCTTTAGCATCGGAACTCATTATAACACACACACACACACACACACACACACACACGCACACGCACATGCGCACGAGTGTACACACTAAAGTAGGCATTGTCAGGACACAATGACCCTGGATCAACCTTTGTAAAACTAGATGACTTCACACATTTTCATTAGATAATCAAATACAAATGGCGACTTACTGAGACATGCACAACAAGACAGAGTCCGCAAACTTAATTGCGTACCCGAACAATACGTTCAACAGCAAAATCGCAAACACAAACACACTACGCTTATTCATCCGTTTCCTTACATCACCTGTGGACACACAAACACCGAGAAACACGCAACCGTAAAAGTGTATACATGTACACATTAAAAAACGTAAATGCTTTAAGATACACGATGCGAATATAAATGTATCTGAAAAATTTACAGATACAATAGGAAAGGGTATATTTTTCGACAAAACTATATTAACGCGACAAAAACTCATGTCTGATACAATATGGGTCAGGAACGATTGTCCGCGCCAATAGACAAATTAATACTGACAACAGACGATTTCATTCACGTGTTTGTGATGCCCTTTTCAGAAGCAATGTGGTTAAAAAACAAAGAAAATTACAACGAAGAAAACTCACTGGAATGTACGACACTTCGGTTGATAAACCTGTACCTTGCATCCTGCATAAATCGTCCGTAATGATCAGCCAGACTATAAATAAAACTATTTACATATTTTGGTGTTTAAAACGTATGTTTGTCGTATCTATGTCTGTTTTGCGGCGTTCTAACTTGCCCGTTTGTTTGTCTTACTGAATGCCTTTCTTCTCTCTCTCTCTCTCTCTCTCTCTCTCTCTCTCTCTCTCTCTCTCTCTCTCTCTCCATCTTCTCTACTCTCTCCTCCTACTCGAGCTAGTTTTTCCCATGGGATAGAGAGAAATTATTAAAAAGACAAACTTTAAAATCTGGGCACAAAAATCCTTGCAGTTGCAAATCACGAGCGGCAGAATTAAATGAAGCCTCGCTTGTATTAACATTTACTTAATTGTAATGCACAGTAAATAACTACACACGTGGGGTCTGTTCCCTTTGACTGTATTTATCAAACTTGACTTTAAATCCGCTTAGATTTCTTGTACTATATAATCTTCTGGTCTGTTTCGCAAATTGACGCAAGTTTGCAGAAAGCTGTGTTTCTTGATATTCTTAGAGGACCTTTTTCTTTTTTTTCTTTCTTTTTCATATTTTCCATGATCATTCTCTCACTCAAAACTTATTTTTCTGTCAATTTTACCCACTCCTTTCAATGATCTAAACACAGCACGTCATTCATCCCTCTTCTTTCTTCTAATACATTTAGGTACAAAACCTCATTTATCAGTTCACGAAAACAACATCCATTTACTTACAACATAACCTCGCACCTCAGACGACATGACGTCACAGTAACCAGCTGATCACTCCACGTACCTGAGGACAGAAAATAACCTTAATGAATGAATGAATTACAATATTTCACTAAGATAAAAGAGATATATAGAAAATGGGTGAACAAATGAAATGCATACGCCACTACACACAATATGCACTGACGCGTGCGTGTATATAACTGTACATGCATACATACAAAGAGTTGCTACTGAGGCCTACCGTTCTCGAGGCGAGTGGAGAGTGATGACTTTAAGCCCTATAATTACTCCTTAACGGGGATAAAGGGTGGGAAGATAGTGATAATAAAATGTATGAGGTATTCCACCAAGCTCAAAGAAACTAAAGTTCTACCGAACTGCATCGGAAGCCTTACCCGGACGAAGAAAGACGCGACAACTCGAAACTGCAAATCAGAAGCGGCCCCCACTAGACGACTGAAGGGCATTGGGAATGCTCATCGCAACCGTCGAAAGACGGAGACGAAGAAGACTTTCCGAACGACTGGGGAGACAAAGATTACGCGGAAGGAAGCCACAAAGAAGACCTACACAAGAACACTGCTTATGGACCCTGTTCCGGAGGCTTCCGCCCTTGAGGTCAAAGGCCTCACGGTCAAAGAACTCGAAGTCAAAGAACTCCTCAAGACGCTAACACGTGACCACATGGGAAAGCCGGACGGTTGCGTCTCGAGTCCAAGATAGGTTCCAAGTCTGTGGCTTGACATTTATCAACCACAATACACTTTAATTCTAAGCCATCAACATGGAGAGAGACTCGAGGAGGCCAACATGCAGAAATTGAAACGTGGTACGGCCAAGGACTCGAACCTGGGATAGCACGTGACAAGTGTTAGTGACTTAGCCGGTTGCGCCATCAAGAGAGACATACAAGGAGATGGGTGCCCCTGTGGCAGTGGTTCCTAAACTGTGGGGTAAATTACCCCCCTGGGGATAATTTAACAAAATTTCGGGGGTAATGGAGGGGTAATAAAATAAAAAAGTTAAGAATTCTGAAGATCAAGAAGCCATGAATTCCTCAACTAGCTTCAAATCATGCAACTCCATCCCCACTGATGTTCTTGATATCTTTGGCAATAGTCATTTGAGATGAACAATGTTCAAATGCAATAAATAAAAGAAAATATCTCTAGCGTTTTAATTTAGCCATATATATCAATAATGAGAAATGTAGTAACACATTTGTAAACCACAACTAACACCACAGTCGGACGAAAGAAAGAGTTGAGTAAGCGAAACTATACATTTCGACTGCTAACTGCAACCCTCTTCAGTAGTACTACTGAAGAGGATTGCAGTTAGCAATCGGAATATATAGTTTCGTCCAACTGTGGTGTTAGTTGTGATATATATCAATGCTGACAACATTTTGTGAAAGTGGTAACATGCTTAATGTGGCAAGGTAAATTGGGTAACAAGCTGAAGAAGTTTGAGAACTACTGCCCTGTGGATAACAACGCTGCAGGAAAGAAGGGAAAGTGTGGTGATGTTGGTACACTGAAGAAATACCGGTTCGATACAGTAATGACAAGAAAGTTAATAGACAAAGAAGAATACGCACTTCGCTAATTGGGAATGTCGATCTATCTCTCTCTTCTCACTGCTATTATTGGTACCAAGTTTCAGGCAATCACTGTGATTTAGCCTCGCCGTTTTTCGCTGCCGAAACGCTGCATCACAAAAAAAAAACAAAAAAAAACAAGTTGAGAGAGAGAGAGAGAGAGAGAGAGAGAGAGAGAGAGAGAGAGAGAGAGAGAGAGGGAGAGAGAGAGAGAGGGAGAGAGAGAGAGAGGGAGAGAGAGGGGGGAGGAGAGAGAGGGGGGAGGAGAGAGGGGGAGGAGATTGGGGGAGGGAAAGAGAAAGAGGGAGAAATAGAAAGAGAGAGTGAAAGAGAATGAGAGAGATAGGGGAAAGAGAGAGGGGGAAGATAGAGCGGGAAAGAGAAAGAGATAGAAAAATGATGAAAGAGAATGAGGGAGAAAGAGAAAGAGAATGAGAGAAAGAGAATGAGAGAAAGAGAGAGGGAGAGAGAGAGATTTGTTCCCATAAACAGGAACAAGACGTCCGTCCGTGGTCACAGGGAGCCTTGAACGAACCTTATGACCCGCAGGAAGGAGGTGCTGGGAGGGACACGGGGGGGAGGGGAAGGAGGGGAAGGGGGGGAAGGGGAGAAGGATATCTCCTACTTGAGTATGTATTACTTCTTGACGGGAGAAAGAACTCTTGATGGACAGTCTGGTGTCGGGAAACCCCGTTTGGATAATTTGGTTTATTCCGAGTTCTTTCTCTTTCTCGTTCCTCTTTTATTCAACATGGGGTCATCCAGTTATTTTATTTGTTTTCTTTTATTATTTTTTAAAGAAACCCATTGCACAACACCCCATATCTATTGGCATCATTTTTTAAGTAAATTCATTAACACTGGCCTTGTCTAGTGAATACCATTTATCTCAGAAAGACATTTAGATTTTTTTTTTTTTCGATGTTGAAAGCAAAGGAGAGGTTATGCTCTTAAAACTTGAACCATTGGTAATAATAATACATACATACATATACCAAAGGCTCGTTTCCCCCTTACACGGGAGGTAGCCAAAAGACAATAATAATATTGCCAAAATATTTTTGTTTTGTTTTTATTTTGTCATGAGAGC
>NC_134819.1:22043580-22068580 GCF_046742065.1 Oratosquilla oratoria
TACGTATATGAAATTAAATAAAAAATAAAAAGTGCATTAGCTTATCTCACTTGTTCTCGCGGAACCCTTAGGGACCTTTTGCGGAACCTTAGGGTTCCAGGGAACCCTAAGGTTAAGAAACGCATCTGTAGTCCACCAGTTCTCCAACAGTGATACGCATAACCCAAGGATTTATATTCCAGGGGTTAAACCAATAGCTCTCTTTTCGTAAACAATCACTTAATACTTTAAAACCATAATTCTTATCCCATTCTTCAACCGATCCTAATCTCTCTGGGGCCCCGGTTCTTCCAGCCACCAACCTTCATGCAACTCTTTTTCCAAAGCAAGAACCATGCATATGGCTACCTCATCTTGAGACTCCCCTCTTCAAAGCTTCTGTTCTGGTTAACCTCAAACTATTCTTGTTAAAGAGCGATTCTTCGATTCTAGGCCCGAGAACAAAAAGGGCCAATGCCACAAAATGACCCTTTTGGGATAAGCCTTCCAGGGAACTGGAATTGGGATAAGCCTTCCAGGGAACTGGAATTACAAGTTTCTGACTTATCATTGACTTTGGCTCAGAACAGAGTGCTGGTGTGGTGACTTCCCAATCACGCCAAAGACTTTGGCCGTTATAGCATTGACAATTACGTGTAATTCCAGTTCCCTGGTAGGCTTATCTCAAAAGGACCATTTTTTGACATTGGACCTTGTTGTTCTCGCAACCTCAAAGAACTCCTCTGAGGTTATGGAACTTTTCAGAACCAAAACTCTGACTGACGCCAGTTCACTTTACCAAGTGAAGGATACGGACTGTTGGGATTATTCCCATTCCCAATTAACCCCCAATTCCATCCTAACTAGCTACAAGCGACCTTAAGACGCATTCTCCAACGATTGGCCTGTGTTCCAAGGCCGGCCGGCGTTGGAGGCAAGGCCACTGTACTTAAGAAATTCCACGACCGTCATATAACATCGTAACCCCTTAATTATAGAGACACGAGGGAACCAGACGGGTTTAGAGTGTAAGGCTACGGACGCACGAGAGGCTGTTTAGCCGCTCAACCGCTGCGGCTGTTTAGCCGTTTTTATAGAACACACTACTTTTAATGGAATTGCGCGCATTATTTACTTAACCGCTAATGCGCGCAATTCCATTAAAAGTAGTGTGTTCTATAAAAACGGCTAAACAGCCGCAGCGGTTGAGCGGTTAAACAGCCTCTCGTGCGTCCGTAGCCTCAGTAGAACGATGTAAACCCGGTCCGCGCTAGCTCCCATACTGTACACTCCCTTCCATTTACCGGAATCTTCGTCTTCCGCAACGCTGCTGAAGAAGAAGAAGAAGAAGAAGAAGAAGAAGAAGAAGAAGAAGAAGAAGAAGAAGAAGAAGAAGAAGAAGAAGAAGAAGAAGAAGAAGAAGAAGAAGAAGAAGAAGAAGAAGAAGAAGAAGAAGAAGAAGAAGAAGAAGAAGAAGAAGAAGAAGAAGAAGAAGAAGAAGAAGAAGAAGAAGAAGAAGAAAAGAAGAAAAGAAGAAGAAGAAGAAGAAGAAACGTAGGATCAAATGAAGAAACGTTACCCCAGACTTCGACAGGGTGACAATTCTTCATGTGGGCTATCCTAGGGTGACAATTCTTCATGTGGTCCATCCTGGGTTTACGATTCTTCGGTTGATAAGAATAAGCATAATCCTCATTCAACCTAACCTAATCTTTATTCCACTGTTGATATTCGGCGTACTGGGGTGACAATTCTTCAGGTGGGATCTCATGGGGTGACAATTCTTCAGGTGGGATCTCATGGGGTGACAATTCTTCAGGTGGGATCTCATGGGGTGACAATTCTTCAGGTGGGATCTCATGGGGTGACAATTCTTCAGGTGGGATCTCATGGGGTGACAATTCTTCAGGTAGGATCTCATGGGGTGACAATTCTTCAGGTGGGATCTCATGGGGTGACGATTCTTCAGGTCTCATTGGGTGACGAATCTTCATGTGGGCGTACTGGGGTGACGATTCTTCATGCGAGCCAAAACGTATTTTCCTTTGGAGTCCCACGTTTACGCTATGAATAAGCAAAATGGGTCATCAAAAAAAAATTCATGTCATATATCTAGAACCCAAAGACATAAGACACTTCCCCAAGTCCCAAGAAGAACACGTCAGACACTACAGCAGTTATAAGTGGAGGCAGCTGTATTTACGTCATCCCCAACGCTGATCCCGTCTTCATTTTTAGATCGACTTAACCTCCCGTTGTTTTTCCAATTCTAATTCTTCTATGACGTAATTATTTGGTGATGTAACGTCTCGTTCACTTGTTCGTTGTCAGCAACTGTGTTTACGTCATCCCCATTGCTGATCTCGCCTTCATTTTCAGATCGACTTAACCCCCCCCCCCCCGTTGTTTTTCCCATCTTAATTCCTCCAAGACATTTGCCAGGTACCCTAAGCAATCCGGTCGAATAGTTCCCGGTCTATTTCCACTTCGACAAAACTATGCAAGAGCTCGCCTCTGGCTGCATCCGCTAACCCGAGTCCAGCTCTTGCAAAACCAGCCTTTTTTTTTTATTCTTCCCTACCTCTTTCACAAACGCTTGTCTTTATACACATTAGTCATCGGGATCGGCAAGAATCGGCACTTTTTTTTAGAATCTGCTTTTTTTTTTTTTTTTTTTAAGAACCGGCATCGTCATCGGCAATATTTTGTCTATGACGATGCTGATTAAAATATAATAATAATAATAAATAAATAAATAAATAAAATCTCGCCGAAGCCGATTCACCAAAAAAGTGCCGATTCTTACCAATGTCGATGACGACTATCGGCACACCCCTAATACACATACCCGGGACTGGAAGGATTTCCTGAAGACCTGGATCCTGGAAACCCGTTGGGAGGTCCCTACTGTCTACTCACGAGTGTCTTAATTTTGTTTTTCTATTCTGAACCTCGTCAGACAGTTTCATTCAGCAAATGTGGGGAAACTCAACCATCAATGAGTTAAATGTATCTTCTTCGATACATCTATTTTTGGTCTACACCAGATTATTATATTCACATGAAAAAAAAATCCCTAAAGAAATCGCCAAAGAACTTCAACATATCTGGATTAATCTATCATCGAATGACATCATCTACACTTATGCTATCTATTCCCAAAGTTTATGATCACTGCACGGTAGAGTCAAGACTAAGTTCACATACAATCCTGCTCCTTAGTTGGAGATGTACTGCAACATATGGGATTAGTTTAAAGTTTTGCAATATTTCAATATAACACTCGCTATCACTCACAATGCAACACGGCAAGGGACACGACGAAGGATACGCCATCTATCAGCACACGGGGATACCACGCGACTGTAGTCGCACTTTCGAATCTTGTAGTTTCACCATCTACTTCAAGGGAATGATCGCGTCTCAGACATCGCAATAATGATAAAATAACTTCGTCGTTCTCGACGCCTTCATTCCCTCGAGCTTATCAACTTCAGGTCTTGAGCGCTGAAGCGGAACTCAAGCACAGAACCCTTTTATGAAATGTTTAATTTGTATTCCGGTCGCGGGGTCTCTGGGTTCGTAACCGGTGACGTCTGCGAACTTCCTAGGAGGTCCGCTGGTCTTTTCTAGAGGGTCTGTTAAACGAAAACTAGCTGGGATATTGGCCCAGTAGACTTCATTCACCCTTGAAGCGACCTCAAAGACTCTTAAGAACAGAATAACATAAACCAAGAGACTATGTGGTATTCTTAAAAAAATTCTTTCCTTACATAAATCTTTCCTTATATAAATCTTATATAAATCCTTGGAAGGGAAAGATTTTTTTGGGATACCACTGTATAAATATTAAGGTGGTATTCTTATAAATCCTTTGAAGGGAAAGAATTGTTTTTAAGAATACGACCGTAAGATGGAACTCGCGACCCTCGAGGTGGACGTTTTCCAGATCCAGAAGCTCTGTTCTTTACGAAATTTCGAGGGATCTCAGGCAAATTATGACCCTTATCTCCCGCGCTCTCTTTCATTCTCTCTCTTTCCCTTTCTCTCTCCCTCTCTCTCACCTTCTTTCTCTCTCTCTTTCTCTCCCTCTCTCTTACTCTCTCTCTCACCTTCTTACTCTCTCTCTCTACCTCTTACTCTCTCTTACTCTCACCATATTTCTCTCTCTCACCCTCTTACTCTCTCTCTGTACCTTTCTCTCTCTTTCACCCTCTTACTCTCTCCCTCTCTCTCTTACTCTCTCCCTCTCTCTTTTACTCTCTCTCTCACCCTCTTACTCTCTCTCTCGCCCTCTTTCTTTCTCTCTCTCTCTCTCTCTCTCTCTCTCTCTCTCTCTCTCTCTCTCTCTCTCTCTCTCTCTCTCTCTCCCATCAACACAATTACCACATTTCACCCTAACTACAACACAGAGCTTTGCACTTCCTGGTCCTAATCCATTCAACTCAGAACAACCCGTTAATAACATCAACACCGCCACCTCCTCCCACTCCCCTCCTTCGCCACGAGATTTTCCTTTTCTCTTCCCGACATTCGCTCTTGCATAAGCAATGTCGAGACCGTTCTCGTGACGGGTGCACTGGGTGCGAGATTATCATTACCTGTCGTCGTAAGGTTTCGTCTGTGGCTAAGCATCTCCATGAGAAAGTCCCCCAGCAGTCCTCATTCTTTCTGCATGGAACTGACACCACAGTCTGAAGTAATAAACCACTAACAACCACACCTGGGCGCGTTCCTCGGTGCGTTCCTGAAGCGTTCCTTTTTAGTTTGGCCGCGGTTAGCGCTCCGAAACTATTAGAGCGATATAGGTGCCGGTATAGTATGTAGCCTACCTTTTGGATGTGGCCTACTACGAAATTTTTCTTTGGTATAGTATGTGGCCTACCGGACTTTTATTTCGGCATGAACCTGTGTCTTAAGCTTTAATAGTTTGGGAGCGCTAACCGTGGCCAGACTAAAGCGGAACGCATCTAGGAACGCACCAAGGAACGCACCCAGCTCTAACAACAACAATAATAAATCTTACGTTTCATGAAGGAGTACGTTTCCATATTTCAGATAATCATATCCACCAAACCACATCAACACTGGGAAGAACATGGAGGTCCATAAGGTGCGGTTCGAACCCACGACGATGAGTAGCTGGACAGAAACTTTCAGGTCTCGCATTATCTCGCGTGGTCTCGCCCGGTCTCGCCGAGTACGGGAACGTCCGCGAAATGACCGTTACGGCCGTTTTTAACGGCAAATTACGTGGCAAAACCGACCTTACGGACCCAGATCATCATTCATTATCAACGTTGTGCTCCCGGAAAGGGTAAACAAGCATTAAAGCACAGCCACCTGTGCTCGCCAGCTCGGCCATACAGTAATTAGGGTCCATAGTTTCAGCCGTTACGCTGGTCCACACACGCATACACACATGCTCATAAATGATGCGCACGCACACACGCACACACAAACACGACTCATGGCGCAGTTGGTAGAGCACTGAACTGCCACGATAGTGGCCCGCAGTTCTAGGTTCGAATCCTGCCCAGGGCGAAATTATTTCGGTACCGCTGCGCTTCGAGTCGTTACTTCAGCTCTCGTGGGGGCGGGGAGTTGGGTGTGTGTGCGTGTAAGGTCACAGCATTACCCATAGATCGGTCATGTATGAGCTCTGAGCTCTCTTCCGGGAGGGAAATAGCTGTCGATCACGAGTCCAACACGTGATCCAAAGACCGTGGTGGTGAATCACACACACACACACACACACCTCTCATGGCGCTGTGGTTAGAGCTCTGGCCTGCCACTACGGAGGTCCGGGTTCGACCCTCGCCCGGGGCTGAAATAATTTCAGTATCGCAGCGCTGCAAGTCGTTATTCCAACTCTCGTGGGTGGGGAGTTGGGTGTGTGTGTGTGTGCGTGTAAGGTCATAGCATTATCCATAGATCGGTCATGTATGAGCTCTGAGCTCTCTTCCAGGAGGGAAATAGCTGTCGATCACGAGTCCAACACGTGATCCAAAGACCAAGTGAATACACACACGCACACACACATGCATACACGCACACAAGCATGTGCCCACAAACACACACATCTCATTCTTCATAAGATCACAATAAACTTCAGAGGCAAACTAACTGATAACACGCTGAAGGAGAAGACGACAAATCCGAAATAGACTCAAGAGACCTGAAGAGAAGGGGGGGGAAGGGAAGTCCTTTTAACGAGTATATAGAGAGAGGGGGAGGTAGTAGAGGGGGGGGAATCATCACATCACAGACTGACACAGGCAAGGGTGAAATGATGTTGGATGAATGGCTACGTGGGCGATAAAATTCTATGCGTGAGGGTCCGTGTTTTACTGGGACTTCAGAGTAAAAGAGGATAAAGGACAAATCTTGGATGAGATGCTGGCGCCCTGAAGGCTCAGACGACAGAGAGAAAGGGGGGAAAGAGAGAGGGAGGAAGAGAGAGAGGGGACACAGAGAGAGGGAGGAGAGGGGAGAGAGGGGGACAGATAGGGGAGAGGTGGGAGAGAGGAGAGAGATAGAGGGGGAGAGAGGAGAGAGAGAGGGGGGAAGAGGAGAGAGAGAGAGAGAGAGAGAGAGAGAGAGAGAGAGAGAGAGAGAGAGAGAGAGAGAGAGAGAGAGAGAGAGAGAGAGAGAGGGTGAGAGAGAGAGAGAGGGGAGAGAGACAGAGGGGGGGGGAGAAGGAGGGAGAGGGAGGGAGAGAGAAAGGGTGAGAGAGAGGGAGAGATAGAGAGGAGATAGAGATAGAAAGATAGATTGATAGATAGAGAGACAGAGAGAGAGGGGGGGCGAAGGGGCTGAAATATACGGACACTTGGAGAGGTTCTTCTGGAGCCGAGGGAGGAACCCGGTGAAGGTGTTGTGTTGTGGAGGAAGAGAAACGCGAAGAAACACCCCAAGAGGAGAATTCAACATCGCGAAGATTGAAAACGCTGAAGATCGAGTCTGGACGAAGTCTTGGGGATTGATGCAGAGCAAGAGACGAAAATACCAGAACAGTTTGGGCTTGACGTCACTAACCAGCACTAAAGGAGCAATAATCTAGTTATAACTGAGCCGAATCTTATGGAATTAACTAGAATAAATCCATTAAAGAATATAATCAAGCAGAACGAATTTATCGAAATATTTCTGGCCGCCTCGGTACTGCGAGACTGTCCCCTCCCCACCGTTAGCTGAATTTGTAAACTGAATCAGCGTATCTAGGATGGTCCTTTTACATACATACATATACCAAAGGGTTTTTCCCCCTTATAAGTGAGGTAGCCAAAAACCAAAGACATAAATTCCACTCCCACCCATTCCATCCCCACATACTCCACTCCCATTCACCCCCTTCCCTTCCTCTTATCTTGGCTCCTCCTGGATGACGGGTCATCCCTGCATCTCGCCCACTGACGGCCTCAAGTTGATTAGTTGAGGAACACCTTATATGCAGTTAAAGTCTTCAACTATTCCTTTCCTTGTTTTGTTTACTGTTGTCGAGACAACGCCATCCATCAACAATGAACAAGTGCAGACGACGCGATGTCTGCAATGCTTCCCCCAGTCTCCCGTCTCACTCGAAAATAATGGCGAGGACTTCAAGAAAATGCGGCAACATTAGCAGGAATGTGTGCTCAAATGGCCGCACGGGGGGAGGGGGGGACGACAAAACGTCCAGATTTTGTGAGTCTTCAACACATCCCACGTCGTATTTCCATTTTCGTCCGACTCATTGTACCCTGACAAATCACACCAAATTAACAATTTCATCAAGATCACCATCCAAGTAACGGAGCGTTCACACAGTCAGGATGAACAGGTCTGCAAATATCAGGCCTACCAACTGCAGAATCTCGCCAACTTTACAACTTCATCAAGCTCACAACTCAAGTAACGCAGCGTTCACACAGTCACGATGAACAGGACTACAAATATCAGGCCTACCAACTGCAGAACCTCTCCGACTGGAAGTCGGCCCAATTAGTGAAATGCTTCGCGCCACCACTGGACGTAAACATTTCTCTAAAATACTTTCTTGCCCTCTACTCTCGTCATCCCATTGCATCCTTTATCTCTTATCTCAGCCTCGTAATAGCCGGAGTTTCCTTCCAATGACCCGTTTTCTGTGGACAATAATTACCGAGAGAACCCGGGCACACGCTCATCCCAAGTTTCTTTCTTTTCAAATGTACCCTGAAGGTGAAAAAACGAGAGAGGTTGGAGGGAGTGGAGAGGGATATATATATATATATATATATATATATATATATATATATATATATACTGTATATATATATATATATGTATATATGTATATATATATATATATATATATATATATATATATATTGATTTAAACTATGACAAATATAACCGAAGGCGGAAGTAGTCGAGTAATAATGGAAGAATTTTACTGCCTTAACGTTTCGACCCTTAGGGTCTTTATAACAAAGCTTTGTGATCAAGACCCTGAGGGCCGAAACGTTAAGGCAGTAAAATTCTTTCATTATTCCTCGTATACTTCCTCCGCCTTCAGTTACACACACACACACACACACACACACACACACACACATATATATATATATATATATATATATATATATATATATATATATATATGAATGGAATCGCCATTGACGGCGTATGTCAATCAAATAATCCCGACGGTCACCCCCGGACTCGAACCGGGGCCTTGCATGACGCAGTCAAATGGTTGACTTACGCTGATTTTGTACTGGACAGGATGGTTCATAATAAACCCATTACAACCTTCCCCACTGCCTTCTTCCATACAAAATGCCCCTTTACCTTGTACTTATGCAACTGCCTACCTATTCTATTCACCAGTACATGCGTGACACGTCTAGGGTCAATCTCACAGTTTCATTTTTTCCAAAAGACGTCTGTTGTCAGATAAGACGCGGCCCCGAACTTTGGGAGTTGGTGTTCCTCTCTAAAGGCTAAATGGTTCTTCAAGACCCCAAGTCCAGGATGGTAGACTTCGGGTAATCTATTTTGGCTAACGCAAGTCGGTTTTGTATTCAGATTTGAGGAACCCGAAGAGTCGATGGGTCTCTGAAATTTCCTTTTTATTTCTCTCCCTCTCTCTTTCTCTCTCTCTCTCCTTTCTCTTTCTCTTCTTTCTCTTCGGCCTGAGAAATTAATTCAGCTGAGTGGAAATTCTCCGTCATTTAAGGATTAGGTCCAATCTCGATTATCCAGTAGACTTCGCCAATTGGTCTTACATAACTACTGGAAGCGGTCATGAGATTCTCAGCCAAGAGGAATTCTCCCGCCGTTCCAGGGTCAACGGTCATAACGAACTTCGAAACGCACCTGAATTCACCGCTTCCCAACCTGAGGTGCTGAAATCAACTATAGATGCTGGGAAGTGATACACACAAAAATCCCATTGATATATGTATCATTAATTACCCAGTAGTGCCTATTTGACTTTTTCCATGTTATTTTATTTTTCTAGGGTGTTCTTGTTTCTTCTACAGAACAACATTGTCAATTTGTTTCAGTTCTAAGGAATCAAGAAAATAAATCATCAAGCAGTATACTTCACTTTCTTTTATCCTTCTTATAACAAGATAGGGGTGCTGGACTGTTTAGACATGACAATAGGGGGTGCTATGGTCGGAAAAGTTTGGGAAACGCTGTCTTAATTCGGTAGGGGACATACGCTACATCAGAACACTAAATTACCCCCAGGATAAATAGCCGAGATAAAGAACACTAACAAGAAGTTATTCCAAGCCCTGTTCTGGACCAATCTATCCTTCGCAGTTGCGTAGTGTTTTTCTAATTTCCATTTCCTTTGTTCCGATAACGAAGAACTTGAGGGGGAGACGGAGAGAGACTGTTCAATAGAAGACAAAAATTGTGTCCCCTTTCCGAGTTTTAACTTGGCAAACAGAACATCTATATCTTCATTTGCTTGTCAATTCATCTCGTAAATGAAGACAGAACAATGGCAAAGTTTACTAAATCCAGTCACGGCAACGCGTCTTTTGTCTTCCCCATGTCCTGAGCTATGTACACACGAGAAAATATATAACGAAAAATCTCTTGCTTATGTGTTCCATAATCATATATACACCAAAAGCATATAATTCAACTGACAATGCTTACGCGAATAAAACGCATATTTCACAGCAAGACAACCCGAATATTACATGGGGCAGTGAACTGAAAGCATAAACCAATACTTTCCCAGGCCAATGCAGCGCAGTAAAGGCCTCGCCACCTATTAAATGAAGGCGAAAATGACACTAACAGTCCCCCACTGCGGTCGCCGAACATTCTTCAACGTCAACATCGAAGCCAAGAAGCCATGAACACGTGTTACACCGGTAAATACATAAAGTGGCTGGCACCTACTCCCTGTCTGGTTGAGGGCTCCTCTTTTTCCCCCGCACGACTGAAGACACTTCCACCATGGCCCCAATTTGGGTATAGCCAAAGTGTGTGTGTGTGTGTGTGTGTCCGTTCTCGTGTCCTGAAGATTCACTTGCACACATGCATATACATGTACACGAATAAAAACACACAGGCGCACACAGGCGCGCGCGCACACACACACACACACACACACACACACACACACACACACACACACACAGCCAAATTGTGTTCAAACTCTGGGACTTAGGCTGAAACACACACAAACGCGCGCGCACACACACACGCACTAAGAAAAAAATTCCGCGAATTTGTTAATGGCCTCTCGTTCAGGTAATGTTCAATTCCCCATCCTCACTCCTACTACAACTGTCATTTCCACAGCTATCACCAGCACCATTATCCCCTGCACCACTTGTGCTATTGCACCATTACCTTTTCCTTTCTCTTCCGGTAACTGAGGACTAAAAAGACGGGTCCCCGTGCGCACGCGGTACATTTTGACCCGACGCCCGCTCAGTAGCTTCAGTTATCCTCCGGATCCGAGCGCGGCGAGGAAAGGGCGACGGAACTACGTTCTCGCAGAAGTCTTCGAACTCCTCACTTCGGTGTCGTGTAACACAGTTTTTCTTTTTTGACTGCCGCCCGACGATTTTATCAAAGTGGGCGGAGACGGGGACGTTATCATTTTCACGGTGCCAATACTTATCTCAATAAACGCCTCGACTCTGCTGAGGTTCTCAATATTCTATAAAGCCAGACGATTCTGTTACTCCTGAAGGATATTCATGACGTGCCTGCCGCCAAGCGATTTTATTCAGCCGAGGGAGGCGGGTGGAACCTCTCAAGGACTGTACAGGATTAAAGACTCTCTTGATTAATCCTTGGAGTACTTCTCTCGACGCAAGGCTCTATTCTTCCTGTCGCCTGGGGATTTCATTCAGCTGAAGGAGGAACCCCCCATCCCGGATAGTCAAGGGTTCGTGTACTGTGACGGACTCGAACCCAGGAGCTTTTAGCTCAACGCCGGCGGTCGAGTCCTCTATCCATTACCGCGCAGTCATCCAGCCAGCCCTTCCCCTCTCAACTCCCGAAGATAAAGTCCCGTAAAGTCGAAATTAAGCCGTCCAGAGCTGCTCCTCTCGACCTTATCCCCGAGTCTCATGTAATTCAAATGCGCAGCACCACTGTAATCCTGCTTGGAATTCTCAGATCCTACTATCAGCTCATTCGCTATGGTGGCAGACCTTAATAATATTATTAAGCTGTAGACCACGACGATGGTTCACTCTTTTCCAATGTGCCGTCAGGCGATTTTATTCGTCTGTAGGGTGGGGGAGGGTACAGTGGACAAATGACCCACAACTTTAGTCCTTCCAGTTATCCAGATGTCCGTCCGCCGGTGAACACATGTCCTGTATGAGCGCTGCGGACATTTGCTCCCCATCTTCCTTATCCATCCCTAGAGTTCACTGACCTCCCCCTGTCCCCTAGGCTCCTTCTATAAGCTCTCAGAGCTTTGTATTCCACGACTGTGCACCTGATAAAGCTATAACAAGCGAGGCGTTGTGCTAAGAGAGTCTTCACTTGGTGTTCTTATGTTGATAGGAGGGAACGTCCCAATGCGGATTTCAAGCCATCTCCGTTCTCCCGTAGACGATGGCCATCGTTCTTATATATTCTTCTGGCTCCTGTCAGGTGATTTTATTCAATTAAAAGACGCCCCCCCAACCCTCCACTATTGGTTCATACGAAGGACTAGTGACTTTCTTTTTTCCTATATTTTAATATCTATTATTATTATTATTACCATTATTTTAGGGGGTGGGCCGGGGATGATCTGAGTGTGTCTGTGTGTGTGTGTGTGTAGGTGTGTGTGTGTGTGTGTGTGTGTGTGTGTGTGTGTGTGTGTGTGTGTGTGTGTGCGTGTGTGTGTGTGTGTGTGTGTGTAGGTGTGTGAATATTTTTTTCGACTTTACATTCGACGAGTTTATTCAGGGGGAAACGGTGGGAATAGACTGTTAAGATAACAACTACAAATCCCAAGATTCTTCTCGTTATTGGGTCTCCTAACAACCCGGAAGTGTCTACATACTTTCAAGTTTTAGACTTCTAATAGAGAAATATATATGCAGTTCTATTCCCAAAGCATTACAAGCGCGTACACACACACACACACACACACACACACACACACACACACACACACACACAAAATTTGTGGCGCAGTTGGTACAGTTCCTGGCTGCCACTACGGAGGTCAGGGTTCGAATCCCGCCCAGGGCTGAACTATTTTCAGTCTCGCTGCGCTGCGAGTCGTTACTCCAACTCTCGTGGGTGGGTACTTGGGTGTGTGTGTGTGCGTGTAAAGTCACAGTATTACCCATAGGTCGGTCATACACGAGCTCTGAGCTCTCTTCCGGGAGGGTAGTAAGTGTCGATCACGAGTCCAGCACGTGATCCATAGACCATGGTGACTCACACACACACAGTCCATCGAAAAGTGTTCTACGAATGATATTTTCACAACAATCTTCAAAATCGTCACCATCACAATCCTACAAACCATCTTCAACAACAATTCTCTATTTTTATATTTCTTGTTTTCGTCCATAGTTGCCCACCCCGTGTCCTCTCTAATTCTTCCATTCATGTTTTTCCATCAATCTTCTTTTCTATCGTCTTTATCTCCCTCACTCTTTTTCCATATCTGTTCTCTTTATTTCCACATTTTTATATCCTTTCCCTTTCCCGTTATTCTTACTTCTACCCTTCCTTCTTTTCCTCTCTATTTTCTCTATCTCTATTTTTCTGTCCATCTTTTCTATTCCCCTCTCATTCTTTTCCCTCCATCTCTTTTCTCTCTTCCTCTTCTTTTTTCCTCGTCCTTTACTCTTTCTCTCACCCTCTCATTCTTTTCCTTCCATCTCTTTTCCCTCTCTTATTTTTTCTCGTCCTTTACTCTCTTTTTCGCCATTGCCCAACACCACCCTGTCTGTCTGTCTCTCTAAGTGTCTGTCTCTCTCTTTCTCTCTGAGTGTCTGTCTGTCTGTCTCTCTGAGTGTCTGTCTGTCTGTCTCTCTGAGTGTCTGTCTGTCTGTCTCTCCGAGTGTCTGTCTCACTTTCTCTCTGAATGTCTGTCTGTCTGTCTCTCTTTCTCTCTGAGTGTCTGTCTGCCTGTCTCTCTGAGCGTCTGTCTCTCTGTCTCTCTGAGTGTCTGTCTGTCTGTCTCTCTGAGTGTCTGTCTGTCTGTCTGTCTAGTTTTCCTCGCCATTAATTTTTCCTTTCTGGCTGCAGCCTCCCTCTCAAGACACGCCACCTGGGAACAACATCACCATCTGAGTGGCACCGGAATGCAGCCAGCTGGCTTCATTGAGGCAACGAGCCAATCAAATGGGCCGGAAAGAGAAAAGAGGAAACGAGAGGAAAAGAGAGAGAGAGAGAGAGAGAGAGAGAGAGAGAGAGAGAGATGGGGAGGGATAGAGGGAGGGAGGGATATAGGGAGGGAGGGAGGGAGGGAGGGAGGGAGGGAGAGAGAGAGAGAGAGAAAGAGAGAGAGAGAGAGAGAGAGAGAGAGAGAGAGAGAGAGAGAGAGAGAGAGAGGGAGAGGGAGGGAGAGGGAGAAAGAGAGAGGGAGAGAGAAAGACAGAGAAAGAAAGAGGGGGAGAGACAGACAGACAGAGACAGAGAGATAGGGAGAGAGAAGTAAGTACAAAATGAGATTTAATATAAGTATAATGAGAGAGAGGAGGGAAAGAAAAAAGAGGAGTATAAATGGAAGAGATGAAGAGAGGAAAGAATAAAGAGGATGATTGTTTTGTTAATAAGCAGGTTATCCGAGTCGGAATCAGGATGGCTGGTTCATTCCTGGTGTGATATATCGTAGCACTGTATTGACATGTAAGATACGAGGTCTGCGTTGAGCAGGGGCACTGATGTCTTTCACGAGAATAGAAGAAATATAGGAGACCAAAAACGCGGTGGACGAGGAAAAACAGCGAAAACTAAATAATCCCAAATAATTCCAACGCTCATTCATGTCGGACAAAAATGCGAGAACAATTTTACTTTTTTTTTGGGGGGGGGCCACAAATATCAGCAGCGATTCTAAAATTCCTCATATTCATCACACTTATTTTTGGGTTTTCTTAGCCTACCACATGAATCTCTGTCCCCTTTCCTCCTCTTCCTCCTCCCCTCATCCATAATCATTTATCATTTAACCCTGTTCGACACACACACACACACACACACACACACACACATATATATATATATATATATATATATATGATATTAATGACCCACTTTCGGAGAAGAATAGGCGAAAGTAAAAAGATCCTTATATTTCGATCACTATCTGTGATCCTCTTCAGCAAATATAATATATATATATATATATATAATATATACACATTATATACATATATAATGAATTATATATATATATATATATATATATATATATACATATATATGCAATAAAACACTAGAAACTTGTGTACATATATGTGGGAGTAACTACCAGGAAAGATAAACAAACGAAGCAGAGCTTTAGTATATTTACAACTTCGGTGTTAACACATTCCCTCTTTGTAATAGCAATGATGATGCAAATATACGAAAACGCTCTGCTTCGTTAGTTTATCTTTTCTGGTAGTTACTCACACACACACACACACACACACACACACACACACACACACACACACACACACACACACACACACACATACAGCATTACCCATAGATCGGTCATACGAGCTCTGAGCTCTCTTCCGGAAGGGAAATAGCTGTCGATCACGAGTCCAACACGTGATCCAAAGGCCAAGGTGAAAGACCAAGGTGAATCACACCCTGAAGATGTCTAAACAGACGAAAGCGCTCGGTCATCATTTTATTACTTTCCTTTGTTTTTCTGCATATCTAGGATCACGAGTTCATGTGATTTCTCATGCATATATACATATATATATATATATATATATATATATATATATATATATATATAAATGACAATCAAGACTTATAAGAAAGTGGCTAAGTCAAAACACACCAAAAGACCAACTCAGCCACTCAGCCTTCCTATCTCAGCAACACACACACCTACATCACATAAAACGAACCTCCCTCCAACCTACAACACCTGTGTCACACCACCAGCATTTTGTACTCTAAACATTCGTTCTCCTCCTCTTTGCTCTCTTCACCCCTCTCTCTCTCTCTCTCTCTCTCTCCTTCTCTCTCTCTTTCTCTCAGAAACAAACACACACACACATTCGAGCATGTATGAATAAGTTTTCTACCTTTCATAAATTCACTTTTCTTAACATTATCTTCTTAATACTCAACCGTAGCGACAACAGGCGACTTTATTCAGCCAAGCGAAACTCCCCATCAACCTGACCAACCCTTTCACTGTCAACGTTAACATGTATGTCATATGGCCGCCGCCAGGCGATTTTATTCCACCGACCAACCCTTTCACTGTCAACGTTAACATGTATGTCATATGGCTGCCGCCAGGCGATTTTATTCCACCGAAACAGACCGTTCCACAGGGCCATTGCCTCCATAATCACTCCACTACAGAACCTCCCACCTCCTCCTCCACTTCTCCCACATAAATTGACCCCATTATGAAATTAGTCCCCCAGAACATCCCCTTCATTACCCTACACCTTATTCACACCAAACTTCATATTCCTACCATCTGCTTCCCCTTCCTGCCCCTTTCCCCTACCCACAACGTCCTCCTCCTCCTACTCTTTCCCCTCCCTTCTCCTCCTCCTCTTTCTCCTCTTCCCCTTCCTTCTCCTCCTCCTCCTCTTTCCCCTCCCTTCTCCTCTTCCTCTTTCCCCTCCCTTATCCTCCTCCTCTTCCCCCTCCCTTCTCCTCCTCCTCATCTTCCCCTCCCGTCTCCTCCTCCTCCTCCTCCTTTTCCCCCTCCTTTCTCCTTCTCCTCCTCCTTTTTCCCCTCCTTTCTCCTCCTCTCCTTTTCCCCTCCCTTCTCCCCCTCCCCCTCTTCCTCTTCCCCTTCCCTTCTCCCCATCAACCCTCCTCTACTATTCCTCTCCTTTCCCCCTGCCCACCTTTTGCCCAATTGCCTTCCTCTCCTTTCCCTCCTCCTCCTCCTCCTCGGTTTCCTCCTCCTTCCCCTCGACACGATCAATCACTTCTATCCCCGAACACGCTCCCCATCCCTCTTGCTCATCTCCCCCTTTCTTCCCCTCTTGACGTCTCCCCCCATAAATCCTCTTCTCTCTGTCTCCATCCATACCTGACTCCTTCCCGTACAGTTGGAGAAATAATTTCCACAACACTTTCTGGTATTTGGCCGTCTAGGTGTCTGCTAAAAAAAAATATATATATATATATATATAAATTTGCCATGAATGAGAAGAGTCTGTCTGTTGGTCTTTCCTGTTACCATGACAACCATCGATGTGTGTTTTTTCGTTGTGTGAATAATAATAATAATAACCATATTTGCACAGCGTTTGACTAACTTACCTTCCAGTCTGGACTCCACCAACCTGGATCTCGACTTGTTCAATCCAAAAGTCAAATCACTGTGAGTAAAACCACTTTAGGTTACTCATAACACATCCAATAAGGAGTGAGTCAGGGCGCACGTTACTCAGAAAATATAAAGCTATTATACGTCCAGTTCCTTCAAGAATAAAGTTGTCACGGATATGGGCAGAATCATCCGGAACCTGCTAGAATAAAGTGTAAAAAGGGGTTCACGATATGCAAGAGGTTCATTGCTGATGAGTCTTCCAGAGATGAATAAAATCGTCAGTTCGTAGCCAGAACAAGGGATTAACTGCCGATTTCTCCTCTAATCCACGAGAAAGAAAAATAAAGGCGAAAGTTTGTTTGTCTGTTAGAAAACGGTCACCCTTTTTCACCGGATCTTAATCGAACTTGCCTCAGAGGTCTGTCTGCAACCCAGAATGATGCAAGAATCAAGAACACCCGGGTCTTGGGGTGGCTCCGGGGTCAAGTCTGAAGTAGGGTACGTTTGAGACCCGAGCTATGCTGGGTATCTTTTCTGGTCACAGATAAGAGGTATCTATCCCTATGATATGTAGAAAGAAGAAAAAAAAAAAGAAAAAAAGAAGAAAGAGAGAAAAAATAAGAGGAAGAATAAGAACAAGAAAAGGAAGATGAAGAAGAAGAATATAAAGAAGAAAAAGAAGAAGTTGAGGAAGAAGAAGAAGAAGAAGAGGAGAAACAGAAGAAGAAGAGGAGGAAACAGAAGAAGAAGAAGAAGAAAAATAAGAAGAATAGGAAGAAGATGAAGAAGGAGAAGAAGAATGAAACACAGGATACAGTACGAAATACGTGGCAGGAAGGTTTGTGGTGGGATGAGGGCGTGGAACTGGCGTTGGGAGATTCAGGGACACCTAGACAGGCGTATCTCATTTGTGGCCTGGTTTTTCATCAGGAGACGGAAAGGCGAGGATACCGGGGGAGGGGCAGGGGTGGGGGTCACGTTGATTAAATCATTAGTACAATCAACAACAAATGGATCGTATACAAATGCTAAATAAATCCACACATTTACTTTTATGCTGCTTTAACTTGAACACGTACTTTTGATACATATGTGCACATTTATGTCTCGAAAAATCTGTGTGTATTCACCTCGGATCTGCTGCAGTCTCTGTCGAGACAGCCAGACACCACCCTACGGCAGTGAGCTCAGAGCTCATTATTTGCCGATCTCTGGGTAGGTCTGAGACCACTCACACACCACACACCGGGACAGCAAGGTCACAACTCCTTGCTAACGCCCCGTGCCTACTCACTGCTAGGTGAACAGGGGTTACACGTGAGAGGAGACAAACCCAAATTATCTCCGCCCGGCCGGGGAGTCAAACCCCGGTTCTCCGGCTTGTGAGGCCAGTGCTTTACCAATCCGCCACCGAGCCGTGTGTGTGTGTGTGTGTGTGTGTGTGTGTGTGTGTGTGTGTGTGCGCGCGCGTGTGTACAAAACACCAAAGCCACGTATGACCCATAACAAGCACGCACATACGCGCACACATAAATCCACACGTCAAGGTTAACGGATTTGTGGTGCGGCAAATAAATACTTATTCACGTGAGGAACATTTGTGCTCGTGTTTACCCAAGGCTACGTGTGTGCATCCACCTAACTAGAGTTACCAACCTTAATGTGAAGGAAAAGAAATTCGTGATTAACTCTCATATACAAGAAAATAACGACACTCGTGAGGTATCGTTTTCTTTATGGACATTTGTCAAGCTTGGCTCTAAATTATCTAATTTGAATATTTAATTTTCTAAATTATCCCTAAAAGCTGAGTCATCTCTCTCTCTCTCTAATCTGTGTGTGTGTGTGTGTGTGTGTATGTGTGTGTGTGTGTGTGTGTGTATGTATTTCTGTGTGTACTATTATGATCAGACATTTTTCTGCGATCTGTAAGATTTCATTATATATCACATGGAGATAAGAAATATCCTGTTTGGTTTCTACAGATTCATACTGATATGCATCACTGAACAAGGACACGATTATAAACCTCAGTAAATTAAAAAAAAACATTTTATTTAGTCTTTTATATTCTTAGCGTCGTCAATGACGACAATATTATATCAAAACACCTTTGTTGTTGGTGCGTTCTTCCTCGATCTTTTATTATTATTATTATTATTATTATTTTGCCAATATCACCATCATTATTATTATTACTAATATTACTGTTATTGTTATTTTGTTGGATTAGCCGTTACACACATAGCGTGGGGGCTGGGCATGGGAGAGGAACAGTCCCCATTACTCTCACACGCGCCGTCCCTTTCCAATCTTTCCCGCCATTCCCCTGCCAAGCTTACACCTTCCCGCCTCCCCAACGCTTGCCCGTTCGTCCCCTCACAGAACACACCATTCCAGTCGCCTACACATTATTTTCTCTCTCTCGCCAACATGCGATGCAATTATTTCAACCCTTAATTATCCTTTCAACAAGCACAGAGGAGAATGTAACACGACACCAAGATATGTCCAGTTCCCTGATAGTAACCTACTCGAGTCGAGCAGTCGTACTTGATTCAAAACTCTGCGAACGAACGAAGGGACATTTCGGTTGGCAGCCCTGTTTCATTTGTCTTCTCACTCGATTCAACGACCGGCATATTTCACAGAATATGTATATGAATTCTCAGCGGTTAATGTCTCTACATTTTTAAGAAAACGTGTGAATATTCTTTCTTAATTAATATCTCGTTACCTCTTCTACCTCAAGATATATAAGAAAATTATAAATAGGTCGACTGCACCACAGCATCCCAGTGCGACCAACAGTCACAAATTTATTTTGTAAGAAAACGTGTAAATAAATCGTCTATATATTCTTATTATCTACATATTCTTATAAATATCTCGTTACCTCTTCAACCTCAAGACATATAAGAAAAATTATAAATAGATCGACTATACCACAGCATCCCAGCGCGTCGACCAACAGGTTCTCAAAACAATTTAGACTAACAAGTTTGAAAATACAATCCAAGTCTTGGATTTCTGGTCCATTTCGTTCCACAGCTATCTTCTCACCCGAACAAATTCTTCTCATATTAGCCAGAAAAAAATATGCGAAGCCTGCCCAAGGTTACGAATTTTGAAGTTGGGAATCAAAACAAGTCATGCATCGACTCTCCTCACCATTACTTCAACCGTTCCTTACGCCTCGCCCTCCCTCCTCGCTCTCTCTCCTTGCGCGAGCTTGCGCACGCGCACACGCACGCACAGCTTGCCCGCGCAATGTCTCCCCACCCATCCATCATCGTCATCCACATAATGATTTAGAGAGTGCAGCCTCACACCACCCACCTACTTATAGCACGCTAAACGTGTGAGGAGCGGTGAGATACAATTACCATGACTGTTCTCTCCAGCGTACCTCCACCCCCCCACCCCCCGCCAACCTCACCTCTTAACATCCCGCGTCCGTCTCGTATTACGGACCTTTCCCTCATCGCGTCCCGTCAGAAAGTGAAATTCCCTCCCTCCTCCTCTCCCCCCCACGGGGGGAATGAGGGGCAGAGGTCCTCAATACATCAGGGTCCACTTCCGTGAGTAGAACACCTTGGGTATTCAATTTTTCTGGGTCTATGCCAAGTGATTTTAATCGTCTGCGCGCGCGCGTGTGTGTGTGTGTGACCAATGTCCATATAGGTTCCTACTTGTCCCAATCCTTAAAAGTAGCAGTTCGACTTTTTGCAATTTCCTGGCTTGAAAACCTTAAGACCATTTGTGCTTAGGGCTTCCCCCCCCTCTCACGAATGAAACCATCTGGCGACAGATATAAAGCCAAGTGTGCAGTCTAGCCCCCCATTCTCTCTCTCTCTCTCAGGCGGCTTCCACTTCAAATTCCTAATAAGAGCTTTCCCCGTGTTCCCCCTCAGCAGCAGCGGTGGTGATAATTCCTGGAAAATGTACCGACAAGTGACTATATCCGCTTAATTGCATCTTCCACGGGAATGGAAGCAATGCTGCGTCGCAGACGAGGAACTTGGGAGAAATATGTGAAAACACACACACATACACACACAGAGAAAGATACACACACATGCACACACACACACAGGGAGAGAAAGATACACACACAAACACACACATACAGGGAAAGATACACACACACACACAGAAATACATACACACGCATACACACAACACACACACACACACACACAGAGAGAGAGAGAGAGAGAGAGAGAGAGAGAAGGAGCCTACAACTTAAAGCATAAACATTCTTCACCTACCACCTCCCCTACTTACTGTCCCTAACTTGTTCCACATGGACGCCACACCGCTTGTACCCCCAAAACCAGTCCACGTGGATCCCTAAATACCTCTCTCTCTGTGCCACAGCAACCGTGCTAATTCTAGATAACATTATCCTCACCTAGTCATGGACCAAAAGGTCTCCTGTCGGCATTTTCCGCCTCCACTTTATTCGACTCCCTAGTCCCATCACGAATCTCCTCCTCCACCTCCCCACTCCCCTTCCACAACCACCTACTCCTCTTGTAACACTACTCCCTCGCTGTCATTGGAGACGTACTCCTAGCACTCTACTCCTATCAGCTCTCCTATCAGAGTTAATGTTCCATCAACGTGAAATATTGCAGCTCTCAAGCGCTCTATTGGCGGGGACTTCCGCGTCCACACACACTATATCATGTGACCAGCATGTTTATAACTTGAGAAAAAAAGTTATTTTTTTTTATATATATAAGAAGAGTCCAGATACTGTTTTCTTGGCTGCTGACATGTTTAACTCAGTTGCCAAAAAGTTCACCTAATTCCGACGCATTTCGCTATAACAGTCCGGTGCAGCTAGCATGTATATAAGAACTTTGTGAACATGTGTCCAGACATGTTGCAAACATATATCCAGACATGCTGCAAACATGTATCCAGACATATTGTAAACATGTACCCAAACACGTAGCAAACATGTATCCAATGCACCCAAACATGTTACAAACCGTGTGGCTAACGTACGTTCCATAGCACGTGGGGATAAACTTTAATTTGTCGGAAACACCACGACCATCAGATCAACGTCGGACCATCTCAACTGAACAGGAATAGGATTCTCTACGGCGTTCGGTGATTGCCACTTACCCTGGCTACCGAAATTCGTACAATTATTTTCGGGTTTAAAATCGCAATGTTTTAACAACAGGATCTAGATAATTCTCAAACGAGGTTGTAATATAAACAACAGTTGGCTTTCCCTATGGGCAAAATCATCATATGTGTTGATGTAACCAACTCATGAGAAATCTTTAACTTCTTCACGATCGTGACGCAATTTTTAGACCATCTCCCAGGCCAACACCAGATCATTTTATTCAATTATGGGGCAGGTTTGGGTCAAGACAGGGCCTTGATCAATCAAGACTCGTTTATGCCTAAGTCCGCTTTGGTAAAACAGTTTGGCATCAGTCAGGACAAAGGTTGGGGAAGAAGTACCTCACTTCTACAAAGAGGTCAACCATACATTTGTTTCATTCACAACTCCACCTTCACTCCTTTCCCCTGACCTCCGTCACACTCCACATCCTCCACTCTACTTTCCCTCCACTCCGGACCACCCGTCTCTCCGCTCCCTTCTCCACCATCTCCACCATCCACTCCTCGTCCTCCTCTACCAAAATATCCAAAACGCATAATACTCCTTCCTTTTAACTCCCCAAAGTTAAAACCGTGACTCTCCTCTTTGTTACTCCATACCCTACACTCCCCAGCCTCTCTTTATAACTCCGCAAATAGACACAACTCCCCCTCTTACACTCTCCACACTTTATTCCTCACACTCTCTTTCCCGCAGCTCTTTTCCTTCCCATTTTCCGTTTTCTCTTTTTTATCTCCCATTTTCTTTCGCTCTTTTCGTTTTAATTTGTCGCTTGTTTACCTTCCGCCCGCTGGTTCTCCATATACGACGTTCCTACCCAACTTACTCTCCTTCGTTCATTCTGTCTTAACTTCTTTCATCCTCTTCTTTTCCTTCCAGGTCCAATCACGCTCTTTTCATTCTATTTTCCTTCCGTTTTCCCTCTGTCCGTTTTACTTCGCTGGTCCGTTAACCCGTGTGGCCGTTACACTTCCACGCCCCCCTCCCCCCTCCCCCCGCCTCCTCTCTTTCCACACCATAGTCACAGAAGCGCCCATAGCCGTACCCATACGCCCTGCCCCCGGGACAGCTACTTAGAGTAATTCAACCCTTTCCAGGTGACCATATATGGGCCGATAACTGCACAAGTTTTAAACAGTCGATACTTTAGAGCCGCGTTTCCTAACCAGGGGGTGCTGAAATCGATTATAGGGGTTGCTGGGAAGTGATGAACACAAAAATCACACTGACATATGTATCACTGATTACCCAGTTGTGCATATTCGGCTTGTTCCATGCTCTTTATTTTTCTAGGGTATTCTTATTTCTTCTACAAACAATATTGTCAATTTGTTTCAATTCTAAGGAATCAAGAAAATAAATCATCAAGCAGTACACTTCACTTTCTTTTATCCCTCTAATAACAAGATGGGGATGCTGGACTGCTTAGACATGACAAATGGGGATGCTATGGTCGGAAAAAGTTGGGAAACGCTGCTTTAGGGGTTCTAGCGACAGCGCCATGAACCAAGCCATTCTGCGTTCTTTTACTGGAGAGAGAGAGAGAGAGAGAGAGAGAGAGAGAGAGAGAGAGAGAGAGAGAGAAACATCCATTCAATAAAAAAAATTATGATCAATTTAACCTTCCGCTAACCTTCCTTTCCGATGATCTTTAATCTCTTCTTCTTCTGTGGCTCCATCTCTTCGATATGATACTGTCCCAGGAGACAGAATCAGTATCAGCCAGTTGGAAGAACCAGAAAAAGGTAGATGGACTGTGTGAAAAAGAACTCGAAAGGAAGAAATTTAACGTTGGAAGAAGTAAACGAACAAGAAATTTACGAAAATCGAGATGAGAGGAGGCGTCTGACGACGAAGCCGACGACTGACAGTTGAAGTCAAGTACCTGGAGTCTGGTGAGCAAGGACAGAATCAGTATTTATTCCTGATACAATTCAACCTCAGGTGAACAGAAACCTGGCACAGTAAAGGCAAAACCCACGAGGAAAATGATTGTAGGGGAACCGATATGACTTCCACTGAAACGGGCCTGAAATAGATCTCCGACCACGAACTCAAAACACGCCCACATACGCCGAAGACTCCCTATACGCATAGATATACGCACTCTCCCCCCCATTCCTTCCCACATACCAACGCACGTAAGGTAAGGAGATATATATTCAGTCTCCCTCTCATGCCACATACCAACACAACATGTACGAGGAGACATTTTAACCCGTAGGGTTCACCACTCGCCCTTCAGTCTCCCTTTGCTCCTCACCAATACCTATCATCCTCTCTTCTTCCCTTTCTCTTTCACCTCCCACTCTCTCTCCTTCCCTTTCCCCTCCCTCTCCTTCACTTTCCCCTCCCTTCTCCTTCCCTTTCCCCTCCATCTCCTTCCCTTTTCTTTTCCCCTCCCTTTTTTTTCCTCTCCCTCTTCTTCCCTTTCCCCTCCCTCTCCTTCCCTTTCCCCTTCCTCTCCTTCCCTTTCCCTTTCCTCTCCCTTCTTCCCTTTCCCTTTCCTCTCCCTTCTTCCCTTTCCCCTCCCTTCTTCCCTTTCCCTTCCCCTCCCTCTCCTTCTCTTTCTCTTTCTCCTCCCTCTCCTTCCCTTCCATCTCTCCCCTTTTCCTCCCCTCCCCTTCACTCTAACTTCCCTTTCCCTCTTTCCCCTTTCTTTTCCCATCCCCTTCCCTTCCCTCTAATACATTTTCCTTTCGTCTCTCCTCCTATCTCCCCTTCCCTTTCTTCTTCATACACACGCCATTCCATCATAATTCCTTTTCTACAACCTTTTCATTGATATACATACACTGTCGTTCCCCTTTCCAACCCTTTCCTAATCCTCCTCTCCTCCCTCCTCCTCCCCTCCCTCCCCTTCCCCTCTCTCCTCTTCCCCTCCCTCCCTTTTCCCCTCTCAACACCCTTGCCTTGACTGATCCTATTGTAGG
>NC_134819.1:22076080-22121080 GCF_046742065.1 Oratosquilla oratoria
ACCCAGCCAACCTCCCAACTCTCCCATAACTTCGTACGATAATAAATTAACCAGTTCTTCTCCATCTCGCATACAATATTCAGGCTCCCACCTGACCACGTCTCAGCGATTTCGCCAACCGATCTCGACTTTTCATATATATCAATCTGTCTGTTGCCCAGCGAGTTTATTTATCTACGCACGCCCTCAGCGCTTTTGCTATGCGATGAAACACTTTATAGATTTTATTCCGGTTAACGTGAGAGTTCGAATCTTCCACTGTGGTCTCCGCCTTTCGATGCCAAGCGGTTTTATTCGTCTCTAAGATCCTCTACCCACGTTTCCCCAGCCCCGCCCCGTCCCAAATCACATCTACCAATGATCGTTATGATAACGCGTTGGTTTTATTTCCATCAGGCTGGTAGACCAAGAAATGAGTGAAATATCTTAATACCGCTGAATAAAGCCCTGTGGTGACTGTTTCCCATCCAATAAATAAATAAGTAAACATATATATATGGAAATAAACTCATCTGCTGGGATTCGAACCCTCGCCTGAGCGGGTTGCGTCTTACAAGATGAAGACCGTACCATCACGCCATCCTGAACCTTCAAAACGAAACGACTTAGTTCACGGCCCAGTCGTATATGAATAAATAAACAAATAAAAAAGAAATAAACAAATAAAGACATAAATAAATTAATAGATGAATAAATAAATAAACGAATAAACAAGTAAATAGATAAACAAATAAATAAATAAAGTCACACTGCTTGGTGGCCGGTTCCCTTTAAACACCGCAATGCTCACCGATTTACTGCCCCCCCCCCCCTTCCTTCGGGATCTAGAGTCGCAAAAACGTTGACCACCTACTGAGAGACCACGACCAGGTACTTCCGAAGTTCCTTGGTGCTCAGCCTTGACTTCCCGCCATGACGCGGCCCCGTCTTCCCATACTTTCTTAGCCTCAGGGACCAGGTGCCTCCCATCAGCTGTCCCCACCCCGTTCCCTCATGCACACCCTGATTTATGTAACGCTGTTTCCCAAGCCCCGTATGGACTGAATTAAATCGTCGGCTATCCGCTATGGGCTACTTGTTTCCGGGCTATGAACCCCACTAACAGAAGCCTTAAAAACCCTCTGGGACCTGGGGCCTGGACCCTCTCTGGGGCCTTAAGGGTTTCTGGACTCGAACCTGAATGCTTTACGTAACGAGCGGAGCACCATCGGGCGGTCGAGCCTTTCACTTCCGTGGCTATGCAGAGCAGCAACTCGTTCTCGCCTGTCAACTCATCAATTCCTACACAACCTGAAGGTTCAAAATTGATCAAAACGACCTTGAACTCTCCCCTGAATCCTCCTCCTTGCTCTGATTTAGTGAAGGCGTGAAGATAATCCCAACAAAACGTGGTAACTCGGGTAGAGGAACTCGTTTCTAGGAATAAAGACACCGCTAATGTAATAAAAAGAACCACGAGGGTATGGAAAAGGGTTCAAAAATCTTTTGAACGAAATACTTCAATCGGATTTTTCGGTCTACCTTTCCCAACTCGTCTACATCTCCGGTTTCTTCGGTTCCCCGGTCTACCCTCTACACGGCCGGTGCTCAACAATGCCCTGAGGTCTCTTTCTGGACCTTTTTCCATAATTACTCGTTCCTTTTAAGACACAGGAATAAATGTCTTGTATGACCTAAACTGGACGAATGAGCGAATGGAACCGTCTCGGGTTTGGACCCTTGTCCTTGTATGGACTGAATGGCGTGGCAAGGACAGGACTGTGCGGGGTTTTGTCCTCCCCACATTCCTCCCAGGCTAATGGGGGGAGGGGGGAGAGAGGGAGGGAAGGGGGGAAGGGGGCCAGCCCATGGTCGAAACGACCGACGACCATATAAGGGTTTAACAATGGAAAAGTTTATTGACTGAGGACCTTTCGTCTAATAACGAGGCTGGTTGCTGAATATTATATACAATATACAACCCAAATACATGAATAAACAAGTAATAGACGAGCATAAACATAAAAAGATGACTATCGAAAGAAAGGCAGTACATGGTACAACTTTGATGTTTATCTGGTTTAATTCTGAAGCTCCCAACGACTGCTCGTGTGGGAACTGTGTTTGGCGAATTGGTAGCTTGATACCACTCGTTTCTTCTTCGTTTTGTATTCACCAGAAGAAAGAAGAAGAAGAAGAAGAAGAAGAAGAAGAAGAAGAAGAAGAAGAAGAAGAAGAAGAAGAAGAAGAAGAAGAAGAAGAAGAAGAAGAAGAAGAAGAAGAAGAAGAAGAAGAAGAAGAAGAAGAAGAAGAAGAAGAAGAAGAAGAAGAAGAAAAGACGAAGAAAAGAAGAAGAAGAAGAAGAAGAAGAGAAGAAGAAGAATCACAACATTTGTGCTGTCCAGTCTCTTTAAAAACCTGAAGATTTGTTCCAAGACCCACATTCCTTTACTGTACATAACCACGAGCTCGTTCTTATATATTTTTCTAATTTTCATTTTCTTAACCTGTTACCTTGCTCTACGAGGTGGTTAGGCACTTATGTTTTTGTCGGATCCCTGTTTTTTTTATGACACTAAACACTTCCTGTCGTCACGTGCCGGTTCTTGCAGGACTCGAACCCACATCCGCATAGATCCTCGCCTCCAGACGCAAGCGTCCTTGTCCGATCGGCCACCCTGTTGCTGTTCTTACACAACATAGGGTATTACCTTTACCCAAAACCTCACGAAGAAGTCCATGGGTCGTAAAGCGACTCCCTACCCTACACCAACTTGTTTACCCGTTCTCCGTTGGGTCGAGTACCACCACTCCCCGGGTCTTGTACGATCCTTATCACCACAAAACATCTAACTGGTGTACTGACGGGCGTGTAAGGTGCACGAAGGTCAACTAATAAACGAGAACTACTTGATTGATGATTGGTTGAATTGAACTAGGTTAAGCTAGGTTGGGTTAAGCTAGGTTGGGTTGGGCTAGGTTGGGTTGGGCTAGGTTGGGTTTGGGCTAGGTTCGGTTGGGCTAGGTTGGGTTAAGCTAGATTATATGTTTGTTTCAGAGTTATACATACATATACCATACATACACCAAGGCTTTTTTCCCCTTACAAGGGGGGTAGCCAAAAAGAAAAAGGCACAAAATCATTCCCACCCATTCCTTCCCTGAGTTATAGTTCCATAAAAATAATTTTTTATACAAATATATCACGAGTACCCTGTCTTATATTTTCTTCAGCAACATTCACATGAAAGTACAAAACGAAATGAAAAAGTATTATACATTTTGATATACTACACACAGGAGACGCCCTATACGGTTCAAGAAATGGTCTCTGATGGACTGCATCTACCATCTACCCCCAGGCAGCGCACCTCTGCTGTCCGTGAGTCGACTTCTTGACGTTGATGATGAGGGAAGAGTATCATTATCACTACAAGAGTTATGTCGACGGAGACGGACATCTCTGCAGGGTCACCCATATTAAACAAGTCTTGCACGAAAGGAGGGGCTAGGATCAGCTCCAACAAGCAGACCCAGGACCTAAGCAATGCAGTAAAGATCAGTTGTGTATTAGATAGGGTAATGTTACGAGTCTATGTAAAAAGTGATATGATAAGGTTTAATGTCACAGACTCCCTCCATCGGAAGGCTAGTTCGGTGCCCCTTACAGAGGACTTTGTAGCGTGGAATTGAATGAACCATGCCCTTGGTTCAACTTCGCCGGTGGCAGGATTCGAACCGCCATCCCCTCGACCTTCGCCGCAAGTAACGACGCCCTAACACGCTTAGCCAGTGGGATCATGCCCCAACCTCACAGAGTTCAAGCGATGAAACTGAGTTCTATTATGGTTTAAGGTATGTAATGGATAAAAAAAATAATAATAATAACAAATTCACGTTGGTAATCGGCGACTTAAAAATGTGAATCAGATCTGAGAAAGCAGAACATTGAATTAAACTAACCGAGTTAAACGTCCAGTTTGCTATGAAAAAAAAATATTAGCAGTATATCATTTGAAGAAATATATCAAAATTATACAAAATGCAACTTAATGAGAAACTACTTCCTGCATAATTCACGTGTTTTGAATAAGATTTACAGGTTCAGCTCCTGTCAATGTGCTACACTGGTATGGGGTTGGGCTGGGTAGAATTGGTGTTCTGTATACGCCCGGCCCTTATGCACAGTGAGCAGTGTTGCCAATTCAGCGGCTTCCTTCCTGCTATATCTAGCAGATTTCTTTTTAACATCTGGTGACTTTCGAGAATTAATCTAGTGGTATTCTGTGCCTATTCTTCCCTTTCATAATGAACTGAATTATACTGGAAATGAAAAGATTATGAATTGAATTTTTTTTTTTTTTTTTTTTTTTTTGCGAATAGGAACTCGTTCTTGACTGTAACTGAACTGATAGGTTGACAGACAGGTAGATAAGCATAGGGAGAGGCAGGAAGGTAGGTAAGCAGCCATGTAGGCAGGCAAACAGGTAGATAGGTAGCCAGGTACCCAGTCAGTCAGTCTGTCAGGCAGGTCGGCAGGATGGAAGGCAGGCAGGCAGGTCGGCAGAATGGAAGGCAGGTCGGCAGGACGGAAGGTAGGCAGGCAGGCAGGTCGGCAGGACGGAAGGTAGGCAGGCAGGTAGGTCGGCAGGACGGAAGGAAGGCAGGCAGGCAGGTCGACAGGACAAAAGGTAGGCAGGCAGGTAGGTCGGCAGGATGGAAGGCAGGCAGGCAGGTCGGCAGGACGAAAGGCAGTCAGACAGGCAGGTCGGCAGGCCAGAAGGTAGGGAGGCAGGCAGGTCGACAGGACAGAAGGTAGGCAGGCAGGTAGATCGGCAGGACGGAAGGTAGGCAGGCAGGCATGTCGGCAGGACGGAAGGTAGGCAGGCAGGCAGGTCGGCAGGACGGAAGGCAGGTCGACATGGCGGAAGGTAGGCAGGCAGGTAGGTAGGTCGGCAGGACGGAAGGTAGGCAGGCAGGCAGGTCGGCAGGAGGGAAGGTAGGCAGGTAAGCAGGTCGGCAGGACGGAAGGTAGGCAGGCAGGCATGTCGGCAGGAGGGAAGGTAGGCAGGCAGGCAGGTAGGTAGGTAAGTCGGCAGGACGGAAGGTAGGCAGGCAGGCAGGTCGGCAGGACGGAAGGTAGGCAGGCAGGCAGGTCGACATGGCGGAAGGTAGGCAGGCAGGTAGGTAGGTCGGCAGGACGGAAGGTAGGCAGGCAGGCAGGTCGGCAGGCAGGCAGGTCGGCAGGCAGGCAGGTCGGCAGGACGGAAGGCAGGCAGGCAGGCAGGTCGGCAGGCCGGAAGGTAGGTAGGCAGCAGCAGAGCACAGCCTTGAAACGATGATGACCCGACAGAGGGCGTAGAGTCTGCGCGGTGACCGGAAGACTTCGCAACTCTTCCCGGTCGAGTCCCGTTAGGCGAAGGCGGGTGTGTGCGCGTGGGCTCGCGATCGACGCCTAGCCCCGCACGCTTCCCGACCGCCACAGGTGTGACGTCGGACCGGCGTTGCGTCGGAACCTCGGTGTTGTCGGTAGTGTGAAGAAAACGAAACTGGAGAATGCTGATGTGTGATAAAAAGGAAGAGGAAAAAGGGAAGGCGATTCTAAGGCAGTGATGGTGACGTTAGGAGACATAGAGAGAAGAACATCACTGGATTAAAAAAAAAAAAAACAGCTGTTTGTTTTCAGCAAATTACACAGTGTGAGCTAATGAATAAAAGATGGAAGCAATTAATGAAAGTAGACGTAATTTGAGACTTGGGCTAAATCCATCTAATATACATTCACCCTTCCATTCTATGTAATGAAGATCACATGTTTTCATTTTCCCTATCAACGTCTTTCCAGACAGCTTACAATTTGTTAAGTGCAATGTATGCAAACATAAAACACCTTTCGTCGGGCAGTTACCTCCCTGGGCTGAATACAATGGTATGGCGACAGCTAGGCTAGATGTACCAAGACGTCGTGAATGGCAGAGAAAGCGTTGAAGGTTATATTCAGTCGGCTTGTTCCCTCATCTTCCGTCCGTCGTTTGTAAATATTTGTAAATATCTAGCCTCCGAGGCATTATCAGTTTCTAAAAAAAATCTAATCGACTGGAGTTTAGCTTCATAACTGTATGGAACTGTCGAAGCAAGGCCAGTTCAGCTTAAGATGATTGTTACGTAGTTGCAGAAGTCTGCAGAAGGTTCTAGAAGCTTTCAGAAGCTTCCAAAGTGCCGTAGAAGGATCCAGAAGGTTCCGAAAGCTAGTAGAAGATTCCATAAGATTGGTACAGGTTCCAGAAGATTGCTAAAGGTTCCAGAAGATTGCTACAGGTTCCAGAATATTGCTAGAGATTCCAGAAGATTACTCGAGGATCCAGAATATTGCTAGAGCTTCCAGAAGATTGCTAGAGGTTCCAGAAGATTGCTAGCGGTTCCAGAAGTTTGCTAAAGGTTCCAGAAGACTGCTAGAGGTTCCAGAAGATTGCTAGAGGTTCCAGAAGATTGCTAGAGGTTCCAGAAGATTGCTAGAGGTTCCAGAAGATTGCTAGAGGTTCCAGAAGATTGCTAGAGGTTCCAGAAGATTGCTAGAGGTTCCAGAAGATTGCTAGAGGTTCCAGAAGATTGCTAGAGGTTCCAGAAGATTGCTAGAGGTTCCAGAAGATTGCCAGAGGTTTCAGAAGGTTGCCAGAGGTTCCAGAAGATTGTTAAATGTTCCAGAAGATTGCCCGAGTTTCCAGAAGATTGCTAGAGGTTCCAGAAGATTGCTGGAGGTTCCAGAAGATTGCTAAAGATTCCAGAAGATTGCTAGAGGTTCCTGAAGATTGCTAGAGGTTCCAGAAGATTGCTAAAGGTTCAAGACGATTGCTAGAGTTTCCTGAAGATTGCTAGAGTTTCCTGAAGATTGCCAGAGGTTCAAGAAGAGTGCTAGAGGTTCTAGAAGATCACTAGAGGTTCCAGAAGATTGCTAAAGGTTCCAGAAGATTGCTAGAGGTTCCAGAAGATTGCTGAAGATTCCAAATGGCTCCAGAAGAATTGAAAGATTTACAGAATGGCCGGCAGTAGAAGATATGTAAACAGCAGGTAGGCGGTCAGAGGCGGGTGAGTAAAAAGGCCATAAAATGAATGTGTCAGGTTTCAGTCGGTAAAAAGACCTACTCTGGGATTCGGGGATTCGAGGGGGACGGTTTTGAGCGAAACCCACACAGCCTCTTCTCGAAGACACGTGGATTTCTTGCTGGATTTAAGACACGTTCTACTTCCTTTTTGTTCCTTCTGTTCAATTATTTCTTAGTCCTTCTACGTAATAATCTCTAAAACTCTCTCTTTCTCTCGCTATCTCTCTCTCCCTCTCGCTATCTCTCTCTCTCTCTCTCTCGCTATCTCTCTCTCTCTCTCTCTCTCTCTCTCTCTCTCTCAACGTAATAATGTCACTGGAGCGGCCCCTAACACGATCATGATCAATGACACAATATAATAACTCAAAACTATGATCCATGTCTCAGTTGACAATCCCTGCACTGCCAATGAAAGAGTCCAGTTAGAATTATTATACAATATCACTGGTGAGAAATGTAGTAACACATTTGTAAACCACAACTAACACCACAGTCAGACGAAAGAAAGAGCTGTGTAAGCGAAACTATATATTTCGATTGCTAACTGCAACCCTCTTCAGTTAGCAATCGAAATATATAGTTTCGCTTACTCAACTCTTTCTTTCGACCGACTGTGGTGTTAATTGTGATTACACAATATTATTATTTGTGTTTTTGAGTCGCTTCAAGAAAATATAAGTAACGGCGAATGAAAGACATCGACTGAGGTCGATGTATGATATTAGGTTGATCAGTGGAGTGTGACATAAGTGGAAGGTGATTGTATGTGGAAGGTGGTTGTATGTGGAAGGTGGTTGTAATTGGAAGGTGGTGGAAGTAGGTCTATAAGGATGAAAAGAGAGTTTGAAGAAATGGGAAGCCAAAGCAGGAGGAAGAGGAAGAAGAGGAGGTGGAGGAAGAGCAGGAGGAGGAGGAGGGAAAGGAGAAGGAAGAAGAGGAGTTGTGGAGGAGGATGAGGAGGAGGAGGAGGAGGAGGGGAGGGGGAAGAGGAGGAGGAGGAGTACGATGAAGAGGATAAGAGAAGAAAAAAAGAGGAGAAATAGGAGGAGGAGGGGTAAGAGGCGAAGGAGAATTAAGAGAAAGAGGAGGAAGAGGAAGAGCAGGAGGAGGAGGAGGAGGGGGAAGAGGTGAAGGAGGAGCGGGAAGAGCTGGAGGAGGAGGAGGAGGAGTAGGTAGTGAAAGGGGCAGTGGGAACAGGCTAAATGATCATAAGGTTTGGCCAACGGAACTAATGGGAGGAGGGAGGAGAAGGGAAGAGGGAGGAGAAGGGAAGAGGGAGGAGGAGGGGAGGGGGTCAGGCGAGGGAAGACTTGAAGACCTATGAGGGACATTGGATGAGAGGAAAATGGGATAAGACGAGGAAGAAAACGGGAAGAGGGGAGGGGAAGAGATTATGTATGCAAAGGTCACAATAGAGAAATAGGAGAAAGGACAATAACTAAAGGACATATGTGGAAAGGGGAGGGGGAAGGGGAGGGGGAAGGGGGAGGGGGGAAGGGGGAGGGGCGAGGGGGAAGGGGGGAGGGTGAAGGGGGGAAGGGGGAGGTGAAAGTGAGAGAGAGGTAGGAGAACTGGACATAAGAAAAATCATACAAGAGGGGAGGGGGAGAAAGGGGGAAGAGAGAGGGAGAGAGAGAGAGAGAGAGAGAGAGAGAGAGAGAGAGAGAGAGAGAGAGAGAGAGAGAGAGAGGAAGGAAGGTGAAAGAAGGGGGAGAGGTGAGGAGCCAAAAGGGAATTGATGAAAAGAGAAGAGAGAAGAAAGGGAGAGGAGAGGGGTACGAAAAAGAAAGGTATGGGAGGAGGGCAAGGGGGAAACGAGGGAAGAGGAGGGAAGGAAAGGGAAAGGAAAGGGAAAGGAAAGGGAAAGGAAAGGGAAAGGAAAGGGAAAGGAAAGGGAAAGGTAAGGCGACGGAGAGATTGACTGGTAATAAAAGAATGGCAAGCGGGTTCGTGGGAGTATGAGAGAGGATTGAGGAGTTGATTGGAAGATGGCCGAAGGCTTGAATAAGGAATAACTATAATGGAGGATTGATATTGAGGATTGATACCCAGTGGACATAAGAGTGAATAGGGGTGGACAGGAAGGGCAAGAACTAAGGTAAAAAAAAAAGGGAAAGGGGATGAAAGGGGCAAGATATACTAACGAACGAACGCTCTCTCTTTCTTTCTCTCTCTCTCTCTCTCTCTCTCTCTCTCAGGAAGGTACAGGAGGACAAGGAAACGGAAAAGGAAGAAGAGAAGGAAGAGAGAGGCGAGAGGAGGAGGAGGAGGAGGAGGAAGGGGGAGGAGAGGGGGGAAAGGGTAGGAGGGGATCTTTTTATGTTATAACCAGCGCTTCTATATTTCGGGACGCTACAGCTTCGAAGATCTGAAGTCCTACAGGTGGTAAATGAGAAATTTATGGAACGGGCAGGAGGAGGAGGAGGAGGAAGCAGAAGAAGAAGAAGAAGAAGAAGAAGAAGAAGAAGAACTCGAAGAAGAAGAAGAAGGAGAAAAAGAAGAAGAAGAAAAAAAAAAGTAAAATTCAAAATTGATCACCATTCTTCTTCTTCTTCTTTTTTTTATGAGTAGGGAAGTCATAAAAACCACTAAAGAATGCTGCATGGTTCTGGTCCGTAACGTTGTCCCAAGATCTCCGAAAAATACAGACTCCGTAAAACACAATTCCCATAATATTCGCAACCCAATACGGTGGGGAGAGGAGGAAGGGGAGGGAGAGGTAGGGAGAGTGAGAGGATGGGAGAGGACATGAAGGAAGGGGAGGGAGAGTTAGGGAGGGTGAGAGGGATGGGAGAGTGAAGGAAGGAAGAGGAACAGAAGGGGATGAGGAGGGGAGGCGAAAGAGGAGGAGACAGAAGGAAGAGGAGGAAGGAGAGAGGGCGGGGGAGAGGGAAGGGGAGGAGGGAGAGGGAGGGGTATGGAATGGGAGAAGAAGAGAGAGAGGAAAGGAGAGGAAAGGAAAGAAAGGGAGGGCAAAGGAAGGGAAAAAGAAAGGAAAGGAAGGAAAGGGAGAGGAAAGGAGAGGATGAGAATAGTAAAGGAAGAGGTGGGGAAGGGAGGGAGAAGGTTGGGAGAAGGGGAGGGGGAAGGGGGTGGGGTGAAGGAGAAGCCGAAAGGGAGGGGGAGGGAGATAGGAAAGGGGAGTGGGAAAGGGAGGGGAAGGGAAAGAGGGAGGGAGAGTGAAGGAGAGGGCGAAGGGGACGGGGAAGGGGAGGAGGAAGGGGAAGGGAGGGGGAAAGGACGGGGTGAGGGGAGGGGGAAATGGAAGGTGGTAATGGAGGGGGAAGGGGGAAAGGAAGAGGAAAGGGAGGGGAAAGGACGGGGTGAGGGGAGGGGGAAATGGAGGGGGGAATGGAGGGGGAAGGGAATAGGAAAGGGAGGGGAAAGGAAAGGAAAGTGGAAAGAGAAAGGGAAGGGAAAGAGAGGCGTACAAGAAGGTCCACTGTGCAAGGCCACACCTTTCAATAAGCAGGGGGGGGGGGCAGGTAGTGCAGTATGTGTGGTCCTCGCTGGGGAAGGGAGGAGGAAGAGGAGGAAGTTTGGAGGAGGAAGAGGAGGTGGAAGAGGAAGAGGTGGGGGAGGAGGAGAGGGGAGGAGGAGAAAGAAGAGGGGAGGAGGAGGGAGAGAAGGTGAAGGAAGAAGAGGAGGGGGAGGAGTACGAATGGAGAGGAAGAGGAAGAAGAAAAAGGAGGAGGAAGGAAGAGGAACAGGAGGAGGAAAAAGAGGAGGGGAGGAAAAGGAGGAGGAGGAGGAGGAGGAGGAGGAGGAGGAGGAGGAGGAGGAGGAAGAGGAGGAGTAGGCGGAGGAGGAAGAGGAGGAGTAGGCGGAGGAGGAAGAGTAGGAGGAAGAGCAGTAGGAGGAAGAGGAGGAGAAGGAGGGGGGAGGAGGAACTCCATCGGGACCCTCCCCGGCTCTCGTCGACCTGTCCTGACCCGTCCTGAGCAAGAGAGTAAGTAGAGTGTGGCGGTGGCAATGCGGCGCGGCGACAGCAGCAGCAGCAGCAGCAGCAGCAGCAGCAACACATGCAGTTGCCTCATCATTCATAACGGACACACAATCACATGAACAATGTCATACTTAGCTCTCTCTGTATCTATATCTCTCCTCTCTCTCTCTCTCTCTCTTTCTCTCTCTCTCGTGTGTGTGTGATTCACCTTGGTCTTTGGAACACGTGTTGAACTCGTGATCGACAGCTATTACCCTCCCGGAAGAGAGCTCAGAACTCGTAGGACCGATCTAGGTAATGCTTTGACCTTACACGCACACACACACACCCAACTCTGCGCCCACGAGTTGGAGTAACGACTCGAAGCGTAGTGATACTGAAATTATTTTCAGCCCTGGGCAGGATTCGAACCCGGACCGTCGTAGTGACAGTCTGGGACTCTACCAACCGTGTGTGTGTGTGTGTGTGTGCATGTGTTTGTGCGTGTGTGTGTGTGTGTGTGTGTGTGTGTGTGTGTGTGTGTGTGTGCATTAATAGGTTTGTGTAGGCTGTTACTTTTACAACATTATTTTTTCATAGTATGATTTTGATTGCGTGATCTCGAACAGGCCGAAGAGTATAATTATTTAGGTCATACGCCAAAACTAATTAAAGATAATGAAAATCAAATAAAAAAAACGAAAAAACGTATTGGTTTTGAAAATGTTTAATAAATATAGGTGCATCATGAGAGGTTCTCTATCTGCATGTCTTAACAGTAAATTCTGCAGTGTATAATCCACGCTATGATCTACGGACGTAAGACTAATTAACGAAGGCAATGGAAACAAAGAAATTAAGAGGAATGAAGATGTCAATGCTGAGGAATAACGTCGAACGACAGGAAGAGGGTAAGTTGGATGAGACAGCAATCTTGATAAAGGAATGGAAGTAAAATTGGGCATTAATGGTAGTCAGAAATGTGGATAGACAGAACAAGAGCGTTGCTGACTGAACGCCGCGAGAGGGTAAGCGTGGACGAGGGAGACCAGACGGAAGATGGAGAGACGAGATTAAAGAAATTGCAGGAGTGACGTGGCAAAGCTTAGAGAATTTGTGATTCGTGGAATGTTTGTTAAAGGGTTTTTGTTTAGTATTTGGTGACTCGTGGAATGTTTGTTAAAGGCTTTTGTTTAGTATTTGTGTGACTCGTGGAATGTTTGTTAAAGGCTTTTGTTTAGTATTTGTGTGACTCGTGGAATGTTTGTTAAAGGGTTTTTGTTTAGTATTTGTGTGACTCATGGAATGTTTGTTAAAGGCTTTTGTTTAGTAGTGAACTGGGAAAAGATTGGTGGCAATGAGTACGATAACAGAAGAAGGGAGAGCGGGTTATGAGAGGCGTCAAGAATATAAATAACAAGAGTGACCATGTCGAAGAGTCCACGGGATTGATTTGGAATTTTCTTCCACTATTTTTCCACCGTCCCAGTCCAGAACTCTTCGCCCACTAAACCAGTGGTTCTTAATCCTTTTCCAGTGCCGTATCCCTTGATTATCTAAAAAAAATATATATATATATATCTTGTACCTCCATCCAATGTAAATACAATGCAAACATATGAAAAGGATTACTGATACAAACCTTGCTGAGAAATAATTAGATATACTCAAATACTGAACAAAGGTACTTCTTATTTCGAATTAGAAATGTCAATTAGTAGGATACAATGAATGCACTGGCTAATGTCACGTACTCCCCCCCCATCAGGGTTCAAGTACCTGAGGTACCCCCAGGTCACTGCCCTAAACTGAAGAGAACAGTTTGATGTTGTCCTGCCTGGTCACAAAGTTGAGCGCAAAATTTAACACTACTACTACTACTACTACTACTACTTCTTCTTCTTCTTCTTCTTCTTCTTCTTCTTCTTCTTCTTCTTCTTCTTCTTCTTCTTCTTCTTCTTCTTCTTCTTCTTCTTCTTCTTCTTCTTGTTGTTGTTGTTGTTGTTGTTGTTGTTGTTGTTGTTGTTGTTGTTGTTGTTGTTGTTGTTGTTGTTGTTGTTGTTGTTGTTGTTGTTGTTGTTGTTGTTCTTCTTCTTCTTCTTCTTCTTCTTCTTCTTCTTCTTCTTCTTCTTCTTCTTCCCCAGACTGTCTGTCCGAGCAGTCCCGTCTCCCCAAGGAACGCCAAGGCCGAAACGGGGTTTCCCCCACAGATCATTTATAGAGTGAATATTGTGCTGTTTGCGTGCGTGATTGTGTATAATACAGTCTACTGTAAACGACGACGGTTTTTAAGATCATGGCGGCCATCAAGAGATTTTCACCAACTGAGGAAACACCCTCCTTTCGCCATCTAAATGTCAAATACGATTTCACCTCTGCATTCCACGACCACAACACTCAACCTCCCAACTCGCTCATCGCGGACACCAACTGCTAAAATCCAGCTGGTTCTGGCGGCAACAAATTCTATAAAGACGGTCACACATTTGAACGGTATATTGCACCGTGCGAGCCAAAAAAAAAAAAAAAAAAAATTCTTCTTGTTCTTCTTGTTTTTGTTCTTGTTCTTGTTGTTCTTGTACTTCTTGTTGTTCTTGTTTTTGTTGCTCTTGTTCTTGTTCTCGTTGTGTTTTTGTTCTTGCTGTTCTTATTTGTGTTGTTCTTGCTGTTCTTGTTGTTCTTCTTGTTCTTGCTGTACTTCTTGTTGTTCTTGTTTTTGTTGCTCTTGTTCTTGTTCTCGTTGTTTTTGTTCTTGCTGTTCTTGTTCGTGTTGTTCTTGCTGTTCTTGTTGTTCTTCTTGTTCTTGCTGTACTTCTTGTTGTTCTTGTTTTTGTTATTCTTGTTCTCGTTGTTTTTGTTCTCGCTGTTCTTGTTCGTGTTGTTCTTGCTGTTCTTCTTCTTCTTCTTCTTCTTATTGATGCTGTTGATGCAGCGACCCTATAAATCTGATTCTTTCGGTCTGGTGGCCCCCAAACGATGTTCAGTTCCGATAACCAGATCATTTTAGTAGTTCAGTCAATGACCAGATCTGGGACAAAGCTCCCGGATATTTGCTGGTCGGGGGGCGAGATGTCCAGAGCTCGCGGTCGATGAAAATAAATCCCACAGAAAGTTTCCCCTTCCCTCCTTCCTCCGGAGATGCACCACGGGACTAAATCAAATCCATGGTTAATGTATGTGAGGAAGAGGAAGAAGAGAAGGAGGGGGAGGGGGAGGAGGAGGAGGAGGACGTCAAGAGAGGGGAGGAGAGAGGATGGGAGGGGGATGAGGAAGAAGAGGGGGAGAAGAGCAAGAGGAAGAATAGGAGGAGGAGGAGTGCCAGGAGGAAAAGGAGGAGGAGGATGAGAGGGGAGGAAGAGAGGATTGGAGGGGGATGAGGAAGAAGAGGGGGAGAAGAGCAAGAGGAAGAATAGGAGTAGGAGGAGTGCGAGGAGTGCGAGGAGGAAGAAGAGAAGGAGGAGGAGGAAGAGAGGGAAGGAAGAGAGGGGAGGAAGAGAGAATGGGAGGGGGATGAGGAAGAAGAGGGGGAGAAGAGCAAGAGGAGGAATAAAAAAAGGAGGAGGAGTGCGAGGAGGAAGAGGAGAAGGACGAGGACGAGGAGGATGAGGAGAAGGAGGAAGAGGAGGAGAGGAGAGAGAGGATGGTATGGGGATGAGGAAGAAGAGGGGGGGAAGAGCAGGAAGAAGAAGAGAAGGGGGAAGGGAGGAAAAAGTAGAAGAGGAGGAGGGTGGAGAAGAAGAGAGGGAGGGAAGTAAGAGAAGAGGGAGGTGGACTGGGAAGAGAAGGACGGAGAGGGGGAGGAGGAAGAGGGTTGAAAAGAGGAGGAAGAGGGGGAGGAGGAAGAGGGTTGAAAAGAGGAGGAAGAGGGGGAGGAGGAAGAGTAGGGACAGGAAACGGAGTTTTCTTTATCTTTTATTTAGGTAAATCAAGAACAGTACAGGCGCCAGCACTGACTAGTCACCTCCTGACATTCTCATATATGTGTGTGTGTGTGTGTGAGATTCACCATGGTCTTGGATCACGCGTTGGACTCGTGATCAACAGCTATTTCCCTAGCGGAAGAGAGCTCAGAGCTCATATATGACCGATCTATGGGTACTGTACGCGCGCGCGCGCACACACACACACACACACACACACACACACACACACACACACACACACACACACACAACGAGAGAATTTGAGTAACGAGTCGCAGCGCAGTGATACTGAAATTATTTCAGCCCTGGGCGGGAATCGAGCCTGGACCGCTGTAGTGGCGGTCGGGAACTCTACCACCGCTCCAAGAGTGTGTTTGTGTGTGTGTGTGTGTGTGTGTGTGTGTGTGTATTCACTTGGTCTTTGGATCACGTGTTGGACTCGTGATCGACAGCTATTTCCCTCCTGGAAGAGAGCTCAGAGGTCGTAGGTCCGATCTATGGGTAATGCTATGACCTTTCACACACACACACACACCCAACTCCCCGCCCACGAGAGTCAGAGTAACGACCCGATGCACAGCGGTACCGAAATAATTTAGGCCCTGGGCAGGATTCGAACCAAGTACTACGGGCACCACCATGCTAGTAGTTCAGCGCTCTACCAACTGCGTCACCGAGTGTGTGTGTGTGTGTGTGTGTGTGTGTGTGTGTGTGTGTGTGTGTGTGTGTGTGTGTGTGTGTGTGTGTGTGTGTAATGTAGAGCGAATGACGTGGCTCTCACAAAACTGACTCAATCGAGTCACCCAGTCACACGCCACGCACGACTCGCACATCTGACCAGTCGATTCCTTTCACACAATGACCGCAATCCGGAGCAACTTTATGCATTTATTATTCTCGGTGACGCCTACAGACTACGTAGCGACCTACCAAAACTCCCCCCAACCCTTAGTGATGCATTGGAAGCATGCGGAAACAGGAGAGAGAAAACTATTTTCATATCTTAACACAATCATGTCCATTTTGTTCATAATTACTGAAGCCCCTCCCTTTTTTTCTCACTGGTAAACTATTATAAAAATCAAACACTATCACTGAAATAAATACTATTTCCATTCACTTCACTGTTATAAAGATAGTTTCATGTTTAATTGCAGTCTTCAGAGTAGATTTTTCTGACTTAGTCGAACTTGTTAAGTGCATTATTTTACTGAAGCGGTTAATTTTAAAGTTATTTTTGGGGACAAAAAATCCGTTCAGTCTGGTTTTGTATATCTAAATATTAACACAAGATTTTATTCAGCAAAGGGACATCTCGTCCCTTCAAAGAGGTTTATCCCTTTGGGAACCTAATTTTGGTTTGTATGTTTAATCTACTTGTCAAACGGTTTTATGCAGGTAAGGTCTCTTAAGGGTTAAAACTATCTTGGATCAATCTTCCCAGTGCTTCACTCGATTTTTTTTCCCCTAAGACTTCCCTGGCACCAGATCTTAAAGAATTCCCGGCAGGTAACTGGACCATGTGAATCTAGTCAACTTTCTTATTACCAAGAACATCAAACGCCGCCACTCGAGCCAGAAGGAAGATGGGAGGAGAGAAGAAAATAGAAGAGTGAATTTCAAAACTACAAATTTAAAAAAATTCACTTAACAAAATTGTGTCGTGTCGGTCAATTTATAATTTTGTTTTACTTAATGGCTGTATCTGTATTTATTTATTTCTATTTTTATTTGTTTAATCAATTATTTATTGCATCCGATCTCGTTATCCTCTGTCAATGCAACTCGGTGTGGAACAGAGATGGAGGACGATAAAGAGGAGGAAGAAGGTGAGGAGGAAGAAGGGAAGGCCGGAGGTGATGAAGACGACAAGATTGGTCGCCTTCGATAAAAGAGAGACAGGAAGGAAGAGGAGGAAGCCAGCCATCTGCAGCCTAGGGGCCTCTGGACACACGCAAGGAAAGGCCAGCAAGCCGCTACTATTAGTATAGGCCTAACGGTCGTATTCACAGTCATCCCATTCCTGTACTTGTAAAGTATGTGGGTCATGTCGTTGTTAGGTCTACTCCCTCCTCTTCCGTTTTCTAACGGATTTGGTGTCGTGTCGTTTCGCGTGTCCATCGTCGGGAGATGCGAGGTGGACACCTATACAGAGTTGTATATGAAATACCGACAGCAAATAGGAACGCAAGAAGGAAATAATAGCAACTATCAGGAAAAGACAGTTGCACTTTGTAGGACACGTCATGAGAAAACAACAATTAGTACATACGTGCCTAACGGGAAAAAGAGAAGGAAAGAAGGCAAGAGGAAGAAGAACACGAAGAAAACATGTAGACGGGTTAAGGACATCTGTAGAAGGAGAAATAACAAATGTCATCTTGTTAAGAAGAGTCACGTGCAGACAGGAATGGAGATCCGTGGTGGCCAACGTCCAAGTGGATACGGCACCGCGGTAAGGGAAGGTAAGGTATAAGGTGTAAGGTGTATAAGGTAAGGTATAAGGTGTAAGGTGTATAAGGTAAGGTATAAGGTGTATAAGGTAAGGTATAAGGTGTAAGGTGTACAAGGTAAGGTATAAGGTGTAAGGTGTATAAGGTAAGGTATAAGGTGTAAGGTGTATAAGGTAAGGTATAAGGTGTAAGGTGTATAAGGTAAGGTATAAGGTGTAAGGTGTATAAGGTAAGGTATAAGGTGTAAGGTGTACAAGGTAAGGTATAAGGTGTAAGGTGTATAAGGTAAGGTATAAGGTGTAAGGTGTATAAGGTAAGGTAATAGGTGTATGGCAACCTATGCAAAGTTTTAAATCCCGGCGTCAAACCACCGTGTTGCAACGGTCATTCATCCCGTGATTCATATGCAATCAAACTTGTACCGACTGGGAAATGTGGGTGAAAAAGAAACGGAGATGTAATTCCGAGTTTTATATAACGACACCCAAGAAATAAAACACTTGTAGCCATGTCCAAACATTTGCGAAGAATGTTGTGCACAATTCCTTTAAAAAGAAATTAATATTTGAGTATAAAAAAATACATGAATTACTCAGTAACGAAAAGTAGGCATGTCTAGATAATCATAAACACAGACCACGCCGACGAATCGCAAGGGGAGAAATCGTCTAAATTGTCGGAGAAACCGACAACGAAGTCGTTTCATTGCCACCTGCTCTTTCTTGCAGAAGACTCACGGGTCTCAGGTAACTGCTCACAGACCCCGAGACTCGACCCCAAGTCACTCATAGGAAAGATAACGTTCTATCTGAGCAGAGTAAGTGTGGGACAATGCAAGATGAGGTGTGTGGCCTTTTTTGTGTGACGATTGCATCTGGGTCATGTTGCGTCTGTGGCTAGGCCTACCCTCTGTTGGCGCTGTTTTAAAGCTGAAAGGTTTCTTGTACACAGGCGTGCTATTGCTGTTGTTGTTTGTCGTGGGAGGATATTTCTTTTCTCTGTTGTCTCTGGGAGTTCGGTGGAACGGGGAGTTTGGTCGTCAGTCTTGGAGTTCTTGCTATATGATTCATGTTCTTTTTTTTTTATCAGATGTGTTGCGTGGGGAGTAGGGTTGCTTGTTGTGGATGACGGAGTTGCATGACGCCGTTTTTGTTAATCAATCGGTGAGGCTTGTGTTATATAAAGGGATAATGAGTTGGATTGAGATATTTCGTACAAAACTGTATGCTTATGATGTGCTGTTCTATTGTGGGAGGAAGCTTTGGTTTCAGTGTGTAGGTGCTCTGTTGATGTGGTTTTGATTCCATCCAGTTATGGATTTCAGAATTGTGTCAGCGCTCGCTACATTGTGACTAAGTCTATCCCATTCGTTAACCACTAAGTTCACTAGTTCTTGCCTAGTTACAAAGGATTACAAAGGCGGAGCATGCCGACAGGAGACCTTTTGGTCCATATCTAGTTAACTGAAAGAGCGAAAACAAATGACATAAATCCTGCAAATATGAATAGAAAATGTATTCTTCAACCTACGACAAAAGTTGACATTTTAGCTTGTTGACATACAACACAATAGTTAAAAAAAATCGAAGTTTTTATTTTCATAGTTATACATCTATGGAATCTTTAGATCGAACCTTGTGACCCAGCAGGGGGGTATTTGCCAAATATTTACAGCCCTTTAGCAAACCGTAAATATCTTTGGGTTATTTTCTCAGTATTTCTGAACAAGTTCAACCTAACCTAACATCACAACTAACACCACAGTCGGACGAAAAAAAGAGTTGCGTAAGAGAAACTATATTTTCCGATTGCTAACTGCAACCCTCTGCAGTAGTACGTAGGTACTACTGCAGAGGGTTGCAGTTAGCAGTCGAAATATATAGTTTCGCTTACTCAGCTCTTTCTTTCGTCCGACTGTGGTGTTAGTTGTGATTTACAAACGTGTTACTACATTTCTCACCATTGAACTAACTTAACATCATCACACCTAAGCAAGATGCTGTAGTGACTATCATTTATTTGATATAATTTGTTTAATTGTTTTGTTATCATTTGTCTGTTTGTGTATCATTATTTGCTTGATTCTCATTTATTATCAATTATATGTCAATTTATTACTATTTACTATTTACCTGTTTATTATTTAACTATACCTATGCATTTATGTATTTCCTTTATTATTTACATTATTATAGGTTTTATTTATTTATTTATCATTATTATGATTTTTTTCGCATCCGACATAGATATGGACCAAAAGGTCTCCTGTCGGCATGCTCCGCCTTTGTAATCCTTTGTAAAGTCAGTTTCAGCCACCAACCACCCAAATTATTTTACTATACATTGTACCCCTTCCGTCCAATTCGTCCTGTCACTCGTGACGGAGCTTTCGGTTGAGACCTAAGGTCGGAGACGGATATGGATAAATGCGGACAGCGAAGGCGAGGACATCAAAGGGGAAAAGAGAGCCATGATATATGAGAGCCGGTGAGAGCTTTGGCTCCAGTCAGGAAAGAGCAAGAGCATATTCCTGAGACCCGATGACGGAGGTTATAACGGAGAAAAGAGGACACAGGCGGACACCTGAGAAGGGGAAGAGTTTGAGACAAAATACGGTCGAGGTAGGAGGAAGGAGGGGGAGGGGTACAGACCAGGAAAAAACATAGTACAAGGAAACTAGGAATTCCTGGGTTTATGTATGCGGTAACCTTACACAATCACTCCACGCAGAAAGAAGCTGAACTGTAGATTAGTCTCAATGTTTGTGTCTACTTTTCTCGGACACACACACACACACACACACACACACACACACACACACACACACACACACACGCAACCTTTCCACATATATACGTCAATCTGTGGAACAAATTGGAAGAAATTATTTGGGCGCGTAAAATAATTTTAAAGCAGTACGATCAATACACATGCAGAGACCTGAGACTAAGTGCATAGCTCCAACTCTATGCGCACACACACACACACACACACACACACACACACACACACACACACACACACACACACACAAACACACACACATTTCAGTATCACTGCGCTGCGAGTCGTTACTCCAACTCTCGTGGGCGGGGAGTTGGGTGTGTGTGTGCGTGTAAGGTCATATATGAGCTCTGAGCTCTCTTCCGGGAGGGAAATAGCTGTCGATCACGAGTCCAACACGTGATCCAAGACCATGGTGAATCACACACACGCACACACTTGTTAGTCAAGCTTCACCACAATGAATTAGAACCAAATACGTCAGTTTTCGCCTAAATACAATAATGGAAGATGTCAGATGGCCCTTACCATCAACCTAAAAAAATGTGGACATCATTATGTATAGTCTAGGCATACAGACCTATTCTCTTTCTCTACTGATATTCATTGTACAAGGTGCGATGCTTACACCAAGAAGCACTTATATGCCCTACTAGCTAGGATTTTCAGTTCAAATAGAAATCACCGATAGCTGCTAGATTTAAATTCTAGAAAATAATATCATGTCGAAGGACTAACCTTCTTCGCTTAAATACTTCCGCCAAGTGTAAACAGAACCAGAGGAGAACTAAAATCGAAATTATCTATTTGTATTTTTTTCATGATATTCAAAAATTCCTTGCCAACTATCCAAAAGATATCTCGGATAAATGCGTCTGAATGGAAAAGTTGAGTAAAGTTGCTCTCGCCATAATTTGATTCCAAGGAAATCACATCAACATGAACAGGAAAACTTTGGCAAAGAATCGCGAACACTGCGACAAAAGCCTTCCGATGAAGTCAACATCAAAACTGCATTCAATAGTTACAAACAGTTCATGACCTTGCATTATTAACAATTAACAACTTCCTGTAGTTCCACGGATCGGGGGGAAAATTAACGACACGAATAAGAAACACAAACTTGGGATAAAGACCGGAGACTAAAAGAAGTGACGCTGGCAGTTCGTAACAAAACAAAAACGAAACGGAGAGACTACGGAAGATGAAGTGGAGAAGTGTGGAGGCCAGATCTGCTACGAGGTGGTGGAGAACACTGATGGAGAACACTGGTGGAGAACAATGATGGAGATGAGAAGTTATGGTGTGATCACCCATTCTTCATTAAAATCTAATTATGCAAAGAAAACGGCAAACGCACTCACCTCTTCATCCACTTGGGTAATCATTTCGAATCACATTAGAGTACAGATAGGCGCAACGATTAACTAAGTTTCCAGTATTTGTCTTGGATAAAGAAAGGGACGGAAAAATGTGTAAGAAGGTATAAAATAGACAACAAAATGGAGATAAGATGTGCGACTTTCTGTCACAAACCGATATCAAAATGAAAATAAGCGAAAGAAAGTGCGCCGGATTATGGAGCAGAGACAACGCGAGCAGGAACGCACCCAAGGCTCAACTTAAAATAGACTCGGGTCAAGCGATTTGAGATCCAGACCCTATCAAAGAACAATCAATCATGATACTTGGGCCTCCATTGACTCCACAGTCCACACGCGAGCTCAAGCACACGCACACGCGCGCGCGCACACACACACACAAACACACACACACGTAATTTGTTGCTTTTGGTAGTTTTAACCTCAGATGGTGCCTGACTGTAATAGTAACATCGCCATGGGGGGCATAATGTGATGCAATAATATATACATAACGGTATGTACAATGCATACATGACATATATACATGCATATGTGCATTACATGCATTACATTACATACATAAAGATATAGATTAAATTGGAATTGTACACACATATTCATATATGAGCTCTGAGCTCTCTTCCGGGAGGGAAATAGCTTTCGATCACGAGTCCAGCACGTGGTCCAAGACCATGGAAAATCACACACACAGATACACACACACACACACACACACACATGCGCAAAAGGCGAGTAAAACTCGGTCTTGCAAGAAATTCTCAGGGTAATCGCCCGCGTTATGGACGGAGGGCAATCCGCCAAGTACGAAGAAAGAAGAAGAAGAAAAAAAAAATTTGCTTGCGAAGACGTCACGTAAGTCTTTGCCTCTGCTGGAAGTCTCTGCCGGTCTGTCCTTACGAGATGCTAAGCTTCCCAATAATACAGACATACATATACCAAAGGTTTTTTTTCTTACAAGGGAGGTAGCAAAAAAAAAAAAAAAGGCATAAAGACCATTCCCACCCATTCCATCCCTAATACACTCCACTCCCCTCCACCCTCCCTCTTATCTTGGCACCTCCCAATAATGAAGAACAATATATTCATAAACATCGCAATCGTTAACGGCAGTGGCGTTGTGACAACTTTGAATTGTCACCCTTTAAAATCTTTTCGAAACGTTGATACGTGATCCTTCTTTCTTGAACGTTTTATTTGCATTTTCTGCAGGTTCTTTGATATACACGAAATCAAGCAGTCAATCAGTATCAAAATCAATATAATTGATACATACCATACATACACACATATATATATATATATATATATATATATTACATGCATACACACACATGTAATGTATATAGTATAAAAAAGGTGTTGTGTACTAAGTATATGTAATTCTTGGCGAGCCTAAAAATGACAGAGAATTTTTTATTTTGTCGTTTTGGAATTCTAGGTTTGGTCTGAGTCACCTAAATTATCTTCGTCTTATTGATTTGATATACGTTTACCTTTATTTGGCTAATTTGTTTGGAAGTCCCAAAATAAACAAGAAGTCCTCTAGGAACGTGCTAAATCAATAGCATTACTGTGTATTGTTGTTGTTGTTATTTTAACGAAAAAATTGTGTTGAAGGAAAGAAAAAAGAAAAGAAAATAAGAAGAAGAAAAAACGGAGACTTTCCATACGAATTTTTGGGCTTTTTCATGTCGATATTATATATATATATATATATATATATATATATATATATATGTGTGTGTGTGTGTGTGTGTGTGTGTGTGTGTGTGTGTGTGTGTGTGTGTGTGTGTGCGTGTGAGAAAATGTGATTAATATGTGTATTCATTTACTCTATTCATGTATTTTTGTTTGAGTTTCCGTACAAGTATGGATCCAGATGACCGTGTTGTTACACGTTGTTTATGCTGATAAGAGAGATAGTAACAACAGAAACTGCAAACTTGCAAACGACAACAACAACTGCAACAGAAAACGGGGCAACAACAATAGCGAGTCACGGCAGAAAATGTGTCTTACTTCACCAACAACAACAACAGCGCCGAATATAACAATAGTAAAATCGGCGACAGCAACAACAAAGTTTTAAACTACTACAAATACTACTACAGTTACAATTACTACGACTACGATTTGATATACGAGTAGTATTACTGCTATTTGATCTGTTGCAGACAAGAGTACCTATTGTATCTGAGCCGAGGAGAGTCAAAAATGCTGAGGAGAGAGAGAGAGAGAGAGAGAGAGAGAGAGAGAGAGCGAGAGAGAGAGCGAGAGAGAGAGTGAGAGAGATTGTGCATTGATACATGCAGACACGCGTGCGCGCACACACACACACACACACACACACACACACACACACACAGGGTGACAGTAATACCTGTCGATCACGAGTCCAGTACGTGATCCGAGACCATGGTGAATCACACACACACACACACACACACACACACACACACACACACACACACACGCATGCACAACGAAAACCCGAGATAGATCCCCGCTGTTACTGTTCCCCTTGAGAAAAATATAATATGTTTATGTGTGCTTGTAAGGTCAGAACATTTCCAATAGATCGGATTATATAGGACCTCTACGCCCTCATCCGGAAGCACAACATGCCAATTACGAGACCAGCACGTGGTCCAAGACTAGAACAAAATTTCCCAACTTCATGCAAATGGGATTACCGTGATCTTTGGCAGAATAATCTCGTCCGATGTTTAGGCAACACAGAATCTCGAGTTTAATTCATGTTGAAGAAGAAAAAGTAGAAAAAATAGAAAGAAAAAAAAATCTTTCCTTTTTTTCTTACGGTGGCTCGGGTCGTGTGTCACTCCGGACGACGTACCTGAAAAAAGAAGAAAAAGAAATGTTAACTTATGTTTACATTCATGTCCAGTTTATGCATTTAAACCCGCCACCAAAAAATCCAAAATACAAGTAAACACTAATGCAGTGATGAACTTTGCACACACACACACACACACACACACACACACACACACACACACACACACACAGAGGCGTATAAGTGTGTACACTACATATTATATATATATATATATATATATATATATGTGTGTGTGTGTGTGTGTGTGTGTGTGTGTGTGTGTGTGTGTGTGTGTGTTGTGAGAAAGAGTATTCACAGTTCTGTATACTAAGACTCATTACTAATATCATTTAAAAATCTAGCCTTTCTGAGCAATACTATAATAAAAAAAATCTCAAATGTCTTTTCCTTTGTATATTATCTCATTTGTTCCAATCCTTAAATAGTTTCCTTTTAGAACTCTCATTCCGACCGTGAGAATTAATGGAACACAGTTTTGGATCTCAGTCCAAACAAGCCAAGTATATAATCAAGTAATTACGAGACCGAGTTTAATTCTTTCTTTTAATTTGCAACCTTCGTAAATAATTTTATTTAATGTGACTAAAAGCTAAAAGTACAATTGCAGAGGCTATACTTATAAAAAAGATTAATATTATAGGCATAGGCTTCTAGAAAATATAGTGTACAAAAATATATAATACAATATATATCAAATATATATTAAAAAAAAAAACCGATCATTGTTATTGTTGAAGACATACACGGATATAAAACCCAAGTCGTCTTCGTTGCATTCGAATAACGACAAAATGACAAAGGTTAATTTCTCAATTCTAAAATAATTTGATCCAAACAATATCATAATATTTTGACACTTGACGATGAAAGAACTCTTAACATATCGGAGATTGCTTAGGTTATTATTATTATTATTATTTTCGCCGTGAAACAAAATATTTTCATTGTTGTAATCGACAGGACTATCACTGTGACGTCATGTCGCGCGTCGTGTCCCGTTAAAGGATGTTATCAGGAAAAATAGAATTACAATACAATTGGAGATTTTCACAGTTGCCTGAGTTCGTTTGTGTGTGTGTGTATTCACCTCGGATCTGCAGCAGCCTCTTTTCGAGACAGCCAGACACTACCCTACGGCAGTGAGCTCAGAGCTCATTATTAGCAGATCTCTGGGTAAGTCTGAGACCACTCACACTCCACACACCGGGAATGCAAGGTCACAACTCCTTGACTAACGTCCCGTACCTACTCGCTGCTAGGTGAACAGGGGCTACACGTGAAAGGAGACAAACCCAACTTGTCTCCGCCCGGCCGGGGAATCGAACCCCGGTTCTCCGGCTTGTGTGTGTGTGTGTGTGTGTGTGTGTGTGTGTGTGTGTGTGTGTGTGTGTATGTGTGTGTGTGAGAGAGAGAGATACAGAGAGACAGAATCCCTGCACGCCAAAAGTTTACTGACTACGTTCTTCTCTTTTTTCCATCATCGCATATACATAGCGAGCAGGCAACCTTTAAACCCACCTCCGCTACGCCGATATTTTTATTTCCATCGGCTGAAAAGAACCACGTAGCGACAGGCACACAGAACACCTGTGCTCGCTGCAGGTCGTCGTGGACAGCGTTGAAAGGCTGGCCAGCTTGCCAATGACCCTTTAATCAAGACTGGGGATTCCCCACTGCTACGGACGCAAACGAACACATTCATCCTTTTCAGTGAATATTTTTCCTTCCAGTGAATCTTTTCCTTCATAAGTTTTACTCTGCCTAACGGCAAGGAATTTTATTCAGCTGAGGAACCGTAACAACTTTGAGAGGTCTGCCTACTAGAGACACATTTCAAAGTTCGACATTTTGTAGTTTCTCTATTTGGTCATACGTGGTATCTTCTTCGCTCTGGTTGCAAATACGACCGATAACGGATATCCTCAATGAAATATTATAAATATTATAACATCTCTTACGGTACAATTCGTCTACGGCTGATGAATAACACAAACTTGTGAATAAGGAAAGAAGAAGAAGAAGAAGAAGAAGAAGAAGAAGAAGAAGAAGAAGAAGAAGAAGAAGAAGAAGAAGAAGAAGAAGAAGAAGAAGAAGAAGAAGAAGAAGAAGAAGAAGAAGAAGAAGAAGAAGAAGAAGAAGAAGAAGAAGAAGAAGAAGAAAAGAAGAAAAGAAAAAGAAGAAGAAGAAGAAGAAGAAGAAGAAAATACACTTGTTCAGGTTCTTCATCCTAACATTATGATTTACTTGTTTATTTGTTAGTCTAACTTGTAATTTAGAACCCTATGTTATTCACTGTTGTTGAAATAACGAGCTCCATCGTGTCCTGTAACCTCTACAGTCTGTTCAGCTTGACATATTTGTAGTGTCTTTTTGAAGCATTCACTGCATTTCTACACAATGTCGTCACTGCCTAGCATGTCCCTACGTTTATCTGATATTCCTGAACGTTCCTCCTTGCAATGGCATCATTAGGAAAAAAGAAAAAACAGCAAACTACTTTTTGTCGAGCTGGTTCCCCACAGAAACCACATATTACAAGGTCACCAGATTCTTCCGGATCAGCTCCCACATTCATCTTTACTTCAGCCATTTATTTTAGATATAATTTCACCTCTTCTGATCTTTTTTTCTTATGCTGACAAAGTAACATTATATTCCTTAAGATTTCTCTAAACGTAGGTTTGGTGTTTATCTTATTTAATTTAGTTCCTTCCTCGTTTCACTCAATCCCTTCTCTGCAAGATCAAAGAACATAACTACTCGTAAGAACTTGTAATAACTTAACTCACCGACATCTTATCGCAGTAATGAGATATCCTAGAAAGTCGTCACGACAGATAATATCCATGATTATCCACAAACACCTTAGTAATCAATCCTAAACATCCAATATTATATTCTCATGACACTAAATACCACAACAAGTCCACAGATAGTTCTAAACACGTCTACATCTTGGCACAGACTTTGTTTTATTAAATATCTGAAACCCTTGTCTACTTGAAGACCTCTAAATCACATGTGCGATGTTGGAATATTTCACCCAGTGCATAGACATTAATGCGTTCAGATGCCTGTGAGGTAATGAGTAAAAGCAGCAACGACAGCAAGAGCACTGTAGGAGCGAGGCCAAACGCAGAGTATGGGATCCAATGTATTTAACGTTTCGCCCAGCAGGGCTTAAAAAGAAGATGAAAAAAGAAGATAGAAGAAGAAGAAAGAAGAAAAAAAAAGAAAAAAGAAGAAAAAAGAAGAAAAAGAAGCAGAAGAAGAAGAAAAAGAAGAAAAAGAAGAAAAAGAAGAAAAAGAAGAAGAAAAAGAAGAAGAAAAAAGAAGAAAAAAGAAGAAGAAAAAAGAAGAAAAAAGAAGAAGAAGAAGAAGAAGAAGAAGAAGAAGAAGAAGAAGAAGAAGAAGAAGAAGAAGAAGAAGAAGAAGAAGAAGAAGAAGAACCCCTGCTGGGCGAAACGTTAAATACACTGGATCCCATACTCTGCATTTGGCTTCTCTCATACAACGCCAATGAACTAGTCACCTCGGACACCTGAATAGACATAACCTATTACTGTCTAGTAACCTCTTTCATTACTCTATTCAGGCGTTCTTAATTGACATAATAGAGATGACCCTGGGCTATGACAGGATAATCCATACTTTGCGAAGATTAATAACATGAAGGATTACATTTCAGTGTTAAATCGTCCAATGTGTCTTATAATGTAACCGCAAGACTGAGGACGTGAAGCTAAAGTGACAATTTCACGAACAGCTAACAGCTTCTGGTGTAATCTCCTCACCTCGCTTCAGACTGTCACAACACTTGAAGATGTATTGGCAAGTACCATCACTGATAATGAATTGCTGTGCGCATATTACATACACAGTCAGCCTACATCAATCGGTCCCTCTGTTTCAATGGACAGAGTATAGTGACCAACACTATATTTATATCTTGATGGAGCAATCAGTTAAGTTACGTGCTAGCGGAGTTTCGAGTCCTTAGCTGTACCACTTATCAATTTCTGCATGTATGCCTACTCGAATTTCTCGATGTGGATGGCTTAGAATTAAAGTGAATTGTGGTTGATATACAGTATATATATATACATATATTATATATATATATATATATATATAATATATATATATATATATATATAAACCTAATGGTTTTAATTCACTTTTGTGGTCTCGCAGATGTTATTCGAAAATATACATGCTCCATTATTTACATATTACATCTTTTTCAGATGAAACTCAAATGTTTGTAGCAGCGTATACAAAGTTATCAGTTAAACTGGTGTGGCCCATTAGAATACTTCTGTGACTTCCTAACGCCCCATATACTTCATGTGCCACATGACCATTGCGCTATCAAGAGTCACTTGTTACGTGTGAGCGGGGGTTCGAGTCCTTCGCTTGACCACAAGGGAGGCGGGAACCACGGTGATTAGTGTATTCACTTGGTCTTTGGATCACGTGTTGGACTCGTGATCGACAGCTATTTCCCTCCTGGAAGAGAGCTCAGAGCTCGTAGGTCCGATCTATGGGTAATGCTATGACCTTGCACACACACACCCTCCCAACTCCCCCCCCCACGAGAGTCAGAGTAACGACCCGAGGCACAGCGATACCGAAATAATTTCGGCCCTGGGCAGGATTCGAACTGGGTACTGGGAGCACTTCTACTTTCCAGTTCAGCGCTCTACCCACTGTGCCACCGAGTGTAGAGTACATAATGTGTTGGTAACACGACACAATTATGGTCTCGTTCGTTTCAGTGGCCTGGGTTTGAAACCAAGCATCGGTAGAGAACTTCAGACTTGACGAGCAGATTGGTCGTTCCATAAACTACTGACCCTTTCAAAACTGTGGAGATCTTTACATATTAAGTTCTGGCTGCCGCCAGATGATTTGATTTAGTTGACAGGGAGTTAACAGTGAACGGGTTTAAGGTTGAGATGGAGTCACCGCACACGGGTATTAAACAAACAACATCTATGACGTGCTTGTTCCACGACAAACAAAAGAAACGCTGCACGTCGCTTTCCTTTCGCAGCAAATCATCGCCAATGGTTCACATTCGAATAAACACAATTGAAAACCAATGGAAATTCATTGAATCCCTTCAGAAGTCCGATGCTGGTCTTATTTATGTATTGATTATCATTACTACCTCTATTTCTTATACCATTACAGTATATTTTCCTGGTTCCCTGGCCTCCTAACACCCTTCACGAGCATTCATCACGCAACGGACATTTAACTTCGGCCAAGAAATTGATCTGCTTTTGCGTCGTCCCCCAGAACCGTCCACCGTGTCGGTCTTCGTAAGAAAGTTGAGGATACTGTGGACAAAACACCAATTTGGGGATTGCAAGAACGGCACCAAAGACTGGTAACATTTTTTCTCAAGACTTTCAATCTTTCTGACGAACATAAACTCTCTAAGGGAGAAGATACACATTATTACAGATAGAATCCATACTGAAATATATCTTAAATACCAATACATGACACAATGTTTCACCCGTAAATTAAGAAAAAGGCAGTCAAAAGGAGTCATGCACTTATACTCTCCTTAGCACTCTGTGGGACGCTACACTTCTCGTTTCTAATTCTAGCATTGAAATCTCCTAACACCACTAAACTACATCTATATTCCTCCCAAAACACTACATACTGATTATATAAAAAAAAAAAAAAATACCTTTTCACTTTTCTCGCTACCAGGACCGTAAGCACTGAGCTCCTCTCTACCATCCCAATTTTCCCTTCGTCAAAATCACCCATTAAGACACTTTCATATACTCTGTACGCATCTCCCTATCTCGCCATTTACCAACAATGCTAGTCCTTCCTTCCTCGCCTTTCCTGATCACCCCTGCCACACCACACTCCCTAACTTAAACCCACCCTTCCCTTTCAATTTAGTTTCATTCAGCGCTAACACATCTTCTCACCAAGCACATCACCAAACACTTCGCTTTTATTCTCGTCAGTACCACATCCTCGCATATTAATGACCCAATTAGCGGGATTCTGGCTGGAGTTCTCCTCTCAGACCCTTTTATGCCTTGACTTCTGGTAGAAATGAATAAACAAAGAAGTAAAGAGTGGGGGATCCTTCATCCCCTCATTCCGTCCCATTTAGCCTCTACGACATGCATGGATGGAATCACGGTGGTAGGATTCAGGATTCTCCTTCCTCTTTCCACAGGAGGATCAAGAAGAGGTAGAGTCATGTAAGTGGTATATAACAGGTTCAAGGGGACAGCACAAAGGAGGGACAGGAGCAGTAAAGTGTATCATCATTCTTTTAAGGTAAGATATTTCAAAATTTTTAAAAGAGATTAATGCCGTGCGGCTCTGGGACGTGGGTGTGTAAAAAGTCCCTCCTGCATGTTACTATGTAGTCAATACCCCAGTTGAGGTGTACACACACACACACACACACACACACACACACACACACACACACACACACACTTGACGTAGTGGATAGGCTTGAGAATCTTAAAGATTACTAAAGTTATGTCAATAGAGAGAAAATCTCTGCAGGGTCACGCATATCGAACAGGTTTTGTAAGAAAGATCAGACAAAGAGCAGCTCACACACACATATATATATATGTGTGTGTGTGTGTGTGTGTGTGTGTGTGTGTGTGTGTGTGTGTATGTGTGTGTGTATGCATATATAATGTGCAGTCCTGGCCATTTTACATTTCCTTTCGTCCGTGACGTTCAAGTAATCCCAGAGCATAGACACTACATCGTCACAATTCTGAAAGCGTCTAATTTTATATTATCTTTTTAACGCTGGAATTTTCTCGGCTCTTGGAAATTATGTACAGAGTGTAACTCTTCCGGCTTCTTTCATTCCGGTATGAAAAATACCGTACACTCGACACTACAAAATACCACGATAAATCTTTAACGCGACGGAAACGGCAGGAGTGGAAAATTCGTGAACGTGCAAACTGCAAAGGAAAATTATTAATATTCGCCATTTTATGAACCGGTGGTGAGGAGGGGAGGGGGAGGAGGGGAGGGGGATGGAGAGGGGGGGGGCGCCACTTTGGTAAGAGCAGTTGCCTTCAGGGATGGAGCGTGGAGTCAGGTGTGTGTGTGTGTGTGTGTGTGTGTGTGTGTGTGTGTGTGTGTGTGTGTGTGTGTGTGTGCGCATGTGTGTGTGTGCGCGCGCGTTCTGTAACTATGTATACATTATATATACATATGTATGTATATATATGTTGGCAGAAAAAACACTGGGAAATTAGAAACTTAGTCCGAACGTTTTCGTCTATTTAAGACATCTTCAGGGACAAGTTCCTTAATCCCGTGTTGTTGTTTTTTCCTGCAAATTATTTTCACGAGTTCTTGTGAATTACTGCAAATACACACACACACACACATACACACATGCACACACACACACACACACACACACACACACACACACACACACACATATATATATATATATATATATATATATATATATATTCCATTGACGCTGTCCAGCTTCACCACCGCTTTGTGTATACAAATTAAACGTCCAGCACCTGTTGCAACAGCACAATCTTCGACAGAAAGGCGGTTACAACCGTTATTATGACACACAAACGCTTTAACCGTCAGGGTGATATACTTGTTCCAGTTTGAATTCACACACAGCAAGTTCCCAGGCCGGGTTACCAGCTTAACCACAACCTTCTCAGTTCCTATCTCCGTCTATGGCTTTTTCCTTATTCTTGTCCTGGTTTTTGTTGTTTTTAAAGTGACCTCCTTGGAGAGGTGTGTTTTATCGATATATATATATATATATATATATTTTTTTTTCTTTGGTGGTTTCGAGTTTCTGTCCTTTCTGAGCTTTGTCGTTTCTACGTTCAGTGGATGTATGGATGAATGGATGGATGGATAGATGGATGGAAGTAGAGTAGCTAAGTGACATGTGGAGAGACCTTTGATGAAAGGCAGTAGGCCAGTTTAGCCTCTTCTGTCATTGAAATAAGAACAGAAAACTGATATACGCACGTATTCGTAATCTTCCTGCATTATGTCGATAGTATGTCATGTTTTTTGTTATATCATTTCCACGCCATTTCTCTTTGGCGTTATGTCTTTTTTCATTGTCATGTCGCGTACACGCGCGCCATTTCTACGTCATGTAGTTCACAGGGGAATTTTTGACGTCAAATCACTCCTTTTTCATAAAAATAAGAGCAAAATGCGGCGGCGTTGACTTCCGGTTATAACCCAAAATATATCAAATCGACCACCACTGCAAGAAGTAACTTTTATTTCGATGTCCTAGTTTGCGATAATTACTCTGAAAACCGAAACTGAAGTTAGACAGACAGCCAATAAGATTCCTCCTTCCGCTCCCCACCCAATCATGACGTCATGTCGTTCACTTCCTTCCAAAGTAAATCTGTTTATTCAAATTTTGCACATTTTGACCAGATGCACATTTCTGAATCTCCTATATAATTCCACAATGTTCTTAAACTTCTTGAATTTAGTGAAGTTGAATAGTTTCCTTTTTACTGTTGTTACATGTTTTTATTTAGTAAAGGGTTCCTTGTACTAAAAATGGACGACTTTTTTTCGGTAAATCCTTTACCTGGTTATGTTACAGCTGATGTTAAACAATTTCATTTAACCTCTCGAGTTTTTAGAGCTTTTCCGCTTCTTAAAGAGATAGACATACACGCACACAAGGCTTGCTGGTGTAGTGGTTAGCATCGAGGGCTCGTGCCGTTGCAGACCCGAGATCAAGCCCAGCACAGGGTTTGGAAACATTCACCATATTTCAGGCCGTTACTGTCCCCCTTGTGCTCAGGGATCAGTACGTAGTGTGAGGTCACAGCATTACTCAAGAGTTCAGACTATATGGCCTCCAATCTCTCCATGGGGAGGGTGATAACTGTTTATCACGAGTCTAGCACGTGATCCAAGACCAAAATTAATCACACAAACACACACCTCGTGGCGCAGTGGTTACAGTTCCTGGCTGCCACTACGGCGGTCAGGGTTTGAATCCCGCCAAGGGATGAAATCATTTAAGTATCGCTGTGCTGCGGGTTGTTACTCCAACTTTCGTGGGCGAGGAGTTAGGGGTGTGTGTGTGTGTGTGTGTGTGTGTGTGTGTGTGTGTGTGTGTGTGTGTGTGTGTGTGTGTGTAAGGTCACAGCATTACCCATAGATCGGTCATATATAAGCACTGAGCTCTCTTCCGGGAGGGAAACACCTGTTGATCACGAGTTCAACACGTGATCCAAGACCATGGTGAATCACAACGAGAGAAAGCGAGAAAGTCCGATGTCTTTCCTGATGCAACCTGCATCATCATGTGCGCCAGAGAGGTTGGTACCCCTGATTGTGTGCAGCAGAAATGTTGGTACCCCTGATTGTGTGGCCCTGATGTTATTAGCAACCTGTGGTAAGTCCATGACGCTCAACTCCCACGTCACTTGCGTCACAAACACACCACTACATTAATCAAACCTCTCACCCACTTCGCAATGCTACGTAGTCTGCCGTTCGTCAGACGATTTTATTCAGGTGAGAGAGGTGCGGGGGAGGGGGGGCATTGTACTCGAGACTTTTTTTTTTTTTTTTTTTTTTTTTGGCTGCCTCACTCAGCTACTACTGTCCCGAGAAGAAAAATCCTTACTCAAATTGTTAAATTCGTCTCGTTTAACTGTTACACTGCATTTTATGATGTACATTTTTATTACACTCAGGATGCAACCAGTCAGTTTTATTCAGATTAAGAGAAACAAAATTCACGGTTAAGAGGTTGCGTGACAATAATGTCATTTTGCCAGACGTGATTCCGTGTTACCCTGAGTCAGGGAGAGCGAGAGGGGGTGGGGGAAGAGAGGAAAGAAGACGTTTGACTATATCCACATTCAAAATAAATAAATAAATAAAGATAAATAAATAAAAATAAAGAAATAAAGATAAATAAATAAATAAAAGATAAATAAATAAATAAAATTAATAAATGCAAAAACTCCCACGTCGTGCATTTTATCCATACACGTGATCAATGAAAAGAGAAAACGTGAATAACCAACCTCAGTTCCCACGTACCAATCGCACATGGATATAGAATATAACGCAAAAAGAAAGAGGGACGTCGAGTTAATGATCCTCAGATTATGAATCCATTTAACTGAGAGGCGTGCATACTTAATACAGATTTAAAACTGAACCTATGGCCTCCCCGTACCTACCGGTTATATTTATGGCAGCCAGCTTCTCGATTGAATTCATTACTTGGATTAAAATGCACCATCGCCCGCCTGGAGAGCTAAGAACACACGCATGATAGCATACACATATGCATACATAGATACGTATGCATGCATAGATACATACATACATACACGATAGCAGGAACGAACGCACCCTGTGGAAAAAATCTTTAGAAAGTCGAATAACAAAAATGGAATAATTCAAAGTTAAGTCTAAAGGAAGACGATAAAGAGACGGGACCCTGCTAGCACAGGTAAATGTAGTTACTGGTAAATGCAGTAAGGTAAACTACACACACACACCAAATTCTTACACTACAACAGAGTAGCGAGCTGTAAAACCTCAGACGTCGGGTCGTCAAGGTCGGTTTTAATTTTTTATCTGGTTTCTACCCACGCCTGCACCAGTCTACTATAAAATATTCAATACACATTTCAATATATTTTTTTTTTTTCGGTTCTGAAACTCACTTTTTCACTTTGTCTTAATTTTGTGACATCCTTGTAACCAATCTTTTGCTCCTGGTGTCCGATAGTTTTATTTAGATGTTTTTATGACATTCTTTTAAATGGTGACGTTTTACAATCATTCTCCGCCCAAGTGCTCAGCGAACACAATGAAGGATCATCAACTAGTGAAGAAGACTAGAAAGATGAAAAGGAAGAGGAGGAGGAGGAGGAGGAGGAGGAGGAGGAGGAGGGAGAGTAGGAGGAAAGTAGAAGGAGGAGGAGAAGAAGGAGGAAGAGGTAAAGGAGGTGAAGGAGAAGGAAGAGGAAGAGAATGAGGAAGAGGAAGACGAGGAAGAAAGGAAGAGGAAGAAAGGAAGAGGAAGAAAGGAAGAGGAAGAAAGGAAGAGGAAGAAGAGGAAGAAAAAGAAGAGGAGGAATAGGAAAAAGAGAAAGACGAGGAAGATGAGGAAAATAAGGAAGAAGCGGAAGAAGAGGAACAAGAAGACGAGGAAGAGGAGGAGGAGGAGTGGACGAGGTGGTGGTAGTTGTTCTTACTTTTTGCTGTTCTTGTTTTTGTTGATATTCACTTTGACTATGGTAGTGGTTTGTTGGGAGAGGTGAGGTGAGGGAATTTGTGTTATTACGAAGGTAATGACTGGAGGAAAGCTTTAGTAAGATTGCATCGTATGAACAAGACGCAAACGACCATTTGGACAACAGCCTTCAAGATTTTGGAAATAAATTGAATTTCACCAACCTCAACTCGATCATCTGTTATCACCATCATCAACTCTATCACCATCACCATCATGCCGAGAAGAACGATACTGGTGTTAAAGATCTACGAACTTTAGAATCCTCTTGTACTATGTTTCACCGAAATCACCGTCATAGATATTGGTGTTACCAAGAGGTCTGTCGTTCTTTATAGCCAGTATTGTCTTCTTGACCGCACATGCTCACGAAAAACAGTTTTGGAACGGTCGCGAACACATTTTTCAAAAGAGAATACGCGAAGGCTACATCACCATTAAAGGCAAAAATAAACAAGCAAATAAATGGACAAATAAACAGACAGAAGAGATGTACCGATGACCTGGTTCATGTTGCTAAAGCCTCGAGCACCTATTCTTCTGTCCGTGTACGCATTTGTATTTTGTGTGCACGTGTGTGTACGTGTGTATACTCACACGGACATCATGCAATGCTCAAACGAGATTTGCGGTTCGCGAGCGCGCCGCGAGCGGGCAGGGGTGGGGGAGGGGAGGGGAGGGGGACCATCCCGCCAAAAGCGCTTTTGAAAATCGACGACGCAACGGTCTATCAGCCCGTTTCCCCCAAATAACGGCTGCGGGACCCGAGATGCATTGGCTCGATTTCGATATCACAGTCGATGCAGCAATGGCTTATAAATCCTGAAGATTTCGACTCCGTCGGGGTTAATGCTGCTGCTCTACGTGGTGGTGGTGGTGATGTGGTGGTGATGATTAAGATCGTATGATGTGAAATCGTTGTGAAAATTGTTGTCTTGGCCGTGACGGTGGGGGCATATTGGTGATGACTGGTGATTGTGGTGACGATAGTGGTGGCAATTTTGGTGTTGATATAGTGGTGTTGTTGGTAAAGGTGGTGACTGAAATAGGCGGAGAGGAGGATGGTGATGACTGATGACGATGGTGATTGTGGTGACGATAGTGGTGGAAATTTTGGTGGTGTTGATGATGTAGTGGTGTTGTTGGTAAAGGTGGTGACTGAAATAGGCGGAGAGGAGGATGGTGATGACTGATGACGATGGTGATTGTGGCGACGATAGTGGTGGCAATTTTGGTGCTGTTGATGATATAGTGGTGTTGTTGGTAAAGGTGGTGACTGAAATAGGCGGAGAGGAGGATGGTGATGAATTGTGGCAGTGGTGTTGATGGTGATGACGTGATAATTGCGATGCTGGTCGAGTTAGAAATTGATGAAGACAGTTAAGACACATGGTACAGAGTCAATCAATCAACCCAATGCCCCAAATCTCTCTTGCAGGACCCACGGTCCCTAGGCAACCGGCAACAGCCAATGGACTGGTCAATAAGTCACTGAAGGGAGAAATATTGTGTTATTTGAGTATTGGATGTGTTTGGTATCTTTCATGGGATGGTTACTTTTTTTTTTTTTTTTTGCCAGGACTATTCTGTGTTTGTATCGTTTTAGTGCTGGCTGGTGACCCAAACGTAGTCATACTAACGCCTTTCTTGCTTCTCTTGGGAGAGGTTTTATTGTGAGGCTAATGTATGGAGCGGTTTCATGAAGTAGAGGGCCTAGTGGTCGTTCTCAAGTGCTTGTTTTATGATCTGAGTACGAACAAATTTTTGAATGGATGTGCTGCGTGGTTGGTGCTGGTGGTAGGATATTGTAGATGATTGAGTAATATGCAGCTCATGTAGCTTTCTTTTTGCGTTCAGTTGATTGTGTTTGTGTGATGCAATGTGATGCATGATTTGGGTTCAAGGCTCTTGCAATGAAATGTATACCAATCATTTTCATGCGATGTTCAATGAGAAGTATTGTGGTTTGTGTGTGCAAATGTCCTATTAGCGTGCATTTTGTGTGTGTTATCAGTCTTAGTGTTTTGATTTGTATCGTTTGTAGTGTCTATGTTTTCTTGATTACTGGGGAAAATATTGTGAAAGCGCTGTCGAATACGGTTCTCAAGAACTTTGAAAACTGTGATTTGTTCTCTTTTGTTGAGCAAAGCCTGAGTTTGCTGCTAAACATGTCTTTTTGTTCATTTTCAATGTCGGGTCTTTGATGTGTGATATGTAAACATTGTTCAGTAAAAACGATGTCAAACGTTGAAGTCGTGAACCCAATCAAGGCTCTGACAGGATAAAAAAAAAAAAAAAGAAGAAGCTCTTGGGAATTTTGGTACGATAGAGTCCCACATTATCTTGGAAAAAAAATCCTTTGGCACGATGAGGAGCCTTTCATTATTTTGGAGAGAGAGAGAGAGAGAGAGAGAGAGAGAGAGAGAGAGAGAGAGAGAGAGAGAGAGAGAGAGAGAGAGAGAGAGAGAGAGATAGAGAGAGAGAGAGAGAGAGAGAAGAAGATCCTTAGGCACTTTGATACAATGAAGCCAGTTTTGGGATTTTATTATGAAGAGTCACACATTCCCTTTTCATTTGAGGATACGTCACCGCAATAATATTTCAAGATTACAACAGTTAACCGTTATCTTTGGTACCCTTTAATCCTCTTGCTCTAACTCAGCGTTTTTCAACCTTAAGGTTCCCCGGAACCCTAAGGTTCCGCAAAAGGTCCCTAAGGGTTCCGCGAGAACAAGCGAGATAAGCTAATGCACTTTTGATTTTATATCTAATTTCATATACGTAATATAATCAAACGCGCACGACATATTCTTGGTTATTGTAATAATGTAATACAGATATCATCCTATCTAACCCATTATTACGATGAAAATAAAATGAGAAAGATATGGTATACGTGTGTTTTTTTTGTGCAGGGGTTCTTTGAGACGTGACTTATTTTAAAGGTTACGCAAGGGTAAAAAGGTTGAGAAATGCCGAGTTTAAACTCATATACTCAATCGTTCATTCTAGCTACCACAGACCGGGTTTATTCAGGCGACTAGATGTGGAGCCACCTTACGGGCCAAAAGGTCCCCACAACCGCGCACTCCGTGCCATTGTTCTCGTGTAAATTAATTCAATATTAACATATCGCGTGATATGAATTAGTGTGATGACGCAGTCCTTCGCGAGGAAGGGGAGGAGATATCCGAGGCGGTAAGAAGAGATGATGAAGATGGAGGAGGAACGGTTAGAAAAAAAAAAAAAAAAAGGTAAAAGGAGAGGAAGAAGAAGAGGAGGAGGAGGAGGAAAATATGGCTCTTATACAATCTAATTGGTGGAAGTCTTAGGTGACATCGTGAGGGCTGGTGGTGGTGGTGGTAGTCACGGAGTCGACAAACCTCCACGATGAGACTAGTGGGAGACGGAAAACAACTTGACTAACTGTCGAAATGGTGTTGGTAGGTGTTCGAGACTATGTTGGAAGACTTAAATTTGGCCCATGGAGACGAGGTCCGTTGAGTAGCAGTATAAAAAAAAAAAAAAAAAAATATATATATATATATATATATATATATATATATATATATATATATTCAACGAGAGAAAATATTATAGAGGTAACAGTTGCGACCAAACACTTGTGGAGTACTGGCCGTTGTGTTCTGCCAATGGAGGCTGAGGATAACAGCTGGGTGGTGGATGTGGATGATGATGGTGGATGTGGATGATGGCAGTGGTGGATGTAGATGATTGGGGGTGGATGTAGATGACGGTGGTGGATGTGGATGACGGTGATGGATGTGGATGACGGTGGTGAATGTGGATGACGGTGATGGATGTGGATGACGGTGGTGGACGTGGATGACGGTGGTCGATGTGGATGGCGGTGATGGATGTGGATGGCGGCGGTGGATGTGGATGATGGCGGTGGATGTGGATGATGGTGGTGGATGTGGATGATGGTGATGGATGTGGATGACGGTGGTGGATGTGGATGATGGTGGTGGATGTGGACGATGGTGGTGGATGTGGGTGATGATGGTGTATGTGGATGATGCGGTGGATGTGGATGATGGTGGTGGATGTGGGTGATGATGGTGTATGTGGATGATGTGGTGTATGTGGATGATGGTGTATGTGGATAATGTGGTGGATGTGGATGACGGAGATGGATGTGGATGACGGTAATGGTTGTGGATGATGCAGCAGGGCAGTGATGGATCACGATAACACGAAAGCTGGAGGTTGGAGTAGAGGGTGATGGATGTGGGAGAAATGATGTTGACACGAAGGCGACTATGAAGAAGAATGTGAAGAAGTTACAAGTGGTGGGGATTGTGATGTTGATGATTGTGGTGATGGTGAGCACGATGATAGTGATGATGGTGATAATGGTGTGGATATTGAATATCGATGAGAAAAGTCACCATGAAGATGCATGAGGTGGTGGTGATTGTGATGATGATGGTGATGATGATGATGATGATGATGATAATGATGATGATGATGATGATGATGATGATGATGATGATGACGACGATGAGGCTGAGGATGACGATGGTGATGATGGCGATGAGTGATGACGATGATGATGACGATGATGATGATGATGACGATGATGGTGACGATGATGATGATGACGATGATGATGATGACGATGATGATGATGATGATGATGATGATGATGATGATGATGATGATGATGATGATGATGATGATGATGATGATGATGATGACGATGATGATGATGATGACGGTGATTATGATGATGATGATGATGATGATGATGATGATGACGATGATGCATGAACTTTACTGAAGAAGATCCGAATGATTCACAAGATAATCCCCCACTGCAAATGCAGTACCATGACTTTTGCAAACATACATTTCTTTTCAAAAACCAAATCAATTCTATGACCACAGTTTCTCTGTGGTTGCAACGACACATAATCACGTTGTGTAATACCTGAACCTTTTCATTAACACGTCTACATCGAGAAGGGACACTACATGGCTGGAAATAAGACAAGTTTAGGAATCGAACTCAAACACGTTCAATCTAAACAGGGGACGCTCCTCCAACTAAATAAAAGTTATTAGTTTTTGGACAAAGAGAATATCTAGAATGAAGAACTCATTTTTGTCGTCATCATCTCAGTCTCCTTAGTAGCCTTTGTTCTAAAGTGGTTTGCCATATCATAAACGTTAAAAAATACACATGCGTACGCGCGCACACACACACACACACACACACACACACACACACACACACACACACACACACACACACACACACACACAGATGTTCTGGTCCTGGTACAGAAGAGACCTTAAAAAAAAAAAAAAAAAAAAAAAAAAAAATGGACGAAACAATAGTGTGTGCAAAAACTATACACGAATTTAAGAGCAAACTAGACACTGCGAGATACAAAGACGGGGCACCACGAGCATAGATCCCCTTTCCGTAAGTACAACTAGGCACACACACATACACACACACACACACACACACACACACACACACACACAGAGCGGTGGATCTCTGGAACAAACTGGATAAAACAATAGTGTGTGCAAAAACTATACATGAATTTAAGAGCAAACTAGGCTCTGCGAGACACAAAGACGGGACACCACGAGCATAGCTCCCTTTCCCGTAAGATACAACTATGTAAATACATGCATACAACCCAAAACGTCGTTCCAGACTCGACAGACGAATAAGAATAAATCAAACTGGAAAAAAGATTCATCCAGTTCAGGGACTTCGATCGAAGCTGGAATCAGACCGTTCTAACGAATCAGCACGAGACTCAGAGTGACACAGAATGACGTAGAGTGTAATTACAATAATAGAGACAGGAAAGGATGACTGACCACGAGGGGCTGTAAGGATCCAACGAAATGGGGAAAAGGAAGGAAGGAAGAAGCACGAAGAGGAAGAAGGGGGAGGAAGATCAGGAGGAGGAAGAAGAAGAAAATGGAAATTGAGGAAGGAAGAAGGGCTGGCGAAGAGGAAGAAGGGGAGGAAGAGCAGGAGGAAGAAGAAGGAAATGGAGGAAGGAAGAAAGACGAAGAGGAAGAAAGACGAAGAGGAAGAAGGGGGAGGAAGAGCAGGAGGAGGAGGAGGAAGAAGAAGGAATTGGAGGAAGGAAGAAGGAGGAAGAGGAAGAAGGGGAGGAAGAGCAAGAGGAGGAAGAAGAAGGAAATTTAGGAAGGAAGAAGGACTGACGAAGAGGAAGAAGGAAATGGAGGAAGAAGGAAATGGAGGAAGAAGGACGAAGAGGAAGAAGGGGGAGGAAGAGAAGGAGGAGGAGGAAGAAATAAATGGAGAAGGAAAGAAGGGAAGGAAAGAGAGAATTGGGATGAAGAATATTAAAGGAGTGGGGAGGATAAACGAATAGAAAGAGGGAATGAAGAAGCAAGGGAAAATAATTAAGAAGAGAAGAGAAAGGAATGGAGGAGAAGAGAGAAGGATCACAGCAAAGAGGAGAGGGAGAGAAATACGAGAGAGAGAGAGAGAGAGAGAGAGAGAGAGAGAGAGAGAGAGAGAAAGAGAGAGAGAGAGAGAGGAGGAATAAACGAAGGAAAGAGAAAGAGGTAAAAGAGAGGAGATGAGAGAGAGAGAGAGAGAGAGAGAGAGAGAGAGAGAGAGAGAGAGAGAGAGAGAGAAAGAGAGAGAGAGAGAAAGAGAGAGAGGGGACCATCGCGTGCGGGGAGGGGGGGAGTGGAGAAGACATAATGGAAGAGGGTAGATTAAGAAAATGAAGAAAAGATTAAAGAAAGGAAGGTTACGGAGAAAGAGAGAGGACGAGGGAGGAAATGAAAAGAAGAGTAAAGACACGGGAAGATTATTATTATTATTATTATTATTATTATTTTTTTTTTTTTTTTTTTCTTTTGAGAAGTAGAGGATGGAAGGAAGGTCAGAAGAACGGAAGAAGGATGAACGGCAAGAGATAATAAAAAAAAAAAAAAAAAAAAAAAAAAAAAAAATCCTATGCTTCTTCCAGCCTGTTCCATCCCAAAATCCCCTTTCCATTTCCACGCAGACTTTTTCCAGCTTGGTCCATTTCCCAAAACCCCTCTTCCAGTGTATTATTATCCCGTTCCAGTTCACTTACTACATCTACCCGTGTCTTTCCCATCTATTGCCCCCCATCTGCCTTCCCTTACCGCATTCCTGACAATTCCCATTCCGTTCCTTCCTTGTGCCTATTCCTATTCCATTTCAACCCTGTTCCATTCTTCAATCTTTATTTCCCAGCTCCTTTCCATACGTCTGTAACTTCTCCTCTCTCTTCCCCGCTCTCTCTCTCTCTCTCTCACGTCCCCCTCCCCCCAACTCCCAACAGTTTACAAGTCCGTCTCGTTGTTTACAGATTCCAAAGAGCTTCAACTTCCAATTTACAAAGACTATTACCTCTACTTCGGTGCTCGGGTAGCACGGGCAAGTGGCAGTCACTGGTAGCCATTGGGAATCGATCCCGGGCTTCAGGGACTGCGAATGGACCTTAAGGCCCAAAAGGTCTCCCGAGATCCTTCGATCAGAGTGTGGTCAATCTTCTGTACCATTAACTCGGTAATAGCCATCTTCGACCTTCCGTCCCCACTCCCGAAGGGTCAAATCCGCTTGGCCTCCTCGCCACACATTCCCGTTCCTAGGATGGTCAGCACTCCTGTTGATACTATCATCAGCTGTGCAGTAGAGCGACTTTGTGTGTGTGTGTGATTCACCTTGGTCTTTGGATTACGTGTTGGACTCGTGATCGACAGCTATTTCCCTCCCGGAAGAGAGCTCAGAGCTCGTATGACCGATCTGTGTGTGTGTGTGTGTGTGTGTGTGTGTGTGTGTGTGTGTGTGTGTGTGTGTGTGTGTGTATGTGTGTATGCTTGAGAGATATAGATAAAGATAGAGAGAGAGACAGAAAGATAGAGAGAGAGAAGGATAGAGAAAGATAGTGAGAGAAAGACAGATATAGACAGATAGATAGAGAATCTAAAGTCTATCTATGTATCTATCTACAACGTCGACGTCGCCTCCAGGCCGGCGATTTCTTTCAGGTAAAGGTCATCAACCCCTGGCTCTTAGGCCCAGGAGCTACCTCCGCTACCTCGCGGGAAAGAGGTACACATCACGTTTACCCATCATTCCAACCCGACACCAAAATACCTCCTCCCATTTCCCTTTCGTCTGTGTTCTATATCTTAAATGAATCATTCGTTATCATCGAACTGAGGCATCGCTCCCCAAACCCCGGCTCCCCCTTCCTCCCTCCCTCCCTCCCTCCCATTCACCGTTTTCTCTTGGGATCCGCGTGCCTCCTCCCCCCTCCCCCCCTCCCCCTCTCCCCCGCAATCACGATGTCCCGGGGACAACGTAGAGGCGACGGTCAATGTCCTTCCACACCTTCCAGTCCTTCCAGTACCCCTCCATTTTCTGTTCTCGAATAACGGCGGGTCCCTCCTATACATAATTCTCATTTTCTGACAACTTTTTTTGGAGAATATAAATAAAATCGGAGTGCAAGGCAATGAATAATGTACGGAGAGACTGTTACGATATATCAAAGAAAGGGAAATTAAAAGAATTGAAAAAGTTAAAAGAAGTCATTGTAAAATAAAAAAGTTAAGTAACAGAAAAAATGTAATATTCCGTATAAGAGTATAAGTAAAATTAATTATCCATAAAAGCAGGGCTTTGGCTTTGTACCAGTGACATACTTACGGTGGTATTCTTAAAAAATCTTTCCTTGTATAAATTTTTCCTTATATATATCTTATATATAAATCCTTGGAAGGGAAAGATTTTTTCTTAAGAATACCACTGTAAGAATCTTACGATGGTATTCTTAAAATAATTCTTTCCTTATATAAATCCTTTAAAGGGAAAGAATTTTTTTAAGAATACCACCGTGAATGCCCCGCTGTTCAACACATTTCCCAGAAAGACACTTCAAACATTCTCACACAGGCCTACCAACCTTACATGGGTATCCCACAATACCTTCACCTCATCAATAAAAACCAACATCCTAACCCCTTCGATCCTTCATGACAAACTCCCAAGCAGATTACCGATCTATCCCCACTGCTTTCATGTCCAGTTCACCCTTAGTGGTCCTCTGCAGGGTCTGTCTATCCCCTTGAGGGAGATGCAGTCTCTATACTTCACCACGGTGGCAGGCATGGTAAGGTTATGTATGGTGAGGTAAGACACATACACTTCATGAGGAGGACACCAATCTAAACCAGCGTTTCCCAACCTGGGGTGCTGAAGTCAATTATAGGGGGT
>NC_134819.1:22141080-22153580 GCF_046742065.1 Oratosquilla oratoria
TACAAGATCGACGTTCTTCGTGTCCCAAGACAACCTTGAGATAGAATCCCAAGAAATCGAACTGGGGAAAATAAGTTCCTCCTCAGCACTTTATGACATGCAGTCTTTGTACCCGCTCCCAAAGACATAGAAAACTGTCCTTGAGACAATTCGCAGAGAATGCACGTCTTGTTTACTTTCGTTACCAAGCCTAAACATGATGGACATTCAAGTACCTGTGGATGAAGACTTCTTCATCTCCGACTCATACCAGCAAAACGTCAAATAATTTGTTTTGTTTTCTGTCAGTCAGGGAGGTGTTAATTTCATACAACTCTGTCTCCAACATCCCGCCTCTTAACCCATTCAACTCCGATGACAAGATGTCTTGTCATTTGGTCAAATAAAACAAAAAATCATAATAAAACAACAAAATGTTTGATGATCAAACAGCACCAGAAAAATATGACGTCATCAGTCCTCCTCGAGGAGGACTGATGACGTCATATTTTTCTGGTGCTGTTTGATCATCAAACATTTTGTTGTTTTATTATGATTTTTTGTTTTATTTGTCCAAATGACAAGACATCTTGTCATCGGAGGTGTATGGGTTAAGGCACGATGCTTTTTCTCAGAATTATGTTGTTACACCACTGTTGTTATACCACTGCTGTTACATCATTTCATTTAGTTATGATGGTGATGTGAAGGAATAAGAGAACTGACAGATGGGATTAGAAATCGATCTAGAGCGAGCGAGAGAGAATGAGAGGTAGAGATAGACATAGATAAATAGAAAGAGATAGACATAGATATATAGAGATAGATACAGAGGCGGAGAGGGAGATAGAGAGATGGGGGGAGAATCCTTCAAGCCCTCCCAGATCGACCGAGACCTCGATTCCTTCCGTCTGCTCCTCAGTTGAATAAAGTTGCCTGGGCCTCACCAAAACACAACGACCAAGGGCGTCCTGCCACCATAAAGGGGCCACCAAGACTTCGAAACCAGAAAGAAATAGTTCTGGATTCCAGAAGTTTCGCCCCCGATAAGGAGGAGGAAAAGAAAAAGGAGCCTTCTTGGAACCCCGAAACCCTTCGCTGGCGCAGTGCCAGGATCCTTTGTGTCCCGGCAGAGCTCTTTCCCGGATCCCAGAAGCTTTGTCATAAACAGAGAGGAACAAACTTGGTAATCCCACGAGACTGCGCGACGTTGGAGGGACACAACGTCACCAAGAGGACCCGAAGAACCTCGCTAACTGCAGTTTCCACAAAATCAATATCTCCCGTACTGGAAGACAATTTCTTTTTCGATCCAGGAACTATTCTGTTCTTCGGGGAAATCCTACGAAGGCGAAGGAGAGCCTCTCTACCCCGTCAGTAGCGAGTGTCGTGTTTCGTATTCTGTCTGGTGCCAAACTTATTCATATTCGTGGTACCAACTTGATACCAAAGTTCATATATGTATGTATCCATGCATGCATGTATGTATGCATATGTGTATGTATGTATGTATTGTATGTATGCATGTATGTACGCATGCCTGTGTGTGTGCATGCATGCATGTATGTGTGTATGCATGTATGTATGGATTTATTTATGCTAATCCAGCGGTCTGAGTTCGATTCCCGCCCAGGGCTGAAATAATTTCAGCGTGGCTGCACTAAGAACCGGCACTCCAAATTTGGTGTGTGCGTGTGTGTGTGTGTGTGTGTGTGTGTGTGTGTGTGTGTGTGTGTGTGTGTGTGTGTTTGTGTGTGCATACGTGTGTGTGTGTATGCGTGTGTGTGTGTATGCGTGTGTGTTTGTGTGTGTGTGTGTTTGTGTGTGTGTTTGTGTGCGTGTGTGTGTGTGTGTGTGTGTGTGTGTATGCGTGTGTGTTTGTGTGTGTGTGTTTGTGTGTGTGTGTTTGTGTGCGTGGTTGTTTGTGTGTGTGTGTTTGTGTTTGTGTGTGTTTGTGTGTGTGTATTAACCTAGTTATACGTATTATACGTGAAGGGGAGCTATGCTCGTTGTGACCCGTCTTTGTATCTCTCAGCATCTAGTTTGTTGCTGTTGTTGTTGTTGTTGTTGTTGTGTGTGTGTGTGTGTGTGTGTGTGTGTGTGTGTGTGTGTGTGTGTGTGCGCGCGCGCGCGCTGCGTGCGAGACCGTGCATGCACAATAGGCCAATAAAATTGAAAACACAAACACCAAAGTACACATAAAAATTTGAATCCACAGGCCCCCATCTCACCGAAAGAAAACGACAAAAGGGGGTGGGGGTGGGGGGTGGGGGTCACTCCCTGGACACTTTACCAGCAGCAGACCTCTCAGAAAGCGCCGCGTAGTCTGTAAGCCGTGGAGGCCATCCGTAGCGGTCGTAGAGCCCGGCACGGACGTGCCCGTTGCCGTAAACTCCCCATGGCCTCCTCTTCCGCACCATTTCCCCAGCGCTCGGATAAATCACGCGTTGCGGACCACCGTTCCATATCTCTCTCACCATCTTCGACTTTGCGGACTTTTTCCCCCCTCCGAATGGCGGAGCTCGTCGCTTACTAATACACCATCAAAATGTCTGGTCGGAGTCGTTTCGTTCGTGGAAATACGCGTGCTGGGCAATCGTGTGCTGTTCGTGTGTCATTGGCTTTTTCTTATTACCAACTCAGGACACGAGATGACAAATCTATGAACTGCTAAATCATGTCAGCGCATGCGTGAGAGAGAGAGAGAGAGAGAGAGAGAGAGAGAGAGAGAGAGAGAGAGAGAGAGAGAGAGAGAGAGAGAGAGAGAAGGGGATTGAAACTGAGTTGCAATCCCCTTGTTCACTTGTTTCACCTGATCTTTGCTTGACTCCTTCTTTCACTCGACCCCACCCAGCGTGACGACCTTAAACCCCAGTCACACCAAGCTTACGACCTGTTTCCGACCACCTTCGACCGAAAATCAAGCGATCGGTCGGCGACACAAAACCTATACAAGGAATTGAAATGGAAAAACTTAATGTGCTTGATAAAATGAAATCTATGTACTGGGGACTATTCAATGTGTGCTGTAATATATCAACCTATTGATTTCTCTATTTATCTATCTCATTACCGACTATCTGCGACTTCCAAAGACTACCAGCATCTGGCCGGCGACCACTTGGTCGGTCGCCGGTGGTCGGAAACAGGTCGTAAGCTTGGTGTGACTTGGACCTTGGTGAGGAAATTACAATTATCCAGACGAGTTTTAGCTCTACCGTTTCTTCTGCTGATTCAACGTGGATCGGATAGTGGTAGCAGTAGTATTAGTTCATCTTCTATTGCCTAGTTGCCCTGCTTTCTCACTGTAGCTTAGTAAAGTAAACACAAACAGCCTCGTTAGAGCCTATAGGCCTGTTGTTGTTTGTTCTTCTTTTGCGTTCCTTTGTGAATGCTAACTTTGTTCACAGAATCATCTCAGAGGGACGAGACCAAAGGGACGCCAAAGTGATGGATCGGGAGCCTGCCTGGGTGCTTACAAAGGATTAGGTTTTTTACGTAGATGGAGAGATGCGGGTGTGAGTACGTGATGTCATTTCTATCAAGGGCCAAAGCCACCATTCATCACAATCCGCTAGATAGTGTGATTCATCACCGTGGTCTTGGATCACGTGTTGGACTCGTGATCGACAGCTACTACCCTCCCGGGAGAGAGCTCAGAGCTCATATATATGACCGATCTATGGGTAAGGCTGTGACCTTACACGCACACACACACCCAACTCCCTGCCCATAGAGTTGGAGTAACGACCCGTAGTGCAGCGATACTGAAATTATTTCAGCCCTGGGCGGGATTCGAACCCGGACCGCCGTAGTGGCGGCCGGAAACTCTACCACCGCGCCACTGAGTACGTGCGAATGTGTGCATGTTTACCAAATTGTATTTACTCAATCTTAATATTTTCCATGAGAGCTAGGCCTACCCTCACAGCGTCCCCTACCTGCTTGCCAAATTGAGTTTTAAATTCGCTCATCTTTTTTCAATTTGTTACTTGTTCCTTGTTGCTTCGCGAGGCGGAGCGTCTGTACGGAAAATTGGATTTCTTAAAATTCTTCCAACACGTTGTCTTTTTCTGTATCCTTCCATGTCCTCCGCTTATTCTTTCGTCCCACATGAAGAAGTCCTCTTTGGCGACTTGTCTAATCCGTTCAATAGTTCTGAAGACTATAATCATATAACTCCCCCCCACCCTCTCTCTCTCTCTCTCTCTCTCTCTCTGTCTCCCCTATCTTCTAAACTTGGCAGTTCAATCTCAATTATTCTTTAAGTAAGCTCTGTCATCTATCTATCTACTTTCTTTCTCTAAGGAGGATATACCGTTAGTACTTATTCCAATCTGTATTGAATAAAAATTTCGATTATTTTTCTCATCATCTCGTCCATGTAGCAAAATGCCATTCTTACGTCTCTCTTGCAATATTCTTTATATTTTTTCCTGGATGATAACTTCTCTATTACGGAGCTGCCTAGTGTAGGCCTTATGGTCTCTTGCAGTCTCCTTCATTCTTATGTTCTTATTACAAAACACTCCTCGTTCTTTTCCTTCAAACAACATCGTAACAATTTAATTCTCCCATGTCTTAGTTGATGGCTTTTTCATTCTTTTATCCATTTACAAAATACTTTTCGCATAAATATAAAATATTCACTCATAGCTTGAATTAGACGTCCTATATAGATCTACCTGTAACAATCTGAGGCCATCTTTGTTCTCTACTCTCCATAATCTTGGCATTATCAGTCAATATACAGGTTGAACTGTTTGTTCCATCTACTATGTCGTTAACGTGAGTCAAGAATATCACTGTCGCCAGCACGGATCTCTGAGCGGCTCCACATGTTTCGTTCCATTAATGTGACATTCTACCCTCCACAATGTCACAATGTGTGTGTGTGTGATTCACCATGGTCTTGGATCACGTGTTGGACTCGTGATCGACAGCTACTACCCTCCCGAATGAGAGCTCAGAGTTCATGTATGACCGATCTATGGGTAATGCTGTGACCTGACACGCACACACACACCAAACTCCCTGCCCACGAGAGTTGGAGTAACGACTCGCAGCGCAGCGATACTGAAATTATTTCAACCCTAGGCGGGATTCGAACTGGGGCAGCTGGGTTAGCTGTTGCAAACGCTACTACTGCGCCATCGAGTCTCGTGTGTGTGTGTGTGTGTGTGTGTGTGTGTGTGTGTGTGTGTCTTTCTTTCACTGTCTGGATTATGTCCCATTATTCAGGAGTACTAAGGTTATAAAAAGAATTCGACAGGCAATGTAAAAAAATTATGATGATAATGATGATGATGATGATGATGATGATGATGATGATAATGATGATAATGATAAAGGCATCGCCTTACCAACCAAACATCTTCCGCGTTTTCAAAATTCCCGCGACAAACCCGTTTGCCGAACACGAAAGTCGAGGAAGGACACCCCCTTCACCGAAATCCTTTAAGCCCGTTCTGGCTTCCCTAGACAACCTTGCAAATTTATGGCGGCGTTCGTTCAACTTTGTGTCCATAGTAGTGACGTCATGTCGGCGAGACTAGACCTCCGGCATAGCTGCTGGAAGGAAGCTACTTTCGTTTGAATTTCATCATTATTTTTCTTTTTCTTTCTTCTTCTCCCTCTCTCTTTCTCTCTCTCTCTCTCTCTCCCTCTTTTTTTTTTTTTTAATCCCGATGTCAAACCTGTCCCGTCAATGGGGATTCGTCCCCGCGTTGTCAGGATCTATTTGAAGATTGATGTCATCAGAGAAGTAGATCTTCGGGGGAAGATGCAACGTTTCTTCTTGGAGAGAGGATCCAAGGACGTTTGGTGACTACTGTGGAGCTGCGTGTTTCCAATGTAAATAGAGGTAACAACAAACTATATTATCGAATACACAAAATATGTGCGTGTATATATATATATATATATATATATATATACACATACACATATATATATATTCTCTTAAGTAGTTAAAGGTGATTGCTAGTTCTGCTTTTTGTATTTTCTTTCAGATAGACATTCTCTTTGTGTCTTAGGGTGGTCTTATTGTCTATTGAGATCTGAGATTATTTCTCCGTAGGAGGCCATCTGTGCTGACAGATCGCAATTTCTCTTGACTCTTCTTCAGTGGTTTGGTACGGTGGCTGCATATATATATATATATATATATATATATATATATATATATATATATATATATACAGAAAAAATCACTTGGACGCGTGATTCTATTTATACAGGCAAGCCACATGGAAAATAACAGGTAAAAGACCGAGCGCTTTCGTGTAGTTAGATATTTCCAACGACGAAAGCGCTCGGTCTGTCCTGTTATTTTCCTTGTGGCTTTTCTGCATATACATATACATATACATATATATATATACGCACACACACGAACATACATGCATATAGCATCACTCCAAAACCTGATCCCAGAAGCTTCCAATCCCATTCTTTTCCGTCCCGTCCCATCTCGTCCCGCCGTCCGGTTCTCGAGTTGGCCTCTTCTGCTCAGTGGCATATCATCAAGCGAATTGAGTGTCACTCTTTTTTTCAAACAGGTTTGAGTTACCCTGGATGTCTACGGCCATGTGCCTTGTTTTTTGCGCACACCCCCACGCACACACACACACACACGACTCGTGGCTCAGATAAATAATAAATGAAAACCAAGCAAATAATAAACAAACAGACAACAACGGTTCTTCCCAGGGAAGCTTTTGGGAGATCCCGAGGACCACTGCCGGTTGTTGTGGGGCTGAGGGTTCCTTGTCAGAGAAACTCGAGTCAGAAATAATACCAAGCATCTCTCGGTCGTCCTCTTCCCGTTTTCTATTTTGGTCGTTTCTCGATCTTCCACATGGAAATGGTATGCAGTTTCTCGCTGTCTTACTTTCCTCTCTTTTTTCTTTCCTCTTTCTCTTCCTCTCCCTTCTCTCTCTCTCTTCCTCTCTTTCTCTCTCTCAGAATTTCCTGCTTGCTTCCATCTCCAACTTTTTCAGATCTCATCTTGACTTGATCATCATATTCTTTACCTTTCTTTTTCTTCCCAATATTCCCCTTTGTGCTCTCTCTCTCCCTCTCTCTCTCTCTCTCTCTCTCTCTCTGCGCTGATCATTCCTTCTTTTTCTCTTCCCATTCTCTTCACTTCTCCCCCCTTTACCCCCCATCTCCTCCCTGCTACCCCAACCTCCTCCCTTATTACCCCATCGCCATCTCCCCCTTGCCCTCCCATCACCCCTAATCCCTCGATTAGCTCCCAATCAAAATACTCCCCGCAATGCCATCTCCCCCCCCCCCCAGCTGCTAACTTACCCCCCAACCGCGCGATAACGGTCGACGATGAATTACGATGAGATCTATGTTCGACGACGGTACCAAGTTGTGACCTCACACTGAGGCACCGGGTGCTGGTCAAAGTGGTGCCGACGCAGCCCCAAGACACTGATGGCCCTGCCAGAGATCGTACGCTGCCAACATGTGACACCAACGTTGCAGACAACATTCACCACTGTCTAGCTGTTGTCATCATCAACTTCCCCCAAAGCGCATAAAAAAAAAAAATTATATATATATAAATATATATATATATATATATATATATATGTGTGTATATATTGCTGTCGTAACTCTATTTGACGTGCTTCGAATATAGCTCGTTATTATCATATAATTACTTTATCATCATGACCAAGCTATTGGGTTTTTTTTTATCATTACACCTGTATTGTCACCATTGTCCATCTATCCCACACAACAGCTTAGCTGGCCATGGACGAAATAACATATGCCAAACCTCTGTGCATTTACTATAATTAACATCAGATCCCGCCGTAACTGTATTCCGATCTTACATGCTCAAACACAGATTAATTAATTACCAACCCCCTTCGGACAGACGTCGCAATTTATGTGTTTCACTATAAAGGCGGCGTGAGAATTATGCCAAGTGAACAAGGTACACACCAGCCACAACCACCCCCGTCAACATAATGCTGTCAGCATTTATTATTATGTTGCTGTATGTATATATAGTGTTACTACTACATTGCTGTGCACAATCATTACCACCACCAGCACACTGCTTTGGGTATCCGTCACCACACTATCACCAACTTTATCACCGTCACCACTACTGTGCTGTCCGGAGCTTTTGCCGGTCCCACCGCTGCCACCACCACCACACTGCTGTCGCTATCACCAGCAACAGACTCTTTGTTCTCAACCAGCTGCCGACCACGGGAAAATATATTCATTGTTTACTTGCGGCGACGCGAGGGACGGAGGAGGGGGGAAGGGGGGAGAGGGAGAGGGACTGTCTCAGACTGCAGGTTCTCTCTACAGAAAACCTTTAACACGCTATTGTCCCTCTACGGTCCTGTCCACGTACCAGACCATTGTTAAACTTCCCGTCACACGCGTGTCCGTCTCGTCCGGGGTTCTTCAACACTTGGGTCAACCTTCCCTGTCCGTTTCTGTCAAAGTGTTTTTCCTCCCGCTGTCGACTCTGTCTCCTCCGCCGCTGACACACATTACGAATGTTGTTATAACTTAAACCCAGACGATTCTAATCTCTCGAGGAAAAAAAGGTCCCTTGCGGAAGAGAGCAGAGTTATTTCAAAATTCCTCCTTCGCTCCACAGACAAGCTTAAAAGTTTTAATTCAGGCTAAAGCCAAAAAATATTTTTGGTTCGCCACTGAGGTGGAGAGTTGATCATTTTCGGTTATCTTTCGGCACATATGCCCTTCTTCCTCCCTGCAGCGCCATCCTCTTTACTGTTTCTTTGTATCTTTCTTGTTCTTCGCCCACTCCTTCCCATTTCACCTTTCATCTTTGACCTTCTCACCCCGTTTCTCTTTTTCTCCATATATTCCTCCTTTTGTTTCGTTTTTCCTTTTTTTTTTATTCCCTCCATGTATTCCTCCATTTTTTCATGAAAAACACTCCTCTCGTTTTCATTTCATCCCCATGTACGCGTTCCGTTTTCTTTTCTTTCCTTTTTTTTTTTCTTTTATTCGCGTATTCCTCTTCCGTTTCTCTTTTTTTTTTCTTGGATACATAGACTTTATTTTGACCTCCTTTACCCACCAGACATTCCATCATTCCCCGAAATCCCCCTCCACTCTCATTTGACGTCTTTCCAACCTTCCACTCCTCCAAACGTCTTCCTTCCACCACGAACTTCCTCTCCGTTTTCTTTCCGTTCTATCATCCATTGTTCTTCCCCTTGTCAGGTTAATTACCTAACAGAGTCTCCTCAATATCCAATAATTGTATCCATAGTGCGATCGTCCTTCACCATACACACACACACACACACACACACACACACACAACTCGTAGCGCAGTTGGTAGAGTTCCCGGCTGCCACTATGGAGGTCCGGGTTCGACTCCCGCCTAGGGCTGAAATTATTTCAGTATCGCTGCGCTGCGAGTCGTTACTCCAACTCTCGTGGGCTGGGAGTTGGGGATGTGTGTGTGCGTGTAAGGTCAGTGCAGTACCCACAGATCAGTCATATATGAGCCTTGAGCTCTCTTCCGGGTGAGTAATAGCTGTGGATCACGAGTCGAACACGTGGTCCAAGACCATGGTGAATTACACACACACACACACACACACACACACACACACACACACACACACACACACACACAGGCACGCACATATACACATATATGAATTTCAGTGTTTGGAAATGCAAAGCTTCGAAATAAGGGGAGACTGCAAAGAGGTTATCAATTGTTTCCGCAATGTAAATAAAATAATCACATAAGCTGAAGATAAGAAGGACCTGGGAGTGTTAGTCATCGATAAATACCACTGAATGACCGCATTATTTTCTATTTATTGATCAATTTACTTATTCAGTTATTTTAGTTATTTATTTATTCATTCATCTATTTATTCATTCATTTGTGAGACGCACAAACTGCAAGTACAGAGTAGCGTTCCATTTCATGGACGGAGAGATGATAAAATCAGAGACCTTGATCCGCCCCAGATCACAGTATGCAGCAGCAGAGTGATCCGCTCACAAAAAGGATCTAAGATCAAGACAATGCAGCGAAGAACAATCCTAATGACCTTCAGCCTATGAGAAAAACTGAAGAAAGACAACAGAGAAGCAACATGATTATTGCATTCAGAACGATGAAATGAGTGGAAGAATATTTAAAGGGTTCGAGTCTTTACCTTGAATGGGAGAGGTCACAAGAGGTCATGGTAAAATAACGTGAGAAAGACGAAGGGATAATTGGATATCAGGAAACGTGGTTCTTTATACAAATGCATAATTTTTTTGGAATAAACTATAGGAGGAAACAGTCAAATGAGAAACATAAATTAATTAAAAACAAATTAACAGATGGAGACAAAACGTCGGGTTTGTGAATGCAGATCTTTTCCTGTAAAATTAGGTGCACACACACACACACACACACACACACACACACACACACACACACACACACACACACACACACACACACGGCGCAGTGGTAGCGTTCGCAACAGATGCTACAACGGTCCGAGTTCGAATCCCGCCCAGGGCTGAAATAATTTCAGTACCAATGCGCTGCGAGTCGTTACTCCAACTCTCGTGGGCGGGGAGTTGGGTGTATATGTGCGTGTAACGTCAAATCATTACCCATAGACCGGTCATATATGAGCTCTGAGCTCTCTTCCGGGTGGGTAAAAACTGTCGATCACGAGTCCAACACGTAATCCAAGACAATGGTGAGTCACAAAAGCTAAAACGCGCAAACGTAAACCCACATATACACAGTGTATGTCTGTATGTTGTCCATGCATATATATATATATATATATATATAAATATATATATATATATATATATTTAAGATTATTTCAGACAAATGAGAGAGAATGTGGGTGGGGAAGGGCAAACGAAGATGTGTTAGGAATAGAGTTTATTGCCCTAACGTTGCGACCAACTTGGTCTTCTTCAGAGGACTACAGCATTACAAACGGATCACAATTCTTATATTCGTAGTGAGAGGGAACCCGCCAAGGTATGAGCGTCATGTTTTCCCTTTGGCTAACGATTTAATTATCAGGACACTTGCTGCTTTCGAGAGGCATTTAAATCCGTCTCTGTCGTTGTTGTTCTTGTTGGCGGCGATATGTGCAGCTTCCACAGTTTTTTCTCATTTTCTTCTCAAATCCCTCGTGTAGAATTTCTGCGTTGTTCCAATCAGGTAGATGTCCACATTTGTCCAGAACATCTAACTCCCTGGTTCGTCACCTGGACAAATGTGGACATCTACCTGATTGGAACAACGCAGAAATTCTACACGAGGGATTTGAGAAGAAAATGAGAAAAACTGTGGAAGCTGCACATATCGCCGCCAACAAGAACAACAACGACAGAGACGGATTTAAATGCCTCTCGAAAGCAGCAAGTGTCCTGATAATTAAATCGTTAGCCAAAGGGAAAACATGACGCTCATACCTTGGCGGGTTCCCTCTCACTACGAATATAAGAATTGTGATCCGTTTGTAATGCTGTAGTCCTCTGAAGAAGACCAAGTTGGTCGCAACGTTAGGGCAATAAACTCTATTCCTAACACATCTTCGTTTGCCCTTCCCCACCCACATTCTCTCTCATATATATATATATATATATATATATATATATATATATATATATATATACATATATATGTTTATTTATCTATTACGTGTGTATCTTACTCTTCCACACTTTGCGTATCTTCCCAGTTGTGAGGGTTGCCGACTCGGCCATCTAAAAATAGAAATGGGGAGTCGGGGGGGCAGAGGGGATGGCGCGGGAAATCTCGTTTCTAAATTTCCTCCTCTTCTTCCTTCCCTAATCTCCTCTTGCATTCTCCTAATTCACTAACGCCGCCATTTTGGCTCACAGCAAGATTCTCAGCTTCGTCCTTCCTCCTTTACTCTCAGACCAATTCTTTGTATTATCTCCCCAGTTTTGTGCTCAGTCTCCATAGATAGATAGACAGGCTGGCAGACACGGATAAAAGATAGACAGACAGCCAGGAAGACATGGACAAAAGACACAGACAGACAGACAGACAGACAGACAGGCAGGTAGGTAGTCAGGTAGAGGTTAAATAAAAAGTAGGAACACACGCATACATACGTACACACGCGCGTGCACATACACACACACACACACACACACACACACACACACACACACACACTCGCCGACTGTCACTACGGCGGTCCGGGTTCGAATCCTGCCCAGGGCTGAAATAATTTCAGTATCGTTACGATGCGAGTTGTTACTTCAACTCTCGTGGGCAGGGAGTTGGGTGTGTGTGTGTGTGCGTGTAGGGTCACAGCATTACCCATAGATCGGTCATATACGAGCTCTGAGCTCTCTTCCGGGAGGGAAGTACCCGTCGATCACGAGTCCGACACGTGATCCAAAGATGATGGTGGATCACACACACACAAAAGAGTGTACGGGTCTCTGAATTCTTTTCTTAAATTTGGTCGAGTCTGGTCATTCCTCGG
>NC_134819.1:22158580-22171080 GCF_046742065.1 Oratosquilla oratoria
TTCGCCTGCACACGCACACGCACACACACACACACACACACACAAGGCTGAAATAAATTCAGTATCGCTACGCTGCAAACCGTTACTCCAACTCTTGTGGGCGGGGAGTTGTGTGTGTGTGTGTGTGTGTGTGTGTGTGTGTGTGTGTGTGTGTGTGTGTGTGTGTGTGTGTGTGTGCATGTGTGAGGTCACAGCATTACCCATAGATCGGTCGTACATGAGCTCTGAGCTCTCATCCGGGAGGGAGTAGCTGTCGATCACGAGTCCAACACGTGGTCCAAGACCATGGTGAATTACACACACACCATACGATCTATGGGTAATGCTGTGGCCTTACTTCACACACACCCGTAACTCCCCTCCCACGAGAGTTGGAATAACGACCCGCAGCGCAGTGATACTGAAATTATTTCATTCCTGTGCGGGATTCGAACCTGGACCGCCGTAGCGGCAGCCGGGAGCTCTACCACCGCGCCACGAGTGTCTGCATGGGTGCGTGTATGTGTGACTGCAGGAATGGGAACCCAGCGTTCAAATACACTGGCAACTGCAGCTGTAGTCTATAAAGCAACATGCACGAAACTCTACTTAATTTCCCTTTGCAAACAATGGGGCCTAATTATTACAACACACATAAATTCCGAGAAATTAATTTCACCTGCAAAGCTTATTTGAACACCAACATATTATAACGTGTGAAACAAGTTTTCATCCTGTTGGCGAGGTTCAAATGTCCCATTTACAGTGGAGGAGTTGTCCCAATGAACGGTTTAGGCAGAAGGTGGAACACAAAATGAATCACAAGATTATCTTTAACCCCTCCACTGGAGTTCTTTCCACTGGTTTAATAAAATCACCTGGCGACAATTAACGAGTAGTGAATAATGATAGAGACGAGGCTGCAAAATGGAGGGAATAGCAGTTGGCCAGTTGTCTCCTGACATAATTTCCACCACTACTCATGCTATCAAATTGAATATAATTATGATATTCACCACTATTACCTTGTCTACGTGTATTGCCCTGGAATGAGAATTCATTGAGGAATTAATCTTGTTCTTTTGTCTGCTTCCTCTAACAATGTGTACAACATGCTTAAAAGTTCAATAACTGTGGTCATTATAATATGTATTTACTAAATGCATATACTATATAACAATTACAAAAGGAGACGTATCTAAGTGGTTTAAATGTCGATGAGCCAAAATAGTTTAATTCGCTTGAAGGACGACACATTCAATAAAACGCGTTCTTTTATTTGGATCAATTCCAGGTTTTGATGAGGTGCAACGCAAGATCTTAACACTCACCACCTACGCTACAGGAAGATATACAGTATATGCTAATCTGTTTGTAATCTATTTCCTATACTGAAATAAAATTCGACTTATACCAGGATACAAATTGCTGGTAGAAAGGAGTTTGATAATCCTTTCGAATGCATTTCAATCCACATGCTCATCAAACGAGGACGAGGTGTCAGGAACGACGCCGCTGACGTCATGTCGTTCACCAAAATCTGCTCAGAGTTTGAAATCGACCACGGCCTAGTCTAAGGTCCGTTTTGCATGTCGGAATCGAACTATCGCCTCGATGTGCAATTCAAAAGGCTTCCACGGGTTAGCTGACCGCTCATCCAGTCAGCATAACACCTCCTAGCCAAGATTATCCTCCTGATAATTTATTGTCATTGTATCTACAATTTTTTTGCGTTTGCGTGTGAATTCGCGTGTATGTCTGTTGCGCGCACACACACACACAATAACTAACTAAAGGTTTCAGAAACATAATGTTCGTGTGTATATGTGAGTGCGTGCGTGTGTGATTCGCCATGGTCTTGGATCACGTGTTGGACTCGTCATCGACAGCTATTTCCCTCCCGGAAGAGAGCTCAGAGCTTATATGTCCGATTTATGGGTAATGCTGTCACCTTACACGCACACACACACCCAACTCCCCGACCACGAGAGTTGGAGTAACGACTCGCAGCGCAGCGATACTGAAATTATTTCGTCCCTGGGCGGTATTCGAACCCGGACCGCCGTAGTGACAGCCGGGAACTCTATCACTTGCGCCACGAGTCGTGTGTGTGTGTGTGTGTGTGTGTGTGTGTGTGTGTGTGTGCGTGTGTTTGAGAGCGCGCACGCATGTGCACTTAATATCTCAATCCTGCATTAAAGATAAAGCAATCAAGTGCATGCAAACAAGAGAGAGAGAGAGAGAGAGAGAGAGAGAGAGAGAGAGAGAGAGAGCGAGAGAGAGAGAGAAGAAAGAAAATATGCGAACTCACACTTACATTTGGAAGACAATCAATTGCTGCCAAAAAAACGTCTCACAAACCTGAAACAAAAGAAAATTTTATTACCGTGGGTAAAGAAGGAAGAAGAACGAAGAGTCTCAGGGGGTGGGGGGGGGGAACGAGGGAAAAACGAGGGGAACGGAACCAAGATGTAGGGGAAAGGGATTTGAGACGAGGGGAAGAGTGAGGGGTAATAATTCAAACTCACCATAAATAGGTTATATTCTACTATAACTCTTAAAAAAATACATGAACCAGCTTGCTACACCTTTCAATATACATTTTTTTTTCAATTTTCACATATTTATTCTACGCGATGGTGAATTTACACAACGTTTTAGAATAAATACAATTACTTTTGATGTCAACGACATTGAAAATGTTGATAACAATATTTAAGGTTCACTTAAATTAATAATCGCGATTGACATCAATAACAAATATTAACCCCTTAAACACCAGTTAAAAATATCACTAACAAAGACAACGTAAAATTCAGTAAAGTTTTATGAAACAAGACGACGTATCGAAGATAGAGATCGAGAAAGCAAGACAAACGGAGATGGCGAAAAAGAAAATGGGAATTGCAGAAAGAGGAAGAGAAAACGGGAATGCAAAATCAACGGAGAGAAGCAGGAGGAGAGGAAGAATTTGGGGACGGAAAACAATAAATGAAATTAAGTAAAACGAAGGAGAGGACGAAGGCAGAAATAAGTGGAAGAAAATAAAGAACCACAATACATTAGATGCCATCCACAGCTCCAACCACAATCTCCACTCCACCCTTCCACTCCCACTCCACCCGAGCCGAGCCTATTCCTCTCTCCCTCCCTCCACCCACCCTTCCCCTCTCCAGTTTCCCAGACATCACGAGTGTCTGACAGCAATTTAAATAAATAAAACAGAATAAATAAATAAATAAAATAGAATAATCAAATAAATAGAACATATATATACATTAACACACACATTATATATATATTATATATATATATACTATATATATATATATATATATATATATATATATGTATATGTATGTGTGTGGTGTGTGTGTATTTGAATGTATGTGTGTGTTTGTGTGTGTGTATGTGCGTGTTTGTGTGTGTGTATGTGTGTGTGCATGTGTGCGTGTGCGTGTTTGTATGTACGTGTGCATGTGTGTATCCGTGTGTGTGCACTTATTTATCTATATGCATAAACCCGAAGAGGTATATCAAGCTTCCCTGAAGTTGATTACCCACGATGCAATCCATTCAATTAGCCCGATCTCCAACAGTCACGAATGCAGATGAAGCTGCCTCTGGCTATCTAGCTATTAACTATTACCCTTTGCCGTATTGGCACAAAGGTTAACGCTCGTTACGTGCACAAACACAAACAAACATACGCGTGAGCACCCGCACATTAGTTATCTGTCAATTTATTATTATTTACTATTTACCTGTTTGTTTATTAGTTAACTATACATAAGCATTTATTTTACTTATTATTATTATATTATTATAATTTTCATTTATCATTATTATCATCTTTTTTCCGCATCCGACCTAGTTATGGACCAAAAGGTCTCCTGTCGGCATGCTCCGCCTTTGTAATCCTTTGTAATACACACATACACAAACATGCACACCTTTTGTCTTGTTCTACTGCTTCTGGCTCGAGCCGTGTGGCGGTGGTCAGGGATGACCCTATATACACAATGAGTGAAGATGAGACGAGCAATGAATGGGTATTTGTATGGGAAAGGGTTAAATGTATGGTGGATGTACGCTTTGATTCGGCCACCCTCAACACAAGGGGGAGAGGGGCTTTTGGTATATGTTTGTATTTTATACATATACCCAGGGATGCAGGGATGACCCGTCATCCACGAGGAGCTAAGATAAAAGGGAGGGAGGGGTGGTGAATGGGAGTGGAGTATGTGGGGATGGAATGGGTGGGAGTGGATTTTATGTCGCCTTTTTTTTGGGGGGGAAAGCCATTGGTATATGTATGTATTATATACAAATACATAGGAAGACATTTATACAAATATACATTTTACATCGAGACGTGTGTTTGAATCTGTGTGTGTTTGTGTGTGTGTGTGTGTGCGTGTGTGTGTGTGTATGTGTGTGTGTGTGTAAATGTGTGTATGTGTTCTCAAATTTAGGTTTGTTTACATGCATATATATCGTCCAGGCTTACACTATCATTAACTTGTAAATTACAAGTTAATAATCCACTCGAGGATAACTGGCCGTGAATAGGTCGGGAGGCGGCTGTGAGGAGGCTGTGAGGAGACTGTAAGGAGGCTGTGGCTGCAATTTGCGGACAAGTCAGATCGGCGGGAGAGCAAAACGAGTCAATGAACCGGTTTGCCAGACTGATCATACGAAAGAGAGTCTGTCGCAGTGGATCGGGTGAAAGGAGGTGCTTCCAGAGACCGCTGGATTGAGTTTGTGACACATAAGAATGAAGGAGACTGCAAGAGACCATAAGGCCTACACTAGGACAGAGTGAAAGGAGATGCTTCCAGAGACCGATGGATTGAATTTGTGACACATAAGAATGAAGGAGACTGCAAGAGACCATAAGGCCTACACTTGGACAGGGTGAAAGGAAGTGCTTCCAGAGACCGCTGGATTGAATTTGTGACACATAAGAATGAAGGAGACTGCAAGAGACCATAAGGCCTACACTAGGACAGAGTGAAAGGAGGGTCTTCCAGAGACCGCTGGATTGAGTTTGCGACACATAAGAATGAAGGAGACTGCAAGAGACCATAAGGCCTACACTAGGACAGAGTGAAAGGAGGTGCTTCCAGAGACCGATGGATTGAATTTGTGACACATAAGAATGAAGGAGACTGCAAGAGACCATAAGGCCTACACTAGGCAGTTCCATGTCCATGACCACCTGTCATCCCCATCCATAAATTTGTCTAACCGTTTCTTAAACGCCAGGATTCTGTTCCGTTACTGCCATGCAATTCTATTCAGGTCACAGGAACCCATGTATGTGAATGGGGTACTCGGATATAGTCTTCTTATCCCTCTTCTTGTCCTTCAGCTTTTCTCCACCCTGACAGGGGGTCGCCGTCTCCATCGCCTCCGATCTCATAGTCTGTTCCTCCTTTCTTCATTCGCCCTTTCACTTCCATATTCATGATTACCTCATTTTCTATTAGATAAAATCCTCATCTCATCACAAGCCTATAGCTACCCAGTCTCTTCTCTCGTATGAATACACACAATATATAAATATATATATATATATATATATATATATATATATATATATTGTGTATACAGAATTAGAGAAGGGGAGGAAACTGACAAAACTGAATTCTACGGTCAAATTTCGCTGGGTATGACAAATAGGTGTTTCCTCAACTAGCGGAAGACACTAATTCCTTATTACTTGAACACGCATGCACTCACGCACGCAAACACACGTGCGTGCGTTTGCGTGCGCCCGTAAGAGCTTTTGTGTGAGAACCCGTGATATATATCTGTGTTTCTTTTTGCCTTCTCTACATGAATTTGCTTTTTCATTCTGTTCTTCGTTTTGTTCGCCTACACCCACACATACGCACACACACACACACACACACACACACACACACACACACACACGCACACACACACACGCGCACACACACACACACACACACACACCACCTCCCTCAATTTCTCGGATACCAACCAACCTCATGACGATAGGACTGCGTAGGAAACGTGTTTCATGACGTCACAACCTCGGGACTAACTCTCAAGTAGTCTTCCCGTTTTGAATACAAATTAATCCAACCGTATGTTTGGACCTCTGCCCGTATCCAAGAGTGTTTGCCGAGTCCATTGAATCCCATTAGTATCATTGGATAAAAATGCATGACGTGTTAATCGTGTTATCATCCTTTGGATTAATGACGTCACTGCCTGGTCTTCTTTCCCTCAATGAAAATAAATACACCGACGGTGGTATTCTTAAACAAATCTTTCCCTTCCAAGGATTTATATACTTTGGGTTAATGACGTCACTGCTTGGTCTCATTTCCCTCAAGGAAAACAAAGAAAATGACGTTGGTATTCTTAAAAAAATCTTTCCCTTCCGAGGATTTATACAAGATTTATATAAGGAAAGATTTATATAAGGATTTTTTTTTTTTTTTTTTTTTTTTTTTTTTTATTAATACCACGGTGAGACTCTCGGGTCAGGTAATTACCCTCTACAACCAAAGGTCGCGAAGTCATTCTTAGGGTGACCATAGGACAGTCGTCGAACGTGCCGCTTGTTTACATGCCCAAGCCAGGGTCAACGCCTTCTGCCACGGAAACGAACATCATCCTGGAGGAAGAGGCACAGCTTCAGAATAATAAACTAATTAGACCTCATGTGTGGATCCTACGAAGTTGTCGAAGTCTCTGAAGACGGGACAGCGGAGGAAGAAAGGAAGATGGTATGTGGAGGGGAAAGGTGGAGTAAGGAGTAAGTGGACGAGTGAGCGAATGAATGAATGAAGTAAGGAGGGATGGGAAGCAGGACAGTGGGAAGAAAGGAAGGAAGGAAGGAAGGAAAAGGAATAAAAACAAGAGTGGAAGGAAGAAAGGAAGAAATGAAGGAAGGAAAGGAAGGAAGGAAGAAAGGAAAAAATAAAGGAAGGGAAGAAGGAAGGAATTAAGGAACGAAGGAATGGAGAGGAAGAGAGAGAGAGAGAGGGAGGGAGGGAGATGGGGGAAGAGAGAGAGCGAGAATGAAAGAGAGACAGAGAGAATGAAAGAGAGACAGAGAATGTAAGAGAGAATGAGAGAGAGAGAGAGAGAGAGAGAGAGAGAGAGAGAGAGAGAGAGAGAGAGAGAGAGAGAGAGAGAGGAAGGGAGATAGGGGAAAAGAGAGAGAGGAGAGAGAGAATGAAAGAGAGAATGAAAGAATGTAAGAGTGAGAGAGAGAGAGAGAGAGAGAGAGAGAGAGAGAGAGAGAGAGAGAGAGAGAGAGAGACAGAGAGAAAGAGGGGGGAGAGGGAGGGAGAGAGAGGGGGAAGGAGAGAGAGGGAGAAAGAGGAAGAAATGGAGAGAAGGAAGAAGACACTATAGTCGAACAGTAGGTAAAAAAAAATGTAAGAAGGAAAAAGAGGACGAAGAGGATGTTAAAGATGGAAAATACGACATGAAAGGCAAGTAAGAAGAAAGGGATAAATTGAATATCAGAAAAAGTCAATAAGATACACGAAAGAGAACAAGGCACATGAAAGAAAGAATATATTAATAAGGCATTTAAACGAAAGGTGATACGAAAGTCAGTAATCTGAGAACGGGACGAGAGAGTGGAAGAGGAGAAGAAGAAGAAGAAGACGAAGAAGAAGAAGAAGATGGTGACGAGGGAGAGAACTTCAGAAAGATATGAATGGATAAAAAAGAAAAAAAAAATATATATATATATATATATAGAAAACGGAAGGTCGAGGCTAAAGTGTCAACGAAGACGACGAAAACGGAGGCGAAGAAAGATGACGAAGAACGATTAGACAAGGAAGGTACATGACAAACGAAGTGGAAAGAAAACGGAGAGAGGTATTTTGGTTTAAAAAAAATAACGAAAAAAGGTGTACAAGGTATAGAAGAGAACAGTGTGGCAGAAAAAGACAATAAAATCGCGAAAAGTTAAAAAAAAAAAAAAAAAAAGGAGGAGGAGGAGTAGAGGTATAACCTGATGAAGAATCAACGACGACAATAACCACCATCATCCACAAAGCGACGACGTTATCCTATTTATTGTAACTAGGTTCAAGAGCAGCTAGATCTCAGAGCTAGAGAGCAAGAAAGAGAACCACTGGTTCTGAGGAGAGTAAAGAGATGTCAGACGAAAGGATGAGGGAGCTACAAAGCTCTCATTTGACTGGGTAATCACTGTTAATCATAAATTCAGCACGTTATCCGAGAGAGAGAGAGAGAGAGAGAGAGAGAGAGAGAGAGAGAGAGAGAGAGAGAGAGAAAGGGGAAGAATCCTGGAGAATGCAAAAGAGCGTACTACAATGGAGGATAAAGAGGAGAAAGAGGAGAAGAAGGAGGAGAAGGAGAAGGAGGAGAAGGAGGAGAAGGAGAAGGAGGAGAAGGAGGAGGAGGAGGCGGAGGAGGAGGAGGAGAAAGAGCTGAGGAAGAATCACAAGAGGTGGAACAGGAGGATATGAAGGAAGAGGGAAGGAGGAGGAAGATATAACAGAGGAAGAGGAAGAGGACGGGGGGGGGGAAGGAGGAGAAAGATGAGGAAGTGGAGTAGAGGCCAAAAAACTGTAGCAATGGTGGCGACTTCAAAAGTTCTTTTCTGAAATCTCCAATAATCGGAAAAAGAGGGAGAGAGAGAGAGAGAGAGATAGAGATAGAGAGATAGAGAGAGAGAGAGATAGAGATAGAGAGATAGAGAGAGAGAGAGAGAGAACAAAAATACCTGGGCGCAGGAAATGCTTTCAAACATTTGGTACATCTTCGAAAGATGCCTTCGTTCTGAATATTACCGTTCCACCCTTTTCAGAAGCTCACGAGAGAAGCATATAATCAGAATTGAGTATTCATTGCCCCTCTCCAGATGATTTTGGTCTTCAATGTGGGTGTCCTACTCTCAACTACTCTTGAAGGATTTTGTTTGAGACATGAAATAAGAGACAGGATGTGGGAAAGAAAGAGAGAAAAAAAGTTAAAGCGCAGAAAAGAAACGAAACAAAGCGAGCAGGAGACGTATAGAAAACGGGACACAAAAATGCGGACAAAGGAAACAAAAAGGGGAATTATTTCAACAAATCTGAACTCACTCGAACACAAATGATCTCATTCGAGTGAGGAAATGATCCCAAGTGGTTCCAGAGTGTCTATCAGTGCCTTCGTACGTCTTGCTCTCTCTGAAGCAAGTCTTATTTAATTCAGCTGCGAAAGACGCCAGGGACGAAGAGGGATGAACAGAGTTCTTTACAGGCTCGAGGAGGCGGGAACAGACACTACTAGACGAAATACCACAGACCCTCAAAGGCTGAAAAGAGAAAATACCAAGTGTAAGGATGGAGGAAGGAAGAAAGGAAGGAAGGAAGGAAGGAAGGAAGGAAGGAAGGAAGAAAGGAAGGAGAAAGGAAGATCCATCATGCTAAGGTAATTAGATTCTTCCAACGTAACTGTAATGCCCAAAACTCTGTTGGAGACTGGAACTTCTACAACAAGGAAACAAAATATCCAGCACGTTGGGATAGTGACTTTCTCTCCCACAAGTAGGGTGCAAAAGATCCATCACCCAAGAGTGAGTAGGCTTCTCCTTTGCAATTAAGATGGAAAGGATCCATCATGGAGGTAGAACGAGAGGTTCGTCTGCCGTTAGTCCAGACAGAGTCCATCAAAGAGATCGTAACGTGTCTTCTTCTGAAGAAGAAGAATGTCAAATGGCTATTACCTCAGAGGAGGAAGACCTCCTCATTGAATGGGGAAGGAAGAGTTGATGAGGGTATGGTCTAAAGTCACAACCCCCCCCCCTATCGGGAGGCTAGAACGGTACCCCTTACTGAGGACTTTGTAGCTCTTGGTTCAACTTCGCCGGTGGCAGGGTTCGAACCACCATACCTCTCGACCTTCGCCGCAAGTAACGACGCCCTAACCCGCTAGGCCAGCGAGCTTCCGGGAAAGGAGGAGTTACTAATGGAAAAGACAGGCTGGCCACTAAACAAATACCTCTGTCAAACACCACAGTTCTTGTCCTGACAAGCGACTAACGAGTTTATGCAAACTATCCATCAAGAACAAGACCAACTTTCAAGTCTGGAATTTTGTTTCTCGGCTGAATAGAATTGACGTTCGCCACGAAGAAACTGATAAGGTGCGACGTCTTTTTGTAGTGAGGCAGAGGAAGAAGGCGGGAAGTTTCAAGATTCCTTAAAAAAAAAAAAAAAAAAAAAATCTGTCGAATTCGTGAGAATAACTTCGGGAGAAACTCCGAAGTCCTGAACTCTGCTACTGGCGATCGATCGGTTGGAGTCCCTAGCAGCAGACTTCGATTTTTGCAAAGAAGTCGCCTTGCATCATCGTATCCAAAGTCCTCCGATGTTAATTCTTGTGCTTCGGGACGGAAAATCAATTAAAAACAATAATCGCATGATAATGCAATCACAAGCAAGAATTGCCACGACAGTGTAGACATACCGGAAAATGCGAAACACATGAACGAAATGATAATGAAGATGGAAGAGAAGAGGGAAAAGGAGGAAGGAGAAGGAAGAGAGGAGGAAGGAGAGGAGGAGGAAGGAGAGGAGGAGGAAGAAGAGGAGGAGGGAGGAGAGGAGGAGGAAGCAGAGGAGGAGGAGGGAGGAGAGGAGGAGGAGGAGGGAGGAGGAGGGAGGAGAGGAGGAGGAGGAGGGGGAAGGAGATGAGAAGGATGAGGAGAAAAGGGAAGTAGAGAAGGAGCAGGAAGAGAGGAGGAGGAGAAAGGAGAGGAGGAGAAAGGAGAGGAGGAGAAAGGAGAGGAGGAGGAAGGAGAGGAGGAGGAAAGACAGGAAGAAGGAAAGAAGGAGGAAAGAAAGGAGGATGTAGGAGAGGAGGAGGAAGAAGAGGGAGAGGGAGAGGTAGGAGAGGAATAGGAAGAAGAGGGGGAAGGAGAGGTAGGAGAGGAGGAAGAAGAAGAGGGGGAAGGAGAGGAGGAAGAGGAGGAGGGAGTGGATGAAGGAGAGGAAGAGGAGGAACAAGAGTAGGAGGAGGAAGGAGAGGAGGAGGAAGGGGAAGAGGAAGAGGAGGAGGAGGAGGAAGAAGGAGAGGAGGAAGAAGGAGAGGAGGAGGGGGAGGGAAGAAAGAGGAAGGAGAGGAGGAGGAAGAAAGAAAAGGTGAATAAGGGAAAGGAAAAAAAAGGAAAAAAAAAAGTATAAAGGAGAAGGAAGAAAATTGCGATTGATGATGGTCGTGATAATGACGTCATGAGGCATACAAACAACGGGAGCTCGGAAGCAGCCCGACTGCGTTCCAGTCCAGATTCCGAAGACTGGAATCTGGAACGCTGGAACGGGGACCCACTGGTGCATCTTAAAGATCTTTGACTCGACTTCTTCTGTGTGTCCTTTCTACAGAGAATTTACTTACCCTGACGTGTTCCCCTCAGGAGGAGAAATTCTTTACCATCGGGTCCCTTCTCATGCTTAGGAATAACCGCAAAGATTTAACCTAACCTCACCTAACCTAAAATTCTTTGACTTACTGTTAAAACTCATTGTGGCACGTGGAACGTATGGGTAAGCACAAAGTCAAAATATCACAAGGAAGGGATGTGACGTATCCAAATTTGGGGAAGAATGGAAGCAATGAGAATATAATTCTGCGTCGTCTCCAGTCCTTATTAGGTATTTCCCATAAACACGCACGCACGCACACACACACACACACACACACACAATGGCCATTTACAGAATCATGAAGGTATGGAAGTCCTTGATAGAGAAGATTCATTAAAATGGGACAGAAGAAAAACAAGAGGACACGAAAAGAAACTCAAAAAGGATAGTTATAGAAGAGATATGAAAAAAAAATAGTTTTCCACACAGAGTGATAGATGTCTGGAACAAATCGGACGAAAAAATAGTAAGTGCAAAAACCATACAAGAATTTAAGAACAAGCTAGATGCAGAGAGATACAAAGACGGGTCACTACGAGCATAGCATAGGTAAATAAACAAGAGAGCAGGCATGGAGGGAGTGACAGCCACAGCGGCGGTGACAACGACGACGACAGAAATGGAGAAGGAACGTGACGCAAGTCAGAATGATGGATCGCCGTGACTGGAAAATGGGACGGGAAGAACCAGACAATAGAATGACCAATGAGGCACTGGAACAGACGAGGAAGGGGGGTGGGTGGGAGGGGGGATCTCTCCCCCCTCCCCCCAGGACTCTGCTACAATCTGAACCAATTACTGGGGAGATGGTGAACCTGGACCAGGGGTGGGGGGTGGGGGGACACACGAAAAATGGACTAATAGAGAACCACAAAAGTATTCTAATGTGTATAGACACGGTAAAGGAAACATGGACTGGAGGTGAAACTTTTATTCCTTTGAGAAAGTCGATAGACGAAACGTCAGGAATAAAAGTTTCACCTCCAGTCCATGTTTCCTTTACCGTGGTCTATACAACTTGTTCACATGGATTTTTATTCTAATGTGAATGATCACTTTCTTTTACGTTGCGCATCTCGTACGTAT
>NC_134819.1:22178580-22196080 GCF_046742065.1 Oratosquilla oratoria
TCTTCATCACTGCCGTGTTGTCATCATCTTCAAAGAAGTGGTGATGGTGATTGATGTGGTATGGTGATGATAGTGATGGTAGTGATAGTGAAGGTGTAATGATAGTGGTGGTAGTGATTGTGGTGGTAGCGATGGTGAGGATTATGATAGTGGTGGCAGTGATGGGGGTGATGTTCATGGTGTGGCGGTTGAACTACGGCTGTAACATAACACTGCTAACCTGTCCACAATCTTCACTATTATCACTGACACCACCACTACAACCCCCATCCACCACCACCACCAACGCCACCCGTCACCCACCACCACCACCACCACCGCCACCAACAAACCGTTAACCGCTCATTCTGTTAATAAGCCTAACGTTCTCAGCCGCCCGTTGGAACCTGTCTCTCGAGCCGGTCATCAGCATAATCGGATGCGCATGCGTAAACAGACGGAATTAATTACCAGACGGAAGACCTTCACCCCCGTCTTCTGATTCCTTCTCTGTCCTTATGGTCTCTTGCAAGTCCTGCAGGTCGCTCAGGCTGACCTGAAGAACTGTGAAGCGTCGGGGGGAGTGAGGGTTGCAATGGATGGTCTGCAAGTTGCAATTGGTTTGTTGGGAGTTGTAAAGTGTGATCTATGAGTTGTAAGGTTCTGGGAGTTGTCAAGGTTGGTCTGAGAGTTGCAATGGGTTGGTTAGGAGTTGTAAGGTGTGATCTACGAGTTGTAAAGGGATGTTGGAGAGTTGTAAGCTTCTGGGAGTTGTCAAGGTGGGTCTGAGAGTTGCAATGGCTTGGTTAGGAGTTGTAAAGTGTGATCTATGAGTTGTAAAGGGAGGTTGGAGAGTTGTAAGCTTCTGGGAGTTGTCAAGGTTGGTCTGAGAGTTGCAATGGGTTGGTTAGGAGTTGTAAAGGGAGGTTGGGAGTTGTCAAGGTTGATCTGAGAGTTGCAATGGGTTGGTTAGGAGTTGTAAAGTGTGGTCTGTGAGTTGTAAAGGTAGGTTGGCGAGTTGTAAGCTTCTGGGAGTTGTCAAGGGTGGTCCGAGAGTTGTAAATGGTCTGTGAGTTGTAAAGGACAGGGTGAGGGTTTTTGATGGTTGATGAAGCATTGCAAAAGGGTCTGGATGAAACCTGAGGTTGAAGGTAGGAGGGTGGGAGCAAGGTGACGAAAAAAAAAAAAAAAACGATGCAGGGAGAACGATAAAATATATGGAGACGAATGAGGATTCGGGTAGGAACAAGTGCAGCAGGAGTCGGAATAAAATTTAAATGCAGAAGGGCAGCAGGAGGCAGACGAGGAATGAAAGAGGAGGAGGAGGAGGAGGAAGAGGAGGAGGGGAGAAAGAACAACAGGAGAAGGAGGGGGGGAGGAAGAGGAGGAGGGAGAGAACAGGTGCAGGAGGAAGTACGTGGAGGAGGAGGAGGAGGAAGGGGTGGTGGAGGATAGGGGAGAAGTAGAAGGAGGAAAATAGTGGGAGAAGGAGGAGGAAGAAGGGGCAAGAGAGGGGAAGACATTGGGTAGGTGAGGCCAGCGATAGGGGTGGGTCAGGAGAAGAGGAAGGGGGGGGAGATAGGGGGGGAGATAGGGGAGGGCAGGAATGAACCTATAGAGGATATTTAAAGCACGAGATGAGAGGAATGCCGGGTTGAACAGAGGGGGGGAAGAACAATCGAGGGAAGAAAAAATAAACTGTGTACGAAAGGTAGAGAGAGAGGCAGAGAGAGGCAGAGGCGAGAGAAAGAGAAAGAGAGAAGGGCGAGGAACGGCAAACACATGGCCCACAGTGCCAGGGGAGATCGTCAATACGATGCCATTATAAGGTACAGGGCAGTGATTCTCTATTTATTCTATTTTATTTTGTTTTACTTCAAAAATATAATTTTTGTCCTGTGTGGCGCCGTTTTCAATAGGTCTTACGTCAAGTTTGTTTAATTAAAAAATTAAATAGTTATCTTCATTGTCACTTTGGTCTACGCTTTTTTTAAAAGTGTAATGAGAGAATTGTATAGACTGTATAATCTGGAGGATTCTAGTCTGTAACAAGTTACATATTTCGACAATTTGAGTCTGAAAATCTGTGGTCTTCATCACCACCCCCCACCCTCCACCCAGCGAAACCTTAAAAGTGCTCCGGTTTGCGAACCCTAGGCATCAGAGATCCTGTAAGGTAAGCTAACTTAACCCAACAACAGAAGTTCGTAAACGGGGGGCAATACATGAAGACCTTTGCTACAGTACAATCCGCCGTTCTATATAATATACTCCGGCTGAGTTCGTAAACGGGAGCAATACATTAACACCTTTGCTACAGTACAATCCGCCGTTCTATAAATTTTACTCCGGCTGAGTTCGTAAACGGGGGCAATACATGAACACCTTTGCTACAATATAATCCACCGTTCTATATAATATACTCCGGCTTAGTTCGTAAACGGGAGCAATACATGAACACCTTTGCTACAATACAATCCACCGTTCTATAAATTTTTACTCCGGCTTAGTTCGTAAACGGAGGCAATACAATGAACAATACAATCCGCCGTTCTATAAAATTTACTCCAGCTGACTCTAGACGACTTTAATCAGCGGAAAAAAAAATAACTGCAAAGGGAGGCAGTGGACATGATATCAGGCAGGAGTCTCGGATTACAAGATCCTGACTAAAAAGATAAACCACCCCACCGGGCCCCGGCGGTATGCAGAACCAACGACATGGAGGATGTAGGGCAGACAGCACGCGATCTGTTCCTGGAAGACACGGACACGTGCCACAAGGAAGTATGGCTATTATCTTGACACTCCATCTGTGTCATGCTTTCTGACACGCGGCACTGCAGGCTGGCTGAATCCTGATGAGGCCGACTGCATTATACATGGCGTCTATACAAGGTACGAACAGCCTACGCAGTGGATAGGCCGCTTGTGGGTTTAGCATAATGACCTGCATTGTGCAGGTCGCTTGTGTGCAGTACAGGCCACTTGTGCAGGCTGTAAACAAATGATAATACTGGCCCGGTTTTCACAGAGGCGGTACAGTAAGCCGTGTTTAAGTGTTGTATCAATGATCTATGTGACGCAGTGGGATATGTACTTGCTGGGAGGATTAACACGCGCACACACACACACACACACACACACACACACACACACACACACACACACACGGATTCCCAATTACCCTATTAGTCCTACAACATCGGAAACGAAACAGGAAAGCATAAGGAACCCGGCAAACTCCTTCACGCGCGTAATATGGACCTAATTAGCGGAACGATGTCTTGGGCCACTTGACGGTCGGGGCGAAGGCCACTCACGGGAGACATCTCGGGTCTACAATGATGATGATGATGATGGTGTGTGTGGGGAGGGGTGGAAAGGGAAAAGGAAAGAGAGGTGGGAGGCTGAGAGGGAGTACAGTGGACGATATGAGGAAGAAGGGGCGAGGAGAGGAGCTGGGGAGGGGTAAATATAAAGTGGTCTACAATGATGATGATGATGATGGTGTGGGTGGGGGAGGGGTGGAAAGAGAAAAGGAAAGAGAGGTGGGAGGCTGAGAGGGAGTAGAGTGGACGATATGAGGAAGAAGGGGAGAGGAGAGGAGCTGGGGAGGGGTAAATATAAAGTGGAGGAGGTCTAAGAGAGGGAGAAATTGAGTGAAAGGTGGGATGAACGGAGGTAAGGAGGAAGGGAGGGGGGAGGAAGGAAGAAGGGAGGAAGAGAGAGGGGAGGAAGGAAGAAGGGAGGAAGAGAGAGGGGAGGAAGGAAGAAGGGAGGAAGAGAGAGGGGAGGAAGTAAAGGAAGGACAGAGGTAGAGAGGTAGGGGAAAGATCAAGTTAGGTGGAAAAGAAGTGGATGAGGGAAGCCAAAGAGAAGAGGCAGAGGAAAGGAGAGGTGATGGAGAAGAGAATGGGAGGGAGGATGGGACAGAGCGAGATGAGGGAGACTTGAGGGAAGGAGGAGCCGAGGAATGGGACAAACACGGTGGCACGGTGGTGTGACGGCAAACCTGCCGCATGCAAAGGTCTTGCACCAGACCAACGCGCCGAGCGCCGGCAAAGGAAACACTCAAAGTGTCGAGAGAGGAGGAGGAGGAGGAGGAGGAGGAGGGAGAAAAGAAGGGGAAGAAAATAAAGAGCACGAAAATGAAAATCGGGAAGAAAATGAGAGGGAAGAGATGGAAGAGGATGAGGTAGCGGAAGAGAAGGAGGAAGAGGGGAATGAAGTAGAGGAGATCAGGGAAGGAACTGGAAGAGATGAATGAGATCAGAAATGGAAAGGAGGGAGACGAGGGGGAGAAGGGGGAGGAGAAAGAGGAGAGAGAAGATACGAGGGAGGAGGAGGAAGAGGAAAGGGAGGAGAGTGAGGATGGGGGAAGGGTGAGGCAAGAGAAGTGAAGGGGAGGGGGAAGGGGAAGGAGGAAGAGAAATTTGTTGTAAATAATTAAGATTTTCGTTTATTCGTTTAATTTCCTTTTCCTGGAGTTGAGTGGAGGGGAGAGTTACATGATGCTTCCCACTTTTGCAATCGTAACATCTGCCTGAATACAGGAACGGTGCAAGAGTCTGCAAGAGTCTGCAAGAGTCTGCAAGAGGATCCCTGAGACTCCCCAGAGAATTTTTCTTCCTTTGAGGGAATCCGACCGCCCTTTTGAGGATATAAGTAAACTGTCGGATCATATCAAACTCCTGACTACCACAGGATTCGAACCAGTGACGTTAAGTGCATCAGGCGAGCTTTCCAAGCGATAGGCTACCATCAGTGGAACCTGATTGAGTACAGCAGAGCGCCAACGCAGTGAGAGACGGCAGTAAGTGTCGTCATTTGCCCGCGAGGAACTACTTCGACTGTGTCACTATGGAGCAATATCAGTATCAGTGTTTGGTGACTGGGGGGAGGGGGGGAGGAGGAGGAGGAGGAGGAGGAGGAGGAGGAGGAGGAGGAGGAGAAGAAGGAGAAGAAGAAGAAGAAGAAGACGATGACGAAGAAGAAGATGACGATGACGAAGAAGATGGTGACGATGACGAAGAAAATGATGACGATGACGAAGATGATGATGATGATGACGATGACGAAGAAGATGACGATGACGAAGAAGAAGATGACGATGACGAAGAAGATGATGACGATGACGAAGAAGATGATGACGATGACGAAGAAGATGATGACGATGACGAAGAAGAAGATGATGATGATGATGATGACGAAGATGATAATGATGACGAAGATGATGACGAAGATGACGATGATGATGATGATGATGATGATGATCCATCAAGGGGAAGTTTGACCCTCAAATCAACAACGAGGGGGTTTCTTCATCGGAAAGCATCGTCCAGCCAGAACAACCAAATCCCCCAAGTTAGAGCTACAACGAAAAAAAGATGCCTTTCGATCTAAAACGAGATGAAATTCAGAAACTAAATATTTATACAAATAAACAAATAAAATAATAAAAGTGAGTACCCAGTCGCGTACTACTGTAATTATCATTATTATTATATTATTATTATTATTATTATTATTATTATTATTACCATTATTATTATTATGATTATGCCTTCCAACAGGCCTTTTTATTCAGGGACGGGGAAACCATCTACGATAAAAATATGAAGGTATACATTAAGACCACTCTCTCTCTCTCTCTCTCTCGTTTCTCTCCTATCCGAGCCGGAAACACACTTGTGACTTCTGCCGGCTGACAGAGAACCGCCATTATCTTTTGCTAATTACCGTAGCGGCCTGACTAACGGTCTGTGCCCAGAGCACGAGCGGCTCGTGTGAGGAAAGTAGGTACACACAGGTGTACACAAGCTCACACGCACACGCACACGCACACACACAGAGGCATTTACCATGTACACAAGGCATGTACATTTGGGGAAAAGTCGAATAGCCGCACAGGGATTCATTTGTTAGCAAACACACATATACACACCGCTGATATTTTCACTCATGCACACTAAAACTATAGGAACTGTACATTCGCAAATAAGTCGAGAATCTCTGCTTTCTCGCCCGTGTGCCAGTTAATAGATGCTACAATTATGCATATATATATTGTTAGGCTGGTTGTCTTCCCCATGTTGGGCGCCAAATGTTAGGTTGATTGATGGCAAACTCTAGTGGAGACAATTTGTTTATTTAGAAATTAATGTTGGGCGCCAATAATACGATAGGACTCGCTATAAGTGCGAGAAAAGGGGGAGGGGAGGAGGCGACAAGGGAGATGACTGTGCGCTTCAAGTCGTGTCCCAACTTGGTCTGCTTGCGGGGGAGGGGGGAGGAAGTGATAAAGCAAAGGGGTAACGACCCAGGCTCCCAGTATGATACTCCGAGGCGATCTGAATCTTCGGCGTTCGTCCGGTCTTTGTATACAGAGGTCGGGTCATGACCCATGTTCCTAACTGGTGTGAGGTCAAATTCAATGCCTGGTAAGTCGGACGCAAAACGTTCTCATGCCGGTAACTTACGAATACAGAGTATGGGGGGCTGGTACCACATGTGTGTTCCTCAAAGAAACATGCTCGTCATCACGTCGTCAGGTGAGGCTCTGGTTGAGTCATCGCTGGGACTGATGCTGGTACTGCACGTGAGTTCCTCAAGGAGGCTTTGTCCCACCTGTAGGCCTCAAGGAAGCTTTGGCCGATCCGACGCAGCCTGACGGCGCAAGCGTGCCCCATGGGACCTCTTTGCAGGTCGGCAAGGTTGTGAATTGGGCCAGTAAAAGAGGCGAGGAAGAGAGATGAGGTCCGAGGAGTGAGGACAATCTAACACACACACACACATACACACACATACATACATTACATATATATATATATATATATATATATATATATATATATATATATATATATATATACACTTTCACTGGTATTTATGTGTGCGTTTGTTCTAGCTGTTGCCAAGTGGTTTCATTAAATCAGTGGGGGAATAACCCCGAAGCACCAGTTTGGAAAAGTTGGATGTACGGTAAATGCTTGTGGAGTTTTGGATGTGTCTGAAGAGGCTACGGCTGTGAATGTACTCTGAAACCAGTGTAATAAAAATGACCGTAGATGCGAGGTGCACATCTGATGTCCGGTTTGATTGTTCCACAACCAAAAGAGCATCGCGACCTACGGAAGGCGTAGTCCACGTCATAGTGGCTGACAACCCACTTCCCGAACTATTTTCTCCCATTTCTTCTTTTTTCCTTTTTTTTATTTCTCTTTTTATTATGACCCTTTGAGTACAGGAGGGGTTCCCGCTGTTGAACAGAATCGTCTGCTAGTAATCAGACAAATCCTGTAAATCGTTAACCCATTCAACTCCGATGACAAGATGTCTTGTCATTTGGTCAAATAAAACAAAAAATCATAAAACACCAAAATGTTTGATCAAACACCAGAAAAATATGACGTCAGTCCTCGCTTCGCTCGCAGCGAAGCGAGGACTGACGTCATATTTTTCTGGTGTTTGATCAAACATTTTGGTGTTTTATGATTTTTTGTTTTATTTGACCAAATGACAAGACATCTTGTCATCGGAGTTGAATGGGTTAAGTTCTGGTGAAGGATTAATAGAGAGGGACTTCAAATTGAACAAGGCAAACAGGCGACAGCCATCATATCAACTATACAAGTCGCGGGGCGCAGCCAAATGGTTAATTAACTGACAAGCTGCTAACATAATTACACAACAACATGTCACTACTAATCATTCCTCCAACGACAGTTGTGGAAACTTGGAAATTCAAACGAGGAAATACAAAACAAGGAATAATAAATGCGTGATACGGCAAGACATGGGCTGAGCTGAGCAATTTGTTATATAATGTCTCGCTGTTGCGTATTTAATGTATTTATTTATACTGTGTTTTCTAAAAGAATTTTTGCCCATACTTAGTCTTCATGCAACGGCAACGAAAGTTACATCTGCTGTCAAATGGGTTAGATTCGATGTCCGCAAAGTTGCGCATTTAATGTATTCATTTATACTATGTTTTCTAAAATAATTTTTGTCCATACTTAGTCTTAATGCAACAGCAACGAAAGTTACATCTGCTGTCAAATGGGTCAGATTTGGATGTCCGCAAAGTTGCGCATTTATTATATTCATTTATACTGTTTTCTAAAAGAATTTTTGTCCATACTTAGTCTTAATGCAACAACAACGAAAGTTACATCTGCTGTCAAATGGGTCAGATTCTGTCCACAAAGTTGCGCATTTAATGTATTTATATATACTACATTTTCTAAAAGAATTTATTTTTGTCCATACTTAGTCTTAATGCAACAGCAACGAAAGTTAGATCTGCTGTCAAATGGGTCAGATTTGGATGTCCGCAAAATTGAACAGCAGACCCTACAAGCAACTACACTCCTCCGACTTCCCCCAGCTGTGCAGCTTCTTGCAACACAAGCATCAATTAATGCATCCCCATGTTTCCCTCCACCAGACCTTCTCGCCCAAGTTTATCGCTCCACCTTCCCTCCACCTTCCTTGCTGTCCCATTCCACCTGGCAATGCAATGACGCAAGGATCATGTGCATCTTGCAACATTCTCTGCTGCAGTTGTACTTGCTCGGTGTCAAAGCAGCTGCTGTTCCCTTAATGCTTCTGGTTCGCTTGTCGTGCCCTTAATGCCTGGCATCTGGTTTCCTGGAGCATTCAGCTGGCGTGCATGAATGTGAATGTGAATGTGCGTGTGTGCGTGCGTGTGTGTGTGTGTGTGTGTGTGTGTGTGTGTGTGTGTGTGTGTGTGTGTGTGTGTGTGTGTGTGTGCGTGTGTGTGTGCGTGTATGTGTGTGTGTTTTCCTGTGCGGGCATGTGCTTGTTAGAACACGCTCGTTCTTGCAAGGCACCACCGTACCCGCCCGTTCTTCCCTGACAACTCGAATAGACTCCCAGACGACACGAACTAAAAGAGCAACACAACATCGACACCACCAAAGAGAGCTCGACGAGGCCGGAGAGGGGTGAGGATATCACCCTTTGGTGCAGTGGCGATGAGCATAAGCTTGGCGAGGGGGGAGATAAGATTGACTGCATATTTAGGTCATGGGCGTGAGATACTGGCGTGAACGTATACACGCACACACACACACACTCATGTATTCGTAGTGAGCATGCATGTACACTTGCTGGTAGAGTGAGTAATGATTCTAAATATGGCAACTGTGTTATGGGGTAACATCACAGTATGTGTGGGTTGGTTTTCATCTCACCATTAATCTTTCGTTAAGATGTTGTAGGTAGCATGACACCATGGTTGAAACAAAAGCGGCGACATGACGTCATGACGCTCGAACTAAGTCAGACCACAAACAGAAATTTTGTGAGGATTAGTGGATCTCTGGTGACTTTAATCAGTAAATGATGAAGTCAAAACAACAGCACCACATAAGAATAGGGGTACATTCGAAAATAAATCGAGAATCTCTGCTTTCTAACTCGCGTGCCAGTTAATAGTTGCTACAAGTGTGCATGCAATGGCAAGCGCACAGTGCACTGCAGTTCAATACATTATCTCAAGACATTTGTTAGGAGAAACGTTGTACAAGTGCAAGTGTACACACATGCGCTCACAGTCAAAAACAAATAAAAAAGGAACATTGGTAATCTGATTGGTGAAGTCAAATTCCTTTTACAGAGTGGAAATTAAAAAGAGAACAGGCAAAGCGAGAATATTCTCTCTCTCTCTCTCTTTAATCACTCATGTTTTGTTCTTCACATTCCCATGCATACGTGAAAAGGTACACAAAAAGAAATGCACACAAACGCCCAAAATCATATGCAACGATTAAAATCACAGAAAATGTGTCAACCCTGTTCTTATAACAGACTTATCATCTATAAAGCTGAACGCAATACATACACGCACACGCACACACACACACACACACACACACACACACATATACACATACCTCGCATTTACTAATTATACAATCGATCCTAAACCAAATTTCTTCAGAAGTCGGCAACTCGAATGAATAAAATCGTCTGTTCTTGGCCACAGAAGGAAAACATACAAAGTTCATCACCGTTCCTAAATTGGTAAGTATTAAGTTGGCAAAGTCATGTGACTCATGGAAGAGGAAATCGCTAAGCATTGGGCTTCCGTCAGGCCGACTTGAAGCCACAAAACTGGGAAGATGATCAGTTCGTTCATAATGAAAAAATATAAAAGAATAAAAATGAATAATCCCACGACAAACATCTATTGTAACGTATCCTAAAATTCCCGTAATTCTGTTTTCTTACTTCTATATTGAACAAACTTTCCGTTTTATTCAAACGCCTTTCCTTTGCGAAAATCGTTACCATCTCTGACCCTGATGGAAGGCCACAGATCCAAACGATTGAAAAGTGAGAAAGTGCACTCAACTTTCCCATCCTCAATGACGACAGCGATACCACCTTATCCTCCCCACCCACACTCACCCCCGCCTGTTCGTTTATCCAGTGCCTAGTGCCTCATGGCTGATCTGCTGGCACTCAGAGGCACTGGTAGACCATTTCCAAAGATTCTGGCTTCCAGTTCCTCGCCTACAAAAACACATTTGCAGGCCAGCAGAGCAATTATGAACCCGATCATCCGTTCCTAACTCAATGTGATTGTACGAATTCGCATGCTCAGAGTTGTAACCAATGATACATACATACATATACCAAAGGCTTTTTCCCCCTTACAATGGGGGTAGCCAAAAAGAAAAAGGCATAGAAACCACTCCCACCCATTCCATCCCCTACATATTCCACTTCCCTCCACCCTCCTCCCTCCCTCTCACCTTGGCACCTCCTGGATGACGGGTCATCCCTGCATCCTGTCCACTGCCCAATGATACGATGGGTATATCCTTTATACTCAATTTCACTTTGTACGCCAGATTTGTTGACCATGAAGCCATTGAATGAGCGATCTGCATACGGAGGATTACGATTTTAGAGCAAAATCGTGTTTGGATTTTAACTAAAGTTAAAAGAGAATGGTGACAAAGGGGACACACACACACACACACACACACACACACACACACACACACACACACGCACGCACACGAATTGACATTGCTGTCATGTTCATGGTTAAAAAAGTAGAAGGAAATCAACAGATAATACTTCTTAGTATTGGACGATAGAACAACATGACATAGTAAAAAAAAAAAACAATAAAAATAAAGAATACAGGGCGTTTCAGGGACAAGAAAAAATAATTTTCCTTCGACATGCGGTATAAGTTGGACGAAAAAAAAATTCATATATTAACACAAGTGCTTCTCATTTTTTGTACAGTACAATTAGATAAATATATCAGTAATTTAACGTGGAAACACACCGACGAAAGAGAAAAAAAAAAAAAGGAGGAGACACGTGCATAGAATTACCACATCCTCTCCATCAAGTTCACAGTGCCAGACCAGCCACATCGTGAGTGCCAAAACGACACATGTCCGTCTTCTGCTCGACTTAGTGAATCAATTTGGAAACAGAACTAATCGCGTTACTGGGGGAGACAGGTGCTCAACACGATACGCTACACAGATGCACAAATGCGTCTCTTCGAGTGGAACAGATAGCAGAACACATAGACGCATCTGTCGTCGGTTCGTGTCCTACAGGTAGAGTTCGTTTTTTTTTTTTTTTTTTTTTTTTTGTCTAAGTTTCTTTTACGCAAGACACCTCTTCAGCCTTGCTTGTTCTGTGCGCGATCTTTCCTCGTGTGTGTGTGTGTGTGTGTGTGTGTGTGTGTGTGTGTGTGTGTGTGTGTGTGTGTGTGTGTGTGTGTGTGTGTGTGTGCGTGTGTGTGTGTGGTCACATGATGAATCGTCACTCCAAACTTCGACAGGGTGACAATCCTTCGTGTGGGCCATCGTCCTGGGTTTACGATTCTTCGGTTGGAAATGTTGATAACAATAAGGATAACCCTCATTCAACCTAACCTAACTTAATCTTTAACCAACTACTGATATTCAGCGTACTGGGTGTGTATACACACACACACACACACACACACACATATATATATATATATATATATATATATATATATATATATATATATATATATATATACATATATATATATGCATGCATACATTATAAACAGATGAATGAACACATAAATATATATAATAAATAAGATGGCAGGGAGGGCGTAACCTGAGTGAAGATGGATGATAGGAAGGATGGATGAGGAGATGGGTTTGCAACAATAAGAGGCAGGGCTGATTGAAACATTGAGAAGAGAGCAATGAGAGAGAGAGAGAGAGAGAGAGAGAGAGAGAGAGAGAGAGAGAGAGAGAGAGAGAGAGAGAGAGAGGAGGGAGAGAGAGAGAGAGAGAGAAGAGAGAGAAGAGAGAGAGGCTGCGTAGGAAGTAGAAACGGAAATAATAAAATAAAGACAAGAGTGTAGCCCCAAACACACCTTATGCTCCCTACAGGGCGACCAGAAACGGTGGCATAATAGGGGACGCATCTACTCTGCGACGACACAGTTATAACTTCTTTTCTGACTAAAACTCGACGGTTTCAATTAGTTTAGGTCAACATTGTTATCTCGACGATTATTCTGTTTCTTGCTAAGGTCACGTGATTTTATTCAGAAGTGGGCGGGGCCTCGGGACGACGGTAGAGGACTGTTAATCCCAGCGGTATCGATTCTTCAGATAGAGGGGCTTCGTAAGCCTAACTCCTCCAAACACTGGCGAAATTATCATCTTTCTTTGTATGTGAAATCTATGGTTCCGTATTTTTCCCCGTTTTATTCCTTATTTTTCTCTTTGCCATTTAATTATGCTTGTGAAAATACTACTCCTTTTCCTATCAATTCCCAAATAATAATGATACTGATGATGACAATAATAATAATAATAATAATAGCTATAATAAATTCACTTATTCACGTGATCAAAGACTATGGTGAATCACACACACACACGCACACACACACACAAACACACAATCTAACCCCCCCCAGCATAATATTCGTACACATGTGATTTTTTTTTTTTTTTTTTTTTTTTTTTTAACGTGCAGAACTTTATATTCGGTGTGATAATTAACGCAGGTACATCAACATTGTCAACACTGGAAGCTAACCTTGGGCTGGGTATTCTATTTGCATTCAACATTTAATATCACTGCACTAAAATGACAAACTTCGAACGCCCACTCTGTTAAAAAAAAATCTACAATTATGACGTCAAAACGCTGAACTTTCGTTATCGACATTAAATTATTTTTAAATGTCCACAAATATCAACGATATCAACGGAAACTTGACTAAAATATATCCATTATATTCCATTTACCTTTTTTCATAATCATATATCTTATACATTATATACGTACGCCATAGAAAGTCGGCAACAAAATTTATAAACCAATCAGACAATAAACAAATAAATATATTCCACACAATGATACTTATATTCTATATACGTGTGTGTGTGTATATATATATATATATATATATATATATATATATATATTATATACGTTCGACATAGAAAATCATCAATAAAAATAAACAGATTAATAAACAAACTTATAAATATATTAAGAAATTCCACACGATGATACTTCAGAAATATTTATAGCAACACTTGAAAACACTATTTCGATAAAGATCTGAAGCTTAATTTAATTTAATTCAGAAGATCACGTGGCTGGCAATCTACTTCCGGTAGTGAGAGGATACACATGTGTTCATCATGGCCGCTGCTCGAAGTGTTTGAATGTCAGTGATTCATTCTGTTATATTTCTAGACGCCTCACTATGCCCAGTCAAAGGATGGTTCGAGATGAGCGTCGCGGAGCCGAGTCAGGGTTGCGTGATGTCGCCATGGTTGTTCAACGTTAATATGGTTGATGTGGTGAGGGAGGCAAATGGAGCCGAGTCAGGGTTGCGTGATGTCGCTATGATTGTTCAACGTTAATATGGTTGATGTGGTGAGGGAGGCAAACGGAAAGGTGTCAGAGGTTTGGAATTAATGGTCGAGAAACGAAAGACATGGTCAATGAAACTTTTGTTTTTTGTGGATGACATTGGCCGATTCTGAGGAGAGACTTACGTTTTTTGGTGACTGAATTTGAAGAGAGTGAGGGAAGAAAGTTAAGAGTAAATGTGGGTAAAAGAGACGAGGCGTACAAAGATGGTAGTGGGTTGAATAAGAGTATAATGGGTGACAGGATTAAGCATGTGGAATATTTTAATAACCAGGGGTCGCATATGACAGTGAATGAAAGAGTAGGTGTGGAGGCGTAATATAAAGAAACCAAATGAACGTTAAAAAAGAAACGAGTTACGGACATTTTTGAAATGAAAACAAAGAAAAGACTGGATGAATGAGTGATTGTACCCACGCTTCTCCATGAAGCAGAGACATGGAGCATGTACAAGGCAGGAATAGAGGAAGAGACAATATGTTTCTGAGATGAAGTGTGTTTCAAATATGACAGACGTAACAGAGTTAAAAGTATGGAGATGAGGCAGAGAACAGAGGTGGGAAAGGGACTGTTGGGTATGGTGGGAGAGCTTCAAGATGATCTGGGCATATGGAAGGAAAAGTATCAAATATGTAGAAATCAAAAGTGAATGAAATTGTCTTAATAGGAAGACTAACAATGAGATGGATGGACAGGATGAAGGGGGCATTGGATGAACGGAAGACAAGAGTGCGAAGAATGGGAGAGAATGAAGGGATGACGCATCCGATTCTTAATTTACTCTGAATGAATGAAGCTGTGGGGGTAAACCAGCTTCGGCTCTCGGATTCTGCTGTGAATGGGCTGTGTCTGGGTGCATTGCTTTTGACCCAACCACTGCGGAGGGAACAGGGTGATCTTTCATCCCTAAGACGTTGAGATGGGAATAGTGGTTGAATGGGTTATGTTTGTTCGTGATGTGGGCGAGTGCTTTCACTCGGCCAACTTCCCTATATAATAAAAGGTCCTTTGGTATATATGCACAACACAGTTATATATATATCATACACATGTCTATAAACTATATTTTAACATAGGACGCGAGGACATAAGCTGTCTTGAAAGGCTTCATTCAATGAGCCTCGTAACGTATTCATGCTGAATGTATTTACGTGTAGAAGGAGAAGAGATGCGAGAAGACGAGTTTGTGTGAAGGACGACGGACAGAAGGGAAAGAGAGGAGGAGGAGGAGGAGGAGGAGGAGGAGGAGGAGGAGGAGGAGATGGAAGTAACTATAGTGATGAAAGTGGAGGATAAGACAGTGGTAGTGAAGATGGATGCGATGATGGTGATGACAAAAGTGGTGGCAGCGATGGGAAGACCATTTGCTTGTTGTTTAAGTTTATTTACCGCCTTCCTTAAAAGAACCAAAAACATCCTCCTCAGCCGCGCCTTGCCGACAATTCTTTTGCTACCGACGGGTCGTCAAAGAGAGAAATGGAAGAGTCCGACAACATTAAATGAAAAAACAAAAGTTGAAACATGGTATGAAAGAATTTCGTGGCTTCACTGTCCTTACTTCACAGTATATACAAAACAACGTTGTACTTTTTTTGTGTTATTTTGTTGTTGACCTTGTTGCGGGTTGTCTTGTTGCGGCTGTCGTGTGCGAGGGAGACTTACGACCTCCCGAGACGGCTGGCCAAGCGATTTCCTCGTTGTCTGGATGAAAGCATGATGGATGAGTGGATGTTTGGAAGTGGACGGCCCTGTCTACTCCCCGTCTCCACCCGAGAGAATTTCCACGACTGACATGAGTCCACTGTCCACTATTTCCCAGGTACTAAAGGCTTGCAAAGATTGCAAAGATTTCAAAACTTGTCACTCGCCATCTCTGTTAGGAGCAGTTATCCCGGCTTCACCTGACCTGACCTGACTGACGCCAAGACTCACAATATATGTATGTATGTTTGTGTGTACATATATATACATAATCACAAAGAACCCACGGTCGGAATAAAAGGAAACTTAGAAGAAAGTATAACTTCTATATTTCGGCTACCTGAAGAGGGCTATAGCTATTAGCCGAAATATAGAAGCTATACTTTCTTTTAAGTTTCCTTTTATTCCGACTGTGGGTTTTTCGTAATTATCATTTACAAATGTGCCACTACTATTTTGTCCAAGTGATATATATACATATATACACATATATATACATACTGTACATATATATGTACATATATATGCATATATATATATATATATATATATATATATATGTATATATATATGTACATATATATATGTATATATGGAAATAAACTCATCTGCTGGGATTCGAACTCCCGCCAGAGCGGAATGCTTCATATAAAGCGAGGACTGTACCGCCTGTACTACAGTCCTCGCTTTATATGAAGCATTCCGCTCTGGCGGGGGTTCGAATCCCAGCAGATGAGTTTATTTCCAGTTGTCAAAATGACACAAACACGCACACACACACATTATATATATATATATATATATATATATATATATATATATATATATATATATTATATGTATATATATATATATATATATATATATATATATATATATATGACGATTATTCATCATGATAATTTGAGGGCAGACAGGAAACGGAAACCTTGAAAAAGACCAACTTCTAAACGTCGGCGATAAAAGACAAAAAAACAAAAAACGCTTCTTTCGTGTTTCCGTTTCCCCTCTCTCACCATTAATTCATATATACATATATATATATATATATATATATATATATATATATATATATATATATATATATATATGTGTGTGTGTGTGTGTATATATATACACATATATACTGTGTAACAAACAGAACACGTGTCACGGTTTCCAAGACTAGCAATGAACCCAACGTATGCTTGGACACTTGCCTGAGATTACTAAGGTCTGAATTGTGTGTAGGGCTATGCACTCTCACAAAGTCTGTTCCAATCAATGCAGGTATTCCAAACACACACTGTATCGCATGCCAGTACTGCGATGACCGGCATGTCTCTTGTTGTGAAGACAATTGTTGCAACTAAGTGTTGCTATGGTGTGGGGAGAACTGTCTTGCACGTCGTTTCATGCGGCAGCGTGTGTTATCCAGATGTTGTTTAGCTATCCCGTCGACGCTAAATGATCATGTTGCACGGCGGTGCACAAGTTGCAAAGTGTTCTTTCCAGTGGCAACGGACTGTTAATTCCGGTTTTACGATAATAAAGTGCCGAATTCGCTTATGGTGAACGTACTGTGGGCTACGAACATTCCTGTCAACTATTGGTTGCATTCCCTCTGAACATTAAGGCGTTAGCTATCATGCGGATTTAGGCCAACGCTCTCGGAAATCGTGTGAAGTAGCAATCCTTTTTTTTTTTCCCAATTCATACCCTTGTGAAGATCGCTCCAAGAATATACAACGCAAAGGGTAATTTTCTAGATCATTTGACGCGCGTCATTTCGTAACCAGTTTGCGGACAATAAAGTCATATAACTTTACTTATGAACGTAATCTTATTAATGGAAAAAATAAAAGAGTTCCTCTGTTGTTATTGGACTTAAATA
>NC_134819.1:22201080-22216080 GCF_046742065.1 Oratosquilla oratoria
ATTCCCTTTAAAATCTTAAAGACCTGTATCAAGTCACCTCTGAGTCTACGCTTTTTTAGGGAAAACAGATTCATGTGCTTAAGTCGATTTTCGTATGATTTATTTTTGATATTTGGAATCAGTTTTGTGGCTCGCCGTTGTACTTTTTCCAGTCTGTCAATGTCTTTAATGAGATTCGGTGACCATACGGAAACAGCATATTCCAAATGTGGACGAACTAACGATTTATATAGCTTGTTAATGAGTGATGGACTTTTGAAATCAAAAGATCGCGCAATCAATCCCAGAATCTTATTTGCTTTCACAGAGGCTGAAATACACTGCTTGGATGATTTGAGGTCGTTACTGATAATTACGCCGAGATCTTTTTCACTATCCACTTTTGTTAACGAATTTCCAAATAACTTGTAATCGTACTTGCTGTTATTTTTACCTATGTGCATTACCTTGCATTTACTTGTGTTAAATTTCATTAGCCACTTTTCAGACCATTGCTGTAATTGATCTAAATCTTCTTGAATATCTAATTGGTTTGAGTGATCATTTGCCACTCCGCACAGTTTTGTATCATCAGCAAATTTGGAAACAGTAGATTTTAGTCCATGGTCTATATCATTTATATATACTATGAATAGAAGTGGCCCAAGAACGGAACCCTGAGGAACTCCACTTGCAACACTTTTCCATCCAGAAGTTTTTCCATTTAAAACAACTCTCTGTTTTCGACCTTTCAACCAATTACTAGTCCAACCTAATAGGCTACCACTTATTCCATGCAAAGCTAATTTAGTAAGAAGTCTTTCGTGTGGGACGGTATCAAAAGCTTTTGCAAAGTCTAGATATATTAAATCTATATTGTTTCTTTTGTCAAAATTCGAGACAACTGTGTTGTAGAATTCGAGTAAGTTAGTCACGCAAGAACGTTTCCGTCTGAAACCATGTTGGCTATCATTTATCAAACGGTTACTTTCTAAATGATATTCGATAGCATCTCTGATGATAGTTTCCATTATTTTTCCTACGATCGAAGTCAAACTAATAGGCCTATAGTTATTTGGTTTCTTTTTGTCACCTTTTTTGAATATGGGAGTAACGTTAGCTAGCTTCCATTCTCTTGGGACATCTCCGGATATGATGGATTTCTTGAAAATAATTTCTAATGGAACAACAATCTCATTTTCATTTCCTTTAAGATTCTTGGATGCCAACCGTCAGGCCCTGGTGTTTTATTAACTTTGAGTTTGTCTATACACCTTTTAATTGTTTCTTTTGTTATATTTACCGTAGTGAGTAAGTTTACCCCAGACTTTTCACAGGTTTCAGTTTGGAATTCACTTTGAGGTGTTTCGTTTACGAATACCGTGTGGTGCCGTCGATTGATTTAGGATGTGTTTAACCAAGAGCACCTCCAATGGGAGTGATCAGAGATACCCACATAAGAACGATTTGGGAAATAAAAAAATCAAGGTATACGCTGCCACCACCCAATCGTCTATATGGATATATCTGACCATAAATGGAAACTGCTCCTTGTTATTCACGTCTGACTCCGTCCCCTTTCCTCAGGTCGTTCGGGGTTGGTTCTGGGTAGCGAAAAGGCCTATGCCCAAGTGGGGGTAGTAAAAGAATATAAGCCACCAATAATGTGGGGCCACCAATAATGTGGGGGTAGTAAAAGAAAATAGCGAAGGTCTGCTATGTGTTAATTATTACACTGAAGCAAAAATATAGTAAGGAAATACAAAAGTATATTGTGGTTTTCTCCAACTAGACAATCTATTGATCCTTACAATATGAAAAATATATGGGTATGCGAGGCATTTAATAACAGTTTTTTCTTTCTTATGGGCATCATAAGTAAGGTCACAGGCACGTGGAAAAACGTAGTTATTTACGCTCCAACCTTCCGGTCACTGTATAAGTCTACTTATAATATTGTGTCTACCTTCAAGCACTGTGTCTACCTTCAACCCCGTATTCTTATTAGAGAACGATCACAGACGGAATTGTACTCTAAGGATTACACTCTCATAGCTAATGTTAAATGTATATACGCAAAGTGTTTGTGAAGTACACTCCCTTAAACCCCTTTTTCCATATCTGTTATCGGAATCATTTTTGGCATCAGATTCAAAACTTAATAATAATAATAACTATCTACCTACTATATCTGCACTATATCATTTAACTCACATATTGACATTTGTTTTCATTAATCTTACAGAACGTGTTCATACCTGTTATCGGAATCATTTTTGGCATCAGATTAAAATTTTAGCTGCGCACAAAGAGAACGAGACGGCTATGTGTTCGTATCTATGGGTAAACTACTAACCTCCCTGTTGTATTATTTCGTAAAACTTCATTTCGCTTCTCAACAGAGCCCCTAGCTGCTACAATCTCTCCCTAAACTATTTCTCTAGTGGAATCCTGAACTGAAAGTTGGGAATTTTTCCTATTACTCTTAAAATTAATGGCCTTAGCTTACGCCTCTGTCCGAACGTTTAGTGACGTCACGGGTGGGCGGAGCTACGGTGCCCGCGCTATGTTCGAGAACATTCTAATGTCGCGTCGAAACTCAGTTTAACCAAAATCAGCTGAAATATATTTGTAGCTATCTCCTATTGTATGTTCTTCTTCAATGATTATAGTAAGGCTCTTTGCCAACACATCTTGATAGGCAGACATAGAATAGAATAAATTCATGGTCTATTAAGGCTCTATTTTCTACTTTGCTTCTTGGTTGAGTAAAACCGTTACGACGTCCATAATACCCAGTCTCTCAAATCAACACTCAAATAAATAAATAGATAAATAAAACGAAATTCCAAAAATAATACCCCTTCAAAATTCCTGTCCTTACATGGCTCTACGCCCCTCTGAAAGAAAAATTCCGCAACATCACGTGAAGGATTCTATTTGGTGTGGTCCAAATCCCTCTGCAAAAGAAAAAAAAAATCCATCCTGCAAAAGAGAGCGATTATCCTTTTGATAGCTTGACGAGGCACTCTCCCCTCAGCACACTCGTAGGTGTACGAATCTCAGGTGACCCGGGGGTACACCAATTTACTGTGGATGTCTCCGTGGACTTTTCCATCAGTCTTCGTATTGGCTGGATTCCCCAATTGACCTCTTACATACTACTTGACTGGACATGCATAGCCGCTACGACCGAGCTAAGCCACGACTCTCTCTTGTGGATTCGCCCCATGGGTGGCACACTACTTCCCCTTCTGTGGGCTCACCTCTGGGCAATCGGCGATTGTCCACCAGGTCCTGAAGTCCTACACCCCTGTCAAGCGGGCAATTGTGAATTGAGTTGGGTTCATGACCCCAACTCGAGCTAAAGAATTTCCCCATTTTCCAATACTACTCCGAATGAAAGTGCTCGCTAACCATCGTTTGTAGTCCCTCTCCTAGGCTAATATTGACTTCTTTATCCCCCCCCCTAAGTTGACCTTTAGTTCCTTCACCTGGCTGTTGCTGAAATTTCCTTTTACAACATATGAAATATATGCATCCTTAATCCTAGGACATCTCAACCTTACACATGTATAAAAGTATAGGTGGGTTACATTTAAGCTTTATGGTCCAATATATAGGAACATTGAGGCATCTTTGCATTAATTTGCACGAGCATTCGTTTTTCTTTGGACATATACTGGCACGATATGATCCCTACATTTCCTATTGCAGTTAACTACTGACATCTTAGCACCTTAAATCACTAGATATGGGACCAACTGGTCGGGTTGCTCCAGTTGATTTCTTCAGCATTCCTCGATGAGCCGTCTTGGTGCACGACGCATCCTTGGTGGTAGTATTTCCACTTCCGGGTCTGGGTGGAACTCTTTTGCAACAGGCTCCACCAACCACTCTTCGGAACCAAAGTAAGGTTTCACTTGAGCAGCAGCTCTCCTTGTCTCCTTTCCTGTGAAGGGATTTCTTAGTCCATATACACTATGTCCTGCTACCACCTCTACCACGGTATAGGGTCCTTCCCACTTGGGATTCAGCTTGCGGCAGGTACCCGGCATCGTAGTTTCTTTCCGGATCCATACTAAAGCTCCCACTTCCACTTTTTGCTCGCCTCTCCTGCGGTTAGCCACATTCTGGTACTCCGTTGTCATCTTGTGGTGGGTCTCTCGGATGACTCGATGAGCGATCTCTGCTTCATCTTCCGTTCCATCCACACCGGGGAGTCTGTGTCCGGCTAATCTGGGTGGATGTCTTCCGAAGAAGGCGAAGTAGGGAGTATGTCCAGTGGAGGTGTGTGTGGCTCCATTCATCTTCCTCTGACAGGCCTGCAGTAGACCCGGCCATTGGTTCGGGTGGCCCTGGCAGAGCGTTGCCAGGATGCTCTTCAATGTTCGATGCATCCGCTCCACCATTCCATTCGCTTGGGGATGGTCTGGGGTAGTGTAGAGCAGGGTGATTTGCTTTTCTCCACACAACTTCTTGTAAGCCGTGTTGGTGAATTCTGCTCCATTATCTGTTATGATGCTCTCTGGGGTGCTGTAGTCTGCGAAGAACTGGGTTAGGGAGTGTAGTATGTGTTGGTGGTGTTTTGTTCTCAATGGGAAGAACCTAACGAACCTACTGTAGTGATCGATTATTGTCATAATATACCTATATCCCTGCGACCCGGATACCATATCCGTTAGGTCTATGCCTATTCTCTCCATTGCCTTTGTAGCAGGGGGAACCTCTTTGTATTGCTGTGACAACCCTTGTGTACCCTTGAACCTCTGACAAGTAATGCATTCCTTTAAATTTGGCCAATAGAACAGCTCCTCCTGGGTTAGATTCCCATTCATGTCTATCTTCCATCCTCGCTCTCGTCTCTTCTTCCTCTCCCGAATTGGATTCCCATTCCGTTTTATTGTTCATTTTTACCTGACTGCCTTTAATTATGTGTAGTTCCATCAAAGCTATACACCTTAACACGTCACTTCCCCACACAATCTCATCCGCTATTTCTATACTCTTAGTGACTGCCGAGGATCTATTCTGTCTCTGATTACTGTACTGCCAATCCACAGGGTACACAAGCTTTGTCTAAGTCGACACACCGATAAGTGAGCTTCAGGTTGGTTAATAGCGTAAATCCCACCGCTCGGCCACCAATAATGTGGTGCCGTCGATTGATTTAGGATGTGTTTAACCAAGAGCACCTCCAATGGGAGTGATCAGAGATACCCACATAAGAACGATTTGGGAAATAAAAAAAATCAAGGTATACGCTGCCACCACCCAATCGTCTATATGGATATATCTGACCATAAATGGAAACTGCTCCTTGTTATTCACGTCTGACTCCGTCCCCTTTCCTCAGGTCGTTCGGGGTTGGTTCTGGGTAGCGAAAAGGCCTATGCCCAAGTGGGGGTAGTAAAAGAATATAAGCCACCAATAATGTGGGGCCACCAATAATGTGGGGGTAGTAAAAGAAAATAGCGAAGGTCTGCTATGTGTTAATTATTACACTGAAGCAAAAATATAGTAAGGAAATACAAAAGTATATTGTGGTTTTCTCCAACTAGACAATCTATTGATCCTTACAATATGAAAAATATATGGGTATGCGAGGCATTTAATAACAGTTTTTTCTTTCTTATGGGCATCATAAGTAAGGTCACAGGCACGTGGAAAAACGTAGTTATTTACGCTCCAACCTTCCGGTCACTGTATAAGTCTACTTATAATATTGTGTCTACCTTCAAGCACTGTGTTTACCTTCAACCCCGTATTCTTATTAGAGAACGATCACAGACGGAATTGTACTCTAAGGATTACACTCTCATAGCTAATGTTAAATGTATATACGCAAAGTGTTTGTGAAGTACACTCCCTTAAACCCCTTTTTCCATATCTGTTATCGGAATCATTTTTGGCATCAGATTCAAAACTTAATAATAATAATAACTATCTACCTACTATATCTGCACTATATCATTTAACTCACATATTGACATTTGTTTTCATTAATCTTACAGAACGTGTTCATACCTGTTATCGGAATCATTTTTGGCATCAGATTAAAATTTTAGCTGCGCACAAAGAGAACGAGACGGCTATGTGTTCGTATCTATGGGTAAACTACTAACCTCCCTGTTGTATTATTTCGTAAAACTTCATTTCGCTTCTCAACAGAGCCCCTAGCTGCTACAATCTCTCCCTAAACTATTTCTCTAGTGGAATCCTGAACTGAAAGTTGGGAATTTTTCCTATTACTCTTAAAATTAATGGCCTTAGCTTACGCCTCTGTCCGAACGTTTAGTGACGTCACGGGTGGGCGGAGCTACGGTGCCCGCGCTATGTTCGAGAACATTCTAATGTCGCGTCGAAACTCAGTTTAACCAAAATCAGCTGAAATATATTTGTAGCTATCTCCTATTGTATGTTCTTCTTCAATGATTATAGTAAGGCTCTTTGCCAACACATCTTGATAGGCAGACATAGAATAGAATAAATTCATGGTCTATTAAGGCTCTATTTTCTACTTTGCTTCTTGGTTGAGTAAAACCGTTACGACGTCCATAATACCCAGTCTCTCAAATCAACACTCAAATAAATAAATAGATAAATAAAACGAAATTCCAAAAATAATACCCCTTCAAAATTCCTGTCCTTACAACCGAGCTAAAATAATTGTTTAAGAGATTACACATTCCTTCATTTGAATATTCAAGTTGACCGTCAGCAGATAATAGTGGACCAATGTGATTCCTAACAACCTTTTTATCTCTAATGTAACTATAGAATTCTTTGGGATTCTCTTTGGATTTCTCAGCGATGTTCATTTCGTATTGTCGTTTTCTTTTTCTTATTGTCTTTTTTTAAATCTCTCTGTATTGATACATAACTTTCATAGTCATTAGATGCACCCGAGCACTTATATTTCTTATAAGCCTGTCTCTTTTTAGCAATACTTTTTTCAGTTTCTTTGTCGAGCCACTTTGGGCGAGCCTGATTTGGGGGACGTCTGTCCTTAAAAGGAATGTAAGTTTGAATCATCTTAGTGAGCGTATTTTGAAATATTTCCCACATCTGATCTACAGGCAAATATACACCCATACTCAACATGTCAGGCAACGTGGTAGCAGAGAGGTTACATTTGGTGTTGTCACTCTTATCAACACAAACTGACTACAGAAGCGAACTCTCTCCCCAGTAACATAAAGAATCCTCACCCCAGACTTCGCCAGGGTGACAATTATTCATGTGGGCTATCCTAGGGTGATCGTTCTTCATGCGGGCCATCCTGGATTTACGATTCTTCGGTTGTACAAGTTGATGAGAATAAACATAACCCTCATTCAACCTAACCTGATCTTTATTCCACTGTTGATATTAGGCGTACTGGGGTAACAATTCTTCAGGTGGGATCTCATGGGGTGACAATTCTTCATGGGAGATTTGATGGGGTGACAACTCTTCATGTGGACATTCTGGGGTGACAATTCTTCAGGGGGGATCTGATGGGGTGACAACTCTTCATGTGGGCGTTCTGGGGTGACAATTCTTCATGTGGGGGTTCTGGGGTGACAATTCTTCATGTGGGCGTTCTGGGGTGACAATTCTTCATGTGGGCGTTCTGGGGTGACAATTCTTCAGGTGGGATCCCATGGGGTGACAATTCTTCATGTGACCCTCACGAACTAGCGCCAGGTGTGGTCTGACTGATAACAAACCATTCCCGAACCAATTCGCGTCATGTCGAGCCGGAATGTGCTTCTAATATCATGATACTTAGTTGACCTAACATCACCCAAGCCTCCACCACAATTTTCGCTATCGACATCGGTAGGAAGAGGTCCTTCAACACCTGTCATATCTGCAAACTCGTCGCTCTTACTAAACACCATCACTAACACTAACACCATCACTAACACTAACACCATCACTAACACTAACACCATCACTAACACTAACACCATCACTAACACTAACACCATCACTAACACTAACACCATCACTAACACTAACACCATCACTAACACTAACACCATCACTAACTTCATTATTTATCTGGCACTCCCACGGATAAGCAAGGTCAAGTGGCTTACCGTCTCGTATCGTATCGTCACATGCCTGATACAACCATCAACCACAAACACTACCACGTATTACATACAATCTTAACTACAACTACCACTACCACCGCATACCACACACAAATTTCACCACAACCACATATCACACACAATCGTCGCCATCACGTAAACAAACACAACCTTCACTACAACTACAACTACCACATGTCATTGGTACTACTACTTTCCGGCCTGTTCGAAACTTAGCTTCATTCCGTTCATTTACTGTCCCCCTTTTCCTCACGGGTATTTATAATTTGCGGACTTGCGGATCATGCGAAACATAAATGCGTATAGTGTGAAACCTGCTTGCGGAATTTGCGGATCATGCGGAACCTAACCCTAACCTCACCGAACCCTAACCTAACTGAACCTAACCCTAACCTAACCATAACCTAACCCTAACCTAACCAAACCTAATCTAGCCTAACTTAACGTGTTTGCGCCTGATCCGCAAGTCCGCAAATTATAAATGCTTCTTTCTCACCCTGCCGTGGCTCCTCCCACCCATTCTGCAACCAGAGTCGCCATTGACGCCAACATGGCCATCCATCACACCCACCGCACCCCTACAGGAAGATCAAATCCGACGTGACAACTGCAACAGTGGACTACCCACATCTGCAATCACTTCCGGTCCGCAACGAGGGAGGATGGGCGGCCAGGCTTAGGACTGTAGTGCACCACTTTCAAGCGCCTACTTGGGCAGTGCTGGCCGTATTCAGGGGCCGAATTTATAAAAGATCCTAACTCCTAAGTCTAGACATAAATCTTCAAAATGGCGGAGATTTTACCTAAATCCCTATGTCGGCGACCTAAATGCTTATGTCTAGACCTAAATGCTTATGTCTAGACCTAAATGCTTATGTCTAGACCTAAATGCTTATGTCTAGGCCTAAATGCTTATGTCTAGACCTAAATGCTTATGTCTAGGCTTAAATGCTTATGTCTAGAATGTCTAGACATAAGCACTTAGGTCGCCGACATAGGAATTTAGGTAAAAAAATCTCCGTCCTTTCGAAGATTTATGTCTAGATTTAGGTGTTAGGATCTTCTATAAATTTCGGCCCCTGTTATCCAAGCTTCATCTACTTTTTGCTCAACCCAAATAGGTCCGCAAGCCTTGCGCTCGGGAGATAGTGTCCCACCTTACACCAGATGCTTTCGTTTAGCTCAGGAGTGACGCAGTGAACGAGTGGGTGAACCTGCTTAGAACCTGCTTAAAGCATAGAGTCACTTGTAACCAATCACATATCGAAGCTACATACATACATATAACCAATCACATATCGAAGCTACATACATACATATAACCAAACACATATCGAACTGCACTGCCCAATCACAGCAGTGCCTGGGGGTTACCAGACTATCTATGAAGCAAATCAAACATTCATAGACTGGCTAGCAAATACAAAGTTGGAGGTGTAAGAAAGCCATACGATACTACTACATATCGAAGCTACATACATACATATACCAAAGGTTTTTCCCCCCTACACGGGAGGTAACCAAAAAAGAAAAAGGCATAGAAACCACTCCCACCCATTCCATTTCCTAAATATTCTACTCCCCTCTATCCCCCTCCCTCCCTCCCTCCCATCCCGGCACCTCCCGGATGACGGGCTACAATACATAATAATCAGCGGGGAGAGAAGGGAAGGGAGAGAGGCACCCGTGCTTGTAGCTGCAAGCTGCTGTTCGTCCTTTATCTGATAAATGTATCAGTATGTACTCACCCCTTCCCTAGTACAAGAATTACACCATAACACCAAGACCAAATGCATCTCCATGTCTCCCTCTGATTCTTCTCCCTGATTCTCCAACTTCCTGTCCTTCCCCGAGACATCAAAAGCACGACAAAACCCCATCGGACAAAAACCCAATCTGCAGAGCAGACAAAACCCCAACAGGAGGGAGGACATAACCTAACATACCTAACCTAACCTGACAAACCTAACCTAACCTGACAAACCTAACCTAACCTAACAAACCTAACCTAACGGACCTAACTAACCTAACCTAACGGACCTAACAAACCTAACCTAACAATCCTAACCTAACCTAACAAACCTAACCTAACGGACCTAACTAACCTAACCTAACGGACCTAACAAACCTAACCCCACCTGCAGATTGCCACTGCGGTTTTTGTCCGGGTATGCCAATTTCCACTGATTGGGGTTTTGTCCGTTGATGTACTGTCCCTTGGCGCTGAGACATCACCTCGGCCCGGTGCAAGTGCCCGCCCGCCCGCCCCATCGGTCCCTCTTGCGGTCACTCACCCAGGGCAGAGTGACCTGGCACCATCCCGACAGTGCCGGACGGTCGAGGCACTAACCTCTTGCCATCAGACTTCAAAAGCAGCAATAATAGTTTCGGCTATGCGTGCCAAACTGGCTCTAATAAGTATCACATGTGCGTGTGTATGTGTGTGTGTGTGTGTGTGTGTGTGTGTGTGTGTGTGTGTGTGTACTTTGTGTGTGTGTACTTTGTGTGCGTGTGTGTGTGTGTGTACTTTGTGTGTGTGTGTGTGTGTGTGTGTGTGTGTGTGTGTGTGTGTGTGTGTGTGTGGTAGAGCGTGCGCAGACAATTAGTTGCACGAACAAACATACGCACACATGCACGATTATGTTGAAACAAACGAACAATCAAATACACACTCACGCACATACACACACACACGCACGCACGCACGCACGCACACTGTGTATGCAAACTATAATGAACGGGCATAGAGCAAAAGACATAAAGAGACATGAACAAACATGCATTCTTCTTCCTAGTCCTTCTGCCATCTGTCTTGTCCGCGCGTTTATGTCCGTCTTCCTACTCGCCTGTCATTACACGTGCAAACATGCATAGACCTTCACACACACGCACACACGCAGGCACACAAAGACTGTTGAGGGAAGAAAAAAACAAGAAACATGGAAGTGAGAGGATGTATGAAAAAGGGGGGGGGAAATGAAGGCAGATGAAACAAAGAAAGGGGTGGAAAGGGAGGCGGAGGATAAAGAATCGCGAAATGAGGATGAAGTGAAGGATTGTAAAAAATGGAGCAAAAGAAAACGGGAAAGAAGTAAATGGGACGCAGAGCAGTGCCAGATGAATTAAGTGGATATTAGCCACAGTATTTATAGATGGCATTTCAAGAGCATGTGGAGGGACGAGTGGACCGCGATGGAGGTCAACAGTGGAGGGGAAGGGAGTGGAGGATAGGGGAGGCGAGGGCAGGGCAGGGCTGTGGAGGGGAGGGGGAAGGAAGGGGAGGGGGAAGGAAGGAGGGGGGGAGAGACGGAGGGGAAGGGAAAGGAGGACAGGTGAGGGGAGATTTGTGGAAAGAAGGGGAGGTAAGAGGAGGGGAAGGGAGGTAAGGGGAGAGGGGAGGAAGAGAGGGCAGTAGATGGTAGGGCAGAACAGGGAAAGGAAGGGGAGGGAAGGGACGGGAAGGGAAGGGATGGGAAGGTAGAGGAAGGGAAGGTAGGGAAGGAAAGGAGGGGAAGGGAAGGAAGGGGAGGGGGAGCCAGGGGAGGACAGATGAGGGTAGTGGAGGGGAGGGCAGGGTAGAGCAAGGAAGGGGAAGGGAAGGGAAGGGAGGTATGAAATGAGAAGAAGAGAGGAAAGGAGAGGAGAGAGTAGAGAAGAGAGGAGAGAGGGGAGGAGAGATGAGAAGAGAGGAGAGGAGAGAGGAGAGGAGAAGAGAGGTGAGAGGGGAGGAGAGAGGAGAGGAGAGAGGAGACCAGAGGTGAGGAGGCCAGAAGAATGTGGAGGGGAACGGTGGGGAAGAAGAGAGGTAATCGTTGATGATATGGGGAGGGAGGGATGAATCGGCGTGGGCGATAGAAGGGAACGATGGAGGGGAGGAAGGCAGAAACAAATAGATGAAGAAGGCGTTCATTAAACGCACAGATTAACAACCAACACGGACAGAAGGGGATGAAATGGTAAAAAAAAAAAAAAAAAAAAAAAAAAAAAAAAAAAAAAAAAAAAAAAAAAAAAAAAAAAAAAAAAAATGAGAGAGAGAGAGAGAGAGAGAGAGAGAGAGAGAGAGAGAGAGAGAGAGAAAGAGAAGGGGAGCATTATGAATACAGTCCTCGTTAAGGAAAGCTTAATGTGCCGCAGACCCAACATTCCACAGCAGGTGATCATCCCGTGGTAATATTGGGTCAAAGCCAGTAACGAGGTCAGACCTCCTGTCCTGTTTTTGCACATCTCGTTACGGCAGTAAACACAAATGTTATGGACACCCGTCACGAGCTCATACCTCACGGCTTCTTCCAGAAGGAACAAAAATTCCTGGGCCTGCAAGTCTTGTAGACTCTTTTCGACCCGAAAAAACGCTTAGGGGTGTGCCGATTAATCGGCATCGGCATTGGCATCGGTGAAAAATCGGCATTTTTTTTTAAATCGGCATTGTCATCGCCGAAAATCGACTTTTTTTAGAATCGGCATTATCATCGGTAACATATTACCGATGCCAGTGGCAATGCCGATTCTCAAAAAAGATGCCGATTCACCAAAAAAAAGTGCCGATTCTTGCCGATTAATCGGCACATACCCTAAAAACTCTTGACTCTTATTCGCGGTGTTAATTCTCGGGTGTTGCCGAGTGGTCAATTCATGGTGACAGGTCGTTGAATTGCACCATCCTCAAGGTGTTCTGTGCAACATTCCGTTCCGTTTGTGGTGAAACCGGTGTAAGTATAGTTAAAGCGAATGCAGTCACCATGGGTACACGAGTACGTCACGCAGGGCGGATTTCCTGAAATGAAGGCCCGATTTTCCTTTTTTTCATTAAAGACGGAAGCTTCGCCTTGTTTCGGAATGAATCATTAGTTATAGTTTGGCGTTCGGGGTCATTAACTTTGACGTGATCAGGGATAAATCCTTTTCCCTTTATGCTTTCGGCAGAGGACTTATAAAAAGCAAGCCGCTCAGGCGAGGGTTCGAATCCCAGTAGGAAACTTTATTTCCACATGTAATATCCATGGACGAAAGGGATCTGTGGGCGGAGTGAAAACATCAGAGATCAAGAAAATAAACAATTTGCAATAAAGAATGAAAGAACGAAAGGATAAATGAGGAGAGGTTGGAGGATATAAAAGGCAGGACAGCCTGGGGCAAGAGTTTAGGTCTGTATAATGTTTGTGTATCAAAAGTAATAGGGTATGGGGGATTTTATGCAGATACCATAATGTCTCTCTTTCTCTCTCTCTCTCTCTCTCTCTCTCTCTCTCACACACACACACAATGACCAGTTTTAGTCATCTTTCCTCATAAAAGTGTGTGTGTGTGTGTGTGTGTGTGTGTGTGTGTGTGGTTTTATTCAGGTGCGGACGATGTGGTTGATTCACGAGTTCCCGGAAAGGGGTGATGCGCGCGAAAGAGGCGGGGGGGGGGGGAGGAGGGAGAAAGGAAGGAAAAAAGGTAGAAGGGGGAAAGAGGCTGGGGGAGAGGGGGGAGGGGGAAGGGGGGAGGAGGAAAGAGAGGAGAGGAAAAGGGGAAGGGGTGGGGGAAAGAGAGGAGAGGAAAGGGGGAAAGGGGTGGGAGAAGGGTGGAGGAAAAGATGAGGGGGAAGAGGAGGGGGAAAAGAGGGGGAGGGAGGGAAGGAGGGGGAAAGGAGGAGGGAGAAAGGGAGGAGGGAGAAAGGGAGGAGGGGGAGAGGGAGGAGGGGGAAAGGGGGAGGGGGAAAGTGAGGAGGGGGAAGGGAAGAGGGGAAAAGGGGGAGGGAAACAGGTTGAAAGGGGGGGGGCAGGAGGACCAGACTTTATAGGGAAAAAGGCGAAATGGTAAGGATAAGGAAAAGGGGAATGGGGGGGAGAAAAGGAGGAAAGGGAAGAAAAACAGCGAGGGAGAGGAGAGGAGAGTGGAAGGAAGAGGGGAGAAGGGAAGAAAGGGAAGGAGGGGAGAAGGGAAGAAAGGAAATAATACTGAACTTAATTAACGGGCGAAGATGAGAACAGCGTAAGGAAAACATAACTGCAATCGAGGTTGATAATATAAAAAGGAAGAAAAAGCAGAAGAAATTATGTAGAAGAAGAAGAAAAAAAAAATAATAATAATAATAATAATTCTGGGACACTATACGAGACGGTCAACAGAATAATACTCGTATTAGCCTAATCAACAGTTTCGTCGTCACTTCTCCCAAACTTCTGCGGACAGGAAGTTTTATTCAGCTGTAGGAAGCCCCATCCTTACCAAGAATGATTAAAAACGGATCGTGTTTAGTTAGATAATTAAGATTTGGAAGAAAAAAAAAAGAGAGACGAGGAGTTAAACAAAGAAGCCATAAGAAAATTAAAAATTCGAGGAAGTCGGCATTCAGTATCAATGGCAACTATTCATATAAACTTGTAAAAATCAAGAATGAAAGGGAAACAGATGGAGAGGGAGGAGGGAGAAGGAGGAGGGAGAGGGGGAGAGGGAGGGGGAAGAGGGGAGAGGGGGAGGGGGAAGAGGGGGAGAGGTGGGAGAGGGGGAGAGGGGAGCACACGTTCGTATTTGCACATGTCCCTACACTACTAGGAAAATTTCGTGCAGTGCATGTGCATATAGATTGTGTGTGTGTGTGTGTGTGTGTGTGTGTGTGTGTGTGTGTGTGTGTGTATGTGTGTGTGTGTAAGACACACACACACGCACATATACACAGAAAGAGAGAGATAGAGAAAGACATCGAGAGATAGATTGATAGAGAGAGAGGGGGAGAGGGAGAAAGAGGGAAAGAGATGGAGAGGGAAAAAGACAACGAGAGATAGATTGATAGAGAGAGGGTGAAAGAGAGAGGGAAGGAGAGGGAAGAAAGACAGCAAGAAAGAGAGAGACAGAGAGAGAGAGAGAGAGAGAGAGAGAGAGAGAGAGAGAGAGAGAGGGAAAGGAAAGAGAGAGAGGGAAAGGAAAGAGA
>NC_134819.1:22221080-22228580 GCF_046742065.1 Oratosquilla oratoria
AGGTCAGGTCACTGGGTCAAGCGAGGAGAGGAACGGCACTCATCGATGTGCGCCTCCTCTTAGGCACAGCGGACCTCTCCCCCGCCCCCCCCACCTCAGCTGAAGAAGAAGAGGAAGAAGAAAAAGAAGAAGAATCAGCTAGAATAGAATACCTCAAGCGTCAGCCAGTATACTCGTACAATCTTTAGAGTTTGCGCGTGTAAAGGGGATTTTATATATATATCACAGGTGAGAAATGTAGTATATACATTTATATAATATATATACACCACATCGGACGAATATATACGCAACATATATTTCTTTCGTCCGACTGTGGTGTTAGTTGTGATATATATATATATATATATATATATATATATATATATATATATATATATATGGGGAAGGTGGAAGAAGAAGACACGGGTCTAGGACAGAGTTTATTACTGACCGGTTTCGCTTTATCTTCTGCAAACCTGTCACTGTCTCAATATATACATATACACAGACACATACATAATGTCTATACTACTAACGTCACTGGTAGATTGGTTCTATCGATGTGCTATTGGAATGACTTGCCCATGTGAATTTCCCATCCAGAACTAATTCCTCACTGAAATGATATAAATTCAAAAAGCGAGATTAGAACTCGAGCTATTAGACTCCTGTCCAGCGCAGTGCAAGCCATAATCCCCCTCCACGCGACTACAGACTGAACTTCCATACGAACAAAAGAATGAAGGAGGCTGCAAGAGACCATAAGGCCTACACTATGGGCTGGACCCTCTGTTCGATGTCAATAGCTGAAAAAATAACGATATGGTTTAATGTCACAAACTCCCCCTATCGGGAGGCTAGGACGGTGCCCCTCACAGAGGACTTTGTCGCCGGTGGCAGGGTCCGAACCGCCATCCCCTCGACCTTCGCCGCAAGTAACGATGCCCTAACCCTAGGCCAGCATAGGTAATTATTGGTCTTTGTTAGGGAAAAATCTATAAAGTGTATCACCACAATGAAGTTAATTTTTCCTCACATAATTAACATAAGAACATAAGAATGAAGGAGACTGCAAGAGACCATAAGGCCTACACTAGGCAGCTCCGTATCCATCACCACCTGTCATCCCCATCCATAAAGTTGTCTAATCGTTTCTTAAGACATCCGGTAGTTTCAGCGATGACTACATGGTTACTAAGTCTATTCCATTCGTTGATCACCCTATGAGTAAACCAATTCTAGCCTATTTCCTTCTTAAATCTAACTTTGTCCAGTTTAAATCCATTAATTCACTCTCTTTGATGCTTCCCATCCACCCAGTGTCTTTCCCCTCTCTCCTCCTTTCCCCTCTCCTCTCCTCTCCTCTCCTCCAACTCAGACAGTCCCTCCCCTCAGACACCCAACATCACCGAGATGACCTACAGTCTTCCCCCCCCCTCCACAAACACCCATCATAACTCCACCTCAAAACCTCACCTCCTCCCCTCCTCCCCTCCGTCGCCTATGTTTGGCGTACACGCACTCTCATCAACTTCGTTTTCACAGCTGCACGCAAACACACACACACACACACATCTTTTTCTTTGGAAGTGTGTGTATGAGTGCGTGCGTGTGTGTGTGTGTGTGTGTGTGTGTGTGTGTGTGTGTGTGTGTGTGTGTGTGTGTGTGTGTGTGTGCGTGTACACGCGAATATTAACGTACTCGTATCTATCTATCCATAATTTGGAACACTGAACACCTTTGATAATAACGTCTTTTTCAGATCTTACGTTCAGCTGAAGAAAGAGGCCTGTTGGTGGTGGGGTGGAATGGGGTTAGACAATAATGGGTTAATGGGTTAAAGAGGAAGTCCTTTCAGGACGGAAAAGTTAGCAATAAAACTCCAACGGTTCCTGGTGTTTACCTCACCGCCCTTACACTCAATAATGGGTTAAGCCACACACCCAGAACTCCCTATAGGGTGACTGAGTATCTTGCACAAGACTTCCAACCTCACCCACACCCTCTACCTATGTATACCTACACCCACACCCACGCCCACTCTTCTGGGTGCGACGGTAGTGGATGTGGTGGTGGAACTGGTGGTGAGGTTGTGGTGGTGAATTTGGTGGTGTTGGATCTGGTGTTGGCGGTGGCTATTAATTATTGGAGCAACATCATCACTAAAGCACCATGTGTACACAATTTCTGCTGTGTTATAGAATAGTTGACTAATACAACTGCGTAACCACACAAACGCGCACACACACACACACACACACACACACACACACATACACACACACACAAACACTTACTAAATTAGGATAGGAGAAATACATAGGGGACATGAAAACGAAACTCAAAAAGGACATTTATAGAAGAAACCTGAAAAAAACAAACAGTTTTCCTCACAGAGCAGTGGACACTTGGAACAAACTTGACGAAACAATAGTGCGTGCAAAAACCATACACGAATTTAAGCGCAAACTAACCACTGCAAAATACAAAGACAGGACCCCACGAGCATAGCTCCCCTTCCCGTAAGATACAACTAGGTAAATACACACACACACACACACACGCGCATATGCACAAAGATTCTTTTTTATTCCTTCAGACGGAAGACAATCCTGGGAAAAGATTCGATAACAAGAGAATATCAATCTAGCATATTAAACAAGGGAGAAGTCAGACGTGACAGCTCACGTCGACCAATGCGTTGTTTTTCTTCTCCTAAGTTCATTCCACTGATTGCATATTCCACAACACCCCAGCCTCCCACCCCGCCCACGGGCCGCCCACTCTCCCAAGCAATATTCTGTCCCCTCCCTGTGCATGGCAGACAAAAGGCAAGTACCTTCCGTCATGCATTCGACGTAGAAAACAAATACTGCAACTTGAGCTTCTGCTTAGATTCTCTCTTTCTCTCCCCCTTCTCTCTCTCTCTTCCCCTCCTCTCTCTCTTCACCCCCTCTCTTCCCCTCCTCTCTCTCTTCCCCTCTCCCCCCCCCTCTCTCTCTCTCTCGTCATACACTCGACGTAGAAAACAAATAATGCAACTTGAGCTTCTGCCTAGATTCTCTCTCTCTCTCCCCTTCTCTCTCTCTCTCCCTCCTTCTCTCTCTCTCTCTCTCTATCCCCCCTCTCTCTCCCTCTCCCTCCCTCCCTCTCTCTCCCTCTCCCTCCCTCCCTCTCTCTCTCTCTCTCTCTCTCTCCCTCTCCCCCCCCCTCTCTCTCTCTCTCTCTTCCTCTCCCTCTCCTCCCGTGAAGACAACACCAAAGCGACATGCACCTGAAGCTGTATCGGATCTGAAATAATTTGCTGATGCATGGTATCCTGAAATAAATCATGCAATCTCGTGCCTTCGTTGAAACTTACGACTTCAACAAATAACACAGACTGGAAACCACACAAGCTAAAGATTAAATTGTAATCCAATACGGAGGCCAAAACACGAAAAAGCCCATAGTATTCGTCCTTCTCCAAGCGTCACCTTCCAGGCAGACACCCGATTCATGATAGGAGGAAAACATGCACATACAAACACACACGCATTCATAAAATGTCTTATGAGTATTTAATCACAAGTTCTAACTAATGAGCCTCGTATTGGCTTTACTACTGAAACGTATGTGTTTAATATATTATATATATATATATATATATATATATATATATATATATATATTTACACGCACACACACACACACAGGATATTCTGAGAAAACGAGGTCGATTTAAAAATATGAAAAGAAGAAACAAATTAAATGTTACCCAGAATTATATAAATTCCGTGAAAGGTGGAAAGGAGATGGGGAGGGAGTGGGAGAGGGAGGAGGAGAGGGGAGGGGGAGGTTAGACTAGAACAAAGGAATTAATCGAAGCAAAGGACAAGTGACAAGTAGTGTGGTGAGGAGGAGTGGGAGAGGGAGGAGAGGAAGGGGAGAGGGAGGAGAGGATGGGGAGAGGGAGGAGAGGAAGGGGAGAGGGAGGAGAGGAAGGGGTAGGGGAGGAGAGGAATGGGAAAGGGGAGGAGAGGAATGAGAAGGGGGAGGAGAGGAATGGGAGAGGGAGGAGAGGAAGAAGAGAGGGAGGAGAGGAAGGGGAGAGGGAGAGGAGGGAGGGGAGAGGGGGGAGAGGGAGGAGAGGGGGGAGGGGAGGAGAGGAATGGGAAAGGGGAGGAGAGGAATGAGAAGGGGGAGGAGAGGAATGGGAGAGGGAGGAGAGGAAGAAGAGAGGGAGGAGAGGAAGGGGAGAGGAAGGGGAGAGGGAAGAGAGGAATGGGAACGGGGAGGAGAGGAATGGGAAAGGGGTGGTTGAGAAATGATAAAGAAAATCGAGAAAAATGCTTCAGAATAGATTACAATATACTCGAATGACCAGAACTTGTTGTTATTCCTCGTAATTTTTACTAATATTACATACTAATGGAACAGTTACTAGTAGATTTGGTTACGGATTCTAAAAAGGGTGAGGTTAGCGTCAACATATTCCCTGATTGCAGTCCCTGTGTGATGCCTGTCATCAGAACCAGCGTTGTCAGTAAATTGTTTGGATTGATTAATCCTTTCAATCTTTTATATAATTTCTTTCCTAAGATGCGCTCAATCATTTCCTTCCCTCCCCAACTGTCCTTAGCCCTTTGGGTAACTGTCATCGACTTTGTGTTTATTCAGTTTGCTGTCAGGCGATTTTTAGTTGCTGGGAAACCTCTCCCAGTGTAAGGTTCTGGGGAGGGCACCGAACTGCCAACCTCCAGGACTGTATTACGCCATGCTAACGAGTACGCCATCCTGTATCTCCACGTTAGTAGGAATTGAAAATTACACACACACACACACACACACACACGCACACACACACACACACACGCACACACACACGCACACACACACACACACACACACACGATACTCCAGCACACCCCAAATCCATGAAATCCTAGAAGACACAACCTTTGTCAAAAAACTCACGTCAGCTTTGTTGCAAATATCTGATCTACGCACTCACCTGCGAGAGGAGTGAGGTGAGAAAAGCTTTAGTTATCTAAACAGACGTGCGGAGAGTCTTGCGGAACGTGAGTGTCGTGGTGGTGGGGGAACCTCAATGCTAAGGTAGGAGATGACATAGAAAACGGAGTAGTGGATAGGTAGTGTATGTTGCCGTACGAAGAAACGATAACGTAGAGATGTTACAGTCATGTGCTGTACGGAAACGATCCTGGCGAACACAATGTTTAGGAAGAAAGATAAACGTAAGTACGGATGGGGCTTTAATGGATTACGTAGTGGCACCCAACAGGAGGATTGGAACAGCTTTAGTTGTTTAGAGGAAACAGCGATGAAATGAAACGTAAGTATGGATGGGGCATTTTTAGTTGTTTAGAGGAAACAGCGATGAAATGAAACGTGATTATGGATGGGGCATTAATGGATTACGTAGTGGTGCACAAAAGGAGAACTGGAACATCTTTAGATGTTTAGAGGAGACAGCGATGGAATAGATCACTCGATAGAATCAAGACTGAGGGTCGGTGTAAAGTGGAGGAAGAAGATGAGGAAGTTGAAAAGAAGAGAAAGAGAAAGACTCAAAATGTGAGAAAGGTAAAGAATCGAGTAAAAGATAAAGCGAAGCAAGTGTACCGATGGACTGGTGGAATGCTACCAAGGGCAAAGGGAACAAGTATAAATATATGAGTTCAAGAAGGGTCAGTCTGTTAGGTGTAGTCAGTAAGGTGTATGGGAAGGTTCTGATTGAGAGGATTTGGAAGGAATCAGAGGGGATTAACTGGAGAATTGTTGTAGTAATATAATAATAGTAGTGTTGTAGTAGTAGTAGTAGTAGTAGTAACAAAATAATCATAACAATAACAGCAATTACAGCAATGATGAAAATAAAGTATTAGTAATAATGAGGGAGAGGAGAGAGGGAGAGATAGGGGAGAGGAGAGGGAGAGGGGGAGAACGGAAGGAAGAGAGGGGGAGATAGAAGGAGAGGAGAGGGGGAGAAAGAGGGAAAGAAGAAGAGGAGAGAGAGAGAGAGAGAGAGAGAGAGAGAGAGAGAGAGAGAGAGAGAGAGAGAGAGAGAAAGAGAGAGAGAGAGAGGAAGGGAGGGAGAGAAGGAGGGGAAGGGAGAGAAGGAGGGAAGGAGGGAAGGAGGGAAGGAGGGAGGGAGGGAGGGAGGGAGGGAGGGAGGGAGGGAGGGAAGGAGGGAGGGAGGGAGGGAGGGAGGGAAGGAGGGACGAAGGGGGGGGGGAGACAAAGAAACATAGGTGTCACAAACAATAGACTCCGCAGAGGACAGAGAGGACAAGCTGCGAGCAGTCCCCCCCCTTCCCCCTCCCCCTCCCCCTCTCTCCTCCTTGACTACAACAGTGCCTTGACGTTTCTAAGAGGTCTCTGGTTATTTTCCCATTTTCTGGGGTTTGAAACCCGTTTTGAAGACTTGATTGTGATACTTCATTGCTGTTGTGTGTGTGTGTGTGTGTGTGTGTGTGTGTGTGTGTGTGTGTGTGTGTGTGTGTGTGTGTGTGTGTGTGTGTGTGTGTGTGTGTGTGTGTGTGTGTGTTTCATAGTTATCCAATTTTTCTGTGTTATCCCATCTATACCATTCGTGTGTTTTCCCCATTTTTCTTTTTGTTTATTAGCTTTGTGATGTTTTTGGTTTAGTTTTTATTCATTCTCCTCCAGTGATTTTTTTTTCGTTCACTATTCATTATTTTTTCTGTCTATTTATTTATTCATCTATTTATCCATCTTATTGTTTGAGGGTAGCTATTTCTGGAGTGTCGCTGGGCTGTACTTTCCCTGTGTACCCTCGGTATACAACTCTTGCAAACTTTTTTCAATATCTATAACTATTTTTTCCACTGCCTCATCAACGGATGGAAACTGAATGTATATCGAAGACCTTCAATTTCTTTTCGATTTCTTCTGTAAAAAAAATTAACTTTTGTCGTTTTCTTGTAAGCAGGTTCTATTTTTCCTTCTAGTTCTATGGTAACTAGTTACTAGGAAGTTGTCTGACAAGGTCATATGTATAGCTTTCGATTTCCTAAGTTATTTGTGTTTGGAGAGAGAGTGGGCACTATCTCGGGAGAATTTGCTTACCGTTTATACCGACGAGGTTGTCTAGTGGAGTGTCTGTCTGTTGGAATTTAATATGTTTGAGTTGGCAACTTCCTCTAATATTATCTTTGATCTAATGTTTGCGTTTACCCAGAACGGGTGACTGAGTTCATACCACTTGCCAGTATGTGGTATGTGAATTGTTGAGAGTTTGGTGTAGGGAGTTGTAGTTTCGATGGGCTGATGTGGTGGATGGTATATGAATGTATATGGTATATGAATGGTACATGAAAATCTGTAATGCTGTTTGTTGTTGTTGTTGTTGTTGTTGTCGTTCCCTAGACTGTCTGTCCGAGCAGTCCCGAATGCTGTTTGTTGTTTTCATTACCCGAGTTTGGAGTGTATTTATTTCAGCTGTATAGTCTGTTAATGTTTATTTAACTTTCACTTTTTTAGAAAGGCATATTG
>NC_134819.1:22233580-22241080 GCF_046742065.1 Oratosquilla oratoria
GATGTGTGTCTGTATTACATTATTACAATAACCAAGAATATGCCGCGCGTGTTTGATTATATTACGTATATGAAAAAAAAAATCAAAAGTGCATTAGCTTATCTCACTTGTTCTCGCGGAACCCTTAGGGACCTTTTGCGGAACCTTAGGCTTTTGCGGAACCCTAAGGTTGAGAAACGCTGCCTCAAGTCCCAACGACACCCAGGTTCCAAAGTTCGACGACAACTTCATGTTTTCACCTTTCTGCTCATAGGTGGCGAATCAATAGCTTCAGTCTTCACACCAACCCGTAAGGCAGCGTTTCTCAACTAAGGTTACCCAGAACCTTAGTTTCTCAACCAAGGTTCCCCGGGACACAAAGGTTCCGCAAAAGGTCCCTAAGGGTTCCGCGAGAATAAGCGAGATAAGCTAATGCACTTTTGATTTTTTATTTAATTTCACATACGTAATATAATCAAACGCGCACGACATATTCTTGGTTATTGTAATAATGTAATACAGATATCATCCTCTCTAACCTTTTATTACAATGAAAATAAAATGAGAAAGATATGGTATCCATTTTTTTTTTTTTTTTTTTTTTTTTTTTTTTTTTTTTTTTGCAGGGGTTCCTTGAGACATGAAATTTATTTTAAAGGTTACGCCAGGGTAAAAAGGTTGAGAAACGTTGCCGTAAGATGTAGTAACTGCATGTTTTATACATCCAACATTTTAGGGAATCCAATGACGCCCCTCCGGACCAGAGGCCGAATTTATAATAGACACTAACCCCTACGTCTAGACATAAATCTTCAAAATGGCGGAGATTTGACCTAAATCCCTACTATGTCGGCGACCTAAATGCTTCTTATGTCTAGACATAACCTGGACATTATGGGCAGCTGATTTAGGTCAAATGTTCGCAATTTTAAAGATTTATGTCTAGACTTAGGACCTTTCATAGATTCGGCCCCAGGTCACTGCATCCATCTCCGTCTAGAGAGCAATTAAAAAAAAAAAAAAAAAAAAAAAAAAAAAAAAAAAAAAAAAAAAAAAAAAAAAAAAAAAAAAAAAAAAAAAAAAAAAAAAAAAAAAAATTCTTATCTATACCTCCATTGACCTCTATTCGGTGCGATAATGTCCCAAAGGATAGAAACGCTGGTTACCGATGACATGATAACTTCTTCCCCCACCTCTCGTTACTCCTACGTCCCGCTCCAAAGTCCCTGGAGCCTTGCTCTTCCTACGCACTTTTCAAGACTTTCTCTTTAAAAACATGGCCGCACACTCGAGAACACCGGCATTATTATTATCATTATTATTATTGGCTGTAAGGGGGAAAAAAGCCTGGTATATGTATGTATTATTATTATTACTATTATTATTAATTATCATTATTTTCATTATTATTAATATTATTATTACTATTAATATTATTACTATTATTATAATTTTTTTTATTTGGGGAGTGAAATGTCACTCCCAGGGGCTTTGCTAGGGGAGGAAACCCTGCTGGAGAGTTTATAAAACATCCTTTCGTCAGGTATACTTCACGTCGATACTATCGCACCAAATCAGGCTTTACAAAGCCAATGTATTAATGAATCCTGCGAGGAATTCGACCCCAATCATCTTACACAATCAAACAACCGCCATTACGCTTTGAACAAAAACCCGCCTGTACAAACGTTACCGAGACTCCGCTGGAGAGAGAGAGAGAGAAAAAAAAAAAAAAACATAAAACCTTTTCGTAGAAACGCATCGTTACATCGAGTTTCCGGAGTCTGAAACCCGCTCCCCCACGACAACCGGCAACGCTGCTCGGGCGTTCTCGCAGACTCCTTCGGAAATAACCGTAACTCACCAGTTTTTTCTAAAACGAACAATTCAATTATAATAAAAAAAAAAAAAGTGGAAGTTGATATACAGAGCGAGCTTGGGCCCTGCCCGGGGATCGAATTCCAGCCCCATGGGGTCGCACCTTCGACATCCGTCCATGATGACCGCCACTTGCAAGCATGTACTTTATAATGATCGATTACTTTTTACTCTTTACTGATAAAGGGTTTCCACAAAATTAATGAAATTGTCGCGTTTTTCTTTGTGTGTGTGTGTGCGTGCGTGCGTGCGTGTGTGTGTGTGTGTGTATGTGTGTCATCTTATTTCTACTCAAGTTGTTACCCCCTTGTTCGACTATATTATTCGAAGCTGTTGTCCTCTTTAAGTAATTTTTTTCTTGCCAATCGTAAGGTGCTTTTTTTTTTCTTCATCCGAAGAAACTCTCATATACATCAAAGGCTTCCAACCCTCTGTGCCTGATAGTACTTCTCAATTTAATACAGTTCTCACAAAGCTAGTCTCTTCATGGCTAAGACACCCGGTCGTTAACGACGCAGCCTCAAAGTTCGTTAACCGATTTGTACCCAAGGGAGGAGGAGGAGGAGGAGGAGGAGGAGGAGGAGACGGAGGAGGAGGAGGAGAAGGAGGAGGAGGAGGAGGAGGAGGAGGAGGAGGAGGAGGAGGAGGAGGAGAAGAAGAAGAAGAAGAAGAAGAAGAAGAAGAAGAAGAAGAAGAAGAAGAAGAAGAAGAAGAAGAAGAAGAAGAAGAAGAAGAAGAAGAAGAACGCGAAGAAGAAGAACGCGAAGAAGAAGAAGAAGAAGAAGAAGAAGAAGAAGAAGAAGAAGAACGCGAAGAAGAAGAACGCGAAGAAGAAGAAGAAGAAGAAGATCCCGCCGAAATAGCCAAAGAGTCTGTCCTGCTGCCACACAGAACAATCGTCTTGAACGGAATTTCTGTGGCACACGAAAAACGCCCATAGGCTTCAAGAGAATACGGCCCACAATCAATTGTCACCTCGTTCTGGGTCTCCCACTGCCCTTCCAAAGGACTCTGAAACATTTAGGAACTCCGGCAGTAAAAGTGTCTTCCCCAACGATCTGTCCTTTGCCAGGATAAGCAGCACAGAAATCCAAAATTAAATTGAACGTCACCTGACCTTCAACTGTCCTACTTCCTCTCCCTTGCAGACACAGATGATTCCACACACGCAAGAACACACATACACACACACACACAGGCTACACAAACACACACATATACACGCACACACACAAACACATATACAGACATACACACATACATACATACACACGCACACACACATAGGCTACACAAACACGCACACATACACAAACACACACACATACATACAAACACACACACACAGACACACACACGCATACACACACAGAGCATTATCCATTCAAAAGGAGACAATTTAGAGAGAAAAAAATTGCAACTAGCAACGGACGAAGTCATGCGCCACGGTGTATTTCAACCTCCTTCGAAAGGGGTTCATCTTAAGACACACACAGATGCACAGAACGATGTCCTAAGCCAAAGAGGCCTCTGGTGGTGCTCTGGTGCCATGCAGGTGACCTCTAGGCGCTGCCCCAGAGGGAACACAAGACCTGGTGTTCTTTGTGCATGTATTATTCTGTGAAGCCTCTGGGTCCCCCGAGCTATAAGTAGTGAAGTTCCTCTGAGTAGTGGCAGCAGCACTGCACGAAAACAATATTCGTACTTGTAACAAAGGTTTACGAGGGGGGAAAAATACAATCTGGGTAAATGGAGAAAGGAATATTGCATTGTTGCTGTTCCACGGTGGACGACGAGACCTGGCATTCGCTCGCTCCTGACGCCACATATCGACTTCAATCTCCACCACTCGACCGACTGTGTCTAGCTCCTGTCTGCCTCACAGCCTACACACGCGCAGAAGTCTCGTCGGCTTTGCTTGCCACACAGCCGACAGGGGAGACGGCTGCATCGGCAGCTGAGGTCACAGCGGTCCTTTCAAACATAATCTATCAACACACACACACAACGAAGAGATATTGTGTGCAAAAACAATACAATAATTTAAGAGCAAATTAGATATGGCGAGACACAGAGACGGTACACCACGAGCGTAGCTCCCCTTCCCGTAAGATACAACTACGTAAATAAACACACATACACACACACACACACACACACACACACAAAACATCTAGTACCAGCATCATAACAACTATTTCCCCAACACCCCCTTTCACCACCACTATCACCATCACCAACACTATTACTGCCATCCACGAGCATCAAAGGTACACAGGGATGCGGGGCTTTTGTTTCATGACAGGCGAGGCGTGAATATATACATACATACATACATACACACACACACACACACACACACACACAGTTACAATCCCAAAGCAAGAACGCTATGCACACGCACATCCGTGCCACCACATTGACGTAAAATTGGTTTTACTTGTAAGTATTACATTGGTTGTTATTAGTATCATCCACCATAGTCTTGGATCATGTGCTGGATTAGCGAGCGACAGCTCGTAACCATCCAGATAAGAAATCGTGAGTGCGTGCGTGTGCGCGCGTGCATGTGTGTGTGTGTGTTTTGTGCGTTTGTGTACCTGTATGCGCGCGTGATTATATATATATATATATATATATATATATATATATATATATATATATATATATATGCAGAAGAAATCATTTAAACGCGTGATTCTAGTATGCAGAAAAACCACTAGGAAAATAACAGAAATGAGACCGAGCGCTTTCGTCTATTCAGACATTTTCAAGGTAAAAATGTCTGCATAGACGAAAGCGCTCGGTCTCATTTCTGTTATTTTCCTAGTGTTTTTTCTGCATATATATATATATATAAGTGTGTGCGTGTGTATGTGTGTGTGTGTGTGTAGTGTGTGCGTGTGTGTATGTGTGTGTGTAGTGTGTACGTACAATGCTGCCGGTATTTCTCATTATCCACAGGAACACATAAATCCGTTTAATGAAGAACGAATTAAATTACATTCATTCGTGTATCCTTCCCCCACCCTTCCCAACTTCGCCATATCATTCCTCTCCATGCAAGCAAATGTAACTCCTTTTTTACTTCTCTTGCAGCTCCCTCCGCTTCAATAACACATTCATACCGCTTTTACAAAGGTTTAATCTCTCCTTTCCTCTCTTCTTCTCTCTCCTTCTCTTCGTCGCCTTGCTTCGCTCATACTTCCTCCTTTCACCGCTGGAAATATGAAAAAGAAAAAAAAAAAAAAAAAAAAAAAATCTTGGATGCTTGTGAGCATGTAAGAGTATTTTTATATCACGTATCTTTGGGGATAAGGCTCCTGATGATAGTCTTAATAACAGAGTAGAGCAAGACTTCGTTCATAACGAATAACTAAAGCAGACACGAAAGCTGCACACCCAAAGGTGTCCTAAAAATCATCCCTTCCAACAGAACCTGTCATCTTTCAGTACTCCAAGAACCACCTGGCTGGACCCTTTGTCTTCTAACCCCTTCACTTTATAGCTTTTGTTTTGGTTAACGCCAGACGAGCTGATCCAGCTGAAGACGGGAACCTACGTTGAAGGAAAGCTGGCCTAGTAGCCTTTGTTTCTCTACTGGGTCTTTCTTCAGACAAAGAGCGGCGATGGTCTCCATCGTTCCACGAACAAAAGTCACACACACACACACACACACACACACACACACACACACACACACACCCCGGTGGCGCAGTTGGTAGAGCGATGAACTACTAGCATGGTGGTGCCCGTAGTTCTTGGTTCGAATCCTGCCCAGGGCCGAAATTATTTCGGTACCGCTGCGCTTCGGGTTGTTACTCTGACTCTCGTGGGCGGGCAGTTGGGTGTGTGTGTGTGTGTGTGTGTGTGTAAGGTCATAGCATTACCCATAGATCGGACCTACGAGCTCTGAGCTCTCTTCCAGGAGGGAAATAGCTGTCGATCACGAGTCCAACACGTGATCCAAAGACCAAGTGAATACACACACACACACACACACACACACACACACACTCAACATTGACTCAATTGGATTCATGTCGCTTACCTTTCCTTTACAAGCGGATTCTAATAACTGCACGGTTAAACTGATATAAAATGTATACAAACACACGGTCTATAAACTTACAATCTGCCCTGAGGCAGAGCTGAACAAAGCTGTTAACTTTTTGCCGTCTTCTGGCGATGGTGATCGTCCGGTGCAAAACCCGGAGCTGTATCGGCGTGAAAAGGCGACAGAGCTAATAAAATCTGAGTCCTGTCACCGCTTTCCGAAACGACAACAACGAGAAACCTGCCATTAGCATACAAAAGGGGCCGGGGGCACCTAGCAGCTCTTCTCCTTCCTCCACCGATCTCGGAGTTCGAGATTACCGGCGAGATCGAGAAAAACATCGTATGCGCACGGTGGGAATACTGACCACGCTCCTTAACCCCCCCCCCCATACCCACCCCCATCCCCGTTCTTTGGTCCCCCCCCCCCTAACCTTTATCCCACTGTTGATATTCGGCGTACTGGGGTGACAGTTCTTCAGGTGGCGTCTTATGGGGTGACGATTCTTCATGTGGGCGTTCTGGGGTGACAGTTCTTCAAGTGGGGTCTCATGGGGTGACGATTCTTCATGTGGGCGTTCTGGGGTGACAGTTCTTCAGGTGGGGTCTCATGGGGTGACTATTCTTCACGTGGGCGTTCTGGGGTGACAGTTCTTCAGGTGGGACCTCATGGGGTGACGATTCTTCATGTGGGCGTTCTGGGGTGACAATTCTTCAGGCGAGATCTCATGGGGTGACGATTCTTCACGTGGGCGTTCTGGGGTGACAATTCTTCATGTGACCCCTGGATCATATGAAGAATCGTCACCCGGTTATTTGAAAGCCATGGGTCTCGGGTAAGAGACCTGGGGCAACGGTTTTGGTCCTTCAACTGGGGAGGAGCGAGAACAAGGAGTCATTGTGCACGGCAGAAGACGGAAGTTCTTGCTAGCTGGTGAATAATGACAAGGAGAAAACTGTCGTGGCAATTTCCACAAAACTCCCGTGATTCGTCTTTCGATTTCCGTTATTTTTCACTCCCAGACAACCTGTTAATGAAAATGTGACTACAGGCTCCTTGAAGATCGATGCACGCTGTCTGCGTATCGAAGAACTCATCTACCTAACTGTAGACGGGGGACGGTGGGAAAACAAAAGACGAACGCTTATGTCGATGTCGTCTGTCAACAACGCCGTGTAAAATGGCGTCCCTCGACGCTGCATTTGCGTTTAGCCGTTGGCGTCGCTCGGGTCAAGTTTCCCTCAGCTGCTCTCTGAAGAGGCTAAACAATTTCATTGCCTCGGAAGCAAAAATGTCGACCAGGTGGAAACCTGTTCGTGATATTCTGAAGAGGGAGATTTGTCGAAGCTAAATCCAGTAACACGTAGGACAGAAAATAAGAATAAATAAATAAATAAAAAATAAATAAATAAATAAATTGAAATCAAAAAGAGAAAATAAATGTATATACATATACATACAATGGTTTACCTCAAATCTGATATTAGGTATCTGGAAAATATAGGTGAAAAACGTTTAAAAAAAATCTAACCGACTGACACAGCGGTCAACCAGTTTTCATTTTGATGCGTTGTCCGATACATATA
>NC_134819.1:22243580-22261080 GCF_046742065.1 Oratosquilla oratoria
TGGGTCATTAACCCACACCCACGCGTTTGTTGTACGTGGCTTCCCTGTAAGGCCCCAAGACGAGAGTGTCTGGGGTCTGAACGACGCCCTGGTGTTGTGCTTGCCTCATCTCGAACCTGAAACACTAACACTTCTCGCCTGAATTTTGCAAAACCCAAAAGGCTGAGGACTGCTGTTTCGTAAACAGAGACGATAGGACAGTTACATTGATGTACAGTACTTGGTGTGGCAAAGGAGATCGATCGCTTTAATGTTGGTGCTCGTTAGGGTATGGCAAGGTTTACCGGATTGTTGACTTCTCTGGGACCGACCACAACACTGAGGCTGCCTGTCAAATCCTAGAAAACTTTGAGATGAATTCTACCTAGATTGTGTGTTCAGGAGTACGTGGCGACAGCCATCAATCAATTATAAGGTTTTGGCACCCTTGAGAACCCTACAGAACTGTGGGATAATTCCAAAACGAGAAACTATGAAAGCTGCCGAGTTTATTAGAGAATGCCCAAGGTCGAGGAGTGTAGTGGCGTCGCGTGAGACGAGTCGTGCGGGCAGTTGGGTTGGGGAACCGGAACACAGGATTGTGAAACGACGGCCTACAACTCTTTTGAAGATGAATAAGGAAAGATATGTCAGGAGAAATTGTTGAGGGTGTCATAAGCCATCTCAATGCAAAGAAGGGGATGGCGAGAGTAATGTCACAGGACATGAAAGGTAAAAGCTCATCTCTCTATCTACCTCTCTCTCTCCACAAAACTTGGTACACACTTCGGAAATGCAACGCCAAAAAACAAATAAATAGATAAAATAAACAAATAAAATAAAATAAAGTAAAATAAAATAAACAAATAAAATAAAATAAAGTAAAATGAAATAAAAATAAAATAAAACGAAAAAATATAAACAAATAAACATATGAGATATAAATAAGCAAATAAACAAATAATTAAAATTAGTTTCATTCATTATTTTAACAAAGTCTTCACACTTTACTGTCTTTACTATGTTTTGTCTTAGGCAAAGCTTTTCCATTCAACCGTAGAATAGTGCCTCCCCCCAAAATAATAATAATAATAATAATAATAATAATGATAAATAAATAAAATAAGTAAAAATACTTCTATATATCCACTCAGTTTGAACCCTATTCCTTTGAAGAATACATTTCTCTACACTCAACCTGAAGAGAATAAACACATGTACAAGGGTGGGTAATGAAAGTATATTACAATAGAAAACAGTGTATTAGATAAATTAAAGCACTCCAACAAAACGTGCGTACACTCGGATGGCGCAATAGAAACTGACGCCACTCACTCTGAGTTGGCGCGAAAACTCACGAGCAGAACACTTGGTTCGTATAACATGTTCACCTTACAAACACAAAATACAAATTATGTACGCAATGATAATGTACAAAAACCTCAATTCATTTATATAAGGGGAAAACACATATCTCCCGATCTAATAATATATACACACAATATTCACAAATATATGGTGCTGACGCGTACACCATAATACTATGACACCGGGCTGTAGGGATTTAAGTATCTCTAATGAATGAAATAGCTTTATGTTAACTGAAAAGAAATCCTTTTGAAGTACCGCCGCGATGCAAGTGTCTGTGTCCTCTAAGAACATTAATGGAGATGCTCTTCCGAGCCACAAAAACCATGACTCGTAATTCTTAAAACTCGGTGAAATGCTCGCGAGTTCATCGTGCCTCGTAGTATATATTTTCACTAAAATAATTACTCTTACACCTCAGTGTTTTCAAGGATAAATCTCCCCTGCAGAAAGATGAATGCGAACTAAAATGAAAATTTAATTTTCTATTTTACGTTCACCTCTCGCTCTAACTTGTGACGATGGTGTTATCGTCTGTCAACAGCTAGTCGGTTCTGTTTTTCAGTTGGTGGTCCTGCTAAGTAAAACGATTTCATTCGGTGAAACGAAAGCTTCCTCAGTATAAAAAAAAAAAAAAAAAAAAAAAAAAATCTGTTATTCCCCACCAATCGCCAATTTATTTCAAAGTTTTACCAAAATTTTCTCTCCATTTTTTTTTTGCTGCACGAAGATTCTGTTCTGTAGAGAGAACCTTCCCGTAGACGCTGCTTCAATAAAAATATTATTCTCACTCTCACTTTTTTTTTTTTTTTTTTTAAGACTTGTGATATACGACAGGAATTGTATATCATCTTCCCCCGAGCTGGCTTTCGTCGTGTTAAAAGGATGACCGAGGATTGGACTACCCAGACAGCTTGTGGCTTCAACAGAAACAAAAGTGCATCATGCTACTGGAACTTCTAGAGAACAATGACATTTACGAGAGGTTACCAAGATAGGAAAATAGAAAGGAATTATACACAGAAAATATAGGGAATGTGAAAAGAAAAAGTGGAAAAGAGAGAGGAAGAAGAGAGTAGAATGGAGAAGAGACAGAGGAAGAAGAATGAGATGACCAACGCGAGAAGTGAGAGAGAGAGAGAGAGAGAGAGAGAGAGAGAGAGATAGAGAGAGAGAGAGAGAGAAGCCGGGAGAGAGAAAAGGGAAGATAAACGACAGGCGAAAGGTATAGAGAAAGAAAGAAGAGGAAAAGAAAAGAAAGAGAAGTGGGATGAGGTAAGATCCGGCATATAGTTAGGTAAACGAATAGAATAAGTGAGTAGACAGGTAGGTAAGGTAGGTACCAGTCTACTTTCAAAACATCGTTTTAGTAGGTAGGTAGGTAGGTAGGTAGGTAGGTAGGTAGGTAGGTACGTACAGTATAAACAAGTTGGCAGCCAGGTAGTTGTTAAAATTGGTGGGGAGGTAGTTGTCTCGAAAATAGGTTGGTATGTATACACGTATGCACCCATGCATGCATACACGTTTGCGCAGTACGTGTATGCACATACGTGAACATGTATACATGTATGTGCGTATGTATGTCTGTTGGATGGCTTGGCTGCTAGGTAAACAGGTTGAAGGCAATCTCCAACCAAGCCACCTCCTCCTCCCCCCACCAGTTCACCTGCCCTTCGTGGTAAGAATGTTCTTTGTGAGCGAATCTTTGCAAACCTCTTCGTCCTCTTTCATCCCATTCTAGAAGTTTCCATTGTTCTTACATCACTATTTACCTTCATTTCTCCGCCAACTGAGCCCCACCCTCTTCGTTATAAGATATTTTGTCTTCAAGAATAGAATCGCAAGTGAAATGTTGACGACGAAACGTTCCTCTCACCATCACTCTATACTTTACTCCTTACCAGACCCGCCACCGATTCCAACCGTCTCCTTATCCTCTCCAACTCACAATTTATCTTAAATCTAAGCGATTCGTTAAATCTTCCCATCTTCCTATATGCTCACCATTATCCAACTTGTACTCTCTAATCCTTCTTACCTCAACTTCCCTCTCTCTTTCACGCTCTTCCTCTCTCCACTCCTTTTCTTCCTACTTCCATCTGCTACTTTCCTCCTCAATCTCCCAAATCGAACCCTCGACGTCCTGTCAGCCAAATATTTTTTGCACTTTTTCTCCGAAAGTTAATGTTCAGACGCACAATCATTTTATCCTAAGTTTACCCAGTCATGGACTCAAACTCACTGTAAATACTGGCTCCCACACTGTTCGAACACTCGACAGATCCACACATGTTCTTTGCGTGTCCCTTTGCAACATGGAAAAGATTCAACATCTGTGTAATACAGAGCACACCATTCCCGTCACCTGAACGATCTATCTCTTATCGTTTTATACTCAAAGGTAAAATCTTGTTACATTCTACCTCATGTACCTCTAACCTCCATTTTTGTCTGCCTCTATAGGAGTGTTGCTTATCTGGGCTGCTAGCGCTGGGAAATGTTAAATACATGACAGTACTGCACTTCACCTTGTTTTATCCTTGAAGTAACACAATATTTGCCAAAGATAGGGGGTGCTGGAATACCAACAGCTCACTACAGGGGTGCTGAGATCGGAAAATGTTTAAAAAAAAATCTGATCTATGGCCCGGCCTACCTCTACTCCAACCTTCTAGTTCCGTACTCTCTCTCCCCATCTCCTCTCTCTAGGCACCTCTCCCCCTAAATCCGGTTCGAAGTTCTCTTCTCTTGCTCACCAACCATTCCGTGTTGAAGACTTACGGTAGTGTTTATCAAGATTCCTTGGATTTGTGATTTGTCTTCAAGTCTGGGACTTTCATATTTCAAATTTCTTTTCAGAAGGCCCCCCACATCTATTCATTCCTCGTTTCCACAGAGAAAATACATAACACAACGTTTGGATTCTTTTTAAAAGATGAATGCTGTTGTAGCTGCTGTTTGGGTGTACACTATTGGAAAGTAAAATGAAATGTGTCATCCATCCACTTAAGACTGATTCTTAGATTCCAAGAATCTTTATGAATACCACCTCCAAAGAAAGTAAAGAAACTTTACATTGCAGCGGGATTTAACTTTTGGAATGCTAACGAAAGGTCGAGACGAAACTATCTGAACCTGGACGCAGAGTTGTGAAACTTTACTAGCGATACCACTCGACGATTTCCGTTACAGTTTCTGAGGGATGTACAATAAAACAAATGAGAATCGCAACTTCTGCAACGAACTTGATGTACTTCAGCATCGCAAGGTGATGAGATTTGATTAGATGTGTACCTCAGGATAAGTGCTTTCTGCAGACCGTCTTAGCGCAATCGGCATAATTCGAGAAAAGAGAAAGGGGGAGGGGACTAGCGCAAGAAAGGCGCGCTCTACATCACGAGACCAATGGACATAAAACGCTAACCCATCAACACAGCGACGTACCTCTTTCTCAAGTTTTATTGTCTGTAGGCAGACAACTTCACTTAGATAAAAGAGGCTAAAGTAATTTCCACATTAAACGATGCCTCGACGTCTCTTCAGGTTGAAGTAGACCTCTTTAATCAGCATAAAATCCTGAGATATTAAGCCAAAACAAAATCATTAGCTACGTCACTCTGTTGACGGGGTTAAGAATGACGAGCGGAGGCAATGAATGTGGTTCCTGGCGACATCTGCCGGCGTCAGAGAAGTACCAGCGCCACCTGCGTGAACAAACACAGCCAGCTGGGAGAACGGTGGAGAGTACCAGCTGTGACACGAACAGATGCAATAGAACAGCCGCAAACCGGAGTACATAATAAGTATCTGCGGTAAATTGTATTTGCCACCAGGATCTGATGGTAACGAATGCTGTGAATGTAGTCAAACCAGCCGGTGTTCGATGTGTATGGTTGGGTTCTTCCCAAATGTACCATCACACAGATTATGTGTGTGCGTGTGTATGTGTATATTATATATATATATATATATATATATATATATATATATATATATATATAAATATATATATATAATTAACGGCGATTTCACTTATACATATGTTTCCATATTTTCTTTGTTGTATTATTTGTTTGGCTTCCTTGGAAAGTTCACCATTAGTTTTATCGTATAGCATATTGTACAAACCTTAATACGCATATGTCGATCATAATGAGGCGTTTCGGAGACAGAGGAGGTTCACACACACAGGGGCAGGATAGATAAGATGGAGGAGAGGGAGGGAGGGGGGAGTTGGGGATTTAGTGTAAGGAAAGAATGAAATGGAAGGAAGTTAGAGGTATGATAGATGTGGGGCAGACCCACTTGCCTCGGTTATTTTTATAATCTCGTGGACTGTTGTGTATCCCGAGGAGGTTGTGTTGGCATGGTGTGTGGTGTAGAATTGTATTTTATTGTTTTGTTATTTATTGTAATATTCATATTATGTTATTATGTATAAAATGTTTTTGTGTAAGATATCGCAGATGCGTTGCACGTTCGCGCGAAAAATCTGGAGCTGGGCGCGTCAGTTTCGAAGACAGCCTTGTAGCAAGTGCACGCATTTGAGAATCTGTGTTATTGTCACTCCGCGGTCTATTGCAAAACACAGGCCGTGTTAATTGTGGGTCTTTTCCAACATTAAAGAACTTGAACGTCGTTTAACGCTTGAATATCTAAGGGGATTTTGTCAACTATAACCAGTGCTTCTATCCTTGGGAACAATATTCCATTGAAGAGGTAGTCACAGAGGTGATACAGTGGGTAGTAGAACAGAGGGACACTTTGAAGTCGAAAACGGTCAGCCTTTTTTTTTTTTTTTTTTTTTTACTGGCGCTTAGCGTTCATTCATTAAAGAGTGTTATGTAACTCTAGTACGTACGTATGTCTGGTCCTTAAAATACTATCTGCATAAAAACCGTGTCAGGGGTTGAGCACTTAAGTTAGGGGCATATCCTTGATGAAAGTCGCTCCTAAAATTGAGAACGTTCTACTCTCCTCGTTTACAGTTAATCTCAAGTTGTCAGTTAGTTATTTTCTTGTCAATATTATATCCTGTGTTTCTCTGTGGCCCACCACTGTTCATGAAGACAAATTATTGGAAAGACGCTAACGAAGCCAAACGAATAAGAAGACAAAAGATAAAACATCGAAAATACATGTACTGAACTCCACATACTTATTAATACAATTTCTAACTAGTATGTGTAAGTATACAGACACAGACACACACACACACACGATCACGAGTCCAACACGTGATCCAAGACCATGGTGAATCACACACACACACGATCACGAGTCCAACACGTGATCCAAGACCATGGTGAATCACACACACACTCGATCACGAGTCCAACACGTGATCCAAGACCATGGTGAATCACACACACACACACACACACACACAGACGCCAGAAGCGCTTTCACATCACCGTGAAAAATGTGGTCCACCAAATTACCACTTGAAGAAAGACCTCTCGTGTGTAAAACCCTCAGAATAACAGACACAAGTGTTGTGTAAACACAAAACAAAAGTACACGAGCAAATTGGAGATATCTCCATTGGGAAAGGATATGGAGAAGAAAGATTTGAATATGCGTAACTGACTATGGTTTGGACCACGTGTTGGACTCGTGATCGACAGCTTCCCATGAGACTTGAGCTCAAATATGGCCCGATCTTATATATATATATATATATAATGAGGCAAAGATTATCTTTAATTCAAAATGCAGTTTTAAAAGAAAAATAATAGAATCATCCCTGATTAACAAATTTCCAAATTTTAATATGTCATATGGACAGTGGTCATCTGACTGCATTACCACCTGGGCAGTCAACAAATTGTTACCATCGTTGGTGAAGGCGGGTGACCTGCCCCGCAAAGTACTAGATGCTACCTGAGTCCTACCCTTGTCCCTTATTTTTATTGTATATAAGACATGCCATTTGCTCTACCTTTCTGTATTCCACTGAAGAGGATCACAGTCCGTGATCGAAATATATGGAATTCATTTTATTTCATTTCTTCTTATCCAACACAGTGGGTTTTTGTTGAATCTTTACGAATGTGTTACGACATTACTTTATAGGTATATATATATATATATATATATATATATATATATATCGATAATTTTTATGACAGTTGCATGCGGGGCTCGAACCCGCTGTACTCGGCTATCCGTAAATTACCTGTACGGCGCCCTAGACCACTACACCACAGAGACTATAAAATCCTTGAAACCTGGAATCGAACTGATTCCCGAGGGAAGGAAGATCACTTATTACGGCGATCCGAATTCCTGTATTACTCAAGTGGTCTAGGGCGCCGTACAGGTAATTTACGGATAGCCGAGTACAGCGGGTTCGACCCCCGCATGCAACTGTCATAAAAATTATCGGTTTGATGTCGCTGCCATTAGCGTATTTCTCTCATAGTTACAATGACGATAAGCGTGAAAGGGGTTCGTCCCGATCCTTACCCCACACCACTGGTGGGCTGATCCTTGAGTAATACAGGAATTCGGATCGCCGTAATAAGTGATCTTCCTTCCCTCGGGAATCAGTTCGATTCCAGGTTTCAAGGTTTTTATAGTCTCTGTGGTGTAGTGGTCTAGGGCGCCGTACAGGTAATTTACGGATAGCCGAGTACAGCGGGTTCGAGCCCCGCATCCAACTGTCATAAAAATTATCGGTTTGATGTCGCTGCCATTAGCGTATTTCTCTCACATATATATATATATATATATACATATATATATATATATATCCAGAAAGAGCGAGGAACCGGCTTGCAGTACTGTGATATTTTTCAGCCCTGGATATGGACCGAACTCAAGACCGCTTAGTTAGCAGGCGAGCTCAGTATCACTACACAAACAAGTCTGTGTGTGTGTGTGCACGCGCGCGCGTATGTTTCAATCATAGTTACCTATTTGTCACTGTAGGAAAAGCGCTAAGGCCGCATGATCCCATCTCTGTCTCTATTGGTCAAATTTAGCCTTCATTTCACTTTTGTTGTTTGACTGGACAATTTAATTATACAGAATAATCCACTAATCGTTGTGCGTGCGTGCGTATGTATGCGGTTTGCGTGACTTACCATAGTCTTGGACCACGTGTTGGACTCGTGATCGACAGCTATTTCCCTCCCGAAAGAGAGCTCATATATATAACAGATCTATGGGTAATGCTGTGACCTTACACGCACTCACACACATAACTCCCCGCCCACGAGAGTAACAACCCGCAGCGCAGCATTACTGAAATTATTTCACCCCTGGGGGTGGTTTCGAACCAGGACCGCCGTAGTGGCGATGCGCGTGCTAGGGCACCACGTGGACCAAGAATATGGTAATACGAACCGGGCAATATATAATCCTGTGGCCAACGGGGGTGCGCGATCTTCTCAGTCTCCTCATACTCACTGCAGTTCCTGAGTTATGCACAGCCCTCCAACCGGGCGATTTCATTCACTTAACCCCTCCCCCCCCCTTACACTGATGATCACGTTAAACGAAGTGAGAGATAGGAGCACACTACGGAATAAACAACAGATTTTTTTTAGGTCCTTGGCATATAGGCTACACCGGGCTAAAGAATGACCCGACCTAACATCGAAAGGATCATATGAAGAAACCCCCAGACATCGACAGGGTGACAATTCTTCATGTGGGCTATCCTAGGGTGACAATTATTCATGTGGGCTACCCTAGGGTGACAATTATTCATGTGGGCTAACCTAGGGTGACAATTACTCATGAGGGCTATCCCAGGGTGACAATTATTCATGTGGGTTATCCTAGGGTGACAAATCTTCATGTGGGCTATCCTAGGGTGACAATTCATGTGGGCTATCCTAGGGTGACAATTCTTCACGTTGCCATTCTGGGTTTACGATTCTTCGTTTGTATAAATTGATGACAATAAGCATAACTCTGCTTGTCTCTCCTTAACAGCGTCAATGATTCCAACTCTTCGGTGTGACAGCGTCCAAGTTATAGCAGCGCTAGTTATTTCTAGCCAAAGACTTAAAAAAAAAAAAAAAAAAAAAAAACTGGATAAGATCGTCTGGCGTTTGAACAAAATACGTTTAGTCACGACACTGCTGAAGGTGGTATTCGAAACAATTGAAACCAGCTCTGTTAATGGCAGTCAGACAACAATTCGGGATTGTAACGGTTAACACTGATGCAGTGATTACGTTGCGACTGAGTAAGGATAATTGTAAAAGTACAAAAGTGGAGTTTCTGGGAGTCGTACAAGATGCCAGGGATTCCTTGATCGATCACGCTGGCAACAACAGAAAAATGTGGGGGAAAAGGAAAGAATGCACTAAGTAAGCGAACGTAAACTACGGTTGTATGTTTGCGCACATTTTCAACAAAGTTGGGAAAAAAAAATCCACAGGAACAATACCGACGCTTGTCTTACAAAATCCTGAACCATAATTGCAATACGTTTGATACTGAAACAGCAATGGGGTGGAGTGTGTAGTGGTGGACATGGCGTGTGTGGGTGGGAGGGAAATTGAGGGTGTGGGAGGCTAAGAATACTGTAGGGGATAGAGGTCTGTATGTGGGGGCAGGAACTCTATAGATCGTCTTCTTTGGTGGCCACGAAAGCCTTGCAAGGATCAACGGAAATCCTACATCGACAGGACGAAGGATCTTCGTCAGATCCTTATGGCGAATCGCTCAAGTCATCCGAAGCAGTTGATCGATTATTCAAATTGACTCGAGTGGATGGACGCGCTAACAAATGAATCAAACACCACTCAATCATGTTATCAAATCTTAATGGTTATTCAATTAATATACTTTTATTTTTATTTCAAATGAGGAATATGCAATATTCGAAATGGGTAAGGTCAACACAATGGTGTAAGTTGTTGCCGGTGCCATTTTCTGAGGATTCGAACATTGTAGCCTCAACCGCCGGGCGCTTTGCCAAACTAAAGGCGGAGAGCCCTCGTCCGAAACCGACAAAGAAGAAAAGAAAAAATAAATCACAAAAAGTTATATCCGCCTGGTAGCTTCCCCCAGCATTTTAGATCCCCTGATACCACATTATCAGATAAATAAATACGACAACAAACAAGAAATTGCAGCGAGGAATTTCCTTTGATCTCGTCGGTAGCCCTAACTCGTCCGAATGGTCCGACATTGATCAAAGCATCAACGGGGCTATGGTTGGCGGCAATGGGGGATTCCGTTTCGGGGATTCTTCGCCTTCACGAGGGAACATGGCAGGTCATGGGCGTACGTGTGTCAGTATGCGTGTGAGACTGCTGGTGTCAATTCTATCACCTAATTGTATTCCCGTTAACGGAATAAACAAGCAAAAAATTACGTTCACGGGGTCCCGTCACGGGTTTCATCGGTCAAAATTTATTTTACATTTAGTGTGTGAGTGTGTATTCACCTTGGTCTTTGGATCACGTGCTGGACTCGTGATCAACAGCTATTTCCCTCCCGGAAGAGAGCTCAAAGCTCGTATGACCGATCTATGGGTAATGCTGTGTGTGTGTGTGTGTAGGGTTGTTTATATCCACGTTTTTGTTTCACTGCTGCGGTGTGTAAGATCAATGAACCAACTAGAGTAGTTTTTTTTTTTTTTATTGAGGCCCGAATAACTGTGGTGGAGGTTGGTATTTGGGAAGTCAACAACAACAGCAGAGAAAGTAAGAAGGGACAGAATATGGTGCAGCAAAGTTTCAAACGAAAACAGATGAAAATAATGAAAATAATGAAAATGGGACAAGAAGATATGTGGACAAGAGGGAAAACGAAAGAAAACGAAGAAGAAAAATATGCGAGAACATGAAAACAATACAGAAACGAAGATGAAGAGAAAAGGAGGGATAAGAGAGAGAGATGGGAGGAAAAACATTGGAAGTAAAGAAAGAAGGTGGAAATGGAGAAGGAGAAAGAGAAGCTAAGAGAGTAATAAGGAAGGTCGAAAAAAAAATGGAGAAAAAAAAAGACGTGAATACAAACTGAAAGAGGAAACGGAAAAAAGACAAAGGAAGGGTGAAGGGCTAAAGTGGAAACGATGCGATAAAAATATTGGATTAGAATATGGGAAAAAAGTGACGGAAAAAAAATGAAAGATGGAAAAAGAGTTCGAGGTAGATGAAGCGAATGCATAAGGGCAAAACAGGGGTGGAAGGAAGGCAGGGAAGAACGAGGGGGGGGGGGCGTGTCAGCGCCCAGACGAAAAAAGCCGAGTCACTACTTCGTAAGACGAGATGTAAAAATTGCGACGGCAAAAGACGACGCCTAATGAGGAGGAAGGGGAGGGGAGGAGACAAAATAGAAAAGGAAGAAAAAAGAGAAGAGAGGGAAGAGGAAGAGGAGGAGGACAACACTGGCCCTCGAAAATTGGTTCGTATTCACGTTCCTCTTCCTCCTCTTCTTCTTCCTCTTCTTCTTCTTCTTCTTCTTCCTCCTCCCTCAGGCAAGAAATGAGAGAGAAGAGGAGGAAAAGGAGAAGAGGAGGAAAAGAGGCAAGCAACATTGGCCTTAGAAAACTGGTTCATGTTCCTCCTTGTCCTCGTCCTCGTCCTCCTCCTCCTCCTCCTCCTCCCTCAGGCAGAGTCCCTTACCAAAGTGCCAAATTCTCAGTCAGCAGCTGCACGTGACACCCGACTGACACCTGTCTAAAACACCTGCCCCTCATCCCCCCCTTCGTCCTGAAGCACCACGTCCCATCCGGCACCGCCAGCTGAACATGTTCAGATGTTCATGTCATCAGTGAACAACACAATTTCCCCTCACGTCACGGAGCCCCCTCACACATGTTCACCCTTCACCACGAGTGCACATCGCAGATGGTTCTCCACACGTGTATGCACAGGTGTTATTTTTCCGTCGCCTATGCGCATGCGCACGCGAGTTCGTTACGGTTACCCTCTGGCCCCAATCACCCAGCGTCCTCTACAACCTTCGACGCCTTGAAACACACTAACGATTCTATCGGGTGAATATATCTTTCGTCGCTCATTATTTTCTATTTTTATACAGTATTCTCCTTAGAGAGCTTTTTTATTTCTTATTTATACTGCAGAAAAATGCAACGAAATATCAAGCACCAAACGTTAAATTTTTTTGTAGTGGGAAACTACACAGTGGGACACGACTTCTGACCACAACTTTACCGAGCACACCTGTTCGTAACATACCCAACGATGTTCAGCACCTGCTTTATCAAACCTGTACTATACTCCTCCACCCCAGGGCTTTTCTTGTTTAATATAAATATAACATATCACTATTAACACTCCTCTTCACCTCTTTCGTGTGATGACATGTTCTATATAATTGTCATTGCCTACAAACAAGCCCTTATTACTTACCTATTTAGGTATTTACTCATGTATTTATGTATTTATTTACCTATCATTTATTCATTTGCGGATCGATTATTTCATTTACCTCCAGCTGAAGGGTGGGATGGATCAAGTTCCTTTCGCTCCACTGTCAAGCCTCAATCCATCCCCCCCCCCAGCTCCACCTGGTTCACCATCGTCTCCACCTATCCGGATAGAACGGACAGGTATTTCGCTTGGTCCTTTCAACAACTATCTATCACCTTCAACCTATCACCATTACCAGAAAACCACTAAAATATATAAGGTTACTATTACCGGGAATACCATTACTACTAGGACCACTATCACTGGGACCCCCGCATGCGGCGCAAGTATAAAAAAAAAAAAAAAAAAAAAAAAAAAAAAAAAAAATCTAAGTGCCAAAGAATACTGTAGGTCCCAAACCATCTTTATCTTCCCTCCCTCCCTCCGATCCTCTCCGAGTCCCCGTTACTCTTCCCCCTTCATCGATCCTTTACCTCCCTCCCTGCTCCACCTTCACAGTAGTCCTCGCACCTCCTCCTCCTCCATAAGCTCTCACCCCTCCAGTTTCGCTGCAATCCTTCTTACGTTTAGCTTCTGTCAGCTGTTTTCTGAGATTGTTCGTTTCTCAACACACACATACATACACAAACGCACCCACGAACAAATACAGACCAATTTTCTCCTCCTCCTCCCCCTCCTCACCCCCTCCTCCTCCTCCTCCTCTTCACAATTATTTCAGTGGCTCCACTCTCTTCCCCTTTATCTGCTTCTAACTTCTCGAGCACACGTCTAACTCTTCTGTAAATCGTTTTCTTCCGCTTATCTCCTGTTATTTCCTTTTCTTCCTGTCAATTTTACTTCTTACTTCTTCCTTACCTGCTTCCCTCCAATTTCTCTTCCCCGGTCTTCCGTTTTCTTTTGTCCTTTCAAACAACCGATCCTCCTTATTTCCCATGAACCTTCGCTTCTTTCTCCTTCCTTCTATTCTATTCGCCTTCATTATTTGTCCTTTCAAACAACCGATCCTTCCTAATTCCCACGTGCCTTCGCTTCATTCTCCTCCCTTCCATTCTATTCGCCTTCATTAATTCCTCTTCTTCATCCTCCTTGGCCATCCTAACGCAGTTCGATCGACGAGACGCATCTCGGCTACCGAGTACAGACTCTACAACCTACCCCGTGTTCCACATTCGACTCTTCCCGCGCGAATACCTCGGACCACTCGGGCGATCTGTCGGCGAAAGAGTGGCAACTTGGGTTCCTGACGCTTACTGCCCCCCTTCCTTCTCCCCAACAAACAAACAAACAAACACACACACACACACACACACACAAAAAAAATCCTCTAACATTTACCCGTGGCATCTGCAATCGACAGTTGCCAAACCACATCCCACCTGACTTTGTAGCGTTTAACAAATGGTTAGTACGTGGGATTTTTGTGTATAACCGTCTTCAAATGTCATTTCCAAACACACACACACACGGTTCGACGTCGAAGTGGTATAGTTCGCAACCGCTACCCCAGCAGTCAGAGTTCGAATCTCGCCCAGGGGTGAAATAATTTCAGCATCCCTGTGCTGCAAGCCGTTACTCTAACTATCGTGGGCGGGGAGTTGAGGGTGTGATTGTGTGTAAGGTCACAGCATTACCAGCGGAATATGTCCATATGTTCATGTCAGCACTGAACAACACAATTTCCCTCGGCCATATATGAGCTCTCATCTGGGAGAGTAATGGCTGTTGGTCACGAGTCCAACACGTGATCCGAACCCGAACCAAGATGGATCATACACACAATACTCGTACATAAACACACTTGCTCACACATACTCAACACCGACACGAACACACTCGTAGCGCAGTGGTTAGAGTTCCTGGCTACCACTACGGCGGTCCGGATTCGAATCCCGCCCAGGTTATTACCCAACTCTCGTGGACGGGGAGTTGTGTGTGTGTGTGTGTGTGTGTGCGTGTAAGGTCACAGCATTACCCATAGATCGGTCATATATGAGCTCTGAGCTCTTTTCCGGGAAGGGAAATAGCTGTCGATCACGAGTCCAACACGTGGTCCAAGATCATGATGAATCATGCACGACGACCAGCGAGCTAACCTACACCTCTTCACTTCAAGAGTCTGTTACGCCACTCCAATGGACTGGCCTCAATCCCTCTGAATGTTTGGTCCGACCACTAAAAGCTTTCCACGGGACCAGTCGTCACTCGCGACAGGTAAGCATGGCCACCAATACCACGCTCCATTACCAATCAGAATTACCGACACCTGTCAACGAAAGTCGTCACCTAAAGAAAACGGGGAAGGAAGATAAAAAAAAAAACAAGATAATAGATTCACTCCGTATGGAGAAAATTGAGGTGGAAGGATGGGTGGATGAATGAGGGCAAAGAGGAGAGATAGAGATAGAACGTTCTCATACATATGACAAAGTATTTCCTTTATATTGTTACGTGTTACAATGCCGAAACATGCCGACCGGAGACCTTTATAACGAGGTTAGATGCAAAAGAAAATGTAGACGTAAACAAACTGACAAGTAATAAAAAACAAAATAACTAACTGGTAGATATTTTTAGCCGTTGTTTAGCTGTTTACCCTGGGGAATCTTCGAACTGTACCATATTCAGTCGTCTCGATAGGAAGTTCATTATGCAGTTGGCGAAATTCTTTCCTACACAGAAATGTATAACAAGACAAATATATCGTACAAAGTAAGTATAAATGAGGAGGTATTTAGGCGAATCAGAGATAAAAATAAACTATTTCATAAATACAGGAAACACATAACAGTTGTCAGTTTAAAATGTGTAGTTTCCATATGCCTCGTCAAGTCTCCGGCAATGGGGTTGGAATGGTCTCTACTCCCCCACCCCCGTCCTAACCCACCCACACACCGACATGCGCGCGCAGCCGAACCCAATGGTGAAAACCACAGAGTACCGTTAATGTATGGTACCTGCGCGTTCAGTCTCCCACTCACATGAACTGTAAAAGGCCTAACGTTTTCTTTCTACTGTCAGAATTAAATTTGTTACGTGTCTAGCAAAGGAAAGAAATATTTGGATATTATTAAAATAACTCACTTCACCAATGCAGACCACACACACATATCCCGAAACCTAATTAAAGCACAATGGTAAGCAGCAACAACGACTACAAACCTAAATACTAACGGAATCACAAAACGCGAATACGCCCGTTGCAACATAAAAATACAGTACACGACGGCAACCTGGGCTAGTACGAACGTAGGCACGCGTGAGCGCGCACACATCACAAATACATTCATTTTAAGCTCATGGCTTCAGCCACTATTACATCACGTTTATGTTCGTCTGGCCTCATCTCACACAGCTTCTCGGCTTCCGCGACTAGTTTACCTAAGCTGTGATTCCCTACTAAGGATCCACGAAAGAATTCCAAGGGAATTCAAACGAATTCTATTTATCTTTCCATTTTCTATTTCATTGGCATTGTGAGGAATGCAGCCCAAAATAAAATTCATACTATACAAACAGTTCTTCAATCTGCATGTTCAAATACTAGGACTGTTCGACAAAGTGCATTAGTGTACAATACAACTCTATTCCTTGGTGGGCCTGATGATTTTGGTCGCTCTATCTGTTGTTGCTGCTTTGAGGTCCATTGGTGAATGTGTCTGAAGGAGCAGACGACGTACGATAGAATCTTCTAGTGGGCCACGATACGGACTGACACTCGCACCATCAGTAAATAATGTTGATCGTTGAACAAATATTCAAGGAAACTTGTTGCAATACCAACACAATTCCAGTAGAAACGCAAAAGAACACCAATATAAATAATGATCACGACATTAGTAATAATAATAATAATAACAATGACATTCGTAAATAGTCTATTCTATTACTATCTTCCCTATCCCTCCATTCCTTGCTCTCCTCTCCACGCTCCCTCGATCTCTACTTCCCACATTTCTCCCTACTCTCAATCTCCACTTATCTCCTCCTCGCCCCATCCACTCCCTCCCCTTCCTCTTCCCTTCTCTTCCCACTTTCCCTTCTACCCACTTTCCCCTCCTCTCCCCCTCACCCCTTCTACTCCTTGTCCACAAGCCGCGTTGTCACTGACACACAGCCATGCAACGATTCCATCTTCCAACAAACTTCTGTGACAACAAATCCACCATTGGAATAAAGTTTCAATATGAACAATCTTCTGCGTTGGGAACAGACTGAACGCAGCTTACTCAAGCCAACAGCAACTACAACACTAGCCCCAGTAAAAACCAGACAAAAGAGGTGCCGGTAAAAATAAAGAACAGAATCTAGTCTTAACTTAAGAATAATAGACGTTGGAAACTAATGAAGATGATGTTCCACAAAGTTCTTACAGCATTAGTATTAACATCAATAACAATTGCTACTCATTACTAGCATCATTTAACTACCAAACTACGAAACAGACCATCTTTGGGTTCAGGTCTGAGCAGAAATTCGATTTCCACGAAAATAACAAACACTTCTCCCACTCGTACAAATGCATCAAACATCCCAACAAATATTATTGCTACTGTTGTACCATACATCCGAACAAATAGCATCGCTAATACTGCACCATACAGTTCAAATAATATCACTACTACTGCACCACAGTCCAACGGCACCGAAAGCTTCGAAATGTGCTCGAGAAGCCATCGTCACTGCAACGACTTGCTTGTGACGTCAGCGAGGACCTCGTTATAGTGACCTACGCAAAACACAATCGCAACTTTCTCCGACAATATATGTAATGGCTTATTTCCTTCACACCA
>NC_134819.1:22271080-22283580 GCF_046742065.1 Oratosquilla oratoria
CTCCCCAGTCAGCCTGAGGGACAATAAAACTGAACCAAGACCAACCCAAGCACACGTCACGGGGCCTAATGTCAACACAACGAACAAGCGGTGATCTTCTCCACACATGTTACATGCTATCAGGGATCTTGCTCTTGTCAACAAGGTGATGCAAAATCAAAGTCGAAAGCGCCAAAGGGCTGTGGAGAGAAAAAGAAGAAGAAAAAAAATTGTCACACAGAATTTTGATTTCTAGTCTCGACCTTCTCCGGGTTCAAATAATAATCTTCTTTTTTTCCAACACATGTGTCAGTCCAACACTACGCCAATAGACAAAAACGAGGAAAAAAAAAAACACACACACAAAGAACTCCTACATTTAATCCTTTGTTCCGAAGTCCTTTTACGATCTCCGATCTCGGAACGATTTTGCCCTGAAGGACAGAAACGCTGGCGAGTTATCAGAGACAAAATGCAAACTCCATCCTCCCCCAAGACTCTCTCAGACCGATCTACCTTCACATGTCCCAGCTCGATATAATTCCTGCAACCACGATAAAAAAAAACCACGTACAACAGCCCTGATGGCAAAACAATTACATGGCAAGCACATCTTTCGTTGAGATGTTTGCAGCGCCACCAAAGAAAAAAAATTAAAGAAAAAGAAGAACAAAAAGATCAAGAAGGGGAAAAAAAATACTTCAGACGTGTCGCAACAGATGAAAGGGGTCATTAACACCGCTCTCCTTGCTCCTGTCTCCGCCCTCCTTGCAAGCTTCTTCGCCTCCTCTTCCACAGATTCTTTTGTTCCAAGACAATTTCCTTAATTTCCATTCTCCCCTTTATTGCAACGCTTCTCTCTGTGTCTCTCTGTAACTTCTCTTCCTTTTCCTCTTCACCTTCAGACGTCCTTCCGTGTGAATTCTATACATATTAAATCGTCCTCACGTTCATTTCCCCTGCAGGAGACGAGCTACATAACATTTCACGTCTCCTACACGCTTTCTTCCCCTTTCTCTACTTTTCCTCTCTGCCTTTACACGTTCCCCCAGATCCCATCCCTTTTCCTCTCTATTCTATCGTCTATTCTATACGAAGGTTATCAATACAAAACAACTTAGTAAATCAAACCGACGATATCGCCACCTTCGACCTCACTTCCTGAGACCTTTAGTTAGGTTAGGTCAGGGGAGATTATGTTTCATTACGTTTAGATAGAATGGAATAATTATTCTCTAATACTTGATTATATTCTCAAAACACCGTCCCAGCGACGACGGTAATAACTGAACGTGGGGCATTTGATGGCGATGGTAATATCGTCGACTTAATTTACATAAAATGGGCAGCTTACACAAGCGAGATAAGAGGCGATTTCATGGAAAGGAGTCCAATCGAATGCAGCCTTACTGGTAAGAACAATTTAATCATAATCACCTAACAAAAGCATCTTTCATAGAAAATGGTTTCCATGGTGCTCTTGAAATGATAACAGCAATAATAAGATTAATAGATTAAAAGACAAATTTAATCATGTCCCTTCCCCAATCCGTTTCTACCCTGTTTTCCGTTGTCATGGAATCGCCTTACCTGTTACGAGTTATATATCTATACTGACTTCTTAAATGTCTTTTTCCTCATTATTAGCCTCCACTCCCTCCCTGGTCATTTTTGCTGTCCTGATCCCCAAAGATCTCCTCTGAATCTTTGCCCGTCCCGTTCACTTGCCTCAAAGCCTACTGCAAAAAAAAAAAAAAAAAAAAAAAAAAAAAAATCGCACACACAAAGGCCCTAGAAGCTTTGTGTCACACTTGACCACAGACGAACTATACCGCAGGAGACTGATTTCATTATTGACACATTTCCAGCGAAACATGAATCATCAGAAACATTTTCAACATAATAAGCGTCTAGCAAATGGGACGCCATCTGGGAGCAAACGGGGAAATCACAAGGTTGTCGTCGAACTTTGGAATCTAGTAGTAGTTCAAGCAGGAGTGAACGGAAAAGAGAGAGAGAGAGAGAGAGAGAGAGAGAGAGAGAGAGAGAGAGAGAGAGAGAGAGAGAGAGAGAGAGAGAGAGAGAGAGAGAGTTACTGCTAACAACAAATCCAATCATACTCCTGGAGAATACACTTCACAGAAACGACTGTAACTCTGGTATTGCCCCATAGAAGACCTAAGTTGAAATCCAGCGTACACATTTAATCAGACACAAAGCATACACACAAGGTATGATATATGTGGGAAACAAACACACACACACACACACACACACACACACACACACACACCAGGGCTGAAATAATTTCAGTATCACTGCACTGTCAGTCGTTACTCCAACTCTCGTAGGCGGGGAGCTGGGTGTTCGTGTGGGTGAAAGGTCACAGCATTACCCATAGATCGGTCATATATAAGCTCTGAGCTCTTTTTCCGGGAGGGAAATACCTGTCGATCACGAGTGCAACACGTGATCCAAGACCATAGTGAATCACACACACACACACACACACACACACACACACACGCACATACACTGTTCCTGACCTATTTCCCAGGCGCGTCTTCTCCATTTACTAAGATGAGCCTTAAGCCCCCCCATTACCCCCCCCGACCCCCTTCCCCTCCCGCCCGCTCCCAACGGAGATCCACCCGCCAGCCTTTACACGCACCAGAATCTTTTAGACCACAACCAACCCAACCCACCCACAGTCTAACCCTCAAAATACACGTTCATCTACTCTAGGTCTCGTTCCAGATCATCGTTGCTTTTTATAGTTTGTTCTCTTTCTACCTTTCCTTTCCCTTTTTGCGTCTTTTTTTTTTCCCTCTTCTTCCGCAACAAACTTTCCCTCACACCAGCTCTTTCTATCTGTTCTGCCTCCCCTTCATCATTATACCCTTCTCTATCAACGCCACTAAGAGCATTTCCCTCTTTCTGACCTTTCCCACAACCACTTCCTTTCTCTTTCAAACCTACTCGTTCTCATCAAGTTTAACCTTTTTACTCCCCTCCAGTACCTGATCTTCGTCTCCTTCTCCTTCTTCTTTATATTAACACGATCCCATACAGGGTTCCGACTACATGTTATACCGTCAATATATAAAGAATAGTCACCCCAGACTTCGACAGGGTGACAATTCTTCGTGTGGGGTATCCTAGGGTGACAATACTTCATGTGGTCTATCCTAGTGTGACAATTCTTCATGTGGTCTCTCCTAGGGTGACAATTCTTCATGTGGGCCATCCTGGGTTTACGACAATAAACATAACCCCACATTCAACCTAACCTAACCTTATCTTTATTCCACTGTTGATATTTGGCGTACTGGGGTGACAATTCTTCAGGTGGGATCTCATGGGGTGACGATTCTTCATGTGGGCGTTCTGGGGTGACAATTCTTCAGGTGGGACCTCATGGGGTGACGATTCTTCATGTGGGCGTTCTGGGGTGACGATTCTTCATGTGGGCGTTCTGGGGTGACAATTCTTCAGGTGGGATCTCATGGGGTGACGATTCTTCATGTGGGCGTTCTGGGGTGACAATTCTTCAGGTGGGATCTCATGGGGTGACGATTCTTCATGTGGGCGTTCTGGGGTGACAATTCTTCATGTGATCTGCGACTTTAATGTCACTTGTGGTGTACGTGTGTCCCATAGGCACATACTTGTGTTTATTGTATTGTATCGCACATCTATACGAAACTTATGTTTATTGTATTGTCGTCGCTGTGCGTGGGTGGAGGTTGATTGAATACAGCATGTAAGAATCTCTGGCTTTAGGCTGGAATTTACTCATGTATAGGTTAAGAACACATCACGCCTTTACTAAAAGTATTCATATCCTTACAAAAGGCCAATTCCCAGGACCGTGCTCTTCAATATTTCGCCAGTCTTAGCAGACGTTCTCAAACAATAGAAAGTAGAATTTTAGCCGATTTTTTTTTTTTTTTTTTTTTTTTTTTTTACAGATTTTCTGGTTTTATTGGCTTATTTGTGAGGTCTGCCGGTGATTTTCATATGTATAGCCAACGAGTTAATAAAATTAGATTTTATATCGGTAGAAAGTGCTCGCCAGGTTCATTCTCTGTCGCTACTTTTCGGTATTCAAAAGTGTTCATAAACTGCCTGTCCTGAGCGGGCTGCCTCAGTACTTTCTCCATTTTCAATTGTTTTCACCATAATAAAGCCACAGACCAACAAGAGCTTCACTCACTCCTTGGCACCAACGCCCAAGTAACATATTCGTATGTTACATCACCCCCCCCACCCCCGTGGACCAGAGTTACGTAGCAATATTTTATGACAGGAGATCTCTTTCTATTCAAAGAACAATGCTGATAACTTCTGACATCTACAATCCATCCTTCCTACTACCCTACTTACATCTATTCTTTCCCACATCTGTGGCCCAATATCGAAACGATAGTGGCCCCACAAGGAAAAAAAAACATCTAATTATTGATATTGTTCCATTGCCTTCACCAATTTCTTTACCATCTTCCGTCTCTTCCCGTTTTCGTTCACCATCCCTCCTCCTTAAGAAGTTGTCTTCACACTGGGATATCTTTCCTCCTACCTCCGATTAATCGGCGGTACAGCCCAGTGTGATATCGACCTTTTCCCGGAGGCCTTTCGGTATCTTTCCCATGACCGTCCTCGTTCATCCCGTTAAAACTATTTTCGTTCTCCAAAGAGGCAACCTTCAACACTCATCGTGGCCATCTGTTCCTAGCCACCAATTATTTCCTCGTTCTCGAGTCACTTTAGAATGGTTTACAATGACAGCGCAAGAGGGCCACAGACCCTTCAGTCCATAGCAAAATCGGATGAAAAAAGGAGATAGAAACTACATGAATAAGCACACACACACACACACATATATACATATATATATATATATATATATATATATATACACATATATATACACATATGTTTCTATCTACAATTTACCTCCACTCCCACTTTTTCTGCCAAATGGTTCGGGTCTTTTTAATATATACATAATATAATATCATATATCAATACACACATTTTCTATAGTATCCTTTAATATGGCGTCATCGTCTTTTAGGCAGGGTACACTTGTCTTGCAACTCATAAAGCACTTGAAGATAATTATTCAGTCCTACGTCCTTCGCTCCTTCCTTCCATATTGGTGCTTCAAGCGATTAAGACCACAAAGTAAAAAGAAAGGATGAATCTAAACATTCCCCACAACATTAACGTTGCAGACAAGGTCTTGTTTCACAACATTCATATTCTCTTATCTCTTTCATTTTGTATCTCATCCCTATTTATGCGTTTTGTATTTTGATTACTCTGTAATACAGCCTGTGATCCCGATTGACGTATTACAATTTTTATCATTACTATATAATTATATTCATCATCACTATTATTATCATCATTATCTTTGTTATTTGTGTTAGAGCCTGTGATACTGAATAAAGGATTAGAATCATCATTATCATTATTATTACAAAAATTTTCTCACTCGCCTTTTTTATTTCGCCTCGCTTAGGATCAAAGGTTTGCTGTTCGTCCGCCATGCGCCCCCCCTCCCCTCTGCCCATAACGACTCTCCTTGCTCTCCTACCAGGAAATCCCTGCTCAATATCACACCTGCTCTTTCCAGCAACGCGTAGCAGGAGAAGACTCTGCTCCCCCACATACCCTCACTCCCCCGCCCGGTCAAACAACAAGGCAATAAATCTTCGTCACGCATCTTCGACCCTCAACACTCCAAGGTGTGATTTATCAACGGCGACGCCACGGGAGGACACAAGACCGATATGACGTCACAAGTGTGGCTGGGGACGGGGAGGGGGCAATCTGGGAAGAAATATTCCCTTCGAATTTGCAGGTGAAACAAGAGCTGAGAGTCACACTGGTAACCATGAGGACCTCCCAAATATATATCAGTGACGAAAGTTAGTAAATTAATTCTAACTCGCAGACAGCCGGAATTGTTCCGACATGTTTATGACTGCCGTCAAGCGATTTTATTCAGCTGCGTTAACTCTGTCCCTGGAGTTTCGAGGCCCAAATCCATCTGCCCTCACCTCATGAGGACCCCGACTAGGCTTTGGTATAAGCAACCTCCCTTCCTTCGGTGCTTTCGGGGAATACAAAAAGGACAGAGCATTCTAAAAAAAAAAAAAAAAAAAAAAAAAAAAAAAGGGAATTTTTTACCAAAAAACTATTTGTCCATATGGGAGGGGGGGATAAGGAGGGTGGGGAGGGAATTAAAAGGGGGAATTTGGGAATTCAGGTCGCGTAATGCGAATTCTCTCTCTCATTTCCATTCTCACTCTGGAAGGCGTTGATGGCCCAGGATACAATGCAGAGGACCCATATCCTGACATCCTGATCCGCCATTGTGACACTCAGGATCCTACCCAGTGCTTATCTTAACTAGACTGTGAATCGAGGACAAGCGAGGACAATCGAGGACAAGTCAATCCAATCGCATAACAAACCGTGTAGTCACAGCAATAAAAATAAATAAATCAAATCACACAAGATAATGAACGATTGGGATACTGCTTTCACAGCAACAGAAAAATAAAATAAAATAAAATTAAATAACACAAGATTAAAGAGTTACATGAAAACAAAATAGAATTAAATAACACGAGAAAAGTTACATGAAAAAAATTGAATAAAATAAGATAAAATAAAATAACACATGAGAAAAGAGTTACATGCAAACAGAATCAAATAAAATTCGCACTTCCTCCCTCCTCTTCACTTACTCCACCTCTATAAAGCCTTCACCCTCTTCAGTTCGACTCGCGCTCCGCCCTCGGTACTTATCCGCCCCTCCGTCTGTCTGTTTGTTCGTCCGCGGCCACTCATAACTCGCGTCCATTCAGGAATTTCATTAAACGTTCAAGAGAACACTATTCCTCTCCATCTGGTCTCGGTAATGACGCTTTCACATTCAACCAAAGAAAAATTACGCGGACCCGGTTCCTCTTCCCCGCCGTCCACGAAGTCGAAGAACAACATCCGCCCTCAGAAGAGGTCTTCACGCCGCCAGGAACCTCCAAGGGCACACGAACTTAGCCTGAAGGGCAAGAGCGAAAATAACACCAACGGGAGAAAATAAAAGTCCCGTGGCGGCCCAGACCAAAGGTCGAAGTAAAAGGGAAAAATTATATGAAAAGAAACCTTATCTACTGTTTGGGGTTTGATGGTTATCGGAGGAAGAGTTAGTCACAAGATCCTTCTTTCGAGACGCGCCTTCGTCGGGCTGGTTTCCCGCCCAGCTGCAGAGAGAGAGAGAGAGAGACGGGAGGAGGTCTGTGAGCAGGAAGCAGAGGAAGCAACGGAAAAAGAAAAGAAAAAAAAACGGACAAGAGAGGAAATGAAGTCAAGAAAGCTCACGAAACTGAGACGAGGATGGAGAAAAAAAAAAAAATAAGACTTCTATTGGAGAGAAAAAAAAAAAAAAAAAACGAAGACAGTAAATACTTTTTTTCTTCTTCTATGCGATCTATCCCCGAGAGAAATGATACCTGGAAGAGGACAGATTTGATATTTACTGAGACTTTTGGAAGAACGAACTTCTTTTGGGGGGAAACGTGAAGCACTGGTGGAGATCCTTCAGAAAGAAGGAACAGCAGGCAGAGGAGAAAGAGGAGAAAGAGGAGGAGAAGAAGGAGGAGGAGAAGAAGGAGGAGGAGAAAGAGGAGGAGAGGAAGGAGGAGAAGAAGGAGGAGGAGAAAGAAGAGGAGAGGAAGGAGGAAGAGAGGAAGGAGGAGAAAGAAGAGGAGAGGAAGGAGGAGGAGAAAGAAGAGGAGAGGAAGGAGGAGGAGAAAGAAGAGGAGAGGAAGGAGGAGGAGAAAGAAGAGGAGAGGAAGGAGGAGGAGAAAGAAGAGGAGAGGAAGGAGGAGGAGAAAGAAGAGGAGAGGAAGGAGGAGAAAGAAGAGGAGGGGAAGGAGGAGGGTGCGCAGGATGAAGAGGAGTGATAGGAACCTAAGCAAAATAAAGAGGACGACGATGACTTTCATAATGAGGAAAAGGAACACGAGGAGAAGGGAAGATTAGGACAGGGAAATGAGAAGGGGAGGTTAAAGGAAAGGGAAGGAAAGGGGGATGGGGAAGAGAGGGGGATCTGAAGTGGGATGGGAAGAGAGGGGGAAAGGGAGAGGGAAGGGGAAGGGAGAAGAAAGGAGAAAGGAAGGGGAAGGTAGGGGACAGGGAGTGGGAGGGAAGGGAGGGGATAGGGAGTGGGAAGAGAGGGGGAAAGGGAGAGGGAAGGGGAAGGGAGGGGATAGGGAATGGAAAAGGAAGAGGAGGGAGAAGGGAGGGGGAGGGAGAAGGGAGGGGGAGGGAGAAGGGAGGGGAGGGAGGGAGAAGGAAGAGGAAGGGAGGGGCTAGGGCGTGGGAAAGGAGGGGGAGGGAGAATGGTGTGGGCGGAGGAAGAGGAGGGGGAGGGGGAAGGGTGAAGAAGGAGTGGGGAAGAAGAGGCATTTACATCCCTTTTATTTTAAAACACCTGAACACAGCCATGACATTTTAAAACTACCATGCAAATACATATTCGGTTGTCAAGAATTTTTCTATATTCAGTGGCAATTTCTTTTAATGGGTGTGACTTTTGTAAACAAACCTGCATTCATGAAACAACAACGATATATCTTTTATCTCGCTCACCCTCAATTATGGGTCAGGTAACGTTCGACGGCAATTTAAATTTGGACGTTAATTAACCGTTAACGGACAATTTAAATTTGTACGTTAATTAACCGTAAACGGCAGGGCTCATTTCTTCTTCTAACGCCCAAGAGTTACACAGTGGTATTCTTAAAAAAATCTTTCCTCGCATAAATCTTATATAAACTTGGAAGGGAAAGACTTTTTTTAAGAATAAAAAAAAAAAAAAAAAAAAAAAAAAAAAAAAAATTCCTTACATAAATCCTTGGAAGGGAAAGACTTTTTTTTAAGAATACCACCGTAGGAATCTTACAGTGGCATTCTTAAAAAAAAATCTTTCCTTACATAAATCTTATATAAATCCTTGGAAGGGAAAGATTTTTTTTTAAGAATACCATCGACAGCTCCTTAATAACCTAGAGATCGCAGGAATTCTCCTTAGACATTTTGGATGTTGACAGTTGATTTTATTCAGATAAAGAAACGAGTTGAAGGAATTATATGAACCACAAAGTCCTCTGTCTTGCCAAAGGGCGCTGTGGGAGGGTTGGAAAGTCTTCCTAAAGGCCCAAAATGTCCTCTGGCGTGAGCACAGCGATAAACCGTGATGCAAAAATTGTCCCCTTCGCAGAAAACGGTTATGGCGCTGACGTCATCAAAAATAAACACGTAACAAAAACATACATTCCAACTGTGTAAAGAGGTGCAGGAGGGAGCGTGAGGGGTGGGGGTGGGGGGGTCCCAGGTGGGTGTGGGATGATGGGATGTACCAAGGGAGCGTGGGAAAGAGGGACGCTGTGTTGGGAGGTGAAAGTTAACAAAGTGTGATGGGTGTAGTTTGGGGCGTCGAACAGGTGGACACGATTTCTTTATTTTTCACACGAAAGGTTTGTTATCAAACTGGTTTTGTTTGATGACGGCATGGCTCCCCCCCCCCCAGCTGTACTGTCATCCATGTCTCTCCTTCCTTCACTCCCCCCCTTCCCCTCCATCTCTTCCTTTAATAAATCTTCCCTCGGTGCCTTTGCATTAGGCACTTGCAATTATTCCAGGGAGGGCGGATTCAACGAAAAATAAATTCCCGAAACAAAAATAAAAATACATTGGTCAGAAGCTATTCCTTTTCAGATCTCTTCTGTATCTATCATTTTTGAGTTTCTTTTTCACGTCCTCTTGTTTTTCTCTTGTCTCCATCTAGGACTTCCATCTCCTCTTTCTCTTCTTCTGTGTGTGTGTGTGTGTGTGTGTGTGTGTGTGTGTGTGTGTGTGTGTGTGTGTGTGTGTGTGTGTGTGTGTGTGCGTGTGCTATTCATCATGGTCTTGGATCATGTGTTAGATTCCTGACAAGACGAGAGCTCAGAATTCTTACAGTTCGATCAATATGCAACGCTGCGACCTTAAACATACCGCGCACCCATCCTCTTGCTCAAGGGTAACAGTAACGGCCTACAGTATAATGAAACATTTACGCCGTGAGCGGGGTGCGAACTTCTGCCTCCGGCTTCGCATGCACGCGACGCTAACCACTACACCAGCAAGCCGTGTTGTGTATATCTGTGAAATGATCTACGTGAATTTGTGAGACTGCGCGGCCATATACGAGTATATGTTCGTGTGAGAACGCTTGAAATGCAAAGCGTACGAGCGTGTGTGCAGCTTCGTACTGCGGTTAAATGTTATGTAGGTTAGCGAGTTTAAGAGTGCGGACAAGAAGGGTGAAGTGGGGGCGGTAGAGGGGGAAGAGGAGAAGGAGGAGGGGAAGGAAAAGAACTAGGAAGAGGAAGAGAAGGAGGAGGGGAAGAAAAAGAACGAGGAAGAGGAGGGGAAGGAAAAGAACGAGGAAGACGGAGGAGGAAGAGGAGGAATAGGAAGAGGAGGAGGGAAGGAAAAGAACGAGGAAGAGGAGAAGAGGAGAGGAGGAGGAGCAGGAAAAGAAGGGTGAAGTTGTGGTGGTGGCGGGGAAGAGGAGGAAGAGGAGGAGGAAGGAAAAGAATGAGGAAGAAGAGAAAGAGGAAGAAGAGGAGGAGGAGGTGAAGGAAAAGAACGAGGAAGAACAGGACGAGGAGGAGGAAGGAAGAGAAAGAGGAAGAAGAAGAGGAGGAATAGGAGAATAAGAATATTTCTTTTCCTTCATTTTGAAGAGTATCCTTCGCTAGCCTCACAGCTGTAGCCATAGTGGTCGTCAACGTGAGTGGAGGATGGTACCATTTCCCTCGCCTCATCGGCTGTACTGTCAGCGAACGCGACCGAATTATTTTTTCTTTTGGGGTCGAAGGGCCGGGAACGGTTCACCTCCCCACCCACACCTTCCCCCTTCCCCGAAGACGAAAGGACTCGAACCAGCCTGTACAGGGTTAGGTCCGTACATATACGTACATATGTATACATACACATACACCACCACACGAACACACACATATATGACCCATAGATCGGTCATATATGAGCTCTGAGCTCGCATCCGGGAGGGTAATTGCTGTCGATCACGAGTCCAACACGTGATCTAAGAATATGGTGGTGAATTACACACGCACGCACGTACGTACACACACACACACACACATATATATATATATATATATATATATATATATATATGTATGTATATATATAATGTTTGCAGTTATACATTCACACTCACAATAATAAATCTAATACAATCAATGACTTTATTCTAGTTAATCTCAAACGATTTCATTAAGTTCTGAGGTTTCAGGTGAACTTCAGAAATAATTAAGAAGAGATAGATGGCAAGCATTTCAGTCTGAAATATACTTTTTACAAACACAATTTTGAGCACTCAGGTAACATTTTGGTCTGAAATATCTTTCTTATAAACATAATTTCGAGAAATTACGTAACTTGAAACTTAACATTTTGTTTTTAAATTATATATATATATATATATATATATATATATATATATATATATATATATATATATATACACACACACATATATATACATGAGAAAGGAGTATATTCCGTTTTCAGTAATTCAAAAATGTATGCACCCATCTCCAGTTTACTGAAAACCTTAATATAATTAAAGTCTTGTGTACCACCAAAGACCTCATCACGCGTCAACATCTAAGAACCACATATACATACACACACACACACACACTAATGGCAAAGGGAGCTAGTGGATGGGAGAGAGGGGAGGGGAGGTGAGGGGAGAAGAGGGGAAGGGAGAGGAGAGGAGAGGGGAAAGGAGGGGAAGGAAGAGGAGAGGGGAAAAGAGGGGAAGGGAGAGGAGAGGAGAGGGAAAGGAGGGGAAGGGAGAGGAGAGGGGAGGGGAAGGAAGATGAGAGGGGAAGGGAGAGGGGAGTACACGAGGGGAGAGCCATTAGGAAGGATGAGAGGGAAGGGAGTGGAGAGAAGAGAGGAGAGGGAAGGGAAAGGAGAGGGGAGAGTAGGGGAGAGAATCTGAGGTAAGGGGAGGGGGAAGGGGAGGGGGAGAAGGGCAAGGGAGGGGGAGAAGGGGAGGGAAAGGGGGAGAAGGGGGAGAAGGGGAGGGGAAGGGGAGAAGGGGAGGGGAAGGAGGGGAAGGGGAAGGGGGAGAAGGGGAAGGGAGGGAGAGAAGGGGAGGGGAGGTGGGAGAAGAGGAGGGGAGGTGGGAGAAGGGGAGGGGAAGGGGGAGAAGGGGAGGGGAGAAGGGGAGGTGGGAGAAGGGGAGGGGAGGTGGGAGAAGGGGAGGGGAAGAAGGGGAGAAAGGGAGGGGAGGGGGAGAAAGTAAGGGGAAGGGGAGAAGGGGAGGTGGGAGAAGGGGAGGGGAAGGGGGAGAAGGGGAGGGGAGAAGGGGAGGTGGGAGAAGGGGAGGGGAGGTGGGAGAAGGGGAGGGGAAGGGGGAT
>NC_134819.1:22288580-22328580 GCF_046742065.1 Oratosquilla oratoria
ATAATTGACCACAAATACGACTCTTAATCATCTTTGATGCTGACAAATAACCCATCACCTTCAAACGTCTCCAAGCTTACTTTACAGACAATTGACCACAAATACGACTCTTAATCATCTTTGGTGTTGACAAATAACCTTTCAACCTCTCCAAGCTTACTTTACAGACAATTGACCACAAATACGACTCTTAATCATCTTTGGTGCTGACAAATAACCCATCACCTTTAAACCTCTCCAAGCTTACTTTACAGACAATTGACCACAAATACGACTCTTAATCATCTTTGGTGCTGACAAATAACCCATCACCTTTAAACGTCTCCAAGCTTACTTTACAGACAATTGGCCACAAGTAAGTCTCTGGTGCTGACAAATTACCCATCACCTTTAAACCTCCCCAAGCTTACTTTACGGACAATTGGCCACAAGTAAGTATCTGGTGCTGACAAATAACCCATCACCTTTAAACTTCTCCAAGCTTACTTTACAGACAATTGGCCACAAGTATGAGAGAGTAGTGGCATTGCACTGCTGAGTGTGAACACATAGACACACTGGGCTTCAAGGATTATCTGGCACATGTAAACAAACAAGAGACCTATTGGTGGTGGTCCTGTTAGATGGACATCGGAGAGAATCTTCTCCCAGCTGGCATCTTTAAAACCTATCAATACCCTCATTGCCTGGAGGTGCAACTCGATCTTTGGATTGGGTCTAAGATCTCTGTCAACTTTGATTATTATTATTATTATTTACTTATTTTTTAGATATGGAGACGACAGCCAGTGACACTTTCTCCTCCTCCTCCTCCTCCTCTTCTTCCTCCTGCTGGGCGGTGATATACAAACAAATCCATGGGTGGTTCTTTGGTGGGGCCGGAGGACCTCTGCCGGCTACCGTGGGGCCGGGGGTTTTAGTGAATGAGACTCGAAGTAACATCTATCAACACGTACACAAACAGGTCTTCATACCAGAGGGAGGAAGGAAGGGAATGAGGGAGGAAGGAAGGGAATGAGGAAGGAAGGGAATGAGGGAGGGAGGGTGGGAGGGAAGGAGGGAGGGAGGAAGGAAGGGATAAAGGGAGGAAGGAAGGGATTGAAGGAGGAAGGAAGGGAATGAGGAAGGAAGGGAATGAGGAAGGAAGGGAATGAGGAAGGGAGGAAGGGAATGAGGGAGGAAGGAAGGGAATGAGGAAGGAAGGGAATGAGGGAGGGAGGGAGGGTGGGAGGGAAGGAGGGAGGGAAGAAAGGAAGGAGGAAGGGAAGAAAGGAAGGACAAATGTTCTTTGTTACCAATAACTAGTCTTTCTAATCTTGGGGGACAACAATGCGCCAAAGAAGTGGATTTACAGAGACCGAGAAGATATACAAGGACAGGAGCAGAACGGATAGTTCGTAAAGTGACCCGCATTCTTCGGTCATAAAAGTATGCCGGGGTGATTTCGCCCATAGAGATGTCAATAAAGTCCTTTAAATATCGACTACATACAACATACCGTCGTTGCCATACACGAGAGGAGGGCGGGGGGGGGGCGAAAGAGGAGGAAGGAAGAGGAAGGAAGAGGGAGTGGGGGAGGGAGGGAGGGAGGGAGGGAAGGAGGAGTGAGATTGCACAGAGGACAAGAAAGAACACGTATGAATCTTACGGTGGTATTCTTAAAAAATTCTTTCCTTATATAAATCTTTCCCTTCCAAGAATTTACATAAGATTTATTTAATTTTTTTTTTTTTTTTTTTTTTTTTTTTTTTGTAATACCACCGTTAATAAGTTGTCTTTGTCGTACTCGCGTGGGACTGTCTTCTGTCACCGGTTTCGAGTGACAGTAACGGACGGAGATCAGTCGCCGGTTGCCAGTTATTTTGGTACGAGAAGGTCGAGGAAACAGAACCGAAGTTGACAAGATACCGGCCACAAGTCCGGACACCGAGTGCCAACCCTTCAAGGTTTCACCTCCACATGGAGACGTGAATGTTGACGACTTCTCGAGACGAGTGGCGAGGAGACGCTTCTCTCCCACGTCCGCCTCGTAAGACCACCACGTAAGGGGACCTGGCCTTGGTCCCTTGGGCTCGACAAGAGGTAAATAAACGAACGGCAAGACAAAGACACACACACACACACACACACACACACACACACACACACACACACACAGAAGAAGATAGGTAGATAGAAAGAGAGATAGAGAACGACAGAGGGTGAGAGAGGGGGTGTTAGGGAAAAAAAGAGAAAGGGGGCTATTGGTGAGGGAGAGAGAGAGAGGGGGTTGTTGTTAGGGAGAGAGGGGGGTTGTTAGGGAGAGGGAGATGGAGGGAGAGAGAGAAAGGGCTGTTACGGAGGGAGGGAGAGAGAGCTAGAAAGAGGGAGAGGGAGAGGGAGGAGAGGGAGAGAGAGAGAGGAGAAAGAGAGGAAAGAGAGAGGAGAAAGAGAGGAGAGAGAGAGAGAGAGAGAGAGAGAGAGAGAGAGAGAGAGAGAGAGAGAGAGAGGGGGGGAGGAAGATGACCGGAGGGGGCGATTGAGTAGAGATGAGGGTGATGAGACGAAGGGAAAGTCGAAGGAAGGTCCCGTAGGAACATAATCGTGTGGACAGCCAATGCAAAATCACCCTTACATACAAGACCAAAACACATGTACACACGCACGTACCTGGCAACATCGTACAAACGCTTTTGCAATCGACAAAAAATACACTACATACGCGTTGCTTACAAGCCCAACACAGACGCATGTACAGATGTGGACAAATTCTGAAACAACCTATGGGTATATTATACATACACAGATTCTGTTACTGGTAACGTGATATTTTTTTCATCATTCACTTTATAATGACCTGTTTCTTCTTGTATAGAAAAGCTAGTTGAACACCAACACACGCTGTAGCTGTGTAACTTGTTGGATGAATCAAGACAGACTTGACTATGTCTTCTCATGCTACCGTTTCGTCAATCCGAGTAGACAGTGCATCATACTATCTGGTAGTTAATCTGACAGTGAAGTCAAAAGTAATTAAAGGCGCATCCACGGCGAGTACATAATCGTGACAATGAACAGCAACTCATAAGGAGATGCCTCCGTACTCAAAGGGGGAATTAAAGACACATCCACGGCACGGCGAGTAATCATGACAATGAATAGCAACACATAAGAAAGAGATGCTCGGGTGTATAAAGCCTTCGTACTCCAAGAGGGAAAAACGAGGCCAAACGGTCCATAGCGGCATGAGAAAAATTATTCACAAACTTAAACTGAAACCTTTATGAAAGGATTTTTTGTCCGTCTTAAGCTCTGCCCGGGGGAGGAGCTGGAGAAAAAACTCTGAAGAAAAACGTCTCGGGCAGTTGGTAAGCGGATAAGCAGGGGTTCTTTTCTTCTTGCTAAACGAATACTCACCTCAACGCGTTCCCCATGGATACGCCAATGTCACTGTGTCCAAATCAATTCGTATCGCCTCTATGTTTTATGAACGCCTGTGTGTGTGTGTGTGTGTGTGTGTGTGTGTGTGTGTGTGTGTGTGTGTGTGTGTGTGCGTTTGTAGGTTCCCGTCTCTGTGTTCCCAATACTCAAGTCTGACATTAAACTGTCCCATACTATACTATTACTTCATTATTCCTCTATGCACACTATACCTATACGAAGAACTGTGATTTACTGTCCTTCAACTATCCATCTCATAGTCTCAATTATCCTTTTATTCCCTTATAATGAAGTCTTCAAAATCAAGATTGTCCAAAGATTCAATGTCTCTCCGCGCTTCTAGTGGATCACCTCTCCTTCTTCTCCCCTCCAACGTTGGTAGTCCTAGAATATTCAGTCTCTCTTCGTGTGATTTACTAGTAAGATGAAAGACCATCTTACTCGTTGCTCTCTGGGTCTTGTTTATATATTTCTTTTCGTGTGACAACTACACAAACCACTACAACATATTACACCCTATGGCTATCAGCTTTTTGATAAATTTCTTCATGTGTGTGTGTGTGTGTGTGTGTGTGTGTGTGTGTGTGTGTGTGTGTGTGTGTGTGTGTGTGAGCGCCGGTGTATTCGCATTTATGTAACTAGGTCTTACACAGTGCTCTTCAGATACGCACACACACGTGCGCACACGCGCACACATACACACACACACACACACACACACAATGCCCGTTGTTCCGCCACCAATATGCGGGTATGGACATCAATGTTATTCCCTTTTCCTCCGCAGCTCCCTCAAAACGAAAGCTAACTAGTGCACATTGAACAATTATAGTTGATACATGCAAGGTTTCACAATTCCAAACAATCTAATGCGCAACGAATACAAACCGACCGTTCGGTCCGTAACAAGGTTTGGCTAAAATGAATGGACAAATGAACGAATGAATGAATGAATGGAGAAATGAACAAATAGAACAATCTGGGGAAATATCTAAACTGGAACAAAGTGGCAAACAAACAATCAAACGGAGAAACAAACCAATAAAATTGTTTGTTTGAGAAGAAACGGGAAATCACATTAGTTGAACAGTCGATTCGCTTGACGCAATGGCCTAGTGGACGAAGAATCTTAAAATGGACACTGAAACTAAGAATCTTCTTTTGAAAAATCAAAGGGTTGCCAAGACGTGCTCTCGCCAATTCAGCACAATTCCTTTTTTCCCGAAGGGAAGAAAGACGAACAGGAACAAAAGGTAAAACCAAAATTAAATTTGAAAAGAAACTTGGTTGTCTACTTCCGAAGAACCCAGGGGGATTTGAGCGTACTAATTAACTGGTCGTAGACTCTAATTAGACATCTTTCTTACTCTCTCTCTGAAGAACAATTCTTACACCTTAATACTTCAAATAGCAGCAAATACAAGGGTTGTTGGTGCCGCTACTACTGCTGCTACTACTACTACAACTACTACTGTAACTACTACTACTACTACTATTACTTTTTTAAACGACCTCCATCTTCGTGGATCTGTATGGTGAAAGATGTTAGGATCTGGCTCCCACAAACACAGTTCAATGACCCCTCTACTACTACTACTACTAACATAGGTAATGCTACTAATAATAATGATAGTGATAATTATAACTATACAAAATGCTCACAGAGTGCCACATCGAATAGAAAGAAAGAAAACACGAAGAACAAACAAAGATAGGCGCATTTCTTCTCTGACTATCAGATGGGACCAAGTACTGCATCACTTAAATGTACAAACACGCGAGCCCAGCCTTCACGCCAAGCATACAAACACTCACGACAAGCAAGTGCAGTCACAATAAATGATCTAATTGACTAGTGTTGATCTAACTGATACCTGCCTCGCTGCTTCGTCATTCTAGATTTTTTTCTGTCATGTCCACGTGACAAAAGATGACAGGAACTCTCACCCCCCCCCTCTCTCTTTCTCTTGCTCACATGACAATAGATTGCAAGCTACCCTCCCCCTTCCTCTCTCTCTCTCTCTCATGTTTGCATGATAATTGATTACAGTCTCCCCTACCCTCTCTCCCATGTTTGTATGACAATTTATTCCAGTCTCCCCTACTCTCTCTCTCTCTCTCCCTCTATCTCTCTTATGTTTACATGACAATTGATTCCAGTCTCCCCTACTCTCTCTTATGTTCACATGACAATTTATTCCAGTCTCCCCTACTCTCTCTCTATCTCTTATGTTAACATGACAATTGATCCCAGTCTCCCCTACTCTCTCTCACTCTCTCTCATGTTTGCATGACGATTGATTCCAGTCTCCCCTACTCTCTCTCTCTCTCTTCCTCTCTCTCATGTTCACATGACAATTGATTCCAGTCTCCCCTACTCTCTCTCTCTCTCTCTGTTGTGCACAACACCTATGCGGGCCTTACCTAATGGTGCAAGCAGGTGTAACGATGTTTACACACCTACATAGACAAACATGCGGGCCTGCTTGCTACCGCTCTGAGCACCCCCTCCCCCTCCCGCCTCCCGGCCACGAACTCGGGCTCATGAGCGTGGGTGTTAGCGGCACCACAGAAGGCTACACTTCCATTAGGACAACGGTTTTCAATTCTTTCTTAAAACCTTGGTCATGGCTGAGTGTTATTTGGACCACACAATAAATAAAAGTCCTCCGCCTGGCCAACTGGTGAATTTTGATGTGAAATAATATATCTTTTTTGAGAAAAGGATCCCTTGAAACATAAACGAACGTGAAAATAAAGACAGTTAGATATACATTGACTGTTTTACGAAATATATCTATATGTATGTATGTCAGTCTTACTGTGGCTGTTACTAGGCGATTTTGCTTGGGATTGAGAAAGTCTTGCACGGGCACGGGGTAAAACCTGTCTCAATGATCCCTCTCACCCCGTCTAATGTCTTCGTGATTCCCCAGCATGCATCGACCTTAATGCCGCCGCCCACTTGTCACAGCCTAATTCCCCACCGAGAAACATATGAATAACGAATAAACCATTATGCTTAATTTCCTCTTCCCGTTGATGTTCTTACATACATACATCATACATATACCAAGGCTTTTTCCCCCTTACAAGGGGGGTAGCCAAAAAGAAAAAGGCATAAAATCATTCCCACCCATTCCATCCCTGAATACACTCCACACCCCTCCACCCTCCCTCTTATCTTAGCACCTCCTGAATGACGTTCTTATATTGTTTTATTATGGCTAACGCCAAAAGATTCCATTCAGCTTGAGGAGAGGTTCCTGCCGTAGTGCAAAGGTTAGGTCGATCTTGGTCAACCTTTACGCTACAATACTCTTTAAAGATTTCGACCCGGCTAAATATTAGACGAGTTTATTCTCCTTTTAAGTCAGAATTCAAACCTTTTCCGAACTCCGCACACCTTATGGTCAGGTGCAGGCAGTCCAGGAACCCCTAAAGCCTAGTGACATGGACTACTAGTGCAACATCACAAGGAAGATACCCTTCTTGGGCCTCTAATCAATGGCTTATAGAACGTCAGCGTAACGAAGCCGTCTTGCGCTTATGCTCGAAAACTACCCTGAGAAGAACTTCTCTTGAACCCTAATGACCTCATGCCAACTATAACGAAATCCGAGTCCATTTGCAGTATTTTTTTCGACCCCCAACTCACTTACTGAAAGCTATCTCGAAAGCGGTGATAAATCGTTCTCCAAACTCATCACTCGGGTAATAAACAGCACGCAAATGTCATTGAATACGGACTGCCATTAACATTCCGCATAACTGCCTCAAATAATGATAAAGCCACAACTTATATGGCATCGATTTTGACAGAACATACAAAATGGCCGCCAAATTCCTTTACAGCAACTAAGGTACCTGGACATCTACGGGAGGTGGGGGAAGCACAAACCAAAATCTAGTAATAGTGGATGACTGACGATTTCCTTCAGTGTTGACGTGGTCTCTAGGAGCTAAAGAACAGCAAACTAGGTATGGAATACACGTAAGGCTTACACGGGCGAAGAGTCGACTGCCAATAGAAACGCGACCTCAAAAAGGGTCAGGAGAGATGAAGTTACACGTTTGAATGATATCTTTATTCGAGACAGCTCGACGAACCGAGGCAAAAACAATTACGAGGCCAGAGGAGCCGAGTGTATTGAACATCGAGTAAATTACGTCATTCTCTTCAGTCCATGACAAAATTTCGTGCTTGTCATCTTCAAAAGAGAGTCTTAAATGTTACGGACCAGTTCCTCTTGAAGTGAGGCAACTGTGGGACCCATTTCTCAGTGTCTCCAACGTTAGGGTAGCATATTTGGGAGGGCAGAAGGTTCTCCCTGCCCGGGCGGCCAACACCCTCGACTCTGGACGTACACAACAACTCCCCTGCTTATGGAACCCTGTTTCTTAACCTCCCGAGAGACACCTCAACACTGATGTAAATCGTCTGGCATCAAGTCACAGCTACTGGATTTAGACCTGGGGACCACATTGGACGTTGCTGGGGATTTCCAAGAACTCCAGAACCCAAGAACCAGGTTAGGAGCGATAGTCCTTAAAGGACTTTATGCTGGCTAATATCCATGGGCGGGAAGGGACGACGTGGTGTCACCGCCGTGGCCCCTGTTCACACTAGCGGTTTGAAAAGCGGCGGTTCAATTACAATGCAAGTCAATGGAAGTGTTCAAACACAACCGCGCAGTTTTTCTTTAGTTATGCGGTGGCACCTCGGCTCCCGCGTGATTCAAACCGCTAGTGTGAACAGGGCCTTCTGGGCTTCACCAACAAGCAATTTGTCTTGTTTATTCGTCCACCGAATCCATCCCTAATGTCTACTCTTTTTCCACACCTGAAAATGTCTTTATCGATATGAGCTCGTTCACACCGAGGTAATCCATTAATGCATATACATCAAGAGAGTTCCGTGCTTGGCACCCATCTGCAAGTTAGCTCAAATTTCAGAGAGGAGAGGGGCATTATCCACTCGAGTCTCAAAACCTTTTCTGTGGTAATTGTCGCCGCAATAACGGTAGAATATATAATGACAATAGAGACCGCGGTGCAATTCCAACAGTTTGTGATGTATCAGCACACACACACACACACACACACACACACACACACACGCACAGTGGCTGATGTCTTCTAAGGAACTGTGGGAAGCTCTTTGGGTATCTGAAATATTCGGCGCAATGAAACACGCTTTCTCCAGTTTCGTTCATGACATAAGCCTTTGTAATACATATAAGTGAGGCAAAGTGTGCATAAATGCGGTGTACACACACACACACATTATATATATATATATATATATATATATATATATATATATATATATATGTATTGTATATATATTCATAAATATGTATGTGTAACGTATAAAGCAAACAAGGGTGGATGCGAGAGCCTACGTAGTATTACATGAAGGATGAATAAAAAAACACAGACATTACACCGAGGCAGGGGAAGATTAAGGTATATGTAGACAAGAGGACAAGTCAATGGGTTTAGAGTTCCACAAACGTATATAAAATATATGAATGGACGTAAGCTTTTCGTGGCTTTCAAAGACCGAGAAATGAAGTGGCCACACAGATGAGGAGAGACAGAAATGTGTACTAAGCGCAAAAAGACAAAATCCACGGTGAAGGCACACTACACAGGACAATAATACTGATGAATGCTGCTGAATCTGACTTGGTTAAGCAAGTTTAGATTACGTTACCCTGGGTTAAATGAGGTTATGTCTGGTTAGGTTGGATTTGTTTAAATTAGGGTTGCGTTGGGTTAGGGTTGGTGACAAATATCAATATATCAAGGACAACTTTCACAAAAACAATGATTATTTGTTGTGTTCATATGGAAGTAAAAGTCTAAAATATTTCGGTTTGATAGCGGTCTAAGACTAGTTGCAGGTATTCTATGTACGACTGGACCTCTCCCATGTAGGTCGTCTTGACATGGTACTTGTGAACAGCTCCCCCTGGGAGAGGTAATCTAGTATGAAGACGAAAATCAATGAACACGATACGACACATCCCAATAAACACCCTCCCACTCACAACAGCAAAAATCAATGCTCATCAAATCCTGCAATTCTATGTGATGCATGTAAATACAAATCCACACAAATGAATGAAACAAAATGCTTCCTTATTAGATTCATGTAGACTGATATCCAGAACAAATGGAGGTTTTTATAAAAGTCCAAACAAAAGATACGTTACGAAACTACATCAGAGTCATACCATGACATTCTTTGAACGCTGTCGAGAGGAACATCTAAACACTCTTCCATCAGTTAAGTGTCCTTAACGCCCAAACCAATAACAACAAAACAACGATGATGACGACAATGATAGCCACTCAGGCGAAACTAGTCAGGAATAAAAGTATTTCCCTCAGCCCGTGTTCACTTTACCTCCTATCCACATTCGTCTATCTCACTATCTCAGGTACTCTCTCTTTCCCCCTCTATGTGGAGGTGACTGGTCGCTGGTACTTATATTCTGAGCGATCCTCAGTTCCTACCACGCAAGGGTCAACGAAACCCATCTGGCCAGCTGGTCACACCACATCCAGCTGGGGAAATGAGTGATCTAAATTTTACACGCAATCCTACCATGCAACTTCATTAGGGCACTACGAATTCTGATGAAACAATACGTGAGTAACAGACACTTGTCACGCACAAAAAAGTCACGTGCTTAGACGCTGATACTATGTTACGTAATCCAACAGATACCAGAAAATGACTGACGGGTTTGTATGGGTGCAAGCCGTTACGAGATTAAGAGAAAAAACGTGTAATGCTATTTGCTCAGATAAGAACAACAAATACCATTTACTTTTTTATTTTCACTTATTTATCTATACTATTTTGCGCCTGAGAGGTGCTATAATCAAAATCGCAATACAGATATCATATTTTCAATCTGTCTATAGATATTTAGCTTTAAACGTTAACAAAATAATATAGTGGATTTTTCAATCTCTTCGAAAAGAATTTCTTAAACTCTTTCAGCCCCGATAAGCCCATGTCAAGTGATTAAAGTGTTAAAGTTTGTCCTTTTCTTTACTTACTTATTTATTTATTTGTTTGTTTATGGGTTGTTGCCTAAGTCTAGAGAGATAATAAGAAAGAGAAAAAAATATTAGAGATAGGAGGAAGAAAAATAGTCTCGTAATTTAACATGTAACCTCCCTGGACAACTAATCCACCGTTATGACTGTCATTAACATTTTGAAAATAATACACCGCCGTGGGGCACAATATATTACCCAGTACGGCAACCTAAGAAACTACACACACACACACACACACACACACACACACACACACACACACACACACACACACACACACACACACACAGAGTGATCGATGTCTGGAACAAATTGAACAGTGAAACAGTGAATGCCAGAACTATACACGATTTCAAGTAAAAACTGGACGTGGAGAGATACGAAAACGGGTCACAACGAGCATAGCTCCCGTCCCGTAAAATACAACTAGGTAAATAACAAACACACTCACACATACATACACGCACAATATTACAGAAAACAACCGGTAATAAAACGACGGACAACCAAACGTTTCCGTCTATCAAGGCATATTCAGGTTAGGCAGGAAGACAAATACCAACATACAAACTCGACCACGGCGTGTGTCGTGGTTCCTTTCCAGCACTTCCAGGATTGTGCCATTGTTCTTCGTCATGCTACTGATCTCTTCTGGAAGGCTGGAAGGCGAGGGATCGCACGCGCCGAAATGTGTCACGGAAACATCAAGTGAAAGCGCACCACACGTGCAAACGCTCCACAGAATGGGGCACCAGTGTCTCACCAGATGTTCCACATACTTCCCACGTGCCTTTGTGGTCCATTTCAGGACCGGTCTACCCCTCTACCGAAAGGTACAGCCCTTGTACGGCACCACTACAATATATATATGTTCATGGTAATTCATCAGCAGTTCATGTCAATCGCCAATGTATACCTATCGATTCCACACTTTATGGTCAAATACAGGACCGGCCTATCCATTAGGGGGATGCTACAGCTTATATGTGTTATTCAGCATTGTAGTCTTTATGCAATGGAAACTCACCACAGTGCTGTCCACCTATGGACAACCCCATGGCCCGCTGCAAGGCCGGCCTATCCCAGCATGGGGACGCTACAGCCTGTGTGTATACTTCACCGCTGTTGTCTCTATGCTCGTGGTGCATTCCTACAGCGATCACCCTTAATGCGCCAGTGCAGGACCTGCCTTTTCATTTGAGTGCGTGTAGGTGGGAGGGGGGACGCTAATGCCTTTGTACTCTATAAACATCACCACTGTAGTATATTTGCTGGCAGTAACTCATCAATGCAGTACGCCTCTCGAGTACAGAATGGTCCAATGCAGGACCGGGTTTCCCTTTAGAAGGACGGCTCAGCCTTCGTTAACTCGTAGTTAAAGTCTATAAGCAAACGGTAACCCTTCACACGGGTTTGGCACGTTCAGGGCCTAAAAACGCGGTGCCACACAGAGTGGCACACACTCACACACACACACACACACACACACACACACACGTACAATGTAAGCACTTTCAATAAACATTGCCACGGAGAAAAACGAGAAGCCGCAATGGGTCATACGAAACTCGCTTGGGGTGTTTACGAGGACCTCAGGCAATCTTGGGTAATCGTGACGCGTAAATTCTTGCTCGATGTTGGTACTTCGCGATCACAACTACACAGACTTTCATGTACCTTTGCCTTCATCCACTACCCGCCCGCCCTTCGTCCGCATCTGTCTCCCTGGCGGCTTGACCTCTGAGGAATTTCTCCTCCTCTCCCTCCTCCTCCTCCTCCTCTTCCTCTTCCCCTCCTCCCGTGTCCCTTCTCTGTCGTCTCTCTCCATCAACTACTTACATTTACAATCCCTCTCTCACATCCATCTACTCTCGCCTCTTGTTTCCAATCTATCCTCTGCCTCCGTCTTCTATGTTCATTTTCTCGTCTTCCTTTCTCTGCTACAACTTTCTTGTTTCCGCCTCTTCCTTTATGCCATGGGTCCTCCAACCCAGATAGTTGAAGATCTGATGCCGCCAAATACTTCCTGTAAAATTCTCACCGTTCCGTGCTGTGGAGTATTTTACGGTCTTCTTGTGGCTACAGCTTGATGCACCTTTTCAGAAGCGAGGAAAAGGAGAAGGTTGGGAGGAGAGGGAGGTGAACAGCCAAGTTGCAATCAACTTCTTCAGTACCGAGAACACATTTCTACACATCTATCACTAGTCGTTTTTCATTCAGCCCCGTTGCTCTCTCTCTCTCTCTCTCTCTCACACACACACACACACACACACACACATACACACACTGCATGCCGTTACTCTCACCACTGAGCAAGGGGGTATGGCATGACCACAGCACTGCTTATATATCAGTCTACGTATTCTGAGCTCTCATCCGCGAGGATTATAGTTATTGATCGGTCTAGCACATGATTCAAAGCCAAACTCGCATACACACACGTACACACATGATCATAGTGTTTAGATCATTAAAGGAAGTAGATAATTTATTTTATATTTTTTGCTTTGGGACGGAAGGGGGTCACAAGACATGGGAACAAACTGAGGACAACATGCTTAAAGAATATCAAGAACGCATTTCACATTTAGATATATCAACTTCTAGAATAGTTTGTAAGTTAAGGTCAAGCTAGAACCATAAGCTAGAACCATAAGCGAACTCAAACTAAGTATAGCAATAGAAAAGAGAGGGAACCACCGAAGATCCTTTGCTGTATATTACACTTCAGTAAATACAAAGACAATACACATACACGCACGCGCATACCAACAACACACGCACATACACACACACAAACATACACTCGCCCAAATACATACACACGCACGCTAGGAAAGGAATAGGTCACATGATGCACACTTTTTATCCGGGGGGTAATTGCTGGTTTAACTTATCTTTTTCAAACATTCAAATTTCATTTCAAAACAACTGGGGTAATAGCTTTCACAGTACGACATCTTCTGCAATCTAGGCAGCACTCACGTGGTCACAGCCCTGCGCTGCCAGACGTACGACAACGGCAGAACCTCAGAATAACCACTGCCTTGCCAAGACACCGCCTCGACATCCCAAAACAAGCAGATCTTTGCGTAACCACGACTGCCCAGTACATAAGGTCCAATAAAACCCTTTAGGCCTCCTAAAAATGGTATCTATGCCTTGGTATCAACGCGAGAAGCGAAACCCTAGACGTCGAAAACAACAGAGCGGACGTACAAACAAGCAAAGAGTAGGAACCGTGGTAGTGGCGAATCGATGTAGACTTTAAGTGTGGTTGGGCGTTGTGTGGGGGGCGCTTACCCCCTCCCCCTCCCCTTCTTCTAGCGAGCAGCTTTACTGCAGACCAGGGCCAATCGCAAACAACATACCCACGACAAGCTAAGCCCTGTGGTGCTCTTCATCAATTTGGGGTTCCTGTGAGTCCATAGGGTATATACAACAGAGTTGAACATGTTTTCGGTCCTTCCATGAGCCACAAATTGATTGTGTTCTGGATGATGTTAAATCACCCCAATCAGTTTAGGCTTCGTATCTGAATTGAGACAGGTTTCGGACCAATCATTTTAACATTAAGCCCCATCGTTCTACATTCAGAGATGCAACATTCACAAACATCGTCTTCCATTCATCGTGCCTCGTTCTTGAAGCGCGTCGTTTCGTCTTGGTAAACCTTACTTCGAGAAGGAAAGTACTACAGTTTCATGGAGCATTTGGCTAAACACTGATAACGTTGTAATAGTCTTTCAAAGGATTGTTCGGTTTTAGTTGTCTTACATACACGTTTGGGCGTTTGTTCCACTTCTTTGCTTCATTTCTCGGACTAAAAGCTTACCTGGCGACAGGCACGACGTGAAATGAATCGGTTGATGACGAGCAACTCTTCAAACAAGACCAATGTTTACGAGATGACTTTCTTGGCTTCGTCAGCAAAGCAGTCGAGAACCCGCAGATCGTCCTTGGTAGGCGAAGGCGCCACCAAAAACTCCACCGGGCATCTAACACAAATACTTCCAACCTCGCATGGTGACGATGGTTCGGATGTCTACCTGGGAGTCGGACCAGCCTACAACCACGTCTTAAGAACCGACAAATCGACTGAAACTTGTGCAACGATCGCATCCCTTCCTCCATTGCCCTCTTTATTCTTGCAAAGGGGCCTATATCACACCGCTACACACATACATACACACACACGCGTGTATCGACCAGTGAGCAGTGTTGCAAGGCAAAGGTGAATGACCCGTGCATGTTATCGGGGCACGCCTATCACCTGATGTTATCACACGAGCCAAGTAACACGCTGCAATGACACATATACATAATAGCGTGTGCGTGTTGTGTATGCGTGTATGCGTATGCGTGTGTTGTGTGTTTGTATGTGTGTGGGCGTATGCGTGTATGTGTGCGCGTATGTGTCTGTGTGTGTGTGTGTGTGTGTGTGTGTGTGTGTGTGTGTGTGTGTGTGTGTGTGTGTATGTGTGTGTGTTGTGTGTGATTCATCTTGGACCACGTATTGGACTCGAATCGACAGCTATTCCCTTCCCGGAAGAGATCTCAGAGATCATATATGACCGATCTATGGCACACACACCCTCAACTCCCCGCCCACGAGAGTTGAAATAACGACCCGCAACGCAGCGATACTGAAATTATTTCAGTCCTTGTGTGCGTATGTTGTGTACATGTGTGTGTGTGCGTGTGTGTGTGTGTGTGTGTGCGCGTATACATGTGTGTGCGTATACATGCGTGTGTACGTATACTGTCTGTGTTAACCTAATTGTGCTTACGTAACTGTAATATACAAGAATAGCTACGTTCGTGAGGTTATAGTCTCTGTCTATCGACCAAAATTGGTTTTAAATTCATTTATGCCCTTTGATTTAACAGCTTCTTCTTCCATCTGATTCCCCAAATCAATAAACCTTTACAAGAAAATATTTCTTGTGGTGTGTGTGTGTGTGTGTGTGTGTGTGTGTGTGTGTGTGTGTGTGTGTGTGTGTGTGTGTGTGGTGTGCGTGTGTGTACTTCTGTGCGCGCGCGTTAGTGCGTGCGTAGGGGACAGGGGGACAGGGGGAGAGGGGGAGAGGGGGAGCGAGCCACGCGGCCAGTCCATCGTTGATGGTCGACGGACCCCCGGCCAAGGAATTGCCGGGACACTGCGACGCTGGAATGCGAGAAACGGGAACAAATTCTCCCAAGAGACGACGAGAGGCGTCCCGGGCTGTGACGGGACGCAGCGACAATGGGGGAATTGTTGCAACATGTTCTTATGATTCCCTCTTTCTTCTTCTTCTTCTTCTTAAATACGATATCTGTCTTCACCTTCAACGAGACGAGTAGTGCGCGTGCCATCTTCATTCGTTTGTCAATAGAGCTATTTGTTACTCGCCTCATTGTTTTGTTTCCCGAGTTCCTGTGACGCGTTGGTTACGATCTCGCTTTATGTCATGTGGACCCGGGTTCGAATCCATTTGTTCATGACTCTTACCTACCCTGACAGCACGTACAGCAATGGTGAGGATCAAGACAGCTACCTTCCATCATAAACTATCTTTCCACCACGTTATGTTTAAAAAAAAAGCTAGGGTACGTGGCAGTCACTGTGTACTTCGGGGTCCCTTCGCCATGACAACGCTCTTCATAAGAATGAAGGAGACTGCTAGAGACCATAAGGCCTACACTAGCCAGTTCCATGTCCATTACCCCCCCGTCATCCCCATCCATACGTCTAGCCATTTCTTAAAACAATTGATAGTTTCAGCGCTCACTACATGGTTACTAAGTCTATTCCACTCGTTGACCACCCTATTAGTAAACCAATTCTTGCCTATTTCCTTCTTAAATCTAAAATTGTCCAATTAAAATCCATTACTGCGAGTCCTGGCTCTGTTGTCTTAATATGATGACCTTATTTGCCTCACCTTTGTTAAAACCTTTGATCCACTTGAACACCTCTATTAGATCACTATGCATTCTGCGTCTTTCCATAATAATAATAATAATAATAATAATAATAATAATAATAATAAAAAGGAGCCCATCTCCCCCATCCTCCCTGTCCCCACGCCCCGCAAATCTACTTTGAAATACAAACACAAGTTTCTTTTTCGCGTTCTAATTTCTTTCAAACCCGATTTCCGGATTGCGCGCCGATTCCCCGGCCAACCCGTCCACCGAATCTCCGGCATCGTTCAAATATCCGGCCTATGATCATCTCCTACGTATTACATCGAGTAGAACGAGTGTACTAATGGAGACGCACTTGCCCTATGCAGACGCATTTGACAAAAAAAAAAAAAAAAAAAATTCTACCTGCCGATGGTGAATAGATAGAAGTATAATTATAGGCTCAAAAAAATCACATTATGAGGGGAGTTAAGTGATTTTTGGAGCCTATAATCATGCTCCTATCTATTCACCATCGGCAGGTAGAAGTTTTTTTTTGTGTCAAATGCGCCTGCATAGGGCAAGTGCGTCTCCATTGGTATGCGTACCCTACCCCAACTTGACCCAGGATAAATCTGAAGCATTTGACCCAAGATGAATCGTAAGTATGCAAATATATCTTTCGTTGTTGCTGCATTGATACAGTTTTGCTAAATACATACCTATACCAAAGGCTTTTCCCCCATATAAGGGAGGTAGCCAAAAAACAAAGGCATAAAATACCACTCCCACCCATTCCAACCCTATCACACTCCACTCCCCTCCACCCTCTTCCAACCCTCTTATCTTGGCACCTCCTGGATGACGGGTCATCCCTGCATCTTGTCCACTGCTAAATAAAATAATACATTCATTAAGGAGATATACATCGAGCACTTCAATCTGACCCAGGATGAACCTGAAGCATGCAAATACACATATCTTTCGTTGTTGCTGCATTGACATAGTTTTGTTAAATAAAATGATCAATGTTGAAGTACGTAAGACAGACTGAATGGAAAGGTTTTTGGTGTTTACCTCACCACTCTTCCACTCAAAATGATAAATTCATTAAGGAGATATACTCGATGTGGAATTATGAATAAATACCACGCAACGAGAGATATACTTCTAATAGAAATATAGTTTTTATGTCTCACAGTGCTCATAAATAAATAAATAAATAAATGAATGAATAAATAAAGTGTTGTGACTTATCCTTCGTTGGATGAAGATAAAGCGGAACAATTTTGTCGTTCATTATATTAATTTATCAATCTCTGATCACGACTGAGATCCTCTTTTTTTATCTTCTAAATCCACTTTCAATCAAATTATGTATGTCAGCTCTCTTCCTAGAACTAATCAAATAATCTTGGATTAACTAATATAGAATACACAGCTCACCGTCATGAACAAGTTATGAAATTATCTTTACGTGGAAGAGTGTTGTTACACCTGAGTTACATGAGAATGCATTTCATAAATTATAATAAGTGTATTGTGATAACATGGCGCTTTTTTCCGTCCCAAGCTATCGGTTCTCCTTGCGTGACTGAGAAAGAGAAAATAATTCGTCAAAATCTGAGAGACGTTTTGTAACCGCTTTGGGCACCGAAAACCAGCCTTTCGGGGTTGCAACCGAAGAGGAGAGGTACGGGGGGAGACGATTCTCCTTGACGTTCGCCACCACAAGCAAGCAAGGATCAACAAACAAAGAGGTTCATGAACATTATGATGATGACAGTGTCAACAAACTGAGTCGACGGGCTGAGGAAGTTTACAGAAAATCGAGAAGGGTGCCATGAATAGCCTCGTAGGAATGCAAGGACAACAACAAAGAACAAGGACAACAACAAAGAACAAGGACAACAACAAAGAACAAGGACAACAACAAAGAACAAGGACAACAACAAAGAACAAGGACGACAACAAAGAAAAAGGACAACAACAAAGAACAAGGACGACAACAAAGAACAAGGACAACAACAAAGGACAAGGACAACAACAAAGAACAAGGACAACAACAAAGAACAAGGACGACAACAAAGAACAAGGACGACAACAAAGAACAAGGACAACAACAAAGAACAAGGACAACAACAAAGAACAAGGACAACAACAAAGAACAAGGACAACAACAAAGAACAAGGACAACAACAAAGAACAAGGACGACAACAAAGAACAAGGACGACAACAAAGAACAAGGACAACAACAAAGAACAAGGACAACAACAAAGAACAAGAAGACAATCTTGAACTCCACGTCGCCCAGGCCGAATATGTTATCGGGGAGTTAGGGGTGTGTACGTGCGTGCAAGGTCACAGCATTAACCATAGATCGGTCATATACATGAGCTCTGAGCTCTGAGCTCTCATCCTGTTGGGCAATAGCTGTCGATCACGAGTCCAACACGTGATCAAAGACCAAGATGAATCACACACACACACACACGTCCCTCTCCCATACATTCTTTCCTTCCCTTTCCTTTCGTCAGAGGTCATTGCTTTGTCTTGACACACTATTACTCACCCCGCCCCCTTCCCCTCCCCTTGCTCCCCCCTCCTCCTCCTCCTTATGCTCCCCCCTCCCCCTCCCCTTGCTCCCCCTCCCCCTCTCCTTGCTCCCCCTCCCCCTCTCCTTGCTCTCTCCCACTCCCCCTCCTCCCTTTGCTCTCCCCTCCCCCTCCCCTTTCCCCTTGCTCTCCCCCTCCCCTTGCTCCCTCCCTCCCCCTCTCCTTTCTCCCTCCTCCCCCTTCCCTCTCCCCTCCCCCTCCCTTTGCTCCCCCCTCCCCTCCCCTTGCTCCCTCCCTCCCCCTTCCCTTTCCCCTTGCTCTCCCCCTCCCCCCTTGCTCTCCCCCTTCCCCTTGCTCCCTCCCTCCCCCTCTCCTTTCTCCCTCCTCCCCCTTCCCTCTCCCCTTGCTCTCCCCCTCCCTTTGCTCCCCCCTCCCCCTCTCCGTCTCCCTCGGCGGGGGGGGGGGGCGACGTATCTCACGATCTACGGTTCCTTCCTGTTGGACATCAATCGCGGCCCCGTCCCAGTCCCCAATACGCCCGAGTGAACAACACAAGACACAGTCTCTCTGTTATTGCATTGTTTTTAATTTACGTTACATATATATACATTTTCGTCGTTTTCTGACCCGAACATTTTTCCCCATGACAATATATTTTCTTTCTGTTTCATAGGGCTTCAGTTAGCCGACATGAGACCAAATTCTTCTTTCCGGCAAGGAGGGGGGAGAAAGCGACCTGATATGGATAAATAAAAAGGACAAATGTAAAGGAGAACCCGGAAGGAGTCCAGCTAAAGGGGATTAAACCGTCGTGAAACTCCCCCACCCCCTATCAGGAGGCTAGGACGGTGCCCCTTACAGGAGGACTTTGTAACGTGGAATTTAATGAACCATTCTCTTGGTTCAACTTCGCCGGTGGCAGGGTTCGAACCCTCACGACCTCCGTCGCAAGTAGCGACGCCCTAATCCGCTCAGCCAGCGAGCCTCAGTTAATTACTTCAAACAATTAATTCAGGTTGTTTAGAGCTATTTGATTTTGGGGTGAAGGGTCGTTTCTTCCATGTAAAGAACTTTGAGAGATTATTCAGTGCAATCACCCTGTATAAGAGCTTAAATAGGCCTACATCCAAATCCATAAACATCAATAGCCAAAGCTTAGATCAATGGTTCTCAAACTTTATCGTGAGCGATCTTATTTGAAACATTTCATTCCTTCGCGACCCAGAATAAAGTTAAAGAGAAAGAAAATGGACAGTGATATATACCCTTTACTTTGGAAAGAAAAAAATCACGTGTACAGCTTTTCTTTAACGAAACTAAATTAACAGAATCCATGGCACTGCATTTCCTTCAGAAAACTAAATGTAATTAGTCAAGTGTTTGATATATTCTGAAAACGTGAGAATTTTTTTTTGTCCTTGCGACCCATCAGAATTGATCTCGCGACCCAACTTTGGGTCGCGACCCATAGTTTGAGAACCACTGCCTCAGACCTAGGAGGGAAATCGAACATCAACGAGGAAAAGATCAACGTTTTTGTTCCTCAGATCTTCCTTGTAGCAGCGAGGCATCGATCAGGCATGACACCTTAATAGACATACATGGAATCCTCGATTTGCACGATCGATGCGTCCCAGATGGGACCGTGCAAAGTAAAATTCGCGCAATGTAAGGATGATCACCCCCAGCACTGAAGTAAACTGTACATACACTATGTTAAAAGATGGGAATTGTCGGAAATAGAACAAACAATTACTAGTATTTTCTTTAAATCGTGTTATTCTAAGGAATTGTGTAATATGAAAACTCCCTATTTTTTTACACTGGGCTATTTTGAATTCGTGCAAATCAAAGACTTCCTGTATATCAAAGCAACATCCCTTCATGACGTCAAGTTTGAATGCCACTGGAGGACTGCAAAAGCGGATTTTCCATCTCAAGACGACGATCACAATTCATGACTTTCTGAAGTAAATTTATCTGGTTCGTCTACTTCCTCTGAGGAGTTCGTAACTCCCCCAGTCAGCTTGAGACTTCTAGAACATCACGTCGTGATCTATATTCTATAACGATGTACGTACAACACAAGAATATATATTCACATCTGCATTCATGCATGTATAAGTTTATAATCCGCATCTGATGTTTATATATGCGTTACAAGCAATCTACTGGCATTGCTTGACTTTAAAGTTAAACTTCCTCAACATAAAGAAATCTTATGTGCTATTTCCACGGTTATCTTTATCACCACATTGGGGTAATGTTGATTATAATATTTTGGGAGAGGTTATTCTATAATGCAGTGGGCGAGATGCAAGGATGACCCGTCATCCAGGAGGAGCTAAGATAAGAGGGAGGGAAAGGGGTGGTGAATGGGAGTGGAGTATGTGGGGATGGAATGGGTGGGAGTGGATTTTACGCCTTTGTTTTTTGGCTACCTTCCTTGTAAGGGGAAGGAAAAAGCCTTTGGTATACGTATGTATGTATCTATGTGTGTATGTACATTGTGTATGTATGTATGTATGTTGGTATGTACGTACAACGAACAAACAAAACCCAAGAACAGTGCGATGACACACTCCACCTGCAACATTTCTTCAGATTCTGCCACTGACGACAACAACAACAACAACGAACCAGATCTTTTATACAACTTGAAGAGTTTCCTTGTCTGTCGTGACAGACACACTAACTTAACACTGGCAGTGACCTCTCTCCTCTCGGGTAATATCAAAAGTACAAATCAAATCTATTCTAAATTATTTTACCGTAATTCAGGAAGACTATTCCAAAACCAGATGAGAAGGGTGGATCGAGATCTAACACCTATAAGTGTTGTCTTAACCTAGATTGTTTTTTCTCAAAGTGATGTCTGACAGCATTGGTTAAAATGCCTTCGAGGTACAACAAGTGTCACTTCTAGATTACTAAAATGGTTAACGTCCTCTTCAAATCTGTAGCAAGGGTATTCCTTTACGTTTAAGATAAAACTAACTCTCATGAGCTCGCAGGACATTCGTCTATGTTGCATCAGGATTCCTTTTGGTCAGACAAGGATGTCTGTTCACACTCCTGTGGTCGTCCCTCTTGTAAAATTCTGCATCTTACGGTCTCTTTACCACCAGTGTTGATGTTCCTCTTTCTTAAATTTTTCTGCACGTGTAATCGTTGGGAATCTGATTCCTTGTTAATCTCCTTACTAATGTCTCCCTCAGTCTCCTGTTTATATCCATTGTTATATTTACCTAATTGTAAATTAAAGGAAAAAGTAAAGTTTGAGGCGTCCCTTCTTTCCATCCTCTCTGTCTGTCTGTCTTTCTCTCTCTCTCTGTCTGTCTCTTTCTCTCTCTCTCTCTCTCTCTCTCTCTCTCTCTCTCTCTCTCACCACAGCCCAAGACAATAGTTTTCAGAGACGCTCCAAATAACTCGTTATTACTCGTTGAACTTTTAAATGGGACGTCTACACTCTTCTAATCCATTCATTCTCGCACACACATACACATACACACACACACACACACACACGTACAAAGAATATATACATGTATACATACTCCTAAACCCTTTCACTAAAATGACGCCCTTTACAGAGTTTATTTTGGTTAGCGCAAGACAATTCTCTTGAATTGAAAACAGCACTTCATAAGGGTAAGGACTTGAGAGGATTTCCCGTTTTCAGTTCATCATCTCGCCGATCAAGTTTGGTTTTCTTATCGCCAATCGTGTCAACATTGGGGTCATTGTATTCTCGATTCGGCGTTAAGACTGTCCGACCTTTCTCACTGCCTGGTTCTTCTCTTTGCTTGTTGCTCTCCAAACTCTCTCTCTCTATCTCTCTCTATCTCTCTCTCTTCCTTAATTTCTCGGTCTATATCACTGACTGGCTGTCTCAAACCCATCCACCTCTGTGGGTTTCTTAAGTTATACTTAAACGCATCTAAAGTGCGAATATGTCTGACATCCTGTCTATTCCTCTTACAAAACTCTCAACGCAAGGCTAGACCTTCGAGCGCGCATGCACGTACACACACACGTACACACACACGTACACACACACACACACACACACACACACACACACACTAGCTTGCTGGTGCAGTGGAACTGCCTTCGACTGCTAATTCACATTAACGAATTCGATCCCCGCCCAAGGCTTAAGAAATCATCACAACAGTGAAAGTTGTGTGTGTGTGTGTGTGTGTGTGTGTGTGTGTGTGATAACATTACCCATAGATTGGGTCATATGAACTATGTAGCTCCATCTAGAAGGGTAAAAGCTGTTGGACACAAGTCCAGCACGTGATCCAAGATAATGGAGAATGACACACATAATTAACCACATTACCACGCCAAACACGAACAAATTTCCGAGAAAAACACATATATTTCATATCTAAAGAAATTAAAAATACAAATAAATAAATAAATAAATAATGAATTGTGTATAAATGATAAAAAAAAACGTACAAAACATAAAATAAAAATTAATACAACAGAGCTTGCATGGTCTGCCCTCCCCCTGTGAGATAGAAGCTTCCTCGGCCAGTGGGACTTCCTTCTTCTCCTCCTCCTCCTCCTTCAGTCGTCCACTACTGCCCAGCCCAGCCCCAACCGCACTGCCACCCAAGAGAAAGGGAAAAGTGATCCTATTGAGACCAGCAGCTGATTTTTGTGCGTGTGTGCGTGTGTGTGTGCGAGAGCACACCCGGGTCCCCTCTCTCCCTCCCTCCCTCCACCTCTTGGCGACGGTGGCGCCTGGAGGGTGGGGGGAGGTGAGGCCCAGGGGTGCCAAGCAGCTCGGGGTGGGGGGGCAAGTGCCAAGTTGACGAGGGTGACAAAGACACGAAGGTCATCCAGTTATGCGAACTTGGAGGGAAAGATGATCGTGGTGGGACTAGATCGGACAGGAGAGAAAGGGAAACCAAAGAGATGAAGAAACGGAAAAAGAAGGCGAAGGAAGAAGACCAAGAAAGAAAAATGTTTTCAGTTTCTTCTTGGCGATAACCAGCGCTTCTGTCCTTGACAATATCGAACCAAAAAAAGGTTGAAATATTTCAAGTAGTAAAGGACGTAAGCAGAGCGGTAAGAAGAACATGGACGATCAAAATCTGAAAGCGATAATCATGTTTTCTTTCGTTTGATTGAAGATTGGTGTCCAATCATAAAACAATGCTGTGTGACGTTGGTCCTTATGGGTGTCACTAAAATTCTCCAAATACTGACTGCATAAAAAATAAACTCAATCAATGTCCCAAAGAGAGACGGAGTGAGTAAGGGAAGAAAAAGGGGGACGATGTAGGAAAATGGGAAGACCAGAGGCATAGAAAACGGAGGAGAGGGGAGGAGGAGAAGTGAAGATAGGATGTCTGGAAGGGATAGAGAGAGGAAGAAGAATGGAAAAGGCAAATGGAGGGAGAAAGAGGAATGGGAAAGAGAAGGAGAGGAGAAGGAGAGGAGAAAGAGGCAGTGGTATAGGGGGATGGGAGATGGAGAGAGGAATAAAGAGTGCGAGGAGGGAGTGGGAGGGAGTGGGAGGAGAGAGGGTGGAGAGGAAGTATAGGAGGGAGGAGTGGGGAAGAGGGGAGACGGGAGAAGGGAGGTCGGAGAGGAAGAGGGGAAAGAGAAGGGGAGTGGGAGGGGAGAGGGGCAGGAAGGGAAGAAAAAAACGGGAGGAAGAGGAGGGTGAGGGTGAGGGCAAAGGAAGGGAAAGAGGAGAAGGAAGGGAGGAGGAAGAAGCGACGAGGGCTGTGAAGGAGGTGAAAGAGGGGAAAAAGAGGGGACTACGATAACGGAGAGAGAGGATGAAGGAGAACATACATGGAGAGATGCACATCAATAGACGGGGACAGTGTAACTACGAGCAAAACAGGAGAGAGCGAAGACAAAAGAAGACAACGAGGAAGAAACTATAAAGAAACACGTATACAGTAAAAACTCTCGATATAACGGACGGTATAGGGGACAGGAGTCTGCCGTTATATCCGAAGATCCGTTATAACCGAGGATCCGTTATATCTGACGGAAATACCGGACAGGTCCGTTATATACCGAAGTTTGTCCGGTATTGGAAATTAGTAGGATTAGAAATCACAGTGAACACTCGATATAACGGACGATATGGGGACCGTGGTCAGTCATTATATCCGAAGATCCGTTATAACCGAGGATCCCTAGCTATGACGGACGAAATTCCGTTAAAGTGAGGGTATGTCCGGTCAGATTTTTTGTCCGTTATATCCAATATCCGGTATATCGAGATCCGTTATATCGAGGGTTTACTGTATATAATGATAACATGAATAACAGGCATGATAGAGAAGACGATAGGGAGGGTGAAGAAACAGTAAAAACAGGAAGCCTGAAAAAAGGAGGTATAAAAGGTGGAGGAGGAAGAGGAGGAGGAGGAGGTGGAGGAGGAGGAGGAAGAGGAGGAGGAGGAAGAGGAGGAGGTGGAGGAAAATGAAGAAAGAGATATGGATGAAGGAGTGGGTGGTGGAGGATGAGGAGGTGGACGGGAGAGGGGGGGAGGAAGGAGAAGAAAAAGGTGGGGAAGAAGAGGGGAAGAAGGAAAAAGTGAAGAGGAGAGGGGAAAGGAGGGGAGAGGAGGAATAGAAAATGGAGGAAGAGGAGGACGCGGAGGATGAAAAGGAGAAGGAGAGGAAGAAGAATGAGTAGATGGACAGGGAAGAGGGGGAGAGGGGCAGAGGTGAAAGGGGAAAGGAAGGGGAAAGGAAGAGGAAAGGGGACAAGGTAAGGATGAAGAAGGGAAGAAGGGAAGAGGGAGGAAGGAAGATCAGGAAGAGGAGAAAGAGGAGGAGAGGTGGGGGTACGAAGAAGTGGAGGAGGAGAAGAGGGAGGCAGAGGGGAGGAGTAAGAGGACGAGGAGGAGGACGAGGAGGAGGAGGAAGAGGAGGAGGAAAAGGAAAGTGAGAGTGGGGAGGAGAGTGAGAGAAAAGAGAAGAAGAAGAGGTGAGGAATAACAGGAGGAGATAGAGAAGGATGATGGTGAGGAGAAGAAAGAGGGGGGAAATGAGGAAGAGGAGGAGGAGAGGGAGGATGAAGATAAGGAGGAGGATGGGGAGGATAAGGATGGGAAGGATGAGGAGTGGGAAGAGGGAGGATGGAGGAGGAGGAGGAGATGGGGAGGAGTAGAGAAGAGTAAATGAAGAGATAGATATAAATAGAAGTACAGGTGAGGGGTAACACACACACACACACACACACACACACACACACACACACACACACACACACACAAATACGAACATATTTAAAATACATACACAAATATACATATGTACGTGTACATATATACAAGTACACGTACCCACGTACTTACACGCACACACATGCAACTGTTCTCGGCATAAAAAAAAAAAAACAAGTAAATTTTGGGTTACGATATCACAGGATTATCAGCTGAAGGTGCGAGCCTACCTTGCAACCTAGATACTCAACCCACCTCCTCAACCTCTTCGAGCACCTGCAAAACCACACCGGTCTTTTGACCAGTGCTTGATATCTATATTCAGGTGTGAAGGGAGATAATCTAGTATGAATAAAACCTGACAAACAAACGTACACACACACACACACACACACACACACACACATACACACACATTCCAACTCTGGTATGTGTGTGTGTGTGTGTGTGTGTGTGTGTGTGTGTGTGTGTGTGTGTGTGTGTGTGTGTGTGAGGTCACAGCATTGCACATAGGACAGGATATATGTGAGCTCTGAGCTCTTATCCGGGAGGGTAACAGCTGTCAATCATGAGTCTAGCACGTGATACAAGACCGTGGCGAATTACTTACACACACACACACACACACACACACACACACACACACACACACCACAAGACACCAACACGGAATCCAAGACCATGGTGAATCACAAATATACACACATACATAGAAACGCACACACACAAACCGGCTTGCTTGTGTTGAGGTAGCGACGTCGCCTGGTAACTAAGCGGTCTTGAGTTCGGTCCCCGCCCAGGGGAGAGAAGCATGGAGTTGAGGGTGTGCGTGTCAAGGTCATCACAATATTATCCATAGATCGGACAATACACGAGCAATATACGATCATGAATCCAGCAATGCGATCTAAAACTTTGATAAATCACACACACACACACACACACACACACACACACACACACACACATTTGTGATCGATGACGACAGAGGATGACACAAAAAACGTAGCTTTATTTTTGTATAATGCAATTACGTAAACGCACACACGTACGCACACACACACACACACACACACACACACACACACACAGTGGTAGAGTCCCTGACTGCCACTACGGTGATCCGGGTTTGAATCCCACCCAGGGCTGAAATAATTTCAGTATCGCTGCGCTGTGAGTCGTTACTCCAGCTCTCGTGGGCGGGGAGTTGGGGTGTGTGAGTGCGTGTAAGGTTACAGCATTATCCACAGATCGGTGATATATGAGCTCTGAGCTCTCTTCCGAGAGGGAAATAGCTGTCGATCACGAGTCCGACACGTGGTCCAAGACCATGGTGAATCACACACACACGCAGACATACACACACAGTCCCGAGGCATGAAAATGTAATCCTGCGTATATAGAAGCTTTCCTAAGGAAACTACCTTCCCCGTCTCGAGACACACTGAAAAACAGGCCACCTTGTTCAAAACACCCTGAGCGTTTCCATATTCCCAAGCGGGGGCCTCCTTCATATTCTTCTTTAATATTCACGACACGAGTATGTAAATGGATCTTAAAGAATATGAAAAAAAAAAACTGATGGCTAAATGTTATCTTAACCTTAGCTCATCCGCTCCTCTTTCTTCTAAATCTTTGGTGATACGAGAGTGGCCGCAAAACCAAAGAAAATTACTGCAAACAAAATTTAAAACATGTATATATACTAAATAATTCCCACAGCTGCCCCGGACTCGAACCCGAGACTTGCGCGTGGCAGATCGTTGCTCTTCCAACTACGCTACCAAGACTATAAGATTCTTCAACCTTGGGGTTAATCTTACCCCGCAGGATTTGAGTCGACTGCTAACTGCCGTCCTAATCTCAATTTTACGAAGAACCAAGCCCACTTGTAGCTAGTGGTTAAGCTGGTACGTATCCTTGATAGACCTTCGTCGTTGTAATACCTGAATAGAATCGCCAATGACGACGATGTCAATCAAATCATTCCGGAATTATTTGATTGTCATCGTTGTCATTGGCGATTCTATTCATGTAGATATATTCTAGATTTTTGAAGTGTTTTCTTCCGTGAAACTGAATACTGAGCAATGCCATGGCCTTGCCCATCCAGTGGATCAACGAACTTCCTCCTTGTTCCCTCTCCTTGCCTTCCTGTCTGTCTGCTCTTCATTTAAATCCACCCTATCTTGGAATTGCCACAGTCAGCCTTGAATTCCAAACGAAACATTTATGAGCTCGACGGCATTCATGACTTCACGTCGTTCGTTTTCCCCTCAGAGACATCGTCCAAATCCGTCGTACGTGGCAGAAGTTCGTTATAAGATCCAAGATATATACCAGTATCATCACAGTTATAATTCTCCCTCCCTCTCTATTCCTTTCTCTCTCTTTCCCTCTTTCCCTGTCTCCCGCTCTCTTTCTCCTCTTTCTCTCCCTCTCTCTCTAACTCCAAAATATTTTTCTCATCAGAAATAAGAATCTACATTGAATGAAATGGTATCTTCATTGACCGAGGCACAAGTTGTCAGAAGTCAACTTTAAATAACAATATCACTGCTATAATTCTCTCTCTCTCTCTCTTTCCCTCTCTCTCTCTTTCTAACGCCATAATATTTTATTCATAAGAAACAAGAGTCGACACTGAATTCAATGCTATCTTCATCGACCGGTGCACAATTTGTCCGAAATCACCAACAATTAAAATCGTCCTACATCAACTACAAAACATACAAGTTGCATCACCGGGCAGAGGGGGGTTAACTTAACCCAAAACTCGTTAGCAACAACCACATAAATATATATAATTACTCCAATCATGTTCCAAGGTCAACTACTTCTCGACAACGAGAAGTTCAGACTAGTTCCCATCCCCCCAAGTCTAAGATGTCCGCATCCTTCTCGGGACATTGCGCGCAAGGTCGACAGGACGGATGATGTGGTCGTGGCAGTCCACAGGTTTGAATGTTCAATAAATGTTCTCAAATTCGTTGAATCAAGCACACTTGGTTGTAATCACGGGTGGTAAAGAGGGGTCTCAACCATTTTCAAGTACCTAGACCAGAGTTACAATAAAAAAAAATCTGGGACTGTTGTGAAACATATATACCGCTAAAGCCAGCAATCATATGTAATAAAAAAACATTTTATCTGACGTTAAGTTAGATATATACAAAGGATGCGTTAAAGGCAATGATGTTTCCGGACTGTCAGCCTCATCAATGCAAACTTTTCAAAGTCGTTTTCCTATCTTGCTGACACGACGTTTCTCATCTTCTTCTTTCCAGATTCCTTCAACTCCTGATTCTGAACTGTCACCTGTTAATCTTCTTACCATGTTCACTTTTATATTGGTAATTACCTAAACAAATGATTAAATCAAATTATTCAATCAATTGCAAATATATAGGAAAAAACGTACTTATTTCAATGGATCCCAAACTTCCATTTCATTTGATGTCCAAATATATTTGTTGAGGACTGGAAACGTGTTTTATGAAGGGTTGAAAAAACACGATAACACCAAACTTCTACTTCATTTGATGCCTACTGGCCTGGGCTTAGGCAAACAGGAGTCTGAAGTTTTTAAGTTCTTTCCCAATTTGGAGTTCCTCCCCCAGGGATCGGAGCGACTTCCGAATAAAAATCACTGATGCAGATTAACGGAACCAGGCTACACAATGGAAAAAGAAAGAAAGGAAGACGCAAAAGAAGAAGAAGAATGAGGAGGAAAAGGAGACAGAGAAGGAGGAAGAAAATGAGAATGAGAAGGAGGAAGAGGAGGAGGAAAGGGAGACAGAGAAGGATGAACAAGAGAAAGAGCAGGAGGAAGAGGAGGAGGAAAGGGAGACAGAGAAGGAGGAGGAGGAAAAGGAAGAAGAGAAGGTGGAAGAGGAGGAAGAAAAGGAGAAAGGAGGAGCAAGAGGAGGAGGGAAAGGGAGACAGAGAAGGGAAAAGGAGAAAGAGAGGGAGGAAGGAGGAGGAGGAAAGGGAGACAGAGAAGGTAGAAAAAGGAAGCGAAATGGAAGAGGAAGAAAAGGAGCAAGAGAAGGAGGAAAGGGAGACAGAGAAGGAGGAAGAAAAGGAGAAAGAGGAGGAGGGAAACGAGAAAGAGAAAGGGAAATCACTGAGATGGTAAAAGAGATTTAAGGTGGATACCAGACCGAAGGAATAGTACAAGCTAAAAGTGGTCAGCATTTAATTTTTGAGTAAAGATTTGTTGAGTGAAAGAGAAAGAAGAAGAGGAAGAAGAAGAAGAAGAAGGGCAAGAAGAAGATGAAGAAGAAGAGGAAGAAGATTAAGAAGTAGAAGAAGATGAAGAAACAGAAGAGGAAGAAGAAGACGAACAAGAAAAGGAAGAAGATAAGGAAGAAGAAGAAAAGGAAGAAGAAGAAGATAAGGAAGAAGAAGAAAAGGAAGAAGAAGAAGAAGAAGAAGAAGAAGAAACAGAAGAGGAAGAAGAAGAAGACGAACAAGAAAAGGAAAAGGAAGAAGAAGAAGAAGAAGAAGTAAGATAAAGATAAAGACAGAAAAGTCTGATTCCTACAGAGATAAGAGTTTCACAAACCTTTCCTCCATTCCCAATTAGTGTGCTGAAGCCACACGTACGAGCACTGATCACGTAACTCCGTGATGGCTTTCACAAAGGTTGCATCAAGAATTTTCGCAGTGATCCTGACGTTTTTATATATGCCCCTGCGTTTTCGAAGAACGATTTCAAATAAAAAAAGATCTTCACGTAATAGGCTATGTGATTGCCGCACGTTAAAACTCAAACTAATCCATTAAAAGCCATGAGCCCTTAACGTGCCATAGCATGCTTCAAAGAATTTACTCTCGATAATGCCAGTAATCTTATAAAGCCTGAGACGAAAACCCCTGGTTTACCAAGGACTTAAGAAATAACATTTAATCCTTTTTCTACCATAGTGTTCTTTAAATATTCTGTTCAAGCTATCGTCACACTATTTTATTAACAGGCTCGTAAGACTTTGAGGAACCCCTTGTCACCGTAGTTCAAGTCAATTTGGGATAAAACAAATTATACAGTTACTTTGCCCTCGTCTAATTTATCAATCCTAAGGAGATCTGGAAATTGTAACACGTCTCAATGTATTTACCAGCTCAGCATGTGTCACTGGGAAGCGAATGCTCTACTACTGTCTTCGTTGTCTTGCCTGATGCCCTGGTTCGCTTGACCACAACACACCCTCCCTACGCTCAACTTGGACGAAACCTTTCACCACCAGATTGAACACACCTTTGGCTTTGGCTAACACCGGGAGATTTTCAATTCATCTGAGGGGTCCGTCCGTTCGGGAGGAAGAGAAAAATTCCCGACATATTTACTTGAACAACATCCAAACTCAAACAAACCATCGACGAGGGTCCGGCCAACCAACCCCAGGAACTCGGACGAGTAAAAAGCAATGTCGAGCGCGTCTAAATCCCGCTGGCCTGACACGACGCCTTTGAAGGACTCGAGTCACCTGTTTTCTTTACAAAGAGACAGAAATGCCAGGGAGGCTGACCAAGTGTGTGTCTAGGTGTGGGGAGGGGAGCAACGTGAGGGGAAAGGTGAGGGGAAAGAGGGAAGCATGGGTAAGATGGAGAGCAGGGAAGAGAGATGAGGTGACTGAATTGACATGACTGAGGAAGAAGAGGGGAAATGAAACGTGGGGTGGGGATAAGGGGAAGAGGGAGAGAGGGGGGAGATGGAGGGGGGAGAGTTGGGGAAGGTGTGGGGGAGAAAGGAGGAGAGGGAGGGGTGAGAGAGAGGAGGATAGTGAAGAGTGAGGGAGAGGGAGGAGAGAGAGAAGAGAGAAGACTGAGGAGACGATTGATAGAGGGAGAAAGAGGGAGAGAGAAGAATGAGGAGACAGATTGATAGAGAGAGGGAGAAAGAGGAAGAGAGAGAGAGAGAGAGAAGAGTGAGGAGACATAGACTGATAGAGGAAGAAAGAGAGAAAGAGAGGGAGAAATTGAACGGGGAAAGGGGAATGGGATAGAACGAATGGACCGGAATCAGTGAGAATGGAGAAGGAGTCTGACTGTGCGTTCAGAGTTACACTTTCCCTGAAGAAGCTCCAGAGGTGACGTATGACCTGAAAGGTCAAAGGGAATCGTGGGTGGAAATAGTGTTGGTGGGAGGGGGTGGGAGGGGGAGGAAGGGGAGGGAGGGGGGACAGCGACGGGGTAGCTGCCTTAACGTGTGGGGTAAAGGAAGCAAAGAGGACTCGAACCTGAAGGGGGAAGCCGAAGGAGATGTCTGAACCCAAGTTGACGAAAGAGGAGCGTGGAGAAGAGGAACAGGGTGAAGAAATGTCCTATGAAAAAATAAATGGGACAGGGGAAGGGAAACAGGTCAATCTAAAGGGTCGTAGCCATTAATATGAAGGATACTTTTGCTATTTGATGTCAATATTTCAGATGTCTTTGTTGGATAAACACGGGAAAGGATTCTGGGGGAAGTTGCAAGGGTGCAGGACTCTCATGCCATCCAAAGGACTCCAAACTGACCACTATCAGGACAGGAGTCCATGATTCTGACCACTCTGAGGACCTCATTACCACTGAGGGGAGGAGGAGGAGAGGAGAGGAGAGGAGGGGGAAGAGGGGAAGAGGAGAGGAGGGAGAGAGGAGGGGAGGAGGAGAGAAGTGGGAGGGGGGGGCGATGGCTGTGGCAGTTACGGAACGAACGACGGCAAATGACGTTGTCAGAAGAGGGTGGTGGATGAGGAGGATGGGTGGGATGTTGTGAAACGACAACTGGCAATAATGTTCAACAAGTTCTGTCTACTCTGTGCCAACGCTGATTGCCCCCTTGGCCATTTAGGAGACGCGTGTGGGCGGACACTTCTGGCCGATGGGAAGAGGGGGGGGGTGAGAGGAGGGGAGGAAGAGGGGAGGGGAGGAAGGAAGAGGGGAGGGAAGGAAGAGGGGAGGGAAGGAAGGAAGAGGGGAAGGGAGGAAGGAAGAGGGGAGGGAAGGGAGAGGGGAGGGAAGGAAAGGAAGAGAGGAGGGGAGGAAGAAAGAGGGAAGGGAAGGAAGGAAGAAGGGAGGGGAGGAAGGAAGAGGGGAGGGGGAGGTGAGATGGGGGAAGAGGGAAGGGGGGAAGAAGGAAGGGGGAGGAAGCAAAAGGGGGGTCGTAGGGAAGAGGGGGAGAGGAGAGGGGAGAGGAGAGGGGAGGGGAGAGGAGAGGGGAGGGGGGAAGAGAGGAGGGGGGAAGAGAGGAGGGGAGAAGAGGGGAGGGGAGGAAGCAAAAGGTGAAACGTAGGGAAAAGGAGACGAGGCGGGAAGAGGAGGAGTAGGAAAAGGGGAGTGGCCAGGAGGAAGAGAAGTGGTGAGTAAAAAGGGAGGGGAGGAGGAGGAGGAGGAGGAGGAGGAGGAGGAGGAGGAGGAGGAGAGGGAAGGACGGAAAAAGGAAGATGGAGGATGAATGCAGAATGGAAGAGAATGTGGGAACGAGCTATGAAAGCAGAGGAGCGAAAGAATGTGGGGAAGGCAATTGGGAAGAAGGGAGATGTGGCATGTTGAGGATTGGGAGGAAAGAAAAGAAGGGATGAGAGAGAGAGAGAGAGAGAGAGAGAGAGAGAGAGATAAAGAGAGAGAGAGAGAGAGAGATAAAGAGAGAGAGAGAGAGAGATAAAGAGAGAGAGAGAGAGAGAGAGAGAGACGGGGAGGGAGGAAGTGAGGTAGAGAGGGGGAGAGAGAGAATGAGAAAGAGAAGAGAAAGAAGGAAAGAGAGAGGAGAGAGGGAGAGAGAGGGGACAGAGGGGTGAGAGAGAGAGAGAGAGAGAGAGAGAGAGAGAGAGAGAGAGAGAGAGAGAGAGAGAGAGAGAGAGAGAGAGAGAAAGAGAGAGAGAAGGGGAAGGAGGAAGAGAGAATGAGAGAAGAGAAAGAAAGAAGGAAAGAGAAAGAGAGGAGAGAGGGAGACAGGGAGAGAGAGGGGAAAGAGGAGAGGGAGGGAGGGAAGGAGGGAGGGAGGGAGAGAGAGGGGAAAGAGGAGAGGGAGAGAGAGGGGAAAGAGGAGAGGGAGGGAGGGAAGGAGGGAGGGAGGGAGAGAGATAAAGAGAGAGAGAGAGAGAAGATAGCGGACGGGAGGGGGGGCGGAGAGGGTATAGGTACCAGTATGCTTGCCTCTAACCCCCCTCCCCGCCCCTAGACGTCGCCCCCTCCAAGCAGTGTCCAGCGGCCATGGCTGTTCGGGGACCCTCCATGGGGGCATCGACCCCGAGCAGAAACACACATAGAGCCTTCCTCTTCCTCCTCCTCCTCCTCCTCCTACACCTCCACTTGACGCCCCCATACACTCCTTTTTTATTTTATTTTTTTTCGTGATTCTCATCTTCATCTTTCACTGTTACTTCCATTATTCTAAACTTTTTTTTGTTTTACCTGAAGTCTTCCCTTTCCTCTTCCTCTTCCTCTCTACCTCCTCCTCCCCCACTCTACAACGCATTTCAATCCTTCTTCCTTTTCCCTCTTCCTCCTCCCAAACCTCCTCCTCTTCGTCCACTTCAAACAGCCCCGACACCTACTCCACCCTATTCCTTCCACATCGCGAATTTCCATATAGTGAAAAAGAAAATGGGAAGGGGGGAAGGGGGAGAGGGGGGAAGGGGGAGAGGGGGGAAAGGGGGAAGGGGGGAGAGGAGAGACTGCCAAGGGACCAATACGTGGAGAGAATGAGAACTGATAGTGATGGTGGGAGGGGGAGAGGGGGAGAGGAGAGGGAGAGGGGGAGAGGAGAGGGAGAGGGGGAGGGTAGCTGAGGAGAAGGAAAGGAGAGGAAACATAGAGGAAGCGGAGAAGAGGGAGAAGAAGAGTGGGGGGTGAGGAAGGAGTGAGGGGAGAGGGGGAAAGAGGAGGGGACGAGGGGGAGGGGAAGAGGGGACGAAAGGTCGGGGGAAAGAGGAGGGGACGAGGGGGAGGGGGAGAGGGGACGAGGGGGAGGGGGAGAGGGGGAGGGGACGAGGGGGGAGGGGGAGAGGGGAAAAGGGAATTGGGGAGGGAGAATGTGTGGGGGAGAGTGGGAAGGAAAGAAGATGATGGAAAAGGGGAAGGCGGGGAATGGCAGAGGGGAAAAGAGAAAAGAGGGGAAAGGATAACGAAGGAGAAGGCAAAGGAGTCGATGAGGGGAGAGACGAGAGAAAAGGGCAGGAGAGGGGAGGAGAGGAGAGGGGAGGAGAGATGAGGGGCAAGAGAGGGGAGGGCAAGAGAGGGGAGGAAAGGGGAGGGGAGGAGAGATGAGGGGCAAGAGAAGGGAGGAAAGGTGAGGGGCAAGAGAGGGGAGGGAAGGAGAGGGGAGGGAATGAGAGGGGAGGGAAGGAGAGGGGAGGAAAGAAGAATGGAATCCAGAGGAATAGAAGAAGAAATGAGGGACAGGTAGGAATGGGTGGGAACAAGAGGGGAAAAGAGGGGAGGAGCCAGTCAAGAAGAGGGGAGGAAAGGAGACGAGGAGAAGGAGGAAAGAAGAGGTGGTGAGGATAGATGAGGGGAGAAGGGGAGACAGAAGGATCTACGAGGGGACTAGAAGGGAATGAGGGGAAAAGGAAAAGGACACAGGAAGAGTAGGAGGAGGAAGAGGAGGAGGAGGAAGTGGAGGAAGAAAGGGAGGAAGGGGAGGAGGAAGGAGAGAAGGAGGAAGAGGAAGGGGAGGAGGAAGAGGAAGGGGAGGAGGAAGGAGAGAAGGAGGAAGAGGAAGGGGAGGAGGAAGAGGAGGAGGAAGAGGAGGAGCAGGAGGAGGAAGGGGAGGAGGAGGAGGAAGGGGAGGAGGAGGAGGAAGGGGAGGAGAAGGAAGAAGAGGAGAAGGAAGAAGAGAAGGAAGAAGAGGAGGAGGAGGAGGAAGGGGAGGAGGAGGAAAGAGAGGAGAAGGAAGAAGAGGAGGAGAGGGAAGAAGAGGAGGAGGAGGAAGAAGAGGAGGAGGAAGAGGAGGAAGAGGAGGAGGAAGAGGAGGAGGAAGATGAGGATGGGACAAGGGGGCCCTGAGTGGGATTATGTCTTGGCTCGAAAAGGAGGAGAAGGAGGAGGAGGAGATGGTGGTGGTGGGAATCGAAGCTTTCTCCCTCATGGGGGGATGGGAGGGGGACCTGGCAGGTCTGCGGCGCCAAGTAACCCTCCCCCCATCTCCCACATCCCCAAATTTCCGTCTTCTCCCCACCCGGGAGGAGGAGGAGGAGGAGGAGGAAGAAGAAGAAGAAGAAGAAGAAGAAGAAGAAGAAGAAGAAGAAGAAGAAGAAGAAGAAGAAGAAGAAGAAGAAGAAGAAGAAGAAGAAGAAGAAGAAGAAGAAGAAGAAGAAGAAGAAGAAGAAGAAAAGAAGAAGAAGAAGACAATAAGTATGGGGGAATGACGGAATGGTCCGCTAAGGAAAAGTGTGGGGGGGGGGGAAGGATACGTGAATCCTGGGGGAGGGGGGAAAGGGCGTGGGGAGCAAGTAGGGGAAAGGGATAGGGGGAAGGGGAGAGGGGAAGGGGGAGGATTTACGTGACTCGAAAGGGTAGAGAGATACGAGTTTGTGACCCCAAGGGCCTTGTCAGGGTGGGAATATGGTGGGAGAGAGTTGGTGGTAGAGGAGGAAGAGAGGAAGGATGGAGGAGGAAGGGGAGGTGAAGAGGAGGAGAGGGATTGGGATTGGGAGGTGAAGAGGAGGAGAGGGATTGGGAGAGGGAGGTGAAGAGGAGATGGGTAGGGAGAGGGAGAGGTGAAGAGGAGGAGAGGGAGGGGGAGGGAGGAGGTGAAGAGATGGGTAGGGAAGGGGTGGGGAAGAGGAGGAGAGGGATGGGGAGGGAGGTGAAGAGGAGGAGAGGAATGGGGAGGGAGAGGTGAAGAGAAGAGGGAGAGGGAGGGAAGAGGAAGGGTAGGGGAGGAGACGACTGGAGGAAAGGGAAGAGAGAAGAGGTGGGGAGTGGGGTAGAGGAGAGAAGAAGAAGAGGAGGAGGGATGGGGAAGAGAAAGGGTGAAGGAGGGGAGGAGGGAGAGTCTGGATGAGGAGGAGACTGGTATGAATTTCAAGAAAGGATATGGAGTTTGTTTGGAGGGACGGAGGAGGAAGAGGAGGAAGAGGAGGAGGAGGAGGAGGAGGGGGAGGAGGGGGAGGAGGAGGGGGAGGAGGAGGAGGAGGAGGAGGGGAGGAGGAGGAGAGGGGGAGAAGGGGGAGGAGGAGGAGGGGGAGGGGGGGAGGAAGATGAGGAGAGGAAATCCAAAGACATGAAGGGGTCTGGGAAGGTGGGAGTGGATGGTGGGAAGATGGAGTGGGGGTGGTAGGAAAGGGAATGTGGAGGGGTGGAGCGAGGAGGAGGAAGAGTAGGTGGAGGGAGGAGAGGACGAGACTGAGGAGATGAAGACAAAATTTAGGAAAGAAACAAACAAAAGACGGGGAGGAGGAAAAGGAGGAAAAGGAGGAAGAAAAGGAGGAGGAAAAGGAGGAGGAAAAGGACGAGGAAAAGGAACAAGAAAAGGAGTAGACTGGTGACGTAATGAGCACTAGCGAGGCAGACAGACAGAGTAGACAGAGAAAGAGGAAGAGATGGGAAGATAATTAGGTCCTTCGACAAGGCAGGAAGAGGAACATGATGGACGGGGTTGTGGAAAGAGGAGATAGGGAGGGAGTGGACGAAAGGGAGGAAGGTTAACAGGAAAGGGAAGGAGCATAGGGAACGACACAAGGCAAGAGGAAAGAGAAAAAGGGAAAAGGAAAGGAAAGGGAAAGAGGTAAAAGATGAAAACAGAGAAATACGAGAATCCAGCTGCGAGGCAGATGGAAGAAGAGAGGATGAAGGGAAAGGAAGTGGGGACGAAGAGAGAGAGGAGGGAGGGCAAGGAGAAAAAGAGGAGGGGAGACGAGGGGAATAGGAAGGGGAAGCGAGGGGAAAAGGATAGGGATGAGAGGGATAGGGGACGGGCGAAAACTAGAGCCAGCATCTATCCTTGGGAACAAAATGGCGCCAAAGGTAAAGGAGAGGCTCAGGGAAGGCAGCAGAAAGGATGAAAAAAAAAAAAAAAAAAAAAAAAAAATAATAATAATAATAATAATAATAATAATAATGATAATAATAATAATAAAATAAAAAATAAATAAAATAAATAAACCATGGATTTTTTTTTTTTTTTTTTTTGAGTGGAGGTTACTCTCCAATCACAAGCATGCCCCGTGGCTCTGATCCGTAGGGGTGCCCTTAAAATATGGACAGCACGAAACTCGTCCAGTCAATACCCCATATGTAGTAGGAAGGAAGAGGGAAATGGCGAAGGTAAAGAGAAGAGGGGACGGAGGAAAGAGAGGAAGAAGCGAATAAGAAAGGGGAAGAGGAGGAGGAGTGGAGAGAAGGGGCACAAGGGAATGCAAGGGTATTGAAAGGGTTAAGGGTAAAAGGGGGGAAGGGAAGGGAAAGGAAAATAGCGAGCGTGAAGGGAGGGATTACCGAGATAGAAGGGGCGAGGAAGGAAGGATGGAAATGGAAGGGAGACAATATATATATATATATATATATATATATATATATATATATATATATATATATATATATATAATACTGATGACCCGCTTTCGGAGAAGAATAAGCGAAGATATAGAGATATGTATATTTTGATCACTTACTGTGATCCTCTTCTGCTGAAGAGGATCACAGGAAGTGATCGAAATATACAGATCTCTATATCTTCGCTTATTATTCTCCGAAAGTGGGTCATCAGTATTATTTTACAAATGTGCTACGACATAACTTTGTTGATATATATATATATATATATATATATATATATATATATATATATATATATATATATATATGAGAGAATTGGGTGGGAAGGGCAAACGAAGATCTGTTGGGAATAGAGTTTACTGCCCTAACGTCGAGACCAACTTGGTCTTCCTCTTCTTTTTAAATATATATATTTACAGAGGAATGAGTCTGGAAGGTGGATGAGTTGTTGGAGGGGTGGACGATGGAGGAATTGTTGGTGGAGGGGTGGAAGGTGGAGGAGTGGAAGGTGGAGGAGTGGAAGGTGGAGGAGTGGAAGATGGAGGAGTGGAAGGTGGAGGGGTGGAAGGGTGGAAGGTGGAAGGGTGGAAGGTGGCGAGGTGGAAGGTGGAAGGGTGGAAGGTGGAGTGGAAGGTGGAAGGGTGGAAGGTGGAGGGGTGGAAGGGGCAAGGTATTGTATTGCATTTCGCTGCCAGTAACCAGCACTTCTGTCACAGAATTGGTCAGAGAGGTTTGAAAGAGAGGAGCCGAAAAGAGGAACGATATAAGATAAAAGTGATCACCATTCTTTTGAGTGGAGATTAGTCGACAATCTCACATTGCCCTGAAGGGCACAAGCACTTGCGTCTCGCCGTCGACATCTGTGCTGTTATGAATGAAACACAACGAGCTTGCTACCTTACGATGCTGGGATTTTGAATGACCACAACGACCTTACTACCTTACGATGCTGGGATTTATCTACTCTAGTCCCTTAAAACCAAGCACCGATAGGACTCTGGAGAAAATGCACAGGTGGCTGGAATAGGTTTTTTGAGCGAGGGATTGTTTCAATTCTTCAATTCTGTGCTACACTTAATGCATTTTGTTTTGGTTATCATCAAACTATTTCATTCAAATGTTGAAACGAGCTCCGTCAGGACATTTCACTCAACTGCTGCCGACAATGGCTCATGAAACGATCGCCAACCCTTTCAACTCGGCAATATACTTCGCAAACACCTCTAGCTAACTTCGGATCTGTAGTTTCTCTCTCTCTCTCTCTCTCTCTCTCTCTCTCTCTCTCTCTCTCTCTCCTCTTATTGAATTGCAATTAATTTATGTGGCCATCGCATAGTCGCAAGTATATTCTACTAATAATTT
>NC_134819.1:22333580-22336080 GCF_046742065.1 Oratosquilla oratoria
CTTATTCCTGTAACATTATCAAGTGAATGGAATTAGGCGAACACACACATATGCACATAATGTAACATAATTCACGGACCTATTGGTACATGACAGGGCAAGCATGTACGAACACATCTGCTAACCTACAAAAAATTATTGTGCATGTGCACAAATATGATAGCACGCACGCACACACACACACACACACACACACACACACACACACTCGCACACACAAATGAGTTAATCTAAAGAGTATTTAAGAATTCAAAACAAACTACAATCTGCGTCGAAAATAGGACATGATATTACGAATTTAGGTTGGCTTAGGTTAGGTTGTATAGCAATCTCTTGACTCTCATATGTCTCCCCTTAAGCACACGCGCGCGCACACACACACACAAACACACACACAAACACACGACTCGTGGCGCAGTTGGTAGATTTCCCGGCTGCCACTACGGCGGTCCGGGTTCGAATCCCGCCCAGGGCTGAAATAATTTCAGTATCGCTGCGCTGCGGGTCGTTACTCCAACTCTCGTGGGCGGGGATTTTGGGGTGTGTGCGCGCGTGTAAGGTCACAGCATTACCCACAGATCGGTCATACATGAGCTCTGATCTCTCTTCCGGGAGAGAAATAGCTGTCGATCACGAGTCCAACACGTGATCCAAGACCATGGTGGTGAATCATACGTACATTCTCTCTCTCAAACTGTGCACTCATTGCATAATTGGCTTTTGACGTAACTTGAGCCCCGGACATTTTACCCCAATCTCTTCGTAATTGTTTTCAGCGTCTGAAGTCGTCTTCGTATCTTCTGAAGTTCTTTCCAACTCGGTGACATCATAATGAACACGACTTTCCCCCTCCCTCTTCCCCTCGCATTCCTTGTGAATTCATTACACATATTTGCGAAGACAGAAAATCCCGCTTTAACGAATATAAGAACATCCTCCCTACACACAAACACACACACACCTCGTGGAGCTGTAGTCAGAGTTCTCGCCTGCCACTACGGCGTTCCGGGTTCGACTCCCGCCCAGGGTTGAAATAATTTCAGTATCGCTGCGCTGCGGGGTGTTACTCCAACTCTCGTGGGCGGGGAGTTGTGCGTGTGTGCGTGTAAGGTCACAGTATTACCCATACATCGGTCATACCAGCTCTGAGCTCTCATCCGGGAGGTTAATAACTGTCGATCACGAGTCCAACACGTGATCCAAGACCACACACTACCCACTCCCACTGTCTTCCTCTCCCTCTCATTTCGTCTCTCTCTCACATCTCGCCTCTTGTCCCACCCCCTTTCCCATTACTCACTCTCTCACTCTCTATCTCCCGTAGATTCTCTCTTTTTCTCTTCCTCCTCTCGCTCTCCCTCACAGTCTGTGTCTCACATCTCTCTCTCTCTCTCCCGCAGATTCTCTCTTTTTCTCTCTCTTTCTCCTCTCTCTTTCCCTCAATTACTACTCCCTTAGCGACTAACATCTCACGCCACAACAAACTCCACATTCTTGAAAGTCTCACCATCGAGTCGAGTTCAAAACAAACACACATATTCCCATTCAGCCTTACCTGATTTCGTCCCCCTCCACCCTCCCTACCTATCCCTCTTTTGTGCGCGTGTGTATCCGTGTTGGACTCGTGATCGACAGCTATTCCCCTCCCGGAAGAGAGCTCAGAGTTCATAATTACGTGACCGATCTATGGGGTAATGCTGTGACATTACACGCACACACACACACCCAACTCCCCGCCCACGAGAGTTGGAGTAACGACTCGCAGCGCAGCGATATTGAAATTATTTCAGCCCTGAGCGGGATTCGAACCGGGACCGCCGTAGTGGAGGCCGGGAAGTCTACCAACTGCGCCACGAGTTGTTAACACGTGATTAACACGTGCTCGACAGCTACATGACAACCTGTCGGCAATTTTCTTGTTACCGTTTTCTTCCTCATCACTTGAAAATGCCAGCTCCTCTTCCAAGGCAAAGTTTAATATCTTTAATAAACTACGGACTTGCTTGTTCAGACCATCAGGGCAAGTATAAATTCACGAAAAATTAAACAAAATAGAAATCCTGACTCATCATTATAATTTCATACAAATTCCTTTACCCACGTTAGCTTTCAGATATCGGAGCGATAATAATTAATTACTGTCTGTACAGAATATATATATATATATATATACATATATATATATATATATATAAAAATATATATATATATATATAAATATACATATATATATATATATACATATATATATATATAAATATACATATATATATATATATATATATGTGTGTGTGTGTGTGTGTGTGTGTGTGTGTGTGTGTGTGTGTGTGTGTGTGTGTGTGTGTGTGTGTGTGTGTCTGTGTGTGTGTGTGTGTTTACCTTTTACCTAGGTGTATCTTACGGGAAGGGGAGCTACGCCCGTGGTGTCCCGCCTTTGTATTTCGCAGTGTCTAGTTTGCTCTTAAGTTCGTGTCAGGTTTTTGCATACTAGATTGTTTCG
>NC_134819.1:22341080-22476080 GCF_046742065.1 Oratosquilla oratoria
AGGCAGAGAGAGAGAGAGAGAGAGAGAGAGAGAGAGAGAGAGAGAGAGAGAGAGAGAGAGAGAGAGAGAGAGAGAGAGAGAGAGAGAGAGTTCGAAAGTTCGAAAATTGTTTTTCGCCTTTTCTCTTCCCCTCAAAAACTGCACGGTCGGAAAACTGTTCTAGTCCACACGAACCAAGTTCTGCCAAAGCAATTTCACCTATCTGGTACCCAGGAGCTTCCAGACATGAACGAAGAACGCAAACCCAGCCAGTGTTGCCCACGAGAATTTATCTTTATTTATTTCGTCTACCCAACAGTTCCCTTCCTTTCTATCGAATACATTTCCCTATTTCGAAACCAATGCCCCAACTAAGTCGCGAACCACAACATTACGCGAAATCTCGACGTCGCCGTAGGCGAAGAAGGGACCCTCTGGGAAATAATTCTTATTATATTTGCGCGTTGTGTAAAAGCAAACCCTCTCGCTATGCAAGCGGGCAGTGAGACCAGACACCAGGGGGCCACGTCTGCCAACCTCAGAGGTATTGGTTGCCAACCCTGGGGCCCCCTTGGGACCACGGTCACGAAGGAGACCCACAAACCAGAACCAAGTGGTACTAAGTGGATGTTTGGCGATTAAATTCAGTGCTGAAGTGGTTCCGGGAGACTAAGGAACAACAGCAACACATAAATGTGGGATACATGAGGAAACAGGTTAAGAATGTGGTACTAAGTGGATGTTTGGCGATTAAATTCAGTAATGAAGTGGTTCCGGGAGACTAAGAATCAACAGCAACACATAAATGTGGGATACATGAGGAAACAGGTTAAGAATGTGGTACTAAGTGGATGTTTGGCGATTAAATTCAGTAATGAAGTGGTTCCGGGAGACTAAGAATCAACAGCAACACATAAATGTGGGATACATGAGGAAACAGGTTAAGAATGTGGTACTAAGTGGATGTTTGGCGATTAAATTCAGTAATGAAGTGGTTCCGGGAGACTAAGAAACAACAGCAACACATAAATGTGGGATACATGAGGAAACAGGTTAAGAACTTGCTCCAAAGCCTCCCTGTAATCTCCTAGTCTACTTGTCTGTCTGCCTCAACGCCCACCATCACTTGCCCGTGTTCTGATAATTTTAACTTTGCGCGGGTTTTTAATCTCTATTATCACTGAAAAACTGGCCTACAAATCTATCTAGATTGGTGCAGCTCCTCGTTCATATCTTTTTCCCCCTTCTGAGATAAGCACCTATTTCTCAAACTTACTCCATCATCTAATTTACTTTCTCAAGTCTAATATATCTAAGTCAAATTAATCTGGAGAGTGTGTTCAATCTGCCAGCTGACCAGACCAATAGCCAACCCGCCAGATACACTTCTGTCCACCTGTCTGTCTGTCTGTGTCTCTCCGTGTTTTCCTCAGTCATCCTGCCTGCCTGTCTGTAACGGGTTTCTCTCGTCCCCCTGACAACCTGCTAGCCCTATCCACTGCCCCACCTATATTCTACTTGCCGATCCGCCGACCGGTCTGCCTGCTTTATCAACTCGCCTCCCACCTGCGAATGAGACCTAACACACCACGGACTTAGGCAGAACTCGCTTCGCTGCTCTAGTCATCCCAGACTGGCAACCCCCCCCCTTTTTTTGTGCTTAATTCCATCACACTGCCGCCGTCTCTCGAACAACTCCAACTTAGGCTGTCTGTATGCCTCCCCCTCCACTCCCACCTCGCCTAGCAGTTCCTCCTTGTCCTTGCAAAGTCCAATGCAAGACTCGACCACAGCGACATACACCAGGCATGCCGACTACGTAGGCACTTACCGTGTGTGCGTATGTGTGTGTGTGTGTGCGTGTGTCTGTGTGCGTGTGTCTGTGTGTGTGTGCGTGTGTCTGTGTGTGTGTGTGTGTGTGTGTGTAAGTGTATGTGTAAGTGTGTGTGTGTGTGTGTGTGTGTGTGTGTGTATGTGTGAGTGAGAGAGTGAGAGAGAGAGAGAGAGAGAGAGAGAGAATGAGAGAACATGACCACAAACAAGTACATATCCTAGCTTGCATAGGCTAAATAAGTAAATATGTAAAAAATAACGAGTAAATAAATAACATGTTAATTAAAGGCCACTGTACAGTTTCCAAGGTAATCGTCACAATTCGACACAACGATTGTGAAGAAAATGAATCTGGTCTGCCGATGGGGTCCCCGCAAGCCAAGTGATGGCATCAGGTCATGGGCTCCAGCTCTGTTCTTTGAGTGGAGACCCAACAACTCGTCACTCTTAAAAAAAAGAGGGGGGAGGGACAGGTGTTCTCTGGAAAGTTCGACACCAGCCAGAGTCCCATTCGCAGCTGAATAAAATACTCTGTCTTAACCCAAAACAAAATTCGAAGACGGCATTGGGTTTTCTAGTCTCCCAGCTGAGAGAAAGTATCTGGCAATGACCGATAGAGGTTCCCGTTCAGAAGAGGGTAACCAACTTAAGTGAAGTCTTAGGTGCCTATGTGCAAAATATTGTCCAAACTGTAAAAGGTACCAACCCAACAGGAAGTATCAATAGGTCAAATACTGACCCATAGCTCTTTAGACGAACAACTGATAAGCATGTACTGATTTCGTAGAGAGCACGGTGCGGGCATGCAACGGACGTACTAACACAGGAATCCTTTTCCGTATAGTTGTGTATTGTAAGTGCCAAGCAGAGAAGGGAGTGAAAAATACAGAAAAACAATTACGCATCTTCTTGCTCTCTCTACTATGTCGCAAGACAGAACTTCCTATCCAATGAGACACTTAAATGGAAACAAAACAATCCAAACTTTCCAGTACATTCCGGGTCCAAACTCCTGTCGACTGCCGGGGCACCTTTCAGTCGACATGACGTCATAGCACCGCGCTCGTCCAACGACAAAAGTTCGGCTGAGTTCAGCTTTGAATTAACGAATGGATGGTGCTGCCGTGGCGAGCAATGCCACCACGAACCACATTCTCGTTTTATTTGTGTCAAATGACGGCTCGTCGTTCAACATAGCAACTGATATCAGAGAGTAGCAGGGGCCTCATGTACAGTATACTGCACTGGGGATACGGTCTGTGTCCTCTGGGAGTGACAAGCCAGCAATAGCGTTGTTCCAAGGTTACCAGGGTCAAACGCCCTTGTCAGCGCTGACGTCTGACGTACTGACTACTCGAGATAGTCCCGTGATCAGATGTACAGATGGAGATAGATGTTGTGGTCATGAATCCACAGTGACTGACGCCTCCGTGGACCAGACTGGTGCCACATTGTGCAAATCTTTCTTCTTCTTCTTTCTTTCTTTCTTTTATTAAGCCAAAGCAGCTTAAGGATTTCATTTAGCTTAAGTGGGGAAGAGGTTAATTAAAAATATTTCGTTTCAATTCTCACGATGGATTATCCACATCATTCTAGTGAGAAAAGGAGATTGTGGTTCAAATCAGCTTGTGAAAACTTCAGGCCACATGACACTTTGAAAAAATAAAAATGAATAAATAAAATAAATAAATAAAATCAAATAAAATCAAGCGAGTACTTTCCTACTGGAGAATGTTCTTGCCAAGGTAAAAGTGGCAAAAGGAAAGGTGAAAATGACTCGCCTATTAGTAGTAGTTGTACTAACAGCAGCAGTAGTAGTAGTACAACTTAGGGACACCGGAAATGGCGGGCAAACACGATAAAAAGTAATGGAAACTCGGATGATAACGTAGTCAACGACAGACAATCACTCACACCGAGAGGACAACGAAACTCGAGGTGAAAGAAGAGGTTGAAGAGGTTGTGGAAGTGGATAAGGAAAAGTATGTGGGAGAGCAGATGGAGGTGGAAGAGTAACAGGAGTGTAGGAGGATTATAAGAGTAGGAAGGGAGGAGGAAGAGGGAGAGGAGGAGGAGAAGGAGGAAGAGGAGGAGAAGGAGGAGGGGGAGACGGAGGTGGAGGAGGAGGAGCAGGAGTGTAGGAGGAATATAAGAGCAGGAGGGGTAGGAGGAGGAGTGAGAGGAGGAGGAGGAAGAGGAGGAGCAGGAAGAAGAGGAAGAGGAGGAAGAAGATCAAAAGACGAATAACCGGAAACAGGACAATGACATCACAAACCCCTAAACTAGGACGTCAAGCTATTTTTTTTTAGTTACAATACAAACTCCACCGTTTAATGGGGTTATTTCCCAATACCACAGGCCAAACGGTCCCTTGTGAGCGATCCCATCGTGTAACGAACATGGGGTACACTTGAAATAACGAGATGAAGAAGAGGAAGATTCGAAGAAAACGGGGATGTGGTTGCGTTGGAATCGCGCATAGGCGCGAGTGAGTGGGGGGCAAGTCACCATTATCATTTGGGGGGATTGTGAAGAAAATGGGAAGAAAGGGGGAGTAGAGGGAGAGGTGAAGGGGGGAGGAGGAGGAGTTGAGAGGGGGGAGATGACACGGAACGAAGGAACGGGCAGGAGGGATAGGATTGGGAGAGGAGATGGGGGAGAGGGAGGGAGGAGAGAAGGGCAAGGCGAAGGTTAAGGGGAGGGGGGAGGAGAGAGGGATGGAGGTGGGTAAGGAAGAAAGGAGCGTAGGATCAACTGTCCTTCGTGTCAGAAATGGTACGAAGTTGACCGTGGTTAAAAAAGAAAGTGTTAACTGGAATGAGATTAATATAATATTGAACGTAAACTAACGGGATTATTCTTTAAACCTACAAGTACGTGTATCAGTCTTTCCTCTCCAGCAGTCAAAAATAAATAAATATTAAATCGTCAACTTCAGCTAGAGTAGGAAATCTAATCAGGGATGAGGAGGAGGGGAGCGTACATAAGGATTAAGTTTACTCTATATTCCACAACTAAATGACTCTTAGTTACAAATGAGAAATAACACGACACAGACACAAAATCATCTGTCATTGGTGAGATCAAGCTGGTTCATATTTCCTCCTAAGGTTAACATTTAGAGCCCTTAACTCGATGTGTACCACTGAAACACTTCAGGAAAGGGTCCTACTATGGTTAACCCATTAAACTGCAATGACAAGATTCTTGTCGTCATTTGGTCCAATAAAACAAAAAATCACAATAAAACACCAAAATGTAAACACCAGAAAAATGTGACGTCAGCAGTCCTCGCTTCGCTCGCAGCGAGGAATGAGGTCATATTTTTCTGCTGCTGTTTAATCATCAAACCTTTTTGTGTTTTATTATGATTTTTCGTTTTATTTGACCAAATGACAAGACATCTTGTCATCGGAGTTGAATGGGTTAACTCGATGTGTACCACTGAAACACTTCAGGAAAGGGTCCTACTATGGTTAACGAAAGACGATTTTATTCAGTTACGGGAAGGGGACTGAGAAGAAGGGAGTAATGTGCTTTCAGTCAACCTATATTTGTAGTTCTGCAATATGTCCCCTTTAGTGTTTTTTTTTTTTTGTCAGATGCAGTTCTTAAAATATAATCTAATACATATACCTGATTACTTCTGGCCTTTTTTTTTCAAATACGCCTGAATACGAGTTAACACAAGAAAATTCGAATACTTACAACCTGGCAAACGTAAAAAAAAAGAAGAGAAACTACTTAAATTTTACATAATTACAAACAATCCTTTCTAATGTAAACCTCTAAAACTCTGACACCTCCAATTTCCGGAACAAAAATATCTGAAACCAGAGTACCAGATACCTACAAACTCCCAAAAGAGATAATTATCTATATTTCTTTCGCCTCCCGTGATTTTCCTCTACACATCTCACGCAAAGATATCTTTGCTATCTCAATTCAACAAGGTATTAAATCAGTCGCTGTCTACCTATTTTAAAAGTTGATGGAATTTGTTTTTCTTTGCGACAACAATTGTGTCTGCCGATCAATGAAGTCTCCCAGAGACGTATGACCTCGTCATCGTTTTCCAACGGTGAAGTTTTGTACACAAATGACGTCACAGATTTCTCTTGACTACGACTAGTCCTTGCCTTCAAGTGCACGATGAGTTTTTTATTGCACGCTCCTTGTTTTTTTATTTTTTCATTTTCTCTTCGAAAACAATGGTTACCCGCAATGCGAGGAGCTTTCGCAAATATTTCTCGATTTTGGATGCCGCCTAAAAAAAAAAAAAAAAAAAAAAAAAAAAAAAAATTATATATATATATCAAAGATGGCGGTGAATGATATTCTAACACCTTTAAGGGGTTAACAAGTCCAATAGATTTTATCGCTGATTGCAGATAAGACAACGAAATTGGCGCCACTACAGTCAACTCTTATCGCCTTACAACTCAGAATATCGTACCTTCCTTGGCTAGACACATTCCTTCTGAAAATCGCTATTCATGCTACCCAGAAGATCTATCGTATATTAAATTCACCTGAGCATGAACACCTGCTATACGTGTGCCTTGTTCGCTAAGGCACATTAAAACCTGCATCAATTTATACATAGCCACAGTCATACCAAATGCCATATAATCACACACATACACATACAAATAATCACAAGTATACACATTCAAGCAAGGCTATGCTTACATGCATATATACAATGTAGAGTATGATTTCAAAAGTAAGGATGGGTCTACTGGACTGTAACTCTATTCCTGTACACTATCATTGGGTAAATACATCAAACACGGAGGGAGGGAAGGTAATAGGCACTGCTCCAAATGAAGGGACTGATTATGAGAATTCGCTGGATGAAAGAAAACGGGAAGAGAGAGAATGAGGACGGGGGACGCCGGGTGAGACAAGGCAGGAATGGGTGAACTGACAGGAAGAGAGATATGTAAGGAAAGAGGAGGGTGGGTGAGGTGAAGATGGGGGATAAAGAAGAGAAAATGGAATGAGGGAAGAGTACATACATGTTCCTATGAATGGGGCATGTTTATCTTAACATTAACAAGACTTTAAGGAGAGTGAATATATAAATGAATGAATAAATAAATTAATCAATCATTAGATTTGTTAATAGATAAACAAATGCACAAATAAAATTATAACATAAACGAATGAATATATGAATAAATATAAGACATTTAGGTGAACACACAAGAATGACCTAAATATTTGCAGGAACTCTACTCCCAAAATATCTCGTAGTTCAACGATGTCATGTGTGTGTGTGTGTGTGTGTGTGTGTGTGTGTGTGTGTGTGTGTGTGTGTGTGTGTGTGTGTGTGTGTGTGTGTGTACAACGAAAACAAACTTATCAAAAAATCGCGATTGATAGATGTTACAGCAAATCGATTAAAAAGCAATAGTTCTCAAAATTCCATGCATCAACACACAAACGCACGCACGCACGCACACACACAAACACACACACACACACACACACACACAAGGAGAGAAGTGGAGTCACAGAAGTGGCGAAGTAGTAGAACGGAAGGATATTAGAAACCAAAACTGACCAGTATTATTTCTTAAGAGCAAATTTGTCTCAATCATGTCGACTTTCTTTCATTCGTATTAAACAAAATTTTAGAGACCTTTTAGTCCGACACCAACTACTGCTTGTCTGGTGGTCGGTAAGAACGCGAACGATTTTTCTCTTGAAGATGAAATCATTTACTTTCACTTTCAACGGAACGCCAAGGATCTGACGGGACAATGTTTAGATAATAATTTCATAACCGTGGTTACATGCCTAGTCACGGCTTTGGACCTCTGACTCTGACGAAAACACTTGTGATGGTTTGCAGAACCCCAATGTACTCTGAAGACCACAAACACCCCCTCCCCCGCCCCCCCCAGCCCGGTGGGGGAGGGAGGGGGGAGGGGAACAACTTACGAGTTACCAATCATTAATTGCTTCTAATTAATCAAGCAATTAACCCCTTCGACGAGGTATCTTTGCCAAATTAATTTTGGGTACAGGGCAGGCGAGAAAGGAATGCAGCGAGCAAGAGAGGGGATAGATAGATTGAGAGAGAGAGAGAGAGAGAGAGAGAGAGAGAGAGAGAGAGATAGAGAGAGAGAGGAGAGAGGGAGGGGGATGGAAGGAGTGGAGAAGGGGGGAGAGGAAAGGAGGGGAGGGACAAAGTACAGGAGAGGGAGAGGGAGGGAGAGGAGAGAGAGAGAAAAAGGGAGAGAGGGAGAAGGGAGAGGAGGGAGGGAGAGGAGGGAGAGGGGGAGAGGAGAAAGGGAAAGGGGGAGAGGAGAAAGGGAGAGAAGGAGAGAGGGATGGATAGGGAGGAAGATAGAGGGAGAGAAGGAGGAGGAGAGAGGGAGGGACGGGGTGTAGAAGGGAGGGAAGAGGAAAGGAGGGGGAAGAGGGGAGGACGGGAGGTGAGGGGAATAGAAAGTACAGGAGAGGGATGGGGAGGGAGGGAGTGAGGGAGAGTACACTAACGAGGCTCCAAACTCTAAACGAGCAGTCAGAGTAATTGAACTAGAGAAGGTAAGTGGGCCAGGCGAGTCCTTCGATGTACGAGCTCTCCCAAAGCGTACATTAAAACGACGAGAGCCACTACAGGCCTTATGGCCTACACCATGGAGTCGCGGACCGGGTTAAAGAATCTGCTTCAAGACTCTTGGGAGATGTTTCGTTTACTAATTCGACTTTCCGTACTCTTGGTCCACTTAGACTCACACACACACACACACACACACACACACACACACACACACACACACACACACACACACGACTCGATGGCGCAGTTGGTAGAGTTCCCGGCCGCGCAGCGATACTGAAATTATTCCAGCCCTGGGCAGGATTCGGACCCGGACCACCATAGTGACGGCCCGGAACTTTACTACTGCGCCACGAGTGTGTGTGTGTGTGTGTGCGTGTGTGCGTATGTGTGTGTAAGGTCACAGTATTCCCCACAGAACGGGCCATATGAGCTATGAAGCTCTCATCCGGGAACGAAACAGCTGCCGATCACGAGGTAAGCACGTGATCGAGGACCACGACGAATCACAAGCTTGTGAACAAGCAAATAAAAACGAATAAAAAAAATACCTCCAACGGGACGCCGAAGAAAAAAAAAAAAAAAAAAAAAAAAAAAAAACTACATTCTTCATTAAAAGTCTTAAATTGCTGTTCCCGCAAGATTTACATTCCAATCTCTGTAAACATAATTAGGAAAGTTATTCTTCCGGTTTGGATTTCATAAATAACTCGTGCACTATACATTTCGCACGCGCCTGCCCTGCCCTCCTCTCGAGTTGAAATTGCGTTGGGGTCGTTTCTCTCCTTGTAATTAGCGAAAGAAAATGGGGAACGACAAACGACACGAAACAAACTTCAGTCTTCTGAGGCAGACGTGACGTCACAACAGCATGTGAGTGTGTGCGTACGTGCATGCGATTCACCTTGGTCTTTGGATCACGTGTTGGATTCGTGATCGACAGTTGTTTCCCGCCCGGAAGAAAGCTGATAGCTCGTATGACCGATCTATGGGTAATGCTGTGACCTTACACGCACACACACACCCAACTCCCCGCCCACACGAGAGTTGGAGTAACGACTCGAATCGCAGCGGTACTGAAATAATTTCAGCCCTGGGTAGGATTGGAACCCGGACCGCCGTGGTGACAGTCGGGGACTCTATCAACCGCGCCACTGAGAGTGAGTGTGTGTGTGTGTGTGTGTGTGTGTGTGTGTGTGTGTGTGTGATTCACCATTGTATTGGTCAACCTAATCAGTTCGTTTGAACTTGGCGGGGATTTTATTCACTAATGTTACTAAACAAATAATTTCTAAGCTCTCCAGCTCCGTTGAAATGCATTTCCGTTCCTAAGTTCCTTATTCTTTTCTTCTTCAATGCATAACGTCGTGACTTAGATTAACGAGTGAAGGATTTTTGCTCCCTGGGTGGTCAATTGTCGCCCATGGCAGCAACACACAATGGAATGTCTGGCACCCATCAGAACAACATTTGTAAAGAGAGACAACGTATTCTGTGATCCTGGGTAGTTAGAGAGAGAGAGAGAGTGAGAGAGAGAGTGAGAGAGAGAGAGAGAGAGGAAAGGAGAGGAAGGGAGAGAGAGAGGGAGAGGAAGGGATAGGAAGGGAGAGAGAGAGGGAGAGAGGGAAAGAGAAAAAGAGAAAAAGAAAAAGAAAGAAAAAGAACGAGAAAAAGAGAAAAAGAAAGGAAAGAGAGAGAGAGAGAGAGACTGAGAGAAAGGGGGAAATGGGTAAAAGGGAAAGAATGGAAGAGACTGAAAGAGAGAAAGAGAGGAAAAGGAAGAAAGACAGACAGAAATATAGAGGATGGGGGGGGGAGAGGGAGAGGGAGAGAAAGGTAAGGCGACGGAGCGGAAGTGACGGGTGGGGGGTGGGGGGGTACACTCATACGTCTCGCTCAGTCAATCCCAGACGATGAAAACATGGCGTCCCTTTCACGCCATCAAATCGACGAAAAACTCGCGAAGCCCGACCAATCCATCGTCACCTCCTCAATTACTACCACCTTTGACAAGTGGATGCATGTGGATCGCAGAAACGTGTATACACATGTATATATCCACGTGCCTGCACGCACGTACGCTCACAGCTTTCCTCAGACGTCTGCCAATTTGTGGAATAGATTAAAATAAAATAAATAAAATCAAGAGGTCAAAAACCATACACGGATTTCCAGTTACGTTTGATCGATTAAGGCAAAGAGACGTTAACTTACGAGAGTAGTTTTTTCCATTTATATTACAATCACGTATATGCACACAACCCTCCCCAATGACGGTCATTACATATTATATATGACGTCAGACGACTTTATTCATTTTAAGAACAGTCTCGGCAGGAAACGCACCAATTATTTGTACATATTCGACAATTCTGCCATCGATTCGAAAGAGAGACTGCCATTTTCACAGAAAGAAAGCCCATTTTGATTATACTATGCATTTATTTATGTTCTTTATTTGTTATTTACATTATTATAGTTTTTATTTATTATTTTATTATTATTATGATTTCTTTTCGCATCCGACCTAGATATGGACCAAAAGGTCTCCTGTCGGCATTCTCCGCCTTTGTAATCCTTTATACCCATGAAGGACAAAGACCTTGGTGACCGCGCTCTTCGCGAAGAACCGGAGAGTCTGCCTCTGAGGAGCTTCTGCAGTTCTTCGTCAGGAGGGAAAGGACGCCCAGACACTGCGACTCCTGAGGGTTGGCGCGAGGAGGGTGAAGAGGAGGAAGAGGAGGAAGAGGAGGAGAAGGAAAAGAAGAAGAAAGAAGACGAAGAAGAGGACAAAGAAGAAGAAGAATAAAAGACGAAAAGAAAAGACGAAGAAGAGGACGAAGAAGAAGAAGAAAAGACGAAGAAGAAGAAGAAGACAAAGAGGAAGAAATGACGAAGACGCAGAAGAAAAGAAGGAAAGAAGAAGAAGACGAAGAAGAAGAAGACGAAGAAAGAGACGAAGACGACGACGAAGAAAAAAAGAAGGAAGAAGAAGTTGGTGGTGGTTTCGAACCTAGGCACTTTGAGGACGCCCAGCGAGGCCTCTAACCCTTTGGGACTATTTCCCTTGCAGACACAAACAACATGACAATCGATCAACGTCAACCTTTCATTCCCTAAACCGAACCACTTCTCGTCCGCCACAATCCCAATCCCCAACCAACAAATACATAAATAAGGGCACTGAAGCTGTTGAAGAGCTGCATTGCCCTATCTTCAACCAGCGGGGAAGGCAGAATGCATCAGTTATTTTCGTTTTCATGATGAATGAATCCCACACCAATGCTCCATCACCACGTCTATTACTGGAGCGACGAAACCGACTGCATCACTGCATCTGGCTGGCGACGTGACAAGCAGGGGTACCAACTGCCACAATGCAAAACCAAGAAGTGACAAGCAGGGGTGCCAACCGTGATGGCTATGGGTAGACTCCATGGGGCTTAGACGTTGGTGAGGGAACGAGAAGATTTATAATCTTTGTTCCGTAGTCAAAAGCACTGACCCACCCCTGTAAGTTCTCACTAAACCTAGCATTCGATATATTTATCTATACAGGAAAACACAATTCTAATGTTAAAGCAAACTATGTACAGAAAATATATAAAACAATCAGCAACGAAAGCGACATTTCCATACTAAGTTATTCAGATTGCTTCGAGACTTTCGCCCGAGACTGTGCCATACCGGTAATGCTAACAGATTGGCTTAACAAAAATCAACAAGGTTACATAATAAATTACCTCAGCAGGATTCAAACCGCTGAATGACCATTGTATCGTGCTTGGCTGGATCGATTAGTTTTGCCTGGGTGACTTCTAAAAAAGTGTGTAGAATTCTTTCAGGTAGGTCCCCTCACCGCCTTTGAATCCTCCGGGTCCCTCCACTGTACTTATTTTTTCTTTTCTTTTTTAATCTTTTGACGTTGTTGCTCTTTTTACTATATTCCACATGCCAGAATGTTTTGACACAATGTCAAACAAGGTTAGGTCAGGCTCCGAATTTGAAAAAGAAGCCCACTGGTGCCCCTTACAGAGTACTTTGTAGCGTGGAATTTAATTAACCGTACCCTTGGTCCAACTCGTTGGCGGCAGGGTTCGAACTACCATCACCTCGACCTCCGCCGCAAGTAGTGACGCTCTAACTCGCTCGGCCATTACGTATTTCGTTGTTGTCATACCATCACTCTCTCAATCTACCAATCAGAATAAAGCATCCGTGGTAAGGTGCATAGGTTGCATCGTCTACCAGGGGGTAGAGTGGTTATGTAATGGACCATAAGGCTAATCTTAAACTGTCAACGGCGTCCTGGTTTGCACTTGTCGCCGGTTGGCATGCTGCTTGGCTAGTCTCGACTTATGGCATATGTATGTAACCAGAACAGATAAAGGTCAGCCTTCATGCATAAGCACACGTATGCACACACACACACACACACACACATATATATATATATAATATATCTGTGTGTGTGTGTGTGTGTGTGTGTGTGTGTGTGTATGTGCTCGTATAAGGAAGTGTCATCCAATAGCGAATGGGTGAAGTAATAAATACTTATTTGAATAAGTCTACGGGACACGCATACCACATAAAAAAACGAAAGAAAATCGGCCCTTCCTCTGGCAGCTTCTTAGAAAACGTTAAATTGAAAATTATCCAGTGTCCTTTCTGTCATCGCCAACATCATAGCCTCGCAGTACCAATAAATTTACATATACACATTTTTTCAGAACATAAGGGAACAGAAAATGACGGAATCCAAAACGGTTTCACATGTGTAGTATACGGACTGGATGTTCTATAATGTCGATATTTTAGTGACTTTGGTGAAAACCTTATGGACGATTACTCATCATTCTTTTACGATTATAAAGCTCTACTAATATTATATATATATATATATATATATATATATATATTATATATATATCTAATCAGGAAAATCGAGAAAACAAAGAAAAAACTGAATAACTACAACAATGCTGTCGTTTTTAACACCACCTGTATTACTGAGAACCTGTTCCCCTCTTTTACTAATATATATATATTATATATATATATATATATATATAATTATATATATATATATATATGGAAATAAGCACCGCAAGGACTCGAACCTTTGCTTTAGCTACTGTTTATTATGAAGCAAAGACGATGACTTTGAGCCCGCCAGACCGTACAAAAGGAACGACCTATATACTACGACCTGGTAGGTCCAAAGGCACTAGGCTAGCTCAGTCTATTCTAATTTCACCAATATATATATATATATATATATATATATATATATATATATATATATATATATATATATACTGATCACTTTTCATTTCTACTAGCCCACCGTTCTGACGTCATTATCGTTTACTACTCTGAATCCAACTCTTCATTGCGATACTGTGTCCAAGTGCTACTCACTCTTTGTACTTTGGGTAACATTGCCCCCCTCCCCCACCTCTACAGGCTTTACCTACTTGCGATCACGAGATCATTACTTATAGTGCAGGTTGTAGTCATTAGTATGTTTCTTATTTTCTAATTATATTCTTTATTTCTATTGTGCGTGCGTGCATGTTCGTGTGTGTGTGTGTGTGTGTGTGTGTGTGTGTGTGTGTGTGAGAGAGAGAGAGAGAGAGAGAGAGAGAGATCACGAGAAAGGTCATGATAGAGAGGAAGACAGGAGGAAAAGAGGAGGGGAGAGAGGGAGAGGGAGGGACGGAGAGAGAGAGAGAGAGAGAGAGAGAGAGAGAGAGAGAGAGAGAGAGAGAGAGAGAGAGAGAGAGAGAGAGAGAGAGAGAGAGAGAGAGAGAGAGAGAGAGAGAGAGAGAGAGAGAGAGAGAGAGAGAGAGAGAGAGAGAGAGAGAGAGAGAGAGAGAGAGAGAGAGAGAGGAGGGGAGGCAAATCGAGTAGTGGACACTGTCATCAGTGTTCTTCAGACAACTCTGGTTGTCCATGCACCACACGTGTCCCGTTTTTTACAGAATACCAAAGAAGATTAAATCAGGCCAAGCCAAGTTAGATTAGGTCAGGTTAGTGCTGTAATTCGAGTCAGGGAAGGTGAAGTTGGGGGGGGAAGGGACCTTTAGGGAAACACTTCTCTCCATGCTTTACGATCTCGAGTCTTTTTATCATTCAAATCTGAAGATGTGTTAATGACCACGGCTGAGTCGTTCGTTCACCACTCCTGCCCTTCATCGTCCTACATCTGGCAACCAAGTCCTCCCTCTCACTCGTTCCCGACTTTAGACTCTCTTTAATTATTTTAAAGTTTATCACCAAAGGTTGCATGAGGGCACTGATGGGAGGAGGAGGAGGAGGAGGAGGAGGAGGAGGAGGAGGAGGAGGTGATGGGAAAGAAGAACCGATGAGACGACAGGAGAATCGGGTAGGGGGAAATGTGAAGAGGAGAATGGAGTTGGTAGGAAGAAGTGAAGGGGAAGGAGTTTGCAGAGAGGAGTGATGATGAGGAGTGAGGAGAACGACTCCTGGAGGAGTGAAGTTTTTATTATCAAGTGTGGAGCCACGCAGTCACCGAGGACAAACTATGACAAAGATAAAGAGATCAAGAGCAAGAGGAACAAAGATAAAGAGATCAAGAGCAAGAGGAACGACGACGACAGCAACGCCGTTCCGACGACAACGATAAGCCAGCGACGGGTACAGCGGGAACGATATAAACAAGTAACATGACATTTTCTATGAACGTGTTTCCTCATCAATCGAAACGCAACTCTCACGAAGACGCAGACACACGAGGCACAAGAGTGTGGCCAGATGTAACCATTCGGTACAATAACCACCGACCAGAAAGGGTGGAGATCTCAGTGAATTATGCTCGCGAACTTTCAGCCACTGTGTGACGACAACGAGGAATTCCGACGCTTGAAAGAAAATACGTTACAAGCCTTCCAAGCTGATGAAGAATTGATGATGAATATGGAGACATTTCCAAGACTGGTGGGTTCACAGTTCTCTACAAACATGGCTTGATGGTGTGGCGGTTAGTGTTGTGACCTTCCCATGATCGAGTCACAAGTTCGCGTCCACTACAAGCGTGATAATATTTCACTGATAATGCAAGCCGTCCTTGTCTCTTTTCAATAAGATGGCGTGAGTGTGTGTGCTTATGTACGCGTATATGTATGTATGTATGTATGTATATTTGCAGAAACCACTTGGAAAATAAGAGAATTAAAATACCGAACGTTTTCGTCTCTTCAAGACATCATCAGGGTAGCCTGATGATGTCTTGAATAGACGAAAACGTTCGGTATTCTAATTTTCATTTTCCAAGTGGTTTCTGCAAGTATAGTTATCACGTGTGCTTAGTGATTTGTTTTGCGTATGTATACATGTATGTGTGTATGCTGCATGTGTGTATATGTATGGATATGTATCTATATACACATGTGTATACGTGCATCCTTGAATTTAGCATTTTATTCACGCCATGAGACGCTTTACGGCGTCACCAACACTTCCTACATTCAGGTCATTCCAAAGTCGAAAGAGGCTCCATGCTTAAGCATCGCCAGACCCTTTGCTAAGCATAGCCAGATGCAATATAGAATGTCAAGGATAGCATAGGATGCTGCTATCTCTATGTCCTTCGTAGCCCTTCGTGGAATTCGGGGGTATGCGTCAACCACTCCAAGACCACACTGTCCTTGTACAAACGTAGATAAAGAATTGTCCATCGGGTTGTCAATAGCCCCGTTAATCCTTTCAACATGTAATCCAACATGGATATGTGTACGTGTGTGTTCGAATGTGTGTATGCGTGTGTACGCGCGTGCATGTGTGTGCGCGTGTGTATTTGTGTGTGTGTGTGTGCATGTGTGTGTGTATGTGTGTGTGTGTTTGCGCGCACGCACGGTCACAACATTACTCACAAATCGGACTATATGAACGATGAGCTCTCATCTAGGAATGCCCCAACTGTCGATCCCGACTCCACCACGTGATCCAATACAATGACGATCACACACACACACACACACACACACACACACACACACACACACACACACACACACACACACACACACACACACAATGAAGCGAATACTGCATATCTGGAAGCTGGACAATCTCCTCCTGAAAGAACGAGACTGTCCATGGAACACTAACAGATGAAGAATTTCCGCCAAAGGACGCTTATACCTGCGGCCGAAGCCGTCGCCTATAAGCTCAAATCTCGGGTAGCCGGGCCACATGGCAGTCACCGGTAGCGAGACGCAAGAAGTCTAGCGCTGCGAAAAAATCGCACATGACCTGAGGAACATTTAAATTCAAATATGATTTATGGGGTCGAGGGACAGGAGGCATAAATCGCGAATGTATATCAACAAACCGCACGACACGATCGGTGACCCAAAACAAAACACTCGTGTAGATGGCACAACATTATTCACACGGAATCTAAACGTCACATAAAATTCAAACGAGCATCGGTACACCACACGCACGCTTAAACAATAGGATAACAAGAAGCAATAAACGAATTGAAAAGCGCATTCGCGGCCCAATAAGAAAAAAAAAGAGACAAATGGACGGTGAATCTATTGACATTATCCTGGGAAGGACGGCGATAAAACAGTGTTTCCGGGGTTGTAAAAGCGGTAAGAAGGAATTACTTCTTGGAAAGTGTGCCGGAGAGGAGAGGAGAGGAGAGAGGAGAAGAGAGGAGAGAGAAGGGAAGGGCCAAGTTGATATAAGAGGAGGAACAAAGATTAGGACACTGAGAGAACCCATCAAATGGTCACCACAGGTCTAACGAAGTCAAGTCAGGTGAACATAACTTATATGTTAATCCCGTTTTCTAATTCCGGCGTGACAACTAACCCTGGCGGGGTAAAGACGGTCTAACCTCATCAAAATATCATCCTTTGTCTTTTTCCAATCCAACTCGATTTTCCTCCAAGTCTGGACATTCATTAAAGACTGATACCGGACTAGTTCAATCACCCAAGGAATATAATTTCACTGCATAAGTGCTCATACCTCGCAGTTCATTAAAACAAATTGGACACTTGGGGATTAAAGCGAAGTGACCTAAAAGTGAACTTGCCAAGCACTCGACAGAGTGTCATTAACATATCTATTGGAATGGGGGCTAAGATTTTATACATGGATGATTATAATAAAGAGATGATCGTTTCTGAAGGTTTGGACCACTAGGAACGACTGCAAACCCCTTTAGCCGCAAGGCACCTATTTTAGAAGCCCATCCGGAGTTAGTACACACATAGCCCACACTTCACGATGCTAATGCAGCTCATGAAGACGATTCCTGGACGGGGATTGAAACGCCGTGATATAGAAATTATATCACGGTGTAAACACACACACACACACATACACACACACACACATATATATATATATATATATATATATATATATATATGTGTGTGTGTGTGTGTGTGTGTGTGTGTGTGTGTGTGTGTGTGTGTGTGTGTGCGCGTTTACTTAGTTGTATTATACGGGAAGGGTAGCTATGCTCCTAGTGACCCGTCTTTTTTATCTCGCAACATCTACTTGTAGTTTGTTCTTAAATTCTTGCATGGTGTTTGCACACACTATCGTTTCGTCCAATTTATTCCAAACATCCACCATTCTGCGTGTGTGTGTTTGATTATTTACCTAGCTGTATCTACCTAGTCGTATTATACGGGAAGGGGAGCTATACTCGTAGTGACCCGTCTTTGTATCTCGCAACACACTACTGTTTCGTCCAATTTGTTCCAAACATCCACCACTCTGTGTGTGTGTGTGTGTCCGCGCGTACATGCCATTTTTCCCGCTCTCCCGCGTAGTGACGTCGGTGGCAGCGGTGGGGGCCCATGGGCGAAATGTCTGCATTACGACACTCCCTTTCCCGCCTTACGAGCAACCACGATGATACGGCCCCTTTATCTTTACGACTTTTCTGATCATAAATGCTACATTACGAATGCGATGCCCATTCGTCCCGGTGCAGTTTAAGCAAAGTGCATCAACTCCAGGTCCATTAATACCATTAAATACCTGTGTGTGTGTGTGTGTGTGTGTGTGTGTGTCAAAGAAACTTGTGGCAACAAACTACATTCATCACAGGTCAAAAACACAAAGTCATGCAACAGCACATCGTCAAGGACAAGTAAACATAAAAACATGACCCATCGTTGTCATGGAACAAACATTCACGAAAAACACTGTGCTACCTTGTGGGATCAATTGGATCCCTGGATCACACCCTGGGCAGTCGCGAAGTAAATAATCCTCGGCTTAGACGACGCTAAATAATTAATCCATGAGGGATGCCAAGACAGGCTGGGAAGTACCGTCCAGGTTCTGGAAAGCTGCCAAAACTTAATATTCATGCACCAATTTCACTTCCCGTGTTCCCCTTCATAAATGCAGTCACCATGACAAAGCATGCGCAAACACAAACGCGAGTGCGCGTGCGCAAGTAGCACACTCAAACACACACACACACACACACACACACACACACACACACACACACTTCTATAATTTCCCTACTTATTTTCCAAATGCTTCCTGTATCCCCCCTCCCTCTCTCTCTCTCTCTCCTGTTGATTCGCTAACTATATTAAACCGCTCTCTCCTGCTAATTCCTTAATTATATTACCTACGCTGTCTAATCCTCCATCAGTGATTCCTCGTGAATCATTTCAGACCATGAAGACACTTTGTCCTGACAGATCTTTGTTCATGAGCAGACACCTGAATGGAAGAATCAACTACACTTTGTGGCTATCATGTTAGGGGGGGGGGCGCGTAGCGAAAAGACTGGGGATCCCCCTTACCGCCACCATTCTAATTATCTATTTATTTTTTGTAAGTTTTCTTTCGAGAAGAAACAAGACAAAACGTAGGTTTCGTCTCGACCATGCCCATGGATTTTCTTTATGTCTTACTATGGACTTCCGTTCCTTTGAAAGGAAGTTTATGACTTTACTGTGGGTGGTCGGGTTTGCTATATCGCGATTTCGGGTTCAAGACCCTTCTTCAGTGGCTTTTAAGAAGGAAGGCAAAGGTATATGCACTTACCTTAAACTAGGCTATAGATATACTTAACAAGGTTTGTCTGTTCAGTTGGCTGGAGCGAAACCTGAACTGAAGTTCAAAAGTGACGGGTGCATATTATGAACGATTCGCATCTGGTTCATAATATGAACTCTCACATTTCGTACTCGATTCATGTTATGAACAATACGTTCCGTAAATGGGTTAATATCACGAACCATAAAAACATTCATATTATGAGTTATACTTTTCCTAAACGGATTCGAATTACGGATTATACGTTCCGTAAACGCAAGGATATCTTGGCACCATCTAGTGATTGAAATTATGACTGCCATCCGCAGTTTTGAGAAGGCACGGACCTCAGCAAATTCAGTGGGACAGACAAACCGAAAAAAAAGAAAAGAAAACGGATACATGGTGCATTTGTTGGAAAGTATCAAGCAATGGATGTTGAGTAATGTCGGAAAAAAGTACATTTTCAATCCTTCTAAATATTTTTTTAACAAAGCAAATGCAATCATCATCAACACTGAATAAATTCTGGAGATGATATAGATATCAAAAGAGTGAATTCTGACAAGTGTGAGCAACGGATTTTCATTACAAGAGCAATATGAAAATAGAAGTTTCTTTGTTAATTGGTTCTCTCTCGTCCACTCGAGCTAAAGAACAATAAAATCAAACTCGATGTATCAAGTTGTATGAATCTTTCCATTGCACGTCAACCAGACAGTATACATAGAAACCAGCCATATTTCTTCTTTCTTTTTGACTTTGATGCCACGTATGACACTGACACCAGAGAATGATGGTCAGGGAGTGTCGGCAGAGGATGATGGGGAAGGTGGGTACCATTTTTCGATTTAGGGAAAAACGGCAACTTGTGAATGACAGAAATCAAGTCAAGGGGTGTCATTACCCCAACAAAGTGGCATATATTCATGTTAAATTACCCTGCGAGGCGCTCTTGGGTGATTTCCGAGATACCGGATGATGAGAGTTCTCAGAAAAATGTATTTGTCGTGAATGGTGTCCAAGGATTCCACAGACCTCGGGAGATAAGTGGCACTTCGAAAAGGATGCCGTCTTTACGTTGTAGCACCACGCCTGCAGTCCTTCAGGCCATCCTATCCGGATCCTTAAAAAAAAAAAAAAAAAAAAAAAAAAAAAATCCAACGCCGAGGAACACCGTTACAAAAACAAGTTCTTCGATACATTGCATATACATGCACTGTTATCAAAAAGGGGAGTTGGTTCACGTTAAACTGAAAAGCATCCGCCAATGTTAGCCTTGGTGACAGAAACAATCCAGTTACCGCAATTGTCTACGACAAACTGCTACATTTTCCTATTTCTTAGCCATCAAGACACATGCGAGACATCATCGACGATTATTTTTTTCCTTCACTGTCTACCTGTTGCCAGGCTCTATTCGCCCCTGGGGCACTCCTTCGATAAGGAAGGCGTGCCTCAATTAATCGAGACAGTTTGAAACTCTTGAAGTCTTGGGGTCACCCTTCTAGAAGCAGCTTCCTCCCACTTTCATCCACTCTGTACAGCCCGCCTATCGTCGCGTTTCCATCCCGACCCCATCGTTTACACCCACTTTCGTCACCTCCCACCCATTCCTTCCCTTTCAGCACTTAACCCTTTAAACTCCGATGACAAGATGTCTGTCATTTGGTTAAAAAAAAAAAAAAAAAAAAAAAAAAAAAACATAAAACACCAAAATGTTTGATCAAACACCAGAAAAATATGACGTCAATCCTCGCGCGGTCAAGCCGCATCAGATGATATTCGGATATACGGGCCGGCGCGAGGCCTACCATATACGGTTTTTCGTATCTACACCACAAGCGGCTGACATGAGTTGAATGGGTTAACTACCCTCCCCTGGGGTTGCTCTGCCTTGCACGAACTTCACATATGGTGCAATGACTAAGTTCCAACCTCCACTCAAAAGATAATGCCGACCTCTTAAGCCGGGCCCACACTTGTTGCATTTCCACGTATAGTATCATCTTTGCGTACCACCTAGTGATACGATACGGTGCAACAGGGTATTGTACCCACTTGTTACGTATCCGCCTGCTGTATACGGATACGCAACAAGAGGGTACAATACCCTGTTCCACCGTATCGTATCACTAGGTGGTACGCAAAGATGATACGATACGTGGAAATGCAACAAGTGTGGACCCGGCTTTATCTTCTATCCTTTCTTCTGCTGCCCTTCTTATATTTCTACAACATCTAAGACGCCATCTTCTGGGACGAAATTGTTCCCAAGGACAGGACAGAAGCGCTGGCTATCAGTGAGGAAATGCGTTACCGGAACTTCCTCTTCGTCAACCCCAGTGCAATTGCGACCAATTAATCCTACACAGTAAAATAATCATCAGAAAAATTTACGAAAAAGTGCTGGTAAAATATTTACGGAGATTTTCTATAAAAATGACAGTGCTTCCGCAAATATACGAGTGGAGTTCCTCAGGGTTCCGTTCTTGGGCCACTTCTATTCATAGCATATATTGTCTCCAAATTTGCTGATGATACAAAACTGTGCGGAATGGCAAATACTTAACCAATTAGATATTCAAGATGATTGATAGATTGGGAAAAGTACAATGGCAAACCACAAAACTGATCCCAAATATCAGAAATAAATCATGCGAAAATCGACTAAAACCTATGAATATATTTTCCGTGAAAAAAAAAGTTGACTCAAAGGTGACTTGATACAGGTCTTTAAGATTCTAAAGGGAACTGACATCAAAAGTGATGAAATTTTCACAATGAATGAGAATCAAACAAGTAATAATGGACTCAAACTGTCAGGAAGAAGATTCAATTTGGAAGTGGACAGAAACAACTTCGCCACCCGTGTAGTAAATGAATGGAATAAACTTCCTACAGAGGCAGCGCAATGTAGTACAGTTCGAAGTTTTAAGATTCACTTAGATAAGCACCTACACAATATGCTGTAATGCCAGCCATTGATTTTATTTAATTCAGTTATTTATTATCTGTATTTTTTATCTATTCATTTATTATTTATCATAAATTGTTAGTTTTCAGTTTATCATTTGTCATTATTTATTAATTTTGTTCATTCATCTCTTTTTCCCCGCATCCGACCTAGTTATAGACCAAAAGGTCTCCTGTCGGCATGCTCCTCCTTTGTAATCCCTTTATACTTAAGTACTTTAAAGGATAACAAAATATTGTTTTAAGTCATAAAACACATGTCATATAATGACTTTTCATAACTTTGCATATAACAAACAAGGACAGAATAGATGTGTGCATAATCATTTTGACGAAATTTTTTTTATTTGAAATACAATCCTTTGTTAGAAAATACGGGAAAAAGTGCAAGTACATTTCCGGAGATTTTCAGTAGAATTGACGGCGTTTCTGTAAATATACTGACGTATACTAGGATATCAAAATAATGTTTTGCCATAAAACGCATATATTACAACTAACTGTACCCTTGTGCAGAACCTGACGAACAAAAACGGAAAACAATATCGTGTATCATTTTCATATAAACTATAATTCTAAATACAGTACATTCTCTGTTAGAAAACGTGGTAAGGAGAGCGTTGGGGGAAGTATATGCATTTCTTTATACAATGTACCACACCACGAACCACAGCTGTACTCAACGATACACGCCTGACGTGCACCGAACACAGCAATCGCTACAGCCTTACGGCGAAACGGGTCATTGTACCGGAAGTAGCCGCATAACGATCGAACTTCTTTTTTTCTTCGTTTCAATGAACGCCTATGTAACAACAACGAGATGAGGAGTGTAATAAAGTATCTCTTTCGCGAAGAAACACAACAGGGGGGCTCCCACGGATGTGTAAAGTCGCGTTCACAAGTATTACCGAAAATATGTTTGCAACAAGTTTCTAACCAACATGAGCTGATAAATGTTGCTCATCTGCTCACTATCCACGTCGTTAGGATTTTCGTCGTGAGGACATGTTAGCAGATGTAAATGAACAGGTGCAGACGCACATACTACTTCTGCATTCTTATAACCAATAAGATCTAGACGTTAACGTTCCAAGCAAGTCAACACAAGTTTTGTCGTTGCTGCTGTTCTTGTCGTACGCATGTTGTTGTTGTCGTTGTTGGGTTGTACGCATGTTGAAGGCACATGGACTGGTGACAAGGTGTGGACGCACCTTGACACCGGGAGAAAACAAGGCACAACGTGAGGGAGGAGTCAAGTACAGTTGATGCTTTCGAAAGTTCCTGGAATCGGAAACAGCCTCAAGGAGACCCCAAGTCGCTACGGACTACATTCCAATGTAACTTTCTCACCAAAAAGCCCTTACCGTCTATGCAAGATTCTATTTTTCTATGGCAACTAAATTACTGATGTGAGGTAATATACGGTTCCCATCGTCATACAGACCTTATGGCCTACACAAGACAGTCGTCTTTTATTCTATGAGAGCTGAATGATGGGTGTGGGGAATTATGTGGTTCACAAATTCCTTACTCCCATCCCAAAACTCTTGAACCACCTCAACCGGCACGGGATTCCGTGATGAGAGGCGGAGTTCGGCTGTAAATAAGGGAGTGGACAGGAAGCTGGGGAGTACGGAAAGATGGGAGTACGGAAAGATGAGAGTACAATCCTTCAGGCATGACGGAAAGACCAAAAATATATGGTTAGCGTCGGGGAGTGAAGAAGTCTCGTACAAAGAATACGACATCAACGAACATCGCAATCAAGACTTTTGGTCCTGATGAGGCTTTAAGAGTCTTATTTTGGCTAACGTCACAAGATTGTATCCATTCTGGAGGAACCATAAAATGAATAAAATAAAATAAAAGTAAAAAATAAATAAATAAGATCACTCGGTCGATGCCAACGGAACTTTTCAGTGTTTTGCTCTAACACTTGACGATGTCAGAGGAACCACAATGGCCGAAGAGGTAAAAAGAAGGAGTCTCGAAGAATTATCTCGATTAAACTATTGATACTTATAGAGCTTTCAAGATTTTTTTCAGCTGAAAGGAACGTAGTGTAGCCTTGTACTTTTACATTTTATTCACGTGATCAGACCCATGACTCACGATGACTGTTACCTACTATCTTCACACACTCCGATATTGCAGTATCGAAAGACCCTCACTGCCCAAGCATCACCTGACCAAGTGCTTACTAAACATAGGCTGATGCAATGCTGAGTGTCGAGGATCGATAGAGTTGGGCGTTGCTATCTACGCATTCATGTGGATTTAGGCCTGTGTGTCCGCCAGTCATTAAATTAATAGGCAAATAATGTACAACGGACTTTGGTTACATAAGAACATAAGAATAAAGGAGACTGTAGGAGACCATAAGGCCTACACTAGACAGTTCCATGGCTAGTCCCGTTAGCTCTCTTTAACATGAAGTCTAACACGGAACTGGGTCAACAGAAATAGATTTTTTTTTATAAATCTTTTGAAAACAGTCAACAGAAATAGATTTTTTTCCCGAAATCTTTTGAAAAGTCGTGTGTTTTTTTCTTTTTTTTTTAAACAGTCATTCCAAAGAGATTTTCGCAATTCTGTTCTAGCTACTGGTTGTAGGTTTACATGAACCGATAGATCTAAAAGCCGCATTAACTAATAGCAGAACACTATAGTTCTAACTAGGAGTTGGGGAGTACATACTACAAGGGTGGTTTGTGGAGAACCGCACTCTAATCTACAAAGGATTACAAAGGAGCAGCATGCCGACAGGAGACCATTTGGTCCATAACTAGGTCGGATGCGAAAAAATTATGATAAATAAATAAATAAACAAATTAATTATATCAGCATAAATAATAAACAAAATAAATAAATACATAGGTATAGTTAAATAATAAACAAACAGGAAAATAAATAATAATAAATTGACAAATAAATAATACATACATATACCAAAGGCTTTTCCCCCCTACATGGGGGGTAGCCAATAATAAATGAAAATCAGGCGAACAGTGATAAATAGGCCTGTTGTAACTCTCCGTTACGTTTAGAGTCTTAGGCCTCGTAATAAAGATGGATTCGCGGAATTAAGATAATGCGAATGTGTCCTGGCGAGTGTCCTACAGCATCTACGGACACCGAGTCTAGCACTGACGCGAAAGAAAAAACCCGCAGAGATACAACACGACAGAAAACAGGCCACTCCGTGACTCTGGCATATCAGGTACGTCGCAACTGTCAAAACAACTCCCAGAAAAAGTAGGAGAGTCAGGGAGTTGCTGGGAGAGGAGACCATCTCGCACCAAGAGATGCGTCAGTGTTTGAAAAAGGGTCGATTTCGTTACAGTAAAAAAAAAAAAAAAAAAAAAAAAAAAAAGTGGATTCGAGTCCACGACCGACAAAGACTTCTGTTGGGAGCGGGATGCCATTCAATGAATAAAGAACGAGATGGATTCACACACTGGAAACGGAAGCGGTGGATTCTATAACAAAATGGCGTCCCGGGGGTGTACAAAGAAACAGAACAGCCTTGCTGAAAATGAGGTGTAGAGAGAGAGAAGACCTCTATTAAATGGCCCTCATACATAACTAAACGAAAATAAATGGTTCAATAAATCAATAACAAATAACAGTACACTTTAAACTCCCTATCGGAGAAATAATAACAGAAGTACAAGAAGTCTGTATATTTCGACTACTATCTCTAGTCCTCTTCAGTACACGAAGACGACAGATAGTAGTCGAAATATACGGATCTCCTGTGCTTCTGATATTATTTCTCCATAGTGGGTTTAAAGTGTATATCTACAAATGTGTTATAACATTAGTTTCCCACGAATAACAATATAGAATTATACAATAAAGACAATAAAATGAAACAAAACTCGAGTTGGCGCAAGCCAATGTTGATGAAGACCTTCTAGATCAACACAAACACCAAACGAGTTTATTCAGCTCCCAGAGAGATCGACTCTAGTGGAATCTACGTAACATGTAACTCCATTTTTTTGGTCGTTTGTAGTGGAATCTGAACGTAATTCTAAGTTTGTAATTTATCACTTATTTCAGGCGTGCTGATGATTGTATCCAGACAGAAATATTAATAAAGAACTGTCCCAGAAATATTAATAAAGAACTGTCTCAGACTCTGAAGAGTCGTCCATTTGGCCTACATTAGCTATTCTTGACCGGGGATCTCTCCCCCAATTATTATAAGGCTTTCGGGATATGAAATTTCCTTGAACTGCGCAACATGAAATTTCCTGAACAGCGCAGTGGCTTGCAATTACGTCGTGCGCACTCTTTTTCATCTACGTAAACAACAACTCAAGAGTTATTTAGACCCTTTACCGGACATTACTCTCATTTAGTCTGTCCTTGGCTGAGACATTGCCAAACGAGTTTACTCAGTCCTTGAGTGTACACCATCCTTCTCTCCCCCCCTCTCTCTCTCTGTCTCTCCCTCCCCACCTCTCTCTCTCTCCCTCCCTCTCTTTCTCTTTCTTTTCTCTTTTTCTCGTTCCCTCCCTCTCTCTCTTCCTCCCTCCCTCTTTCTCTTCCTCCCTCCCTCTCTCTCTTTCTCCCGCCCTCTCTCTCTCTCTTCACTCCCTCTCTCTCTCTCTCTCTGTTAGTAAAATACCCTCCAGCTTTCTCTCCCTCCACCTCCTCTCTCTTCTCTACTTGAGTACCCTCTGCCCGTCCACATAATCAATTTAACCTCGATCTGGTCCACTACGAGGCAGTGCGTGTTTTGGTACGTTTTGGCAGACCCCAGGCGATTACACTTAGCTGTGCATTGAGACGAGTGTCATATACAGGACGAGAGGTAAACTCGTGGTATCCCGTCTCTGGGCTTCTATCGGTTAAACATGGTTAATTCATGTCCTCTGAGTAGACTATGTGCTCGGGCGCGCTCAGCTGAGCTCGCCAGCGTGGGTTCTCCGTTTTTTAATATGTATGCCGCAGGTCGAGAGAGACTGTACCCTTGCCACATCGACGAGGAGGAGGAGGAAGAGGAGGAAGAGGAAGAGAAGAAGAGAGAGAAGAGGAAGGAGAAGAAGGAGAAGGAGAAGATGGAAAAGAAGGAGAAGGAGAAGATGGAAAAGAAGGAGAAGGAGAAGAAGGAGATGAAGAAGGAGAATACGGAGAATAAGGTGAAGGAGAAGAAGGAAAAGAAGGAGAATAAGGAGAATAAGGAGAAGGAGAAGAAGAAGAAGAAGAAGAAGAAAACATGCCACCAATGCTCAGAATGTTTCTGTCCCTGTTAATTACCCGGAGCACTGAGGAACGCCACCCCTCACCCCCCAACTTCCCTCCTCTGTCTACCAACCCAATCATCTATCATGACGCCCCCCTCCCCTCCCCCTCCCCCTCCACCCCGGGTCTACATCAAAGCCAATTTCGAGACACCGTGGACACGAAGTACCTGTGATCTTTGGCGCTGACGGCCTCAAACCGGAAGAGACGAGGAATGAACCTAGAGCGCATGCGCAGACAAATGAGTGGGCCCACCAAACAATGGCGAGCCTGTGTCTTAAATAACAAAAACTCTACATTGAAAAATAACTCGTTATTGACTTTTTGATGTGCTTATTATGTACAGTAGTCCACTTATTAATAGATATTGCTAAACTTGCATCAGTGCAAGAACAACGAAAAATTAATCGACACAGTTCGGATTATTAATTTGGTTCAGGTGCTCAGACTAGTATGGATATTTCACTATTACAAATTACTTTAGAGTGCAGTAGTCAGGTGAAGAATAATATATATAGTTCCCCCACTACGAGTATAAATATTGTGACCAAGATGTTCTGTAACAAGTTCTCTGAGGAAGGTTATAATAACCGAAACGTAAGAACAATAAATGTATTCTTAGCCCATCTTCGTTTACCCTTCCCCACCTATCACTCTCTCATATATATATATATATATATATATATATATATATATATATATGTATGTATACATATATATATATATATATATATTCACTTTAATTCTAAGCCATCAACATCGAGAAGCTCGAGGAGGCATACATGCAGAAATTGAAATGTGGTACAGCCAAGAACTGGAGCCTCCGCTAGCACGTGACAAGTGATAGTTATATATATATATATATATATATATATATATATATATATATATATATATATATACACACGTCAATCCAATCCAAGAAAAAAAAAATACAAATATGGTATTCCTACACTCGATGCGATTTCATTGATTTTCTATCTATTTGATTACTTGCGTGCGCGCGCGTCTGCGTGTCTATGTACCATAATTTGATACAATTCGTTTCCTAAAGCCAAGGCCCTTAAAATCGAATGCACGAGTGATAAGCCACATCGTACTTAAGTGTTGCCCATATCGTACTTAGTGTTGCCCATATCATACTTAAGTGTTGCCCACATCGTACTTAAGTGTTGCCCACATACTTAAGTGTTGCCCACATCATACTTAAGTGTTGCCCACATCATACTTAAGTGTTGCCCATATCGTACTTAATTGTTGCCCACATTGTACTTAAGGATTGCCAACATCGTACTTAAGTGTTGACCACAACGTACTTAAGTGTTGACCACAACATACTTAAGTGTTGCCCACATCATACTTAAATGTTGCCTACATCGTACTCAAGTGTTGCCCACATCATACTTAAGTGTTGCCCACATCATACATAAGTGTTGCCCATATGGTACTTTAGGGTTGCCTCCCACGAGGCTGAAACACTGAATTTCCTCATTCAGAAAACCTGTACTTAAACGGTCTCTGAAACGATATAGAGAGGAAAGGAGGGAGAGAGAGGAAAGGAGAGAGAGAGAGAGAGAGAGAGAGAGAGAGAGAGAGAGAGAGAGAGAGAGAGAGAGAGAGAGAGAGAGAGAGAGAGAGAGAGAGAGAGAGAGGAAAGAGAGAGTAAAGAGCGGAGAGTTGTGGAAGAAAAGGAAGAACCTAACCACATGGCAAGACACTCCTAGGAGGCCCACTTCCGTGATCGCCGCTCTTCCCGTTGATCGCAATCGTTGCAGTGAGAATTCCCCGAGCTTTGACTCTGCTTGTCTACACACACACACACACGGCCGCCACTACGGCGGTCCGGGTTAGAATCCCGCCCAGGACTGAAATAATTTCAGTATCGCTGCGGTGCGAGTCGTTACTCCAGTTCTCGTGGGCGGGGAGTTGGGTGTGTGTGTGTGTGTGTGTGTGTGTGTGTGTGTGTGTGTGTGTGTGTGTGTGTGTGTGTGTGTGCATGTAAGATCACAGCATTACCAATATATCGGTCATATACGAGCTCTGAGCTCTCTTTCGGGAGGGAAATAGCTGTCGATCACGAGTCCAGCACGTGGCCCGAGACCATGGTGAATCACACAAATAAATAAATAAATAAATGTGCAAACACAAGTCCGCTGTAATGTTGCGGGCACCACCAGACACCACGATGTATTTGAACAATAATTATGAACCTTTCGTCGCTGGTGCATTAAACGCAATTCGACTTCCATCATACTATTTAAGAAACGTAGTGTAGAAAAACCTATTCGTCATTTAACAACAAATGATACGTTTCCACAGAGCGTCGATAAATCGTGGGTCAGTTTCGGGTATCCGCAGAGGTACATGACGCGAACACCTAAAAGGCTCTAAGCCATTCACAAAATAGCTGTAATCATGCACTACAAAACGACGAAGAGGTCATGCACGAGATGTACATGCAAGTGAGTGGGACTCGAACACTGCACCCAGATACGGGCTTCTTCTTGACCTTCGGTGTGTGGCAGGTTCTCTTCAGATGAATAAAATCACCTGACGGCAGCACTTGGGTCAATTATCGTAAATATAAGGGGCATTCGGGATGCGTTTTAAGTCGCTCAACGCGGTAAGGATTCTCCTGTTGAATTAAATATCCTGGTAACAACGGTTATAAAACACGAATTGTTGATTACCACATCGAAAGGATTTATGCTTTAAACACACACACACACAGTGATGGATATCTGGAACAAATTGGATAGAAAATAGTGTGTGCAAAAACTATACACGAATTTAAGAGCAAACTAGACACTGCGAGATACAAAGACGGGATACCACGAGCATAGCTCCCCTTCCCGTAAGATACAACTAGGTAAATAAATACACACACACACACACACACACACACGACACGTAGGATGCATGTAGCGGGTATCTATGTGAACCACCTTAAATCTTAACCTTGTGCCCAACTGTCCGGATAAAATAATCGCCGAGTTAGCGATCGAGTTACACGTATATGCTTGATCTGCAAGGACGAACCACGATAAGAGCCAACGGAGGCTGATGCTACGAGGACAGCGTGCTATCGGACGAAAGAGACGACCTCGCCTGTCCTCTTATCACAAAAAACAGGGGAACTTGTGAGAAGCTCCTCCAGATGACGTCACAGGATACGACAGCCTGCATGACGCGTTTCTTGGTACCGTACTGGGTTACGTTACGTTCGAGATCGGTGACGCTGCGAATTCCAAGCGTTCCGGGATGCAGTAGCGGGTGTTCGCTCAACCGCTGCGCAGTGTACTGAGCATCATTTTCTTTCTTTTTTTAACGATGACGTGACGCTCAGCGATAAAAGCTAAATACAATTTCCGAGGAAAAAAAACAAAACAAAGATGGATGTGTATATAAGTTCACTACTCGCCAAGCCACGTGATAAATAAAAAGTATTTGTTAGGCAGTAATGTACATGGGTTTTGGGAAGATGGCAGAAGACTGTATCTTATAGTTCTGGTCGGAAAGCACAATCAATTTCACGTTTAGTAAAAAGGTCGGATAGTTCCTGTACAAAAAAGGAAACTAACTAGGTATATGTTGTGACCCCACCTCTCCCCCTAAAAAAATACACCATAATTGCTACATATCTTGAAGATATGAAAAACTCAGAAACCCTGTCCGAGCGTAAAAACTCGGCATAACAGTCAGGGCCATTTTACTAGATAGATGAAACTCGCTCTTAGTAACACGCTGATTATATATCAATGTCGGCACGAGAAGTGATGTACGAGTTATTCCATAACATTTCACGTAGGCCTCCTACTGGGATCACGTGACTTTCTCGACAATTCTTGCAACGTTACTGTGGGACTGAGCAACCTAATTTTCTGTGTTCTAAAAAATTACAAATCTGACATTAGTTTAAAAATCACATACATATTGAATTATTTAACATAAAATTATGCTCTTTTCTCTTGTTTTCGCCTTTTATGCAAAGCTCTGGGAGTTTAATGTCTTGTTACTGAGATGACGACTAAGAGAATGCCCACGGCCTTTAAGTCTACTTACTGTCTTTAACGTCCAGGATCACCGGACAACATGACGTCGGGCTGGGTATTATGGACCGTATGCTAAGAGGAAATACGGCCGTTATTTGCGATGGTGTCAGGTTCGAATCCCACAAGTTCCTATCAATATATAAGCAGCGAATTTAAAAGAAATGTACGGACTACATAAGAGCATAAGAATGAAGGAGACTGCAAGAGATCATAAGGCCTATACTAGGCAGCTCCATATCCATCACCACCTGTCATCCTCATCCATAAAGTTGTCTAACCGTTTCTTAAAACAACTGATAGTTTCAGCGCTCACTACATGGTTACTAAGTCTATTCCACAAGGCAACTACAGTTAGAAATTCGGGGATGGATGAAATTAAAAAATCTTCAAAGCCTTCTCAGAAGGCAACAATAAAAACCTGCATAATCTGATTCAACTGCTTTACAGTCCTGCAGACTGAAACAAAATATAAAAGCACAAAATAGCTTGTGTGTGTGTGTGTGTGTGTGTGTGTGTGTGTGTGTGTGTGTTTCGGACACTTTATGAGGAAGATAATGAACAAATTTTGGAATAAAGAGTGCCAACCGAGAGCATAATATGAAATTGAAGACTTTACGAGCTGGTCAGGGAATTGCATGACAACCTGAGAGACGACGCGAAAGTTAGACATTGTAAATGAAAACCCGGAATGCCAAGCATGTTATGAATTAAAAAAATGGCAAAATTATGACTTTAACTTTATCATTTTTATTCTGGTTGGCGTCGCCAGAAAGTAAGTGAAAAATTGTCACTGTGAGAACAGATTACTGATCAAATGTACTCGTACATATGAACAAAACCATAAATTGAAAACTAAAGCGTACAGCCGAGTCCTCTCCATTCTAGTTCATCAAAATTCCTCGCAAGCCTTTCTCCCTGGCTCTTCTGACATGGTTTTCATTTCCGTAACCCCCCCGCCCCTCTCCCCCCCTCCCGGTCTTTTCACCCCCCTTGCCCTTCCCTCCTGCGGTCAGCTTTTGAGAGACCAGAGGACGAAAAAATTGTGGAAGGAGAGGCGACACTTTTGTTCTACGTACTCAACAGTCGCTCCTTCTCTCCCGTTGTGATGGTTTAACCTCATCTACACAGAGGTGAAATAAAAACACCACTAAACAGAGAATGCCCTTTGTGCTTGTTTTTTTTAGGACAGGTGGGATGGCTGGCCATACACTCACCGAAAGCATTACGAATCGTTGTTGCAAGGACCATTGCGCCGTTGTCGTACACGTCGTTCGATTTGTTGCGAAATTGTTCGGTGCTTTGTGTCGTATTTTCGTTCTGGATAAGAGTGAACTGCATAGCAGTGAATTGTATGAAAAGCACAAATCTTTTTTCATGGTTTGCGGGGCCGGTGGTCCCGAACTGTTCATACGTGAACACAGGAGAGACGGTGTCCACGCTACAGCCACATCAGTGACGATATCCAGAGGAAGTTAATGTATAACACACACACACACACACACACACACACAGTGACGCCCAAGTCACTTCAAGTCCGAGGTTTTCAGCGATCGGGGACCATTATTCAGAGTAGATACCTTTCCTAACCTCTACATCGCGGCCAGGATTCGATCAGATGCAGAATTCACTACGCGGTTATCAGACGCGCGCTTTACCAATCGAGCCACGGTAGTCCCCATGCAGAAGTCGTGTGCTCGCGGTCGTAGGTAGTATTGTGCCCAAGATGACGTCACGAGATTCGTCGCAGATAAAGTGCTCAGCGGGGCGCGGTTTAAATGAGGATTCCAGGTTCTGTTAATAACATATACATTTTTCATTTCATTCATTACCTTAATTGCCGCTACGGCATCCCACCACTACACACGCACGCACGCACACACACACACACACACACACACACACACACACACACACACACACACACACACACACACACACACGGATCTAATTGATGAATTTAGATTGGGGTTAGTAAGTCGGAGGAGCTACCCAAAATCATTAGTGTGTTTATTTACGACATCGCGTTCGTCCGATAAACGAAAATGGCTCTAAACTGCATTGCATCCTCAGAACGATTTATTCTGTAGAACTTTTCATCATTATTCTCCTGAACATTTAACTCTGGCTGCCGTCAGACGATTCTATTCAGCCACGGGAAACTTCCTGTGCAACGTAAATGATAAAACAATCTACGTTAACCTATGTACTACTATTCACTTACAATTTGTTGTCCCCCCTCCCCCGCCACTGTGCAGAGTGTGATGCTTTGTAGACACGGTAAATTATAACAGGTACAACTGTAGTTTGTATAAAGTTTAATAATACGAAATTTTGCGTATGAAATGTTGTAGTTCTTGTCCCCGCCTGGCGGTCCATAAAATTCAACCCTTGGGGTAATACTCCCCTGGTTGAAAACCCTTGTATTTAAGGTTACAAAAGGAATCTTATATTCTAAGGAATTTCTACGTTATACGTCCTAAATGGCAATCTATTTTCGTGCAGTTCCATTGAACGTCCTTGTTACACCGTTCTGAGCATAAGTTCTGTCGGTTTTCAATAGCAAGACGATGGATAGTTTAAATGCGCAAGATACGACTTTTTGAAACAGTAAGGAACCAAAGGAGACCAACTCGGCGTCAAACGTCAATGAAATGATTATAACGGCCACGCCACAGTTTCACAAAAATGTACACAAAGCAATTCTGACGAGAAGCCTTTTGGAGAGCATCCGAGGTCTTAGACTAGCCTACCGCACCGCCACAATTCCCACTACGACATATAAGCAATGGAGAGAGAGAGATGGAGAGAGAGAGAGAGAGAGAGAGAGAGAGAGAGAGAGAGAGAGAGAGAGAGAGAGAGAGAGAGAGAGAGAGAGAGAGAGAGAGGGAAAAAAAAACGACAACTCAAAAGTACAAAAGATCTCGGAGACAAGAGTGACCTGACAGGCGCAACCTGGGGGGGAAAGGACACCAGAATACAATTCACCTTTTCAGAAGAGATAAAGCGACAACCGGGGTGACAGTCAGTTGGCAGGGGGGGACAAGACAGTGGTAAGGTGTCCCGCAAGGATGCAAGCGCCGCGAAGATGCCGCCAGGATTACTACGAACAAACGACAATGCTCAAGATCTGCATCACACGATGACATAATTTACATATTTTCATCTGGTTAACGTCGTTGCACCTTTGGATTCGTGCTCTCTTCTGGCCCTACAATACCGTATTCGACCCCAAAATGCTGCAAGTGGCTGCCACTTATCCTGGGTGCGTCAGTAACAGTCAAATATGACATTTTCATAAGTAGCTATACGCCCTTTGCGACTTGTTCCTCGCCATCTGTTGATTCTATTTCAGTGAGGAGATAGGTCGACGTCGGGGTGAGGGCAAGCATTCGTATTATTTATATATATATATATATATATATATATATGTTTATATATATATATATATATATATATATATATGTATATATATATATATATATGTATATATTCAACAAAGACCCATTGTTGTATAAGAAGAAATGAAGTAGACGATATCCATATATTTCGATCACAAACTGTGATCCTCTTCAGTGGAATACAGAGGATTACAGTCTGTGATCGAAATATATGGATATCGTCTACTTCATTTCTTCTTATCCAAACACAGTGGGTCTTTGTCGAATTTTACGAATGTGTTACGACATTACTTTGTAGTTATATACACATATACATTGTATGTGTATGTGTGTAAACTCTCTTTGGGCTTCACAGATTTTGTTCTGCTCGACACAAAACTATTTCAATTCTCGTAAGACTGATCCCCGGACGGGTAGCGTGACCCAGCCGACAGAAGTTCTCTGCCCAAACTTACGCGTCTTTTTTTAGTGTCTGGCGTTGACCTGGATTGAAAAAAAAAGAGTTCAAGAGGCGAAGAAGCTTGCGATGGAGGTCGTGATGATGGAGTCCTGGATAAACTAGAGAGAGAAAAACTCAGTCCTAATCTCCTTCAAGCCAAAAACATATCCTCACTTGATTAACTAAACCAACGAACTAACTTGCATTATGTTGTTCTAGTCAACTCCGGACGATAATTTTATGTACATATACACCGTAAGATGGAGTAACGGCCACATTCTTGGGAGTTTTTGGGGTTATTCCAAGTACAAATAGATGGGGAGTGGAACTTTTACTACATAATTGTGTACAGGTTTACAGGCGTTTTGAGACGAACCAATTCTACCAAAATATTACTTGGAGACGAATCAATTCTACCAAAATATTACTTGGAGAGGAATCAATTCTACCAAAATATTACTTGGTGTTTCAATAGGCACACATAAGGTAACTCATTTCGCTTTCTCAGTACATGATAAATCTCATCTTTTGCTTCACAAAAGTGATGGAGAATGAAAATGGGTTGTCTCCTACAGATTCTGGAGAAAAAAATGACTGCATCAACATTAATGGATGTTCTGGCACTAGAAATGTTCTCCAGAGACATTTTCTATTGCCAAGTGACTGACATTTTATCCTGGCTGTATCAGTAGATATACGCCCTTTAGGATCTGTTCTTCACAATCTGCCTTTTGAAATGGAATCTGCGTCCGTCCAGACCAGTCGTGGCAATGCTTTCTTTAAACTGAAGTATACATTTAGGCCAGCTTTACCAATAAGAGACTTCACAAAGAATCGCAGTTCACAAGAGTTGGAAGTCTTGTTATCATTTGTCTGTTTGATTTTCATTTATTATTAGTTATATGTCAATTTATTATTATTTACTATTTACCTGTTTGTTTACCATTTAACTATACCTATGCATTTTATCTATTTACATTATTATAGTTTTTATTTATTAATTATTATTATTATGATTTTTTTCGCATCCGACCTAGATATGGACCAAAAGGTCTCCTGTCGGCATGCTCCGCCTTTGTAATCCTTTATCTCCCAAGGCTGCGTTCTTCTTCTAGTAGAGGAGCTGTCTCTCTCCCAGTTGCTGTTGTCTGGCTGTGAAGAGTTCCTGGGAGGAATGTCCATTGCGTTGGAAAGACAGTGCAGGGAATAACCGTCCCCAACCAGAGAGACGGCTCGGTCTATATCCTCATTGCTCAATAATCGAGATCCTCGCCAGTTCTTAGGCGCGAAACATTATTACACACTATCTCTTGGGATTCTTGTTTCACACTTCGAAAGCAAGACATTAGAAGCAATTGCAGTAACGGTGAGTGGCGGGTGAATTAGGATGAATTAGTTCATATGTATGGTGTGGTCCATTTAAGCAAACATATTTTTGCTCTGGCCCCAATACTGTTATAATTACCATAAGTAACATAGCCACTTTCTACGGCTTTTAGCGCTTCTTTTGCATGCACCTTATGATATAGCCTATTAACTTTGGGCATTTGAGTAGAACTGATTTCGCATTTGTATTAATTTCATTAGTGTTTCCTAAAATCTAAAACATTGAAAAACTGGCAATCGTGAAAGATTTACATTCACCAATAAGCAATTTGAGGCTGAAACTTTGGCATATGCATTACATTTCCATTCATAATACATACCTCAGTTATACTTGCACTCATTTGTGTGTGTGTGTGTGTGTGTGTATTCACCTCGGATCTGCTGCAACCTCTTTTCCAGACAGCCAGACACCACCCTACGGCAGTGAGCTCAGAGCTCCTTATTAGCCGATCTCTGGGTAGGTCTGAGACCACTCACACACCACACACCGGGAATGCAAGGTCACAACTCCTTGACTAACGTCCCGTACCTACTCGCTGCTAGGTGAACAGGGGCTACACGTGAAAGGAGACAAACCCAACTTGTCTCCGCCCGGCCGGGGAATCGAACCCCGGTTCTCTGGCTTGTGAGGCCAGTGCCTTACCAATCCGCCACCGAGCCGTGTGTGTGTGTGTGTGTGTGTGTGTGTGTGTGTGTGTGTGTGTGTGTGTGTGTGTGTGTGTGTCTGCAAACTTGACAAAATTGGGTATCGCGTGATCGAACCTCCATTTCGTTTTCCCGAGTCGTCACCTATAATTAAAATCGTCTGTCGTTAGCACGAATAAATGCTGCAAGTTGAATTGTAGGACGGAATTCATTAATGGGACTAATTTCGACCTCTATTTCAGACAGAGCCTCCCCCCTCACACACCCTATCCCTCACCCACAGAAATATGTAGAACAAAATATACATTAATTTGCCCGGTCGTGTTAAATTGATCTCGTTTCACTTTTTGGCTCTAACGATTATTCATTTTCTTAGGTCCTTCCGTATCGAGGACAGCGTGTTTTATTCTAGCCGATTTCAAATTATTTCTTTCAGTTTTGAGTAACCTTTCTGTAGGAAAAGTATCACGGGGAAGACTTCCATAATGAAAGGTTGGGTAGGCTGTCTTATGTGGGCGCTATGGTAGGTGGAAGTCAGGGGCGGGGCGGGTGGAAGCTGAGGGCAAGGTGTAGGTTCGGGATGTGATGATGATTCATAGACAAGCCTCGGCTGCTAGGCACCGGCGGTTGCAGACTTTTAGTATCACTTATGGTGACGTCACGAGCACCAATGTCCTTTCGGACAGTGATACTACTCGTCTGTCTGGAGGCACGGTTGGCAATTCGAATCCCGCCAAAGTGAAGATCTGAAGCGGTCCCGTATTACACACTACCAGTGTGGAAGGACAGTATCAACGAAGTTATGCAGCGGGAACAATAGTACAGAGTCAGTTTATCAATAGTATTGGTAGAGTTGCCGCCAAGATGGACTCTGTTCGAGCTTTGTCAGTCACTGTTGTGGGACAGTGTATGAGTGGTGTTACCTTGTGTGTATGTTGAGGTCACTAACACGACGTTTTATTCAACTTGACAGAAAACGTACTTAATTATCCAAATGGGTCGAAACCACTACAACCTGACGATCTGAATAATTCTGAGTAACCTGTCAGATAGTGGCCTCGCCTTGTATACTCACTCTCGCTACCTCAAAATAAATTAGTTCTACTGTGGAAAATCTAAAGGTACCTTACACCAACCCTCGCCCCCAAGAACGCCAATTTCTTTGGAATCCTAACGTCATATAAACCCCTAACGAAGAACACTCAATTCATCTGAACAAACGCACATTCAAAAATGCTGTCGTACGTGGCAAATGGTCATTTTGTTTGTTTTATTTGACCGTTAGGATGCTTGTTTGCTTGTTCTTTATTTATTCATTTTTTGCACCCGACCCCATGATGGGACGGACAAGGGTTTTGCCTGTACGGTTGCTTTGCCATTGTCAACCATTGTGACTTGGAGAAGGAACCGTATACATATGTCCGGATGGCCGAACAAACGGCTTGCCAGCCACGGCCCGAGAAGTGGGGTTGCTGACACGAAAAACAATGACAGGTGCGGGCCGTTTCCTCACATAGTCGATACTACTCCGCCACGCCGCGTGCTGCGTTTCTACCCTTTAATCTCCCTACGGACTAATTTTCCCCGTAGCTGAATTAAATCGCCTGACGATAGGGAAAATATGCACTAATGTCAAACTCAAAAGGATTGATTAGGGTAATCTTCAACCCTCCAGGGTTCATAACTTTTCAGTTTCATAAATCCGCCTGGTAAGCAGAAGAGATACGTATGTTAAGTTAAAAAAAGCTAGTTATATCTGATGAGTCGGTTTTGTATCATAATCATTCAACAGCTGGGAACGCACGACCCATCAAAATATCCCTACAGACAGCGCACACAGACTAAAGCAAAGCAAATTGGAATGTGGCTAAAACAATCTTGATAACACAGCTTCCAAGCCCCCATAGAAAAATCGATAAAAGTTTACTAGGCCTCTCTGGTGGACCGTTTTTAACGGACCCCCCTCCTCTCGCTCTCCAGTCGTACGGTTTGTTGTACCCTGGCGGAAGCGGTCGACTGATAACCGATCTCCTAACATTTAACATCTTCGCCACAACATGACAAATCCCCCCGGAGAGTGTTCAAGACCGCCAGAAACACAGTTCAACGATGACACTGCCCTGGCGATGAACTAAAAATTTACACGGGTGCATTCGTTTTCTCTTTGTACAGTGTTTAGGTTGGTTTGTCTACCATCGTGTATAAAATGTGGTACGTATTAATGATTACATGTGCACATTCTTTTTGGCAACATATGTACAAATGCACACACGTACACATACACACACAAGTGAATGCGTGCACGAATACATACATTCATAGGCAATACAAAAGCACGTCAATGTAGAACAATTGGAAAGTGTTACGTGTATGTCATACCACTAAAGCGCAACAGCATGTATCATTGTAAACTTTTTGCACATGTGATGGTCGCTTAAAGGTGTGAAAACGCTGGAAAAATGTAATGTAGGATAGGAATAAAAGGTGTGTGTGTGTGAGTGTAAGCGGGTTTGGGTCATAAATAGCACAAAGCAAACATCGAACACAAACTTACCGGTGTAAATCTTAACCGACGAGGGCGGTGTTCAGTTGTTCTTTGCTGGCGAGTCCGTCACAACACAACAATCACTGCCACAACATTCACCACAACTTCAGCACCGAATGCTAAAGGAGCTGTTGTTGTTGTTAGTGTTGTAACTTGAATGAAGTTCGGGATTACCCCTTTCTGTTGTCAGGATGACGAAATTGACGGTTACTTGGACGATTTCTGATACACAATCTAGTAAAAGGGGGGTAACTGGAGGGGGGAGGGGGCGTACTGTGAGTGCCAAAAACGGAGATGGCGGCGGTGGTGGTGGTGGTAGTAGTGGGTGGTAGTGGTGCCGAGCTCTGCTACCACCAGTGCCCGCCTGTCTGAACGGCCGTTCCCGCTTGCACACACACGGGCTGATCAACACTGAGACCAAAATATTCAATTCCTTGACGATCCTTCCCTCTGACACTCGATTCTCCTACTACATCTATTTCCACATCTATCCACGCCTACTATTCCGATATATTCACTTGTGAACACGTGCTGAGGTACTGGAGTTAACACAGAACACGGCTTTTGCGACTGATGTTGAGATACGTCACGCACAAGAGTTTAGCGTATACTGACTGGTGTGCTCAGACGAGCTAGGCTGCTTTCCCCCACTAACCCAGTCTGTGGCGCGTTGCCACATGTCGCCAGACAGCGCGCACTCTCGTCCGCACTTCTTGTCGCTATTTTACTTCACTTTATATGCATCAAACTGCCAAACGCTTCGTGTGGTGAAGCTAACTGGTCCAGCAGTTGATCCACAAACTGTGCGTCCCACTGTCCTGTGTAGCTGTCAACAAGGGAAGGAAACAAACAGTTAAATCATAACATCAATATAAAGAGTACATGGCTACTAACTTGTTTTAGCCCTCCTCTCCTACTCTTTCTCCTCCTCCTCCTGCTCCTCCTCTCCCCCCTTTTCCTTCTCCTCCTTCTCCTCTACCACTACCTCCTTCTCCCCCTTACCCCCCGACCCCTCGTCTCCCCTCTCACTCACCACTAACAGAATCACGCAAACACATACTTACAAGCTACATCACATTTACAATTGCAGACGGCACCTTCATGCACATGGATGATGTCAGAGAGGACGAGAAATCGGCAAACATGCTCTCGGTATGACAGACCCACTTTAGCAACTAATACATCCACAGTAGAGTCCAACGCGCACAAAAGAAATATCAATGACAAGTTATTTATAGACGAAAGTGATCTACTATGGACGCATCCGTACTATTGAATTACGCGCAAGTTCTAAAATGGCACAATCCTTCATGTCACCCCCCGCACCGCCTTTATATCAGCGCGGTATGCCTTTCTTTATTGTAGGTGATGGGTAGCTTTGATATGTGTATACATATTTGCGATTTACCATCGTCTTCGGTTACGTGTTGGAGTCATGATCGACAGCTAATATCCTTCCTATTGAGAGCTCAGAGCTTGTACAGTTCGATCTACGAGTAATGCTATGACCTTAGACATACCACACTCACTCTTGCTTAAGGTAGACAGTAACGGTTTGTAGTATTGCTAAGCTGTCACGCCGCGAATGAAATGCGATATTAGCCGCAACCCTATCCAATTTACAAGCCATGTGAGTACGTGTGTGTATGTGTGTGTGTGCATGTGTATGTGTGTACGTGTGTGTGCATGTGCGCGCGCTTGTATGAAAGCACACCGAAATGCATTGCACTCAACGGCGATATTTTCCATGTGTGTCAAGTTTGAGTGTCCGCAATAGTAATTTCACTCGGGGAATAGGCCGGTCCTGCGTTGGACCATTAATCCTGAACTCCACAGGATACCTCCTACCACGAGACCTGCATTGGTGTGCTTCAAACCACCTGAGCCCATTTTCCATTTGTAATTTTTGTGGTGGTGGAGGGTGAGGGAAAAGAATTCCGCCACATTGTTTCCTAAAAGGCGACCTAATGGGACGAAGTCAAAACATAAGAGCGTCTGGAAGTAAGACACCAATCAGAACCATAGTAACTGGGTCACTAAATATGTGTGATCGTAATGCAGATGACTTAAACCGAAGAGAGTGGCAGCATGTTTGCGAGAAGGATGTGTTAGGGTTGAGTGTAACTAAGCTGAACGGGAGGGGTTAGTTTGAATTTGGTAATGTGATGGGAGGGCCTCACGAGTGTTGAGTTGGCGAGGGAGGAAATGAGTGATTGGTGTTGAGTGATGAGGCACGAAAACGCGTTGTGGAGTGGAGGGAAGTGTCTTCGAGGGTAGTGTGGGTGAATATGAAATTGGAATGAGAAATGTGGACTTCTGTGGGTGCATATTACCGGTTGTGAGAAAAGTGGAGGAAAAGACGTTTTTTGGAATGATTTAAGTGAGTGTGTATATATGTGTGTGTGTGTGTGTGTGTGTGTGTGTGTGTGTGTGTGTGTGTGTGTGTGTGTGATTCACCTTGGCCTTTGGATCACGTGTTGTACTCGTGATCGACAGCTATTTCCCTCCCGGAAGAGAGCTCAGAGCTCGTATGTCCGATCTATGGGTAATGTTATGACCTTTACACGCACACACACACACCCAACTCCCCGCCCACGAGAGTTGGAGTAACGACTCGAAGCGCAGCGATACTGAAATAATTTCAGCCCTGGGCAGGATTCGAACCAGGTACCGCCGATACCTCCGTATTGACAGTGTGTGCGTGTGTGTGTGTGTGTGTTTATAAAGAGATGAATTGGAAATATTCTTTAAGAATTACCACGTGGTACGTCTTGGGTCCGCGAAGGACTGGAAACGCTTAGAACACGGTGGAGGGAACGATGATGAAGACGAAGATAAACACCGCGGCGCTAGACGAGGCTCGATGACCCACGAGTGGAGAGTGTAGATAAACTAAGGTGGTGCTATAGAGTGGGCGAGATGCAGGACATTGGGTTCTGCGAGAGAACTTGGAAAGTTTTAGTTTACCGATCAACGAGAGAGCCGCCGGAATCACAGCAAGTTGCAAGTGATTTAAGATGGTTGTGTGCCTACAGAGAATGAAGATGAAGAAATAAAGAATGAAGTCTATGAGCAATTACAGTTGTGTAAACATGGCAATATAACTGTGCTGAGAGGCAGCTATCTCGACCCTCAACCTCAGGTAACGAAAACCCGGATGTTACCTTTAATAATAAAGACGTTATCAAACTGGACCATTTTTTCCTTCAGCTGTTGGGTCAGATATGCAGCTCACAGCTATCGGGAAGGAATCTGATATACCACAGGGAAATCAATTTTCTCCAGCATATCAGATGACATTCTACGTAAATTGTTGAAAAAAACAAAACAGTTTGCCATGGTAATTTTACGGCGGAAAAAAGTGCTGAAAGTATGTGGTACCGCCAATTAATCAGAGGTTGAAGGAAAAATAGCTAGGTGTGATAATGCAGCTCGCCTTATTTGCACTTTCAAATAACATGGTAGATGACGGTACACTGTTTACACATAAAAATATTTCATAAACCCACATGGAAGTACCCTGATGGAAGGATAGCTGAGCAAGTATATAATGGTTTTATTAACTTCTTCAATACGAGTTAAATTCACGCGTGCATCATTGGATGCCTGAGATACGATGATTGATGCATCGCAAAACTTGTGACAAAATATAAAGTCACTGCTGTATTATTCATTCTCTTTCACTGAGTAATAATAAACCAGAAAACGTGATCAAGTCAGTTCACAGAATTCGGGGGTTACTCAGCTACAACTACAAAATAAATATAATCAAAACGCCGACAGCGGCATCTTCGTATACACACCCGTGCCTCATGACGCCTACATATGGGATCATCGTATGAAAAAGTTTAATCGGAAGTTCAGAAGTGCTCTGCAAGACGTTATGAAAAAAAAAAAAATGGCCTGATTATGATACTGGCGGTTTTCTCATTGTTGTCAAATTGACTTGAACTAAAAACGAATAGACAGATCTTCAGTGGAAAAAGAACAATACAACTTGGAGAGGATTAAATCCAATGATCGAATTAAGCTACAAAACTGTCTTGAGATATTAGATAAGATAGAGGATGAAGCTTACCGAATAACCATCAATGGAATTTAGGAAGACATCTTATTATTATCATTTATCTTATATTATTTGTTTTTGTTTTGTTATCATTTGTTTGATTCTCATTTATTATAAGTAATATGTCAATTTATTATTATTTACTATCTACCTGTTTGTTTATTATTTAACTATACCTATGCATTTATTTATGTATTTTATCTATTTACATTATAATAGTTTTTATTTATTCATTTATTATTATTATGATTTTTTCGCATCTGACCTATATAAGGACCAAAAGGTCTCCTGTCGGCATGCTCCGCCTTTGTAATCCTTTGTAATCTTCAATACAAAGAAATTTGAAGAAAGAGAACTGGTATAATTACCCCTCCATAAATGAGTCTTGTTATGACGGAAAGTACAAGAATGCTGATGGCGTGAGACACCAAGTGAGCATAAGATGGCTGGAGAGGATAGACGATGTGCAGTCGAGAAAGAACGTCCTGATGAAGTGCAGACTAACAAAAACTGCTGAGATAAAAAAAAAAAAAAAAAAAAAAAAAAAAAAAAAAAAAACGATAGACAAAAGAAAAGAAATATAAATTGATATATGACGGAGAGCATGATCAAATGTTGCTACAAAGGAACTGATAAGATAAAAAATAGGGTTTCAAATGTGTACCGTAATGGCGGAGCAGGGGTAGCTGGGACGGAAAAGGTGATGCAGATTTGAAAAAAAAAACTTCTTGATTTGTTGAGCAGGCAAGTGAATAAGAGGAGAGAGGTCTAAAGACAGAAATAGAAAAACCCAAAATAGATAGTAGGAGACTCAAGCACAGTAAGAGGCCTGGAAATGATGAAATTCATTGTGGGGAGTTGAAGAAGACTGGAGGCGTTGAATTAAAGAAGAGAACCACGTGACTCCAAGAAGAAATCTGGAGAAATGAGAAGACATCAGATGCATGGAAAGAGTTTGAACGTACCTAGACACACGTAAAAAAGATAATAGATAAATAAAATAAAAAGAAATAAGGAGACAAACTGCAGTGTACTAATCAATTATAGGCTGAGTAACAAGACGAAAATGTAGTAGCACATTTAGTAAAATGTTTTAGATAACCCACTGTCGGAGAAACAAAGCAAAACAACAGACGAACTGTATATTCCGATCACTACTGTGGTCCTCTTCTGCAGAAGAGGACCACAGTAGTGGTCGAAATATACAGTTCGTCTGTTTCTTTTGCTTTGTTTCTCCGACAGTGGGTTATTTAAAACATAGACTGAGTAAATTATTTGTTCTTTGATGAATCCCCACCAAGTTTAGGGGAACCTGACCAGCTATAGTTTGGTAGGCAGGACTGTAGGTAAGTATTGACTCGGGTGAATAGATCAAGGATTTAATCCACTTAACTCAAAAAACATTTAAGTTCCAGTTCAAATCCAGAGTCCTAAAAGCCTAATGATTTCCAGAACCTTAAGAAACATGTACACTTGAAAGCCTGTAATTCAAAGACACGGTTATTCTGGTGAATTTTCTGAAAACTTTCAAGGACTAACTTATTGTAATATAAACCATTTGACAGTCTACGCGGGTCTTTGTGTTTGATTTGCATTTGTCTTTCCATTGGCTTACTGAAATCACCATATCTTTACTAAATCTGGTTTTCAATCACTTTTAATGACTTTTCCTAAGCTGCACAATATAAATATATTTATTAACTTGTATTGTGATGTTGTGGTGTTATTGTAAGTTTTAGCAGATGCTGTGCGCGCCATGGTTTGGGTATTGGCGCCAAAACTTAGAGCGTGGCGTCGGAAGCCAGTACTCAAGCAGCCTTGACGACTGCCGCACACATTTTTTTTTGTGCTTGTGATCTTTGTGTTTCTAAATATATCTGTGCCTTGATTTTCGTTGTGTCTTAATTTTGCCACCCAGAACATGCGTTTTATTTCCGACGTCTCTTTTAGCTGTCCGCAGGCGAGTTTATACACTAGAGCAGTGTTTCCCAACCTTTTCGAAATTATTACCCCAAAATTCAACTTCGGAGTTATCAATTACCCCATTCAACATATACCCGGTAATATCGGATTTTTTCTTCGCAGTCACCCGATGAACCGCATGGGCTATGTAGCCCGCTATTTAAGGATCCAACAAAAATACAAACCATTCCACTTTTATGAGTGTAGAGTTGCAGACTGTAGAAGTGTAGAGTGTAGTGATATATATGTAATTGGAGAGAGTTAAACTGATTGACTTGGTCAGGCGACCTCTTCTCACACAGAACATCCATTACCCCAAAAATATGGGTCCATTACCCCACTGGGGTGATTTACCTCGGGGTTAGGAAACACTGCACTAGAGGAAAAACATAATCTACAGCGAAACTCCTCGCTTAACCTCTTAGTTACCTTTTTACTTGAGTACTTATTCTATCTGGCGCCAAGCAATTTTATTACGCGTCCTGCGACACTGCTTCTGACCCAGGGCAGTGGACAGGGTGCAGGGATGACCCGTCATCTAGGAGGTGTTAAGATGGGATGGAGGGGTGTGGAGTGTTTTCGGGGATGAAATGGGTGGGAATGTTTTTGTGCCTTGTCCCCCTGGTAAGGGGGAAAAAGCCTTGGTATATGTATGTATGTATGTCTGAAGAAAAAGGAGTCGAACGGTGCTAGGTTCCTTAAACTTTTTAGAAACACTTGGCGCCAGTCTAATCTTCTACGGCTTCGGTATTTCGTCTTACATCGATGAATACACAAGTCGTTCCTGACATCTGACCTTATTACATCATTACCTGAACACGGGTTTTATATTTCTGTTTAATCTTACACAGAGTGTTGTAGGGTGGCTAGATAAAAGTATATTAATAATGAAAATGAATGTATTAAATCACTATTTGATAAAGCACTACAATAAACAAATGCGTGTGTACAATTCGAAGTCAGAGTTACAACTGGGACGCCAAATCTTGGCTTGGCGCGAAACATACAGGAGCTCGTTTGGTTCTCCCTACATACTCGTATACAATGATTATAAATAAATAATACAGTCAATAATAAAATTAATGTTCAACAAAACCTATGCTGATTAATTATATAATGGGGAAATATACAACTCCTAATTGAATAATACGTGAGTATAATACACAACAATAATTAATTGTATGATGCTACAACGTACCACACCATTACAAGAGTGGGTCCTCGATTTTACGTTGGACCTTGTTGGGATTGATTTTCAAGCTCCTAAGAACAGAAAGTTTTAAATCTGAATTCGCTTTTTGCATACGCCGGGTGCTTGAATCCACTCATATTTTCACACCTGACGAGAATTTTAAGATAACTTTATTGCGTCTGAAACAAACGTGGGGGAAGATTCAGCTGAACAGAGCAGTTCAGTGGCAACATCTGCTATAAATTAGATAACCTTTAGCGGTTCCCTTGTGTGGTGGCATGACCCGATCTGAAGTAGCTTTTGTCAACGATGTGCATTCAAGTCGCCTGATGAGCGTGTTGGTGGCCGAGAGGACAAGGGCGCTGGCACCTGGAGGCGAGCAGCAAGACGGATTGATAACGATTCGAGTCCCGCTGTAAAGCCAACGCGGGATTGATAGTAAGGAAATGCTGTCTAAGTCCTTGGGTCTTAATCAAAGCACTCATGCCTATCCACTTCGCAGTGCGGATGACGTGTGGAATGTTGAACAAAAAGAAAACGGATGCATTCTTCCAATATATCATATGTTCACCTAATGAAAAACGTGAACCGCAGGCTTTGCAGTCAATAGGCAAGAAACACATTGTTGACATATATACGTAGTACCCACAGATAGAGAAGAAAATAAGAAATGCACGTACACATTGTTGACAGATATACGTAGTACCCACAGAGAGAGAAGAAAACATGAAGTGCGTGTATGAGAGCTACTTCAGTCGTTCAGACATGATGTTATTTGCCTCCTTGTAGGACCTGATGGAGGGAAACAGGTGCCCCCCCCCCTTTTAACGTTGAAACAGAGACTCGAGGAAGCTATGCACCTCCCGTGTCGTGTGGGAATGAGTCCCTTATCCGAATTCGAAACCACTGCACTAACCTATACCTACTAACGGACACCCACCACACGAAAATATTGCGGGGAAATGTGACATAATGTAGTAGGGGGAAGGGACCCGAAGTATCCAAAAATCGGGAAATGGGGGACCCATTGGGAAAGAATTCTATTCTTGCGTGTCGGAGATGAACAAACTTGCGGCGTCGATCTGGCGGGAAAACCGGTTCGTTTCGCGCATGAAGTAGCCCGCGGGGCACGCCGCGAAAATGTCCGCAAAATACTGTTCTGGTTCGAAAATATTCATCTCCGTTTGGTTTTATATTGTCTTGGTTTCAGGTTTGAGCAAACACGCGTTCACCCGTCATCTTCGTCAGCGTTGACACAAAGGCCTCAGACCTTGCTACAGGCAGCTGAAACGAATTGAATTAGACGAGTCTGAAACACATATTCCCCAAACACTCGCAACCACCATACTGGTGTGTCGTCAACCGATGTTGAATCATGTTGGAGAAGGCGCAGAGCAATTCCTATCCTTCGTACACCACTTTCTTTCCCTTTAATTCTTTTTTTTTTTTAACAAGCAAGTGGACAGGGCATACTACATTAGGAATGTTTGCATTTTTGCTTCTATTAACGCTTTACGGATAAGTGTTTCCCTTGTAGGGTGAATAAAATCGTCTAGTATCACACACACACACACACACACACACACACACACACACACACACACACACACACACACACACACACACACACACACACACACACACACACACGACACGATGACGCAATGGTAGCGATCGCGGTCGCCACTCGGCGGTTCGAGTTCGAATCCCGCCAAGGGCTGAAATAATTGCAGTATCGCTGCGCTGCAATGTATGCCCATTGTCGATCATTATAAGATATGAAGATGAAACGTGCGAGCGGTTTCATGGATTCTATGAAGTCAGTGATAATAAGAGTTATGCAAGTCTGACTGATATGATCTCAACTGTGTTGAACTTCTTCGGTGAACCTACAGATAAATTAGCGAGTCAGACTTATGTTGGAGCAGCTACAAGTATAATGGCAGGCACGCTAAATGGAGTACAAAGGCTAAGAGATAAACATTTTAAACTTACGGACTTCAAATTCACTGTTATGAGCATAAACTTAACTTATAGTTTTGAGTAAAAGTACAGAGAAGGTGAGTGGAGTAGTTTCTCTCTCATTTACAAGCATTAAGTAAATTTACATCTTTCAGTATCAAGCGGAAAAGCGTTTCCAGACAGCTTAATGTCAATTCCAAAACTGTGCAAAACAAGATAGTCCCATAGATTAAGAACCGTGTCATTCGTAAAACTATTGCATGAAAACTTGAAAAATGCTTTCATAAATATTCTAGACTAGTGAAAAGTGGGATGAAGATACACTTTGTCTAACATACAATCTATAGGCAACGTTGAATGATTTCATATTTATGTTTTTTTATCAAATGCTTTCATAACATACTTTCTTAGGTTGGAAAACTCTTTGATATCTTACAGAGTGAAGTAAAGGACTTCATTCATAAAGGAAACATGGACTGGAGGTGAAGCTTTTATTCCTGACGTTTCGTCTATCGACTTTCTCAAAGACGAAACGTCAGGAATAAAAGCTTCACCTCCAGTCCATGTTTCCTTTACCGTGTCTATACAACTTGTTCACATGGATTTTCGACTTCATTCATTGTGTTGAAGGTTATCGTAAAGACGGACATTATGAAAACATCCTGAATTATACAGATGTTGTCATTGAACAGGCAGATAAGTTCGACCTTTATCAAAGAATACGAGTCAGAGGCGCATAAATTAAATACAAAACTGCCTATTCTGAAATAATTCATAACATTCTAATGTCCTTACGAGAGATATCTTAAAGTATTCAGGAGTATGCATTTCTTAAATTGCTAAACATTAATAAAGTTAAAGAGTTTGCTAACTCATTTCCCATGCAACATATGAAGTCTCTGTATTTTTGACTGTAAGAGCTAAGTGGACGAGCTAAGAAATATGTATATTGACAGTGATTTAAAAAAAAATGCAAGTCAATCAACTCCGTTTAAGAATTAGTGTATAAAAATTACAGTTGACTTCCGCTGTGCCATAATCCATTAAACTAATCTACCTAATGCTGATCATCCCCTTAACATCACTCGATAATGAGAGAAGTTTCTCAGAGTTGGATATAATCTTCTTATGTTTGAGAAACACAATAACCCAGGAATGGATGCCTTCGCCGGGTTCGTGTTTTCATCGAGAAAATCTTTCCGAACGACTTAGAGACAGGGCCCCGACAAGGGGAGGAGCAGGGGGGGGGGGCAATTCCCTGGGGGGGGGAGCACGTTTTTTGGGGGGGCGGCACTTTTGGTGAAAAGGTGAAGCAAATTCCCCTTGATGTACTTTTAATGCATGATTTATTTATCATGAGTTGTATATATGAATGATGTGTGTATAAACGTTGTTTTGTGGATGAATGTTACATGTGAATCGTGCTAGTGACCATCAGATGTGGAAGGTGGTGGTAGTGGTGGTGTGTGGGTGGGTGGGGAGGGGCGGCACTTACCCATGTCGAGGCCCTGCTTAGAAAACAAGGAGCTGGGCAACATTAGTTCACCTTCAGACCAAGACGACTGGAATTCATTTATAAATGAAGTGAGTAATTTTCATACTAAAACTATATTTCTGATTTGTGTTAAATTATCAGTGCATATATAGGACTATGGTGTGTCTTTTACTTTTCTATACATGTGTCTTATGCAAAATGAGACGAGTTCGAGTGACGCTGATGATATGGTGTCGCCTCCGATATATATATATATATATATATATATATATATATATATATATATATATATATATATATATATATATATAAATATGTATGTATGTATTTACACATATATTATTCATACATAAATACGGTAGTTTTGAAGGCCTGCATACGACAGTTTTGGTAAACGTTCATGGCAACACCAGTTTTGTACCGTTTTGCTGTTGATCATTCGTCAGGTAATCAGTCGTGTTGTGATTCATTTACCGCAATTTTATATATGATTTAATGTTTAGTAAATAATGAAACCATCGGTAAGGTAAATCCATGTTCAGCCACATCAGGGTTAAAACTAAAATCTAAATAAAATACAAATGTCACACCGCAAAATGCTCTAGTTATCCAAAGTGAAAAATATTTCATCAAAAGTTGGTGAAAGCCTGCTGGTCAGCATATTTGACATACAAACGTATTTTTTTCTAAAACCTATATGAAATTATGAATTATTGTCTACTGTTATTTCTTATGTTAGAAATAAATCTGAATTGTGTTTATATGACGGCTAGTATTGCACATATAGGCAAGGACGACCTCTAAGTAAAAATTAATTCACAAAGTTTTTATATTCATTCTCGCAATATATTTTTTTCATTTTATCTCTCCAGTGTTATTTTTGTTTATATTTTTGAAAAGGTTCCATCTTAATGCTTAAAATATAGTAAATAATGATATGTTCCCAGCAACTTCGTTTGGGACGTAAACTTTTTGTATCGAAGATTGGACGCGAACTTAAAAGGTTGCCCGGCACTGACCTATGCCAACAACTTTCTTCTTTTGTTTTGGAATATGATAAAAGATATGCGTATCTAGTCTTTCCCACTTTATCTTTGACGCATCACTTATGTTGTCTTGTAACTAAGTTATTATCAATACACAGAAATTGTTTTAATTAGGCCTCTGATTTCTATTGATTTGTTCCCAATAATAAAACAATGTGATTTTTTTCTCTCTGGGATTTGTTAACCGTTTTGTTCCTAATGCTTCTTATGTTTTATATATCAGATGCCTTGTGTTTGTTGTTAGTGTTTGTCTTCTCTGCGCAGCATATGCATTTTTCTTCGTCTGTTTTCTATCCAGAAAGTTTAAAATTATGGATACACCTAGCAACTTTCTGCTTACTAGTGTAGTTTAGCACTGAAGAGGAAGCTTTGACATTTTGAAACACGGAAAGAAACTACAAGTGCCACATAATTTATTATCTTATATAATATATATAAAAAAAATTCTCGTAATTGTTTTCTGATAAAGGGAGCATATTCTATGATGCAGTGTCGTTAATTGTTCTCTTTGCCATTTGTATTTCCCACAAACATCGCCTAACTCGATTCTCGGACCATTTGTTCCTCGTGAGGGTAATTATTCTGTAATCTCATTACTATCATTGCGTGCATTACATACTTTGAGCTTTTTGCAAAACTTTCTGATTTTCTTGAAGAAGCGGGGCAAGTTAATCACACCTGTCGAGAGTTGTTTGGGATAGGAGGGCGTCTGCATGTGAACTTACTCGGAGAGACCGTGAGGACTGACGCCGGTTTGTGAGTGAAGCGACGCGCCTCTAGGCGTATGCCCCCAATCTATGACGACGTACATATATGTGCCTGATATTGGTAAGAATTTATTGGAGGAAACATTAAATGATATATGCAACAAAGAGTAAGGTAATGATAGTATCCAAGAATGGAGGGCATAGAAGTTGACCTCCACTTGCAGAAAGAGAACATTTAAGACTTGGAATGTTATGAATATGTAAGAACGGATAAATATGAGAGTGGAAAAGTGAAGGAAGGGATTGGAGTGAGTCAGAGAATGAGGGAGACAGGGAGGAAAGAGAGGGTTCTCTGGCAGTGACATGAAGAAAGGAAATTATGTCTGTGGAAACAAAGAAAGGAATGTATGAAATAATAGTTGTGTCAAGTATGTAACTGAGGCCTGGGTGATGAATACAAATGAACAATCGTGTTGATGTGTTGGAAATGAGGTATTTATGATCGGTGACTAATTTCCACAAAATAGAAAAAAAAAGATAAAATGAAATAAACAAATAAATAGTAGTAATAATAATAATAATAATAATGATAATAATAATAATAATAATAATGATAATAATAATGATAATAATAATAATAATAATAATAATAATAATAATAATAATAATAATAATAATAATAATAATAATAATAATAATAATAATAATTAGTAATAATAATAGTAATAATAATAATAGTAATAAAACGCTGATCACTATCAGTTTCTATTCTCTCTCCTTTCTATTAAGTATCCTCATAATTCTCCTATACCAACTATGTCTTCAACTCTTAGGCAAGATAGAAGCGCTAGAAACGCTGGTTATCGCCGATGAAATACTAAATACTTTCTCGAAGAATGATGAGAACATTATATTATGCATTCCAGAACTCAGTAACTTTCTTATGCCAAAGAAAACCAGTGTACCACGAAAGGACCTGGAAGGCCTCCATAGTATGGCGTTACTTTGTGTTATGGCTCGCTGGAAGACCTATTTGCTGGAAGAGTATGTAGTACCAAGATTGTCAAGGATAAGTTCAAACATTACTCTCAGTATGGGAGTAATTCTTTGGCAAAATGCAATGATAATTGAATCACTTAGTAATACTACATTAGATTAAAAAGTCACGATTAGATATTGTTGTTTATTTGTCCTTTTCTACACTGGGACCAATGACGTTGAATTCAGGTCACCGCCCAGGCCTTCGAATTTAGAATGACCTTTTTTTGGGGAATATTTCAAACCGTTGGTGTCCTTTTTTTTTAAATACTGAATTCTATAGTCACCCCTTCCGAGAAAAAGCTTTCAATCTTCAGGCGTCCTCTTGGCTGTCAACAGCGTTTACGAGTTTTCGCCAAAATTTGCTACAATACTTGCTTGCTATCGATAACAAAACGCGTAAAAAAAGGCTAATGATTTTAGCGAAAACTTGTAAGCGGTTGCGATGTTGTGGGTCCCGTGAGGACTATTTCTCAGCAGCAAACTGTGAACCAATCGGCATATTTCTAGTACATTTATCGAGAACATTGGTTTGAAATAAAAAAAAGTATGTAATATATATTCTTTATTGGGGTTGCAAATAAATTTAATTTGAAATATCAGGAGGTAGATTTAAATTGGAAGTGGGTAGAAACAACTTCGTTAACTGTGAACAAATGAATGGGATAGACTTCCTGCAAAGGCATTGCAATGTAGTACAGTTCGAAGTTTTCAGATTCATTTAGATAAACACCTTAGCAATATGCTGTTATAACCGCCATTTATTCTATTTTGTTTATTTACTATTATATATATATATTTATCTTTTGTAATTTATCTATTCATTATTTATCATAAACTATTATATATCATTATTATCGTTATTCATCATCTGTTTTTATTGTCTATCATTATTTACTTATTCAATCATACATTTACTTATTCATTTATCTATCTATCTATCTCTCTCTCTCTCTCGCTCTCTCTCGCTCTCTCTCTCTCTCTCTCTCTCTCTCTCTCTCTCTCTCTCTATATATATATATATATGTGTATATATATATATATATATATATATATATATATATATATATATATATATGTATGTATATATATATACATATTCGCATCCGACCTAGTTATGGACCAAAAGGTCCCCTGTTGGCATGCTCTTCTTTTGTAATCCTTTGTAAATAACTGATAATTATAATCATTGCACTTCATTTATAAAATTAACAAAATAATTTCCTTAGCCACAAATTCAACCTCGATAACTTCACAATAAACAGTTAGCCCAATTGAATAACTAACACTAGAATACATAAATGAACTTTACTTTCTACAATGAACACATCTTCCCGAAAAACAACCTTGGAATACTTTGTCTACGATCACTTTATAAATTCCTTGTCTTCCTTCCAAGTCGCCTCGCATGCCAAGTCTCTCCTGAAACCGCGGATAAAATTTCCAATTTCATTGCCAAATTCACTATTTCCATTACAATTTTCCTCCTCAATAGAATTCTTGAACAACTCAACACATTCTTTTACTCCATTCTCCACATCACCGTCTATTTTCCTTTCTTTTGCTCCTTTTCTTTAAAGTATCTCTATTGATAGCTGGTTGAGTGTTTCTACTGTACGAAGCGCTTGGTGGCGGTTGCAGTTCCTCCATTACACATTCTACCTGGATGCCATTGTCCTCCAGGGGTGGGGTGGGAGTGGATTTTTTTTTTTACATTTATTGATCACAAGAAGTACATCTTGTTTGGGGTCTCTACCCATATTCCTAGAAGGCATACATGTATGCCTTTTACAGTAAAAGTTACATGTACATGTATTTAATTATGTCAATATTTGTAGCGCTGCACGGTGGGAGTGGATGTCGGTCCAGGACAGAAGAGCGGCTGCGTGCTGGGGACCAAACTGCTGCGACATCTGCCAAGTTTCTTCAGGTGCCGCAGCTTCGCGTTCGAAGGCTGAAGATTTAGCCAGAGGGTTGCATGATTATGAGAGCGGCAAATCTTATTATTAATTCATTAAGCTTGTTTAATCCAGGGGAAGCATAAGACTGGTTATTTCAGATTGAATTTTCTATTACGAGGCAGTGAGAACAAAGTTACATGAAAATGAAAAAGCTGTAAATTTCTATTTCTATAGGGATATACAACCAAAAGCATCAGTTACAGTAATGATTTATATCTAATCATGAAGTAAAAGAAAAAAAAAAAAATCTGTAGAAGTTTCAGAGACAAAGTTCGAGGGAGTGTGTGTGCTTGCTTTGAAGCATCTTTGGTGTAATTTATCATCACATTTATGACAGTATGTAAGGAGTAGTCCTGGTCCCGTCTCACGACCTTTGACGCCCGAGACCCCGACTATGTGAGCCACACAAGCGGTTCTTTGAGGGAACGCACGTGCAGTACCCGGCTCCATTTACATTCAATATAACGGACCATATTGGCTCCCACGATGACCAACCTACTCCTCGGCCGGCTGCGTCGGAATGGACAACAGTTCTTTGAGGAATTCACGTGCAGTACCAATTCACACTCCAATATGGTTAGATCAGCGGCCTGAGAACGTATTGCGTCTGGCTTCCCAGGTCTCGACTTTGCCCTCGCGCCAATTAAGGGCACAGGTCATGACCTGACCCGGGTATATGAGCTGGACGGGGTCGCCGAAGATTCGAATCGCCTCGGAGCATCGCCCTGTGAGCCTAATTTGCTGCTTCCGTCGCCTTCTCCCCCCACCTCCTCAACCATATCGCCTTGGGACACGATTTGAAAAGCACACTCGTCACCTCCCTCGCCGTCTCTTCCCCCTTCCCTTCTCGCAATTAAAGCGAGGCATATTTCTATTAGCGCCCAACTTTCACTCTAATAGAAACCACTATTCTCCCCACCGGAATTTGTCTTTCAGCCAGTGCTGATACACTACAGTATCAGGTTTTGCATAAATATCTACGTGTGTTCATAATGATTCGATATTATGTGGTTATAGACATAAACTTTCACAAGCCATGTTTATCTCAGTATTCTTTTTTATCTACACATTTCGAACAGTGGCAAAAAAAAAAAAAAAAAAAAAAAAAAAAAAAAATATATATATATATTATATATATATATATATATATATATATATATATATATATATATATATATTTATATATATAAATATATATATGCCCACAAAGGAGCTCTCCGAAAGGAAGGGAAGAAGAGCATTCCAATTCAAAGTCAAGTGAAAGGGAAGTGTCTTCAGGTTCAATTTTTGAAAGACCAAGTTACGTGTAGGAAGGTATCAAGAGGGGGTGGGGGTTGCTCAAAGCCACATCAGATCATAAATACACACACGCATATGTTCAAAGATACACACATACACATACTTCCTCGTCTAAATTTCCCTATACTCAAAGTCGTTACTATCCTACTTTGAAAGGTGTGTGGTGTAAGGCTGTTTTCATACCCAGCGTATCGGGTGGAGTCAAGTCACTGGAGTTTGTGTCATTATGACATTTGGAAATAAACTCTCCTACTGGGATTCGAACCCTCGCCTGAGCGTTTTGTTTTTTATAAGACGAAGTCTTATCGTTTTGAAGGGTCACGGTGGCGTGACGGCACGGTCTTCGTCTAAAAGGGGGTTCACACGGTCTAGGTTCGTCAAACGCGGTTCGACAGACACGTGTGAACGTGTGAACGGGGTATTTGGTTCTCGAACAACGTGTTCGACAACCAAATACCCCCTCCACGTTAGACCGTGTAAACTCCCTCTAATAAGAAGCAAGGGTTCGAATCCCAGTAGAAGAGTTTATTCATTGGAGTTATTTTGCCTCAACGTCTTTCTCGACAACACGTTTAAGGCAAGCCATTCACCACTCAGTTCTCAGACTTGGAAGAATAGTGACGTATATTATGTTGCTGCTTTGGCTATCCTATTATGTATTTGCCGTAAATGCAAGAGAACACAAGTATTTCTATATTTGGCAAATCATCCTGATTTTTTTTTTTTTTTTTTTTTTTTTTTTTTTTTTTTTAATACAGATTACCGGGATGCTGTTGGAGTCAAAGAAAGAACGCCATTTTCATAAGGTCAGAAATCTCTGTTATCGGAAACCTAGCAATAACTATAATCATTGTTAGTAGGCTTGTGTGTTGGGCAATAGTAAACAAACTGAATAAGAAGACATGTTACGTTTATTGTTACCTTTAAAATTCTAGAATACTCGAAATTATTAGCGTTAATATTGGAGGTATATGGTGATAGTGTGTGTTATCCTGTTCTCGAAATTATTAGCGCTAACATTGGAGGTACATGGTCAGTGGCGGCGCCAGGGGGGGGGCTTGGGGTGGCTTTAGCCCCCCCAAAAAAAGTGACCAGCCCCCCCAACTGAAATGAGCAAATTGAAAATTTAAAACACTCATTGAAATAATTTTATTAAGTGGAATTTTTAATTGCCAGGGCTAAAGATTTGTCAGCCATCAGTGCTAGCCCAACCATTAACCCCCTCCCCTTCTGAAATGAGGATAATATATGTGTATTATCATATTACTATTAGCCCCCCCCAAAATTTGCTCAGCCCCCCCTTAGCCTCCCCAACTAAAAATTCCTGGCGCCGCCGCTGTACATGGTGATGGTGTGTTATCCTATTGAGGTCGCTGACCCAACAAGGCAGATGAAGCGGGTTTGAAGAGCTTCCTACGAAAAGCTTCGTGTATTTCAATCTTGCTGCCATTGTTGTCCACAGGTGACAAGTGTGTCATCAAAGGGAGCAAACTTAATAGAAACAGTCGATCTGGGTCACTGTTATTCGTAGAACGCGTTTGTTTCCACAACTTTTTTTCATTAATTTTTTTTTTCTGGGAAACGCACATACATCCCTTTTTTATTATCAATGTAACAGTTCTTTGTGCTTCTCGGCTTCTCTGACATGGGAGGAATGTACTCCACTATACTTAGACCCCCGCATATGTCTGCATTAACTGTAGCTTCTTGAAAATACGATTCATTGCACGCTTCTGGGGTGGTAGGCTGAGGAACCTTGAGGTGCGTTTTGAACTTCGTAACGAGTCTTCTCGTCCGGTGTAGACCCTCGCATATGTCTGCATTAACTGTAGCTTCTTGAAAAGTCGCTTCTGCACGCATTGCACGCTTCTGGGTTGGTAGGCTGAGGAACCTTGAGGTGCGTTTTGAGCTTCGTAACGAGTCTTCTCGTTCGGTGTAGACCCTCGCATATGTCTGCATTAACTGTAGCTTCTTGAAAAGACGATTCATTGCACACTTCTGGGATGGTGGGCTGAGGAACCTTGAGGTGCGTTTTGAGCTTCGTAACGCGTCTCCTCGTCTGTTGTAGGAACGTTTGAGAACGCCGGGTATGGCGTCACATAAGGGGTCAGAAATGCAATGGCGTTACATGACCCAGAAGCTTTCGCAGTCATCTTCCTCTTTTTCTTCTTCTTCATGAAGCTGAGATCTCAGAGAATCCCATTTGTTCTTGCAGTCATCTTCTGGAAGAGAACAAAGAATTTTCTAGAAACTACTCGTAATTCTGTTTTAAGGTTTGGTGTGTTAGGCTTTATATAATTTAGTTCAATATCAGTCTCATTGTTTTGTGCTACGTTCATATTATATAATATCATACTAGTGGAGCGTATGTAATTATACTCTGACACACACACACACACACACACACACACACACACACACACACACACACACTTTCAACGAACGGACGGCTTGAAGAACGTTCTGAAGAAAAGTGAAGATTGTGGATCCCAACGCAAAGAGAAGTACCTTTTTGTATTTGCAGGGTGGGGGGAAATTGCTCGTGGGGTAGTGGGAAGGTGAGGAAAGAGGAGAGGGGGAGGGATTGCTGGGGAAATGGAAGGTAATGAGGAGGTGGAGGAAATGGCCCTGACGGGCCGCCGTAAGGTAGACAAACGACCCCAAGACGAGCTGGATGATGACGACATGTCTAATAGGAATGTGAAGATTAGAGGTATAGATAGGAGCAATATAGCAGAAAGTGATGAGAATATTTTCAAGGGATTTAAAGAGGGTGGGGGGGACACAACCCCCCCCCGACTGACAAGACTAGAAGAGAAGGTCGATAAGGTGATCGAGGACTTGGAGAGTAGGTTAGGTCATATGAACACCATTTTACAAAGGGTTGAAAGATTGGAAGAACTGGAAAAGGCGAATAAAAACTTAACTGATGAAATAGAAGACCTAAAAAGACAGTTAAGAGAGGTAAAGGTGGAGAATGAGGAATTGAAGAAGAATAGTAAAGAAAACAGAGAAACGATAGCTAAAGAAAGTAAAAATTGGAAGAAAACCCAAGAAGGAAATAAGGTTTCATTCACTGACATAGTCAAACAGCAATTGAAAGAACATACTGAAGATTCAGTTATTAAAGTGATGAGACAAAAGGAGAATATAGTAAGGGATTTAGCAGACAAGAAGAAATGTATAATTATATTAGGAATGGAAGAGAAACACAACACAGATAGAACCACAAGAATCAAAGAGGAAAATGAAAAAGTAAGCCAATTACTAGAATCAGTTCAGGAAGATGAACCAGGAATTATGAAACAAATCGAAGAGAAATTTAGACTCGGAAAGTATAGCACAGACAAGACCAGACCAATTAAGATTAAATTCAAGTCACAAACAACGGCAGAGAATATCTTATCCAAAACAGGGAAACTAGCAACAAGTGAACAATACAAAAAGATATGGATAAAAAGAGAAATGAATAAAGAGGAAAGAGAGGAAGAAAAGCAGAAAAGACTGGAAGCCAAGGCAAAAAACGAGAACAGAACGGAGTCAGAGAAAGAGAGATTCTATTGGAGAGTAGTGAACATGAAACTAAGGAAGTTCGACATACAAAAGAAAAACATAAGGGAAACAGAGAACACAATGGAAGTGGCAGAAAACTAAGAGTGTCTTACACAAATATAGATGGATTAATAACAGGATTGAATGAGCTGAATGATTATTTGAAAGAAAAAGAACCGGACATAATGGGAATTGTAGAAACAAAATTAAAAGGCCCACTACCACCCAACAGTGTAGGACATGATGCATACAATTATTGGATTAGAAACAGAGAGAAAAAGCAAGGGGGTGGAGTTATGTTCCTGACTAAGAAGGATATAAACGTGAAAGGTGTCATATATGGAAAGAATACAGTAGAGATGATTATGATAGAAGTGGAAGACAGAGATAAGAAGAGCAGAAAATTTGTGATCAATTATGTGCCTCCGAAAACAGCCTCATGGGAGGAGAGTGAATATAAAAGTATGTTAGAGGACACAAAGATAGCATTAACTAAAATAATGGAAGACGGAGGAAGAATAGTTATGATGGGCGACTTTAATTGCAAAGAAATCTGCTGGGAAGAAATGACAGTAAAGAGTGGTGTTGACTCATGGGGAAATGCTCTACTTGAGATGATTACTGACCATTCAATGACACAATGGATACAAGAGAACACTAGGTATAGAAATGAAGAAGAACCATCGAGGCTAGACTTAATAATTACATCTGAACCTAGAATAGTGGACAAGATTGAATATAAAACACCAATAGGTAAAAGTGACCACATATTGATTGAACTGGAACTTAATGAAGAAAAATATATGAAAAGAAATGAACAATATAGAAGAGGAAGAATGATGTATGAAAAAACAAACTTTGATAAAATAAGAGAATTCTTCCAACAAGAAAACTGGGAAGAAATATACAAAGAAGAAACATCAGTGGAAGAGAAATGGAATATTTTGACAAAAATTTACAAAAAAGGAGTGGAAAAGTATGTCCCAAGACAAAAACAAGAAAAAGAATATGTAAAATGCTGGTACAACAAAAGTTGTAGGGAGTTAAAAGACAAAAGAGACAAAGCCTGGACCAGATGGAAAAAAGACAGAAGACCTGAAAAATGGAAAATATATACTGGTTATAGAAATGAATATGTACAAAAGTGCAGAGAGGAAAAAAGAAAATATGAAAAAGATGTTATAGAAAAGTGTAAAGATCAACCAAAACTATTCTACAGATTTGTAAACAATAAACTGAAAAACAAACAAGACTTGGAGAAATTAAGACAAGGAGGAATTGAATACACTGAGGAAATGGAAATGGCAGAAATTATGAACAAACATTTTAAATCAGTGTTTACAAGGGAAAATATACAACCTGAAGAGATTGAGTGGAAAGAAAAAGTCCCCCCTATGGAAGAAATAGAAGTAACAAAGAATGAAATATTGACACACTTGGGTAATTTTGATGTCAGAAAATCGCATGGGCCAGATGAAATAGCAAACTGGATTCTGAAAGAATGCAGGAATGAACTGGCAGACAAAATACATAGCATAATAAGCAGTTCCTTAAAAGAAGGAAAAGTTCCAGAAGATTGGAAAAAAGCAAATATAGTACCTATATATAAAGGAGGAAATAAAGAAGAACCTACCAACTATAGACCAGTCTCTCTAACAAGTACAATAGCAAAAATATGTGAAAGAATTATCAAAAGTAGATGGGTAAAATACTTGGAAAAAAAAAACGTACTAAATCCAAGGCAATTTGGATTCAGACAAGGACGATCATGCGTCACCAATTTAATATGTTTCTATTCAAGGCTAATAGATATAATACAAGAAAGAGATGGATGGGCTGATTGTGCATATCTAGACCTAAAAAAAGCTTTTGACAAAGTACCACATAAGAAGTTGCTTAAGAAATTAGAATATGAAGGAGGAATACAAGGTAAATTGCTAAATTGGATGGAAGACTTTTTGCAAGAAAGAAAAATGAGAGTAGTGATAAGAGATCAGCACTCAAAATGGAATGAAGTAATAAGCGGTGTCCCGCAGGGAACAGTTCTGGCCCCAATAATGTTTGCTATATATATTAATGATATGGATGAAGGAATTGAAAGCTATATGAGCTTCTTTGCAGATGATGCAAAACTACTGAAAAGAGTGAAAACTGAAGAAGATTGTGAATCACTACAGAGAGATCTAAATAAAGTACAAGAATGGAGTAGGAAGTGGGAGATGGAGTTCAATACAAAAAAGTGTAGTATAATGGAATTTGGAAAAAGCAAAAACAGAATAACAGGATCATATAATTTGGGAGAAGAAGGAATAAAAAAAGTAGAAAATGAGAAGGACCTGGGAGTCATTGTTATGAATAATATGTCACCTGAGAAACATATAAATAAGATTTTTGGAGAAACTTATAATTTAATAAGAACAATCAAAGTGGCATTTACATACCTGGATGAGGAAATGGTGAGGAAAATCCTAATCACCCTGATAAGACCAAGACTGGAATATGCAGCAACGATATGGTCACCAAGTACAAAAAAATGTATAAAAAAACTTGAAAGAATACAAAGAGCAATCACAAAACTGGCACCAACACTCTCAAAACTATCATATGAAGAGAGACTACAAAAACTTAAACTACAGACACTAGAGCAAAGAAGAGAGAGAGGAGATTTGATAGCTATTTACAGAATCATGAAAGGCATAGAAATTACTGATAGAGAGAATCTGATAAAATGGGATGACAGAAATACAAGAGGACACGGAAAGAAAATAAAAAAAGACAGCTATAGAAGAGATTTGAAAAAGAACAGCTTTCCTCACAGAGTAATAGACAGTTGGAACAAGTTAGATGAGAAAGTGGTGTGTGCAAAAACAATACATGAATTTAAAAATAGTTTAGATAAAATGAGATATGAAGACGGGACCCCACGAGCATAGCTCCCCTTCCCGTAAAATACAACTAGGTAAATACAACTAGGTAAATACACACACACACACACACACACACACACACTCTCTCTCTCTCTCTCTCTCTCTCTCTCTCTCTCGGTGGCGCGGTTGGTAGAGTACCAGACTATTGGTACGGCGGTGCCAGCGGTACTTGGTTCGAATCCTGCCCAGGGCTGATTTTATTTCAGTATCGCTGCGCTTCGAGTCGTTACTCCAACTCTCGTGGGCGGGGAGTTGGGTGTGTGTGTGCGTGTAAGGTCATAGCATTACCCATAGATCGGTCATACGAGCTCTGAGCTCTCTTCCGGGAGGGAAATAGCTGTCGATCACGAATCCAACACGTGATCCAAGGAACAAGTGAATCACACACACACATATACCTCTTCATATATATGTATATAATGTATCTCTCTCTCACATACACACACTGCCTAACTATATACCTAGGGTTTTTCCCCCTCATGAGGGAGGTAGCCAAATCAAAGTTTCATACCCACTCCCACCCTTTCCACTCCCATCTTCCACCCTTCCCCACTCTCCTCTTAGCTCCTCGTGGATGAAGGGTCATCCCTGTCTCTTACCCACTGCCCGGGTCAGAAGCAATGCAGGAAGACACAGCACATCCACAGCAGGGCCGATTCACTCACACGGCGACATGCCTTTCTCGTCCCCTCATGCGGAAAATGGAGAAAACGGAGAGAAATTCTTTCCGTCTGCGTCAGAACATCGCCCATACACAACCATCCTCCACTCACTATCATTCTCTGCCTTCTCACTTCCTTGCTCAACAGGCATTCCCCTCTTGCTCAATGCCCCTTTCACCCCATCCAACCATCTTTACTGAAATCAAGACACGCACACACACACACACACACACACACACACACACACACACACACACACACACACACACACGCGCGCGCGCGGCGCGGTTGGTAGAGTCCCAAACTGTCACTACGGCGGTCCGGGTTCGAATCCTGCCCAGGGCTGAAAACAATTTTAGTATCGCTGCGCTTCGAGTCGTTACTCCAACTCTCGTGGGCGGGGAGTTGGGTGTGTGTGTGCGTGTAAGGTCAAAGTATCACCCATAGATCGGTCATACGAGCTCTGAGCTCTCTTCCGGAAGGGAAATAACTGTCGATCACGAGTCCAACACGTGATCCAAAGACCAAGGTGAAACACAAACACACACACACACACACACACACACACACACACACACACAGAGAGAGAGAGAGAGAGAGAGAGAGAGAGAGAGAGAGAGAGAGAGAGAGAAAGAGAGAGTAAACTTTGTCTTGGAAACTTTCCCACTCACTGACGCCGTTGTATGGAGAAAACGGGCTATTTTGTGTCCACGTCGTTACACTGAAATGTATATTGTAGCCGTAAAACTTTGGCTACAACACGTGCTTAAGCGAGTGTGTCTTGACCGAGCCACGCCACAGAGTCACCCATGTGTATGGGTAGAGCCACACCACTGCGCCACACCCCGCGCTGCCTCAGTTCTAGCAAGGACTCTGAGGACGAAGCAGCTGCATTATGTTTGCTTCTCCCGCGTCACCGTCGTCGTTGTGAAAGACAGAGAGCAATGTGGATGCATCCATTAACTTCATCGAGGCTGACTCATGGACAATTTCACGTCATGATAGGTGATTTGAGAGCTGACAGTGCAAAATTCTTCAACTGTTTTGGGATGACTCAAGAAAGTTTGGTGCTGTTTTGGTATACGATCTCAAAGTCGTGCTTTTGTTTTGGTATGCGATCTCACCTGATAGTAGCGAGCTGTTCATCATATCTTTTTTGCTGTTTTGGCACGCGATCTCATTTATGGCGTGATCTAAAAAATTAGGATTTTGCTTTGGTATGCGTCCTCGATATTTTTAAAATCGGTAAAAAAAAAAAAAAAAAAAAAAAAACCAACAACAGAAGAACAACTACCTAACCTAGGTTAGGTTAGGTTAGGATCGCATACCAAAGCATACCAAAACAGCACCGAAAGTTTTAATGAACTCCTAAACATACTTGGTTCCTATATGTAAAAAGCCAATACAAATACGGGGCGGAGCATTCACTTCAGGAGACTTGTTATATTAAGGTATATAAATAATATAATTATCAGTAGTAGACCTTTATTATAGACTCAACCGTCAGAGAGTGCATTTCACTTTTACTGCAGTACATAATGCACCAGGATTTCCTCTTGAATATGTAACTTATTGATCATACTTTGTTTTTCTTAAGAAAATAGTTAATGTGCTATTGGAAGTGTGGTAAGGTAACGTTGCGCATGCTTCAAATTTTTATTCGTTATAATATTCGTCACAAATGCTCGAGTTGTCAGACCACGGGGACAATGTTTGTGAAGATGGTTCAGGGGATGGTGTGTGAGGTGAAACTGGTTGACTATGTGTTTCTGTTGCCTGTGAAGGAATGGCACTAGGAAGGAAATTGTGTTGTTCATGACTCGCTGATGAGCTTGGACCTGTGAGGAAATTATGTGGTGGAGGGAAATATTGCTGATTAGCAAGTGTCGAATGCTGCTTATACCTCTTAAGGACATTCATAAACTCAATCTTAACGTCCAATTTTGCTCTCTCCGGGATACTCCTGAGGTCGGGGAGCAGACTAAGCAGGAATTGTTTCTCAGGATCATCCGCCCCATTTACTTTCTTTGCCAGAGCTTGGAAAAGAACCTGTTCATCTGAAGGCGGTGGTTTCTTCGTCTTCTGATCGTGATTGGAAGGATTCAACAGTTGAGACTCTTCCTCTGTATTTCTCCCCTCAGTTGGATCCTCTGCAGATTCGTTTTCGTGTGAGCTTGTTTTACAAATTGGAAGAAGAAAAGAAAGTTGTTTGAAGTACATATACTCCTTTCTCCCACTTTCTTGGGCAGATCCAGACTTTTCTTTCTTGATTGTCGCCAATTCCCTTCTAAAGCAGTCTCTCAAACTCTTCCACTTCCGTTGTATATCTCTAACTGTAAGTGGATTAATTAGTTATTAATATTTGTAAAAATAACATTAATGATGATGATCATATAATAATAATAATAACAATAATACATGCATACATATACAAGGGCTTTTCCCCTTTGCAAGGGAGGTAGCCAAACACAAAGGCATAAATCCACTCTCATCCATTCCATTTCGACATACTCCACTCCCAATCAGCACCCCTCCCTCACTATTTTCTTGGCTCCTTCTGTATGACGGGTCATCTCTGCATCTCACCCACCGCTCTAGGTCAGAAACAATGCAGCAAGACAACAACAGCAACAACAACAACAACAATAATAGTAATAATGATAATATTAATAATAATAATAATAATAATAATAATTAATAATAATAATAATAATAATAATAATAATAATAATAGTAATAATGATAATAACAACATTAAGAATAGTAATAATAAACAACAATATCATAATAATATTGTCATCGTCATCATCATCATCATCATTATTATTATTATTATTATCATTATTGTTACTATCATAAGCAGCAAAAAAATACTTAATGTGCATTTTGCACATATTTTGTACAGAGCATTAATGTAAATATCGTGTATTATTTATGTCATGACGGACGGTAACCTAAAAAAAAAAAAAAATAAAAAACTTGTCAAAACTCTTACTTCCTTCCATTTCGTTGTTTCCTTGCACTGTCCCTACAAATCTTCCCCTCCCCCCTCTTCCCCATCTTATCTATCCTGCCCTTTAGAGCCCTGTCAGACGAGCGGTTTTTGCCCGCTGGCGGTCAGGCCGCCTTTTCCATGTCACACGGGCGGGTCGGCCGCTACTAAACCGCTGCGGTTTACTAGCGGCCGACCCGCCCGTGTGACATGGTAAAGGCGGCTGCCGCTTCAGTTCAAGACTTGCCGTTGCAGCGAAAGGTTGTTGTTAAAAAATGAGCTTAGAACAGAAAGTGCTGTTGTTAACACTATTGCTTCGAAAGAAACGTCGACAGCGGCGCCGTGGACGGTTATGGGCACACCCTATAACTAGTGCCCGTTTAACAGAAGGTGCTCACTATCTCCTATTCAAAGAATTGGAAGATGATCCAACTAAGTTTTTCAATTATTTTCGAATGTCCCGCCAAACCTTTTATGAACTGCTGTCACTTTTGGAAGAATCCATTGAGAAGCAAGATACAAATATGAGAAAAAGTATTCCTCCTAAAGAAAGACTGGCTATAACTTTAAGGTGAGTAATACAAATTGTTAATACTAATATTTATTAGTAAATCAATTCCTCAATACTTAAATATGTCAGAAGAAGGTACAGATATCAAAACATTAGTTGCTCAATAATTGAATCAGAAGAAGCTACACACTCTGAGCTCAGAGGAGAAATGGTAGGGAGTGTCTATTTTGCATAACTTATTACTGTATCAGTTCTTCAATAATTGTGTTAGAAGCAGCTACAGACTGTGTGCTCAGAGGAGAAAAAGCAGGGAGTGACGCTCCAGGTGTTTGTCTATTTTGCATTTCATAACTGCAATGTCCAAGAACAGGTTGAGAATTTTGAATAGGGGTCTAATAATTCTGATAATTAACATGGGAATTAGGGTACGGAGCATACTGCATAGGGTTGATGCTATAGTCAGCGCAAGGAGAAATGACCGATAAGGCGGGGCTAGGAGATTTCCCGGTGTTGCCACATATGGGCATCCATGGCGAGAACGTGCGTGTGGATGCAATGTTTTCTGAATGCAGTGTGAGGGGGGCGGGGCTAGAGATTAGATGTAGCGGCAACGTCGCTCTGTCATACACATATGCCATATCTACACTTAAAGAAACGAAACCTTTGTATAGGAAACATTGCTTTGATTTTTACCTCAGTGGTGGTGTGTGACAAAAAATTATAATATAATCATATGAGGCAACATTATAAAATTATAAAATAGAATTATATAATAAAATAAAATTATAAAATGATTATATGTGGCACCACAGGGGAACTCCCAGTGCTCCGCCCTAACGGCCAGATCTCAGTGCATCGGGTATAGGAGTGTTATACTTCTTGAGAACTTGCATTATTTCGCATCTGCATTCCAATTTCGCCGAGTCTGGGACAGATTTCACATATGGTAGAAGGGACATGAGAAAATCTTTGTCTGCATCTTCCTTTGGCTCTTGAATCTGCTTATAGATGTTTGCTGAAAGTGCGCCAATTAAACTGTCCTCATGAGACACTTTCTTCTTTTTCGCTTGAATCTTCGGCAAATCCTGGCTGCACTCACTTCTTGCTGTTTGCACGTCAGTATCTTCCTCTACTTTATCGCTACTCTTTTGAGGCCTAGTCTCTACGGTCGACGACAAAAATGACAACTGGGAATAGTAGATATATTCTTTTTTCGCTGAAGACGCACCTGATCCACTCTTTTCAGTTTTCCTTCTAGCGCACTCCTTCCTGTAATGATCTCTGATGTTCTTCCACTTCTTCTGAAGAACAACCGCTGTGGAAAAGAAAAGAAAATATAATTTTTCCAACAATTCAAATACAGATGACATTCATTCTGTGATATAAATGGTATATTTATACTTATATATATAGTGGTATATTATATAGTGTATTTTTACCTCCTGAATCCGAATCCGTTATCCGTTTTGGGGGGTCGCCCCTAGTTTTTGAGTTATAGGGGAAAAACCGTAAAAATTACCCTAAAAAACGTTAAAAATGAACCGATCTTGATGAAATTTGCACAGTGTATGTAAAATTGAATTCTAAGAACATTTTATTCATGAACATTTTCCTGTTTTTTTCAATATTTTTCGAGTTATAGGTTAGTTTAGGTTTAGGTTAGTTTAGGTCAGCTTAGGTTAGTTTAGGTTAATTTAGGTTAGTTTAGATTAGTTTAGGTTAATTAGATTATTTTAGGTTAGTTTCATTTCATCGGGTAATTTCCTCCTATGTAAATACATGGTAACTTGGCTATAACTTTAAAATTAGAGCCGACTCCCAAAAACTGATAACGGATTCGTAATCTACACCCAAAAATTAGTATATTAAAAAAAACACCCTTTTTTATGCCAATAAAGTAAAAAAATTCCATATAAATAACTAATTTTGCTTGTCCGTATGATTTTTTTTGTTTGATCGATTATTGTTTGAAAAAAGGAGCCTGCAATTTGAACGGGTTCTGCTAGTATGTATAATTTATTTACTAAAAATGTTGAGCTATTCATAATTTCGTTATGAAATAAATTTGATAGTTTATATCATATCCTTTATATCGTCATGTTTTTATATTAATCATATTTCGTATTTCAGGTATCTAGCTTCAGGATGTCCCTTCACTGATCTTCACTACATATACAGATGTGGAAGAACGACAGCAGCTGAAGTTGTGAAAGAAGTGTGCGTCAACATTTGGATAATTTTGAAGGAAAAGTGCATCCCGACCTTGACACAAGAAGACTGGCTCCACATCTCAGATGAATTCCAACAGAACGCAATTTCCCTAATTGTTTGGGGGCCCTCGACAGGAAACACATTCGAATGAAGCAACCTAGTGACACTGGTAGTTTGTACTATAACTATAAGAATTTTTTTTCCATTGTATTGTTTGCCTCATGCGATGCTAATTATCGCTTTACATTTGTAGATGTAGGTTCTTATGGAAAGTGCTCGGATTCAAGTATTTTCAATAATAGTGAGTTGTATAAAAGGCTTCAGAATAATACTTTAAACGTGCCAAATAGTAAGCCAATATGTAGCAATGGTGAAGCTATGCCTTACGTCTTTGTGGGAGACGAAGCTTTCGGGATTTCTGATCATGTTCAACGCCCTTATGGAGGAAAGAACTTGAATCACAAGAAAAAAAAATTCAATTACCGTCTCTCGCGCGCTCGACGCTATATAGAGTGTACATTCGGTATTCTCAGCAATAAATGGCGAATATTTCACAGGCCTATTGACGTGTCGTGCGATTTTGCAGAAATACTAGTCAAATCTTGTTGCGTGCTCCACAATTTTGTCCATGTAAGGGACGGGCACAATTTCGAGGAAACTATGAGAATAGTGGGATTTGAAGATACAAATGATGTAATCAATATTAGACCTGGTCGTGCCACAGCAGTTCGTGATAAATTTGCTACGTACTTTGTCAGTGAGGAGGGAGCAACACCTTGGCAAAATAACATGATTTAGTCCACAAAAACCATTACATGTCTATGTATGTATGGCAAAATTGTACAATTTAATGAAAAAACCGGAATCTACACCGGAAATTACACATGATAAGTCTGAAAACAGTTATCTTTTGTGTACTAATCAATAATAAAGGTGAAAAATTACATACCTTCTTTATTTTTGTCATCCTTCTCCATATCTTGGAATCCATCAATAAAAAGTTCACACAGTTCTTCCCAAGCTTTACTTTTTTCACATTTGTTTGAATAAGATTTCGAGCTCACATCCCAAATGGTAGGACGCAGCTCTATTTCGCATATAAACTTTTCAGTATCGAACATAGTTGCTCACAACACAGCCACGTCTTTCCTCTCCTGTGGTTCAGCCAGCACTGGCGGCCGCGGCGGGTAAACCTCTCGTCTGACATAGCCAGGCGGGCTGGCCGCGGCGGTTTCAAGTGGGGAAATGCGTCTCACCCGCCGCGGTCAGGCGGGTAGACCGCCCGTGTGACATCAGCCAGTGTTTTACATAGGAATCAATATAAAGCGGTTCCGCGGCGGCTGACCCGCTTTGCACCCGCGGCGGCCAACCCGCTCGTCTGACAGGGCCTTTAACTTCCTTCCATTTCCTTGTTTCCTTGCACTATCTCTCCAAATCCTCCCCTCCCCCCTCTTCCCCATCTTATCTATCCTGCCCTTTACTTACTAGTAACAAGTGAGCGAGTGGGTCTGCCCCACACCTATCATAACTCTAACTTCCTTCCATTTAATTCTTTCCTTACACTAATCCTCCAAATCCCCCTCTCTCCAATCTTAGCTATCCTGCACTGTACTACTAGTAATAAAGCTCATAGAAATATGAAGTACAAAAGATCTTGGCAAGCATGTCTAATTGGACACTACGTGTACGTATAGTGACGAGTTAAATGTAATTAATAAACTAACAATACACAGACAGGAATTTACTTATATCGACGGAGATATATAGCCACTGCTCACAGTATAAATACCCGTATAACAATATAAAAAATCGATAGTGACAAGTTAAATGTATACAGTTAGGCTAGTTGGACTTAGTTTTAATTTCTTATCCGAAATGTTTATTTCTATGTAAGATATACATTCAAAATGCATGATAATTCATGGTACTCAATGTATACATGTAGCGGAGTAGCATGTGGAGTTTATTAAAACTATGTTCACTATAAACCCACTATCGGAGAAATAATAACGGAGGTACAGGGAAACTGTATATTTCGACTACTATCTGTAGTCCTCTTCAGTAGAATGATTACAAGAAGTTAAGGTACAAGTATATATGAGGAAGTGAGGGGTACATAAAAGGGGATGGGGAAAGTGGGGGGACTCAGGTTACATGCCCTTGGAATGGTTGGGTCAAGGAAGGACAGTTGGTGGTATTTTGTCCGACCGCTCACAACAAAATAATGTCAAGAGAGGTCGGACAAAATACCACCAACTCTCCTTCCTTGACCCAACCATTCCAAGGGCATGTAACCTGAGTCCCCCCACTTTCCTCCATCCCCTTTTATGTACCCCTCACTTCCTCATATATACTTGTACCTTAACTTCTTGTAAGCATTCTGCTGAAGAGGACTACAGATAGTAGTCGAAATATACAGTTTCCCTGTACTTCCGTTATTATTTCTCCGATAGTGGGTTTATAGTGACCATTTACAAATGTGTTATAACATACCAATTTCTTATTAAAACTATAATAAAGAAACATACCTGCATTGTTTTTTCCTACAGAATCCATCTCTCCGAAGCCGGACACAAAGATGTCACACATCTCCTCCCATGCCTTCGTTTTTGCTGTCTTATGGTTGTACTCTTTACAGCGCACGTCCCATATCGCCGGTCGATCTTCAAGTTCGGAAATAAAGCGATCTATATCGAGCGTAGTCCTGACAAACTGTAAAGACGGACTTCAGTAAGTTGCGTCGTGGATTCATGAATCAGCCGCTTAATATTAAACTTGGTAATTGGCAATAAACAGCGTTTCTATCCTCGGGGACTTTTACGCACCGAAGATATGGAATCATTGAAATGGTACAGGAGGGATGGTGGAAGCTAAATTTTACCAGTATTGATTAATTTTTTTCGTAAAGACAATACCCCAAGTATAAAGAAAAAATACCAAGTAACTGGTCCGTAGGGGTGTCATCAAAGTCCCCTGAAACATTGACTGTGTGGAACTTAAGCAGTCAACACCCCCATATAGGGGTCAGTACTAGCTTGCCGGTCCTCCAGAGGAACCAGTTATATTCAGTCGACTCTACGCGGCAGTAATTTAGGCTACAAAGGCACCTATCAGGTAATAAACTGGATGTAGTGTCACGATCCACAGTTCCTACCACGCCTGGGCTCCCAGAGGCGAGGAACATAATTATGCTCTTCTGGTCGGAAACAGCGGAAGTTCTGACGTCACAGAGCAGTTGCCAAACGCTGCCAACTGGAAGCGCGATAGTTACTCACGAAATATACTTCCACTTTAAAATGCAATGGATTTATACAGATTAATTAATGAAATTGAGTCATCATGACTATACGTAAGAATATTTTAATTTTAGAATGTTATTATGACGTCAGTAAGGTTCGCTGTAACAGGTGGTGGATACTCAAAATTCATTGTAACTTACATGGTCGTTGAAATTGTAAATAGTTTACAGTCTCAACTTTAACAGTGGTTAAAAGGTCCGTTACAACCTATACTCAAACGCCTGTCTCGGACAATGTGACCATGATCTAGTATGTCGCGGAGTTTACAATTACCGACCGCCACACACATCAGCTGATATTGGTTCTAGCCAATGAGAACATAGCCTTTCATGTGGCTTCAGCCAATGACAACACGATTTTTCGTAGCCGCTAAATGTAAGCACAGAAGATTCGCGTGTTAGAAAAACACGCGGAAATAAAATACCGATGATAAGTTTATGGTTCAAGATTGATAAGTAAATTAAAAATAGTTTTCCCTTAAAATTCTGTTGGAAAATTACCGTAGTTTACGATAGTGTTCATGGAAGCTATACCTATTTCTGGCCCAATAAATCATAGAGATAGCGTCAGGAGACATAATAGGATACAGCAGGTCATTGAGTTAGCATACAGAGAACCTAAGAATCACTCCCACTCCAAAGTAACAATAGACTAGCTATGGACCAAAAGGTCTCCTGTCGGCATGCTCCGCCTTTGTAATCCTAAACCAAAGCGGGGAGTGACTCAACCCACTGATGACCACGTTTGATTATAGGTGGAGCTCCTGTAAGCATACGCATCCAAGAAATTATGTAATATTAACACTGCAATTCACTCACGACTGCCCTTGAGCTGTTGAATGTCTCACTCTTCCAGTCGTTTTATACATTTAATTAGCACTCCCCCTGAATGATTTGCATTCTTCAAGTCAAAGTCGTGGGTAGCAAGCACTTCTTTTGTGAAATGCAGTACTTTTATTGATAAAAACAAAGAACTTGAAAAAACTACGTGAGTGCGTAGTACTTTTAATGATAAAAATATTTACACAGAAAACCTTAAAAGGCTGCATGAAAACAGAGCTACAAAGTTTACCACTATTACATCATTACTGTAATTTGTTTTGTACATTTCACTGACTGAAAATGACAACTGTACCCCGTTTTCCAAAAACTGTATCACAGTGGTTCCCAAACTTTTTCTGAGTATCAAGTTGGAGATTCCGTACCACCTGGATCTAGAAAAACACATTATGATCAAATGTCAATTTATTCATAAGTAGAACACACAAATGCAACAAAGAACACAATTAACTTGTAATGCGAGGGATGTACAACACAAAACAAACTATTAAATCATTACTTTACTAAGTGATAAGACACACTTTCCCAACATAGAGGCAGGTGGAGAACTGGCTGTGCCAGAGGGCCGCTACGCGACGTATTTTTAATTCTTGGCAGCCAAGTTGCTAAGAACTGTAAATGGCACATAACCCTGAAGGAGCTCGCGTATACCATAGTTTGGGAACCACTGTTCTATTAGAAGTTACCTCACTCTGCTATTGTCATATACAGACTTTGGCTTTCCATCCTACGGTAAGAATTCAATTGCATTTGCAATTGCATAGTCCACAATCATTAATATTTGGCTGCTGATCACATTTAATTAAATATACATCCAGGCACCTATCTCTGACAAGAAATTCATGGCGATATTTCAACTGCTTTTGTACATATTTAGTCACTTTTTGGGGTGTTATACTATCTACTATTTCTATCCTTATCCTGACTAATGAAGAGTGGACCAGTGACTCCGATTTTCATCAAAGCGAGTCTGCGCAGTATTGAAACTTTTAGCCTTTGTGCAAAAAGTGTGGTGTCCAGTCTTCCTGCCACATGATATTACTTACAAATTGGAGTCTGTACAGTATCTATAATCCTATCATTCAATCAGTCATAATTATAATTATCTGTTTGTACATCCTGAGTCAGTCCAAGAGGATATATACATATTCGAATAAGAGTTTATCTCTCCACTAGCCTCTGGTTGATCACTATCACTTTGTGTTTCATTATTGATTTAGATGACACAATTTTTTCAGTTCTACGTCTGATATTGAAAGCACACAAGTATTGTTATCTAATCATTTTTCAATTTTGACGGGCCCATTCCATTGAGGTGAATGGTCACCACCTTTCCTATCAACACTACTCGTGAATGTCATGGCTTCTGCCACTTGCACCACATAATCTTCATCAAACTCAGATGCACTTGACTGGATTTGTATTCCATACTGGACGTCCACAGGGAGTACGGGTTCACGGTTATAAAGAAGGAAAAAAGGAGAGTAGCCTGTTGATCTGTGAAGAGCTGTTCTGTGAGCAAATATCACACCACTAAGGCAGGAAACCCAGTTGTTATAATTTTCGAGTATTTCCAGTAATTTGTCTTTAATTGTTCTATTCTGTCGTTCCACATGGCCATTTGGATGGTAAGCACAAGTCACCTTTAGTTTCACCCTAGTAACCATATGCAAAGTTTCTGAAACCTGATTAACAAATTCCCGACTCTGATCATTTATTTGTATATCAAAACACGAATGCCTCGTTACAAGTTCATAGAGAAATTCAGCGACACTTGAAGCATCTTTCCGTTTCAGTGGTCTTGCTTCAGTCCATTTCGAGAAATAGTCGATAGCAAGAACTACGTATTTGTAGCCATCGTTTTCTGGGAGCGTGCAAATGTCTACACCAATCTGTTTCATGACTGTGTCAGGAACAGGTACTGAATGCTGCTCTAGTGCCTCGTTCGATAGTCTAGGGGTTTCTCTCTGACACTCGGTACAAGTCTTGACATAAGAAGACACATCAGCTGCAACAGAGCGCCAATAGAAGCGTTTACTGACTAGTCTAATTGTAGCTGTGATTCCATGATGTGCACGCAAACTTTGACATTCTTTGCTCTCGCTTTCGTGAACTTCTCGAATCACCCGTCTCACTTCCTCCTCGTTCCACAAAACTTGCACTTTGAGCGGATCGCCGTTTTTCTGTTTTCTTTTGTAGTATAACTTGTTATCGACAATGCAAAATGTTTTACAAGAACGTCGAAAGTTAGCCTTTTTTCCCTTTTCGACTAAACTCTCGGGATATATGTGGGTGGTTAGGAAGGAAAAAATGTCTTCGAATGCATAGTGCTTGATGTGCAAATCCACGGTCATTGGCGATCCCGTGACTGAGTCGGCCCTCCAAATCTGTGGACAATACAGTACAATGAGACTACAAACAAGGTTATTCGATTATTTTTGTTTTGTTTGATTTAATATACAATATCTTTAGGGTTAAATGATTGATTCCATCAGAAACCTCATTTAATCTAATAGTAGTAGACTCAGGTTTTTTTTTTAGACTGATTTCATGGCTTTTGTGTTTCATGAGACTGGGGAGTGCATATTTTTCAGAACTAATGTAGCCTATATTACACGTGTGATATGCACTAGCATAAGAACATAAGAAATAAAGGAGACTGCAAAAGACCATAAGGCCTACACTAGGCAGCTCCGTATCTATCACTACCTGCCATCCCCATCCATAAAGTTGTCTAACCGTTTTTTAAAACAACTGATAGTTTCAGCGCTTACTACATGGTTACTAAGCGGAGTCTAAATCCTATGCTGGGGAGTGCATATTATTCAGAGCTAATGTATATTACACGTGTAATATACACTAGCGGAGTCTAAATCCTATGTATGATGATGGCTGGGGGAGTGCATATTATTCAGAGCTAATGTATATTACACGTGTAATACACTAGCGGAGTCTAAATCCTATGTATGATGTGTAATAAAACCACTTGGAAAATAAAATGAAAGGTGACCGAGCGTTTTCGTCTATTTAAGACATTTTCAAAGGTACAGAGTGAGGAAAGTGACAATATATATACATATATATATATATATATATATATATATATATATATATATATATATATATATATATATATATATATATATATACATACAAAAGAAGCACAATAGGGGGGAATTAGGACAGGTCCATTGTGACCTCACTCTCTCGGGACTGCCAGACGTTTGAGCGGGCTATTGTCAACAATTTTGTATGTTATAAAGTTATCTAATTTATACATTCCCATATTCATATTCATGTTGTTCTCAAATGAAGCTTTTGTATGATGATGACTGGGAGTGCATATTATTCAGAACTAATGTATATCACACGTATGTTATACACTAGCGGAGTCTAAATTCTATGTATGATGATGACTGGGGAGGTGCATGTTATACGTATTAAAATGACTGGAGATTCAAAGTTCCAGGAAGTGTATATTACACGTGACACCTAGTTACAGGATCAACGAATATATATATATATATATATATATATTATATATTATATATAAATTATAGAAATCTTAAATTACTACATTTGTCAAAATCCTCACTTATATACATTAAGAAATAAGTAAAATACAAAATAAATATCGGCAGCTCTTTTGACGGCTTTAAGAATGTCTGTCTATATACTAAGGACTTCTTCAGCTTACAAGGAAGGTAGTCAAGTCAAAGACACGCACACACTCCCACCTATTCCACTCCCATCCACCATCCCTCCTTCCCTTTCATCTTAGTTCCTCGTGGTGGATAAAGGGTAAACAAGAATAAACATACATATAAAAAAATCTTATATATATATATATATATATATATATATATATATATATATATATATATATATATATATATATATATATATATGCTGATAAATCACAGAATGGCACGTGGTCCAATAATATCCTGGTTATTTCTAAGGAAAATAGAAACACTAAATTCCTAAGCGCTTTGCATGCATTTCACATCTTCAGGGGAGATAACACGGAAACCCTTGAACGCTTGGGATTTTGTTTTCCTTGGCGGTAACCAGCATATATATATATATATATATATATATATATATATATCTATATATATTTATGTATATATATATATATATATATATATATGCTAATAAGAACACGGGTACATGTATATATAAACTATGCATTTCTGTTTAACTATTTATTTTTTGCACTGAAGATGTAATATACGAAAGCGCTCTGCTTTGTTAATTTCTTTTCCAAGTGGCCTACTTTATATATATATATATATATATAATTGTAGGGAACCGGAGACGTAATAAAAATAATAAAGCCAATCCACATAGGAACATCTCACATTTCTTTATTCAAAGATGTTTTCCCATAGCAACATCTTGAGAGAACTAATTGTTATCAAATGTTAAATTATTATCTTTAGTCACTAATTCAAGTAGTTTACCAAACTGTTTCTTATTCACATATTCATGGTCTTAGTTTGCATTTAAATTAAAAATAATATGAATGGCCTCATCTTCAGGAATGTTCATGAATAAGGATGATATACTTAAGCTAGCCTCATATATAAGATTTGGGTATATGCTGTATATATATATATATATATATATATATATGTGTGTGTGTGTGTGTATAGTCATATTTCACACTTCATTTCTCAATGTCACAGAGTTTGAGCCTAGACCCCTTCAGTCCTGAGAAAAGTTACGAAATTTTCTGAGGTCACTACAGCTTCCTAGGACCGATTTACAAGGATCTAGACAGACTAGTGCAAGTTGTTGTTCCCAAAAATTATTAGTATTAATATTTTTATTTTACTTTCTTTTCCCTTTCTTTCTTGAATTTTGTTCTGTGGGAAACCAAGGATTTTTATTCAAAACTGTATACAATTTATGTCTAAGTGCTAGTGCGCTGTGACGCACTTTTAAGTACCGTGAGAGCTGTTCACGTACATTGGCATGCGTATGTGTAGTTATTGCCAGTTTCACTTTTTTTTTCTTGTTATTGAACTTTTGTTGGTGTTAATATTAAGTAATTTAGATGATCAATTTGTGTCTCATGGGTATTTTAAGGTTAGTGTGTAAGGGGAGGTATTGTTTAGATTGTCTAGAGCTGTCTAAGTAGTTGGCACTCTGAACAGTGGTCGGCTATGTAAGGGTAGGTCAGACACTTTTTTTCGGTCCACCTCAAGGCTCGTGCGTCACGCTAGGAGCTAAATTATTAAGGTATATACTTCAATTATCCTAGTGTGTGCGGGTTTATATGTTTAAATTAAGTATTTCTTAATTTTGTGTGGTCGCGATTATCTTGTAAATTTGGGATAAAAGATATTCTTGAAGGGCAGACATTTTACACAGCAATTTTTTAATTACAAATTATGCCGACAAACAAATAATTGTGTAAACATTGTAAAACATATATTTTAGTTACATTAATCTTACATGTACAGATCTCGCCAAAATCCCTGGGATCTCAAATACTAATTTTTCAAATAATAAATAAGCTATTTCATGAAAACAAAATGGGAGTCTGACAGTGGCGACCTTGCCAGGATTGATTCACGTGTAGCGTTAAAACCAGTTTTGACTAGTTTTGTTTTTTAATTAGATTTTGGTAATTACTAATAATTCTGACACGGAGGCGTTCGTAGTACAGTGGCCCTCAGCCAAAGTTGTAGATACGGTGATCGTTCACGAGCTGCGAGGAGCTCCTTTCCAAGGACATAAATTGATAAATAAAATAAGCCAGACTTAGCTAATCTAGTCCTCTAGGAAGGAGTGTTTGTACTTGGCAATCCGGTTAAAGGGAGAGCTAACTCAGCAAAATTCGTAATATAGCGGCAATGATGTCCTACTGCCCCTAGGAACCTCCTAACTTGTCTCTTTACAGTAGGAAACACTATCTGAGTAAGTGCTTCCACTTCGGCAGGTGGGAAACGACGGTGCTGAGCAAGACTTAATGTTACGCCGTTTAGAGCTCGGCTTAAGCTCATGCAGGGGTAGATATGGTTAGCGGATTTTAGTACCGGTAGCAGTAAGTCTTCCTAACCAATTTTTGAGTTAGATTAGACAGTGAGGTTAGTTCCTCCTTTTTCGGAGTCAACTAGATGAGTTTTTCGATAGTTTTAAAAGTCTGGCCATCCGCCTCGAGTGTACACGCTCGTGTTGGTCCTTGTTGCTGCAACAGTTCAAGGGGGAAGGCACTGAAAACGTACATGGCCCTCTCTGAGGCCTTAGATCACGATACAGTAAAGCGCCAGGTGTTAAATGCGTGCTCGCCTGTGCCAGAAACATATAGGCAGATATATAATCATAAATATTTAACCTAATAATAACCTAATTATAAATATCTGCCTTTTTATTATTACTATTATTATCATCATTATTATTATTACTATTATATATATTATTATATTATATATATTAATATATAATTAATATAATTTATAATTATACTTATAATTAGGCTCGTGTTAAACGGGAAGCGTGGAAGAGAGCTTCGGCCGCGGAGGATGTTTGAAAATCTCGCGGAGCTTATCCTCATGGAGGAACCTGTGTCAAAAGAGGTAGCCACACATCTTTCCGAAAAAGATTTTGAAACTTTGGAGGAGGCTGCCACGATGGTAGACAAATATGTGTAAGCCCAAAAGGATGATTTGCCCCATCCAAGTAGTGGGTCGGTTAACCAAGCCCAATCGAAGGGGAAGTCGGTGTCCAAGGGAAAGGCCAGGCCTGTCTTCCTTCGCAGGACAATGCACAGTTTAATTCCTCCAGGTTAACCGTAGAGAGCACTGTAGTGCTCGTTCTGCGGGAATAGTGGTCGTGAGGTAAAATTCTGTCACCACAGTTCTGAGAGGAGGTGAAGACGGTTGGGTTGGTTGAAAGTGGAGGTACAAATCAGGCACTGGACGCAGGTTACCAGAGCTTTCTGTCTGAAGGTAAGATTACAGCAGACAGTGTCTTAAAGACCGTCACCGTGCTTTGCGACTCGGGGGTGTTACAAACCCTCATCGGTGTAGGTATTGTAGATGGGGAGGAGACTGAGGAGTGGGTAGTGTTATCATCAGTAGGGTGTCAGAACAGTGCCCGCTCGTAAAGGTACACTTAAATTCCGATTGTTTTGAGGGTATGACTTCATTCTTTTGGCCTAAGCTTCCAGCTCAGGGGTAGACATAATTTTGGGGAAAGATTTAGCCAGGTGAAGCTTGAGAGCTCCCCAAATTTAACCCAGTTAGAGGAGCCTATGCCCCGGGTTTTCCAATTTTGTGCCATCACCCGCTCAATGACAGCATCTACCTAGTTATGGATCAGAAGGTCTCCTGTCGGCGTGTACATGATAAGAGTATATGGTTTTGCCCTTTTGAGTTTTTTTTTTTCATACCAGGCTAGGTGACCCTTGTGCCACATGAAGCAGAGGTTGTTGGGACTAGAACCTAGGGATTTCAGATTGTTAGTGTGGTTAAGGGAAATTTGGCAACTTTTACTATCAAGAAAGTGTTGGAAAATTTGTTTAAGTGTATTTTTGCTCAGGCTCAAGTTCTCTACTTATGTTGCATTGTGGGGAAGGGCTGTCGCCCCCATCGGCAAAAGTGGAAGCAATTACTCAGATAGTGTTTCCTACTGCGAAGAGACAAGTTAGGAGGTTCTTAGGAGGTTCCTAGGGGCAGTAGGACATCATTGCCACTATATTAAGAATTTTGCTGAGTTAGCTCTCCCTTTAACTGGATTGCCAAGTACAAACACTCCTTTTACGTGATCAACGACTTGCGAAAAGTCTTTTCAGGGATTACAGCAAGTGCTATGCTCATAACCCGTTCTTGTTTCTCCTGGTTTTGGTTAGAAGTTTAAACTCGCTTGTGATGCTAGCGATGGGGGGAATTGGGGTTATCCTGCTTTAAGAAGACGAATAGGAAGTAGACCACCCTGTTGCGTACTTCAGTAGAAAGCTCACACCCGCTCACAAGAATTATGAGACTATAGAGTTTTTCAGCACTCTTCCCCTTGAGCACTTTTAATTGTATTTGCCTCCCTCAGAGGTAACCCAGATTTACCCCTACCACAGGCTACTCATGCACTTCATTTCTTAAAAAAAAAAAAAAAAAAAAAGCGGCTTAATAGATATCGTCAGAATTCACCCTAAAGGTAGTTCATATCAAGGGAGTAGATAATGCCCTTGCGGAAATGTATCGCGTCCTACAAAAGGATAGGTCTGCACGTGAGAAAGTAAAACTACCACCACATAATCTCTTTGGCTATTCCTTTCACTGTCGGGGACTTACTACAGATGGTGGTGGTCTTGCAAAACGGACACAGGAGACGATCATCACTCTGTTGACAGTCTTCAAAACCTATCTCCACCTAAAGGCACAAGGGACAGCATTTGAGCTCCAAATCGGACGAGGAAGTGTGTTACCACCAACTATTTTCCTTAACTTTTTCAAACAAAAGATGACACCTAGCTACTGGTCTTCCACCCTCTCTACCAAGCCAGTATCACAAACAGATCCACACTAATACAACACAGACAACAGTCCAATACTTCTAGAAAGATCTACGGATGGAGATGATGATCTTTGTTAGCTACTGTGGTACTGCGAGTTTTCAGTCAGTGAAAATAAAGACAACAGTTGTGAACATCAGGTCAAAAACTAATAGTCTGTCTTCTTGAAATTTTGTTCCATAAAAATGTTGCAGTGTAGGTAACAATAATGGTTAAGGCTGGGCACGAGGGTAACTGACATGAGGATCTGTTTGCATTATTAATATTTCATCAGCAATAACCAGTGACTCCATCCTTGTTATCAAAAATCTACATGCTTTAAGAGTCACAATCCTTAATGTGTTAATGTTATTTATCAAATTTAAAAAATAAATTTTGCAAAGTAAATGAAAATATAGTCTTTGTATAAATCTTTATTTGAAAATCAATGGCAGGTTGTCTGTAAAACTATTCAGAGAAATATAGGATATTCCGATGACAACTCTGGTCGTACAAACATAAATCTTTTGAGGTAATCATGCATTCCACTTCTTGTTGATCAACCAGAGAACTAAATATATCAGGTATGACTGACTTAGAACATTCTTTACCACAGATACTTCCACTCACACTGAAGAATTAAGATCTTGTTGAACTGTATTCATTGCACTATCATTTAGTATTTCCACAATTTGTTTTTCAGCAATAATACGCTTTCTTTCACTTAGCTTTCTCAATTTTGCTGCTACAAATTGACCAAAATTGTCATATTGGTCTCTCTCTTGATTAAAACATCTTTTTTTCTTTCTACTACGCAAACGTTTGCCACATTTTCTCTTTTTATGAGAAACACAAAGACTGGGTGTCTTCGAGGATAAAGCAGTATTCATGAGTTCCTCCCAGGTAGTCTGATCTCCATCCACCTGCATGAATAGAATTCATAAAAGGTGTTAATTCATTTTGTGTGTGTGTATGCATGTTGCATAGAGTACTATGTATGGCATTTTGTAATAGCTTACATTTAGTTCCTATCAAGTATTGAGGAAAGGCACAAATCTACTGAAAAATTTCTTATTGTCGTTTTCATAGCTGTGTCAGATCAAATGAGAGTAAAAATAGGCTTATTGTACCTACTTCCTGTAGTGGATTCTACTAAATCTTACTTAAATAATCTATTCAGACGAGCAAATCTAAGTGCCATTAACAATCATATTATGAGGTCCAAATATACTGTAACTGCTCGATGGATGTTGTGACAATGGCCGACTGGTTGAAGAAGCCAATTTCGTATAATCACGGTATTTTTTACAATTTCCCCTGGCAATTCAGATTGTGACACTAAATTCTAAGATCAAGAAACAGGCATGATTATCGTCACGCCAATGACAAGAGAATAAGCTGTGATTCCAACCCCTGTAACCATGCAGATGTGTGTCCTCAAAATCATGGATGTGTCTACAGTTACCAATTTCCCATCAATATGCCCATGTAGGTATGACATGCCGGCTGTTTCAAAATCCGTAATAACACAAAATAACAACACATAAACCATGTAACCACACATCAAACCACAAATATGTCAATCACTCTTATGATGTGTTTGAATGTAAATTAAAGCCAATAGACAATAATAGCATCTGACTATTAGTGTTTTGACACAATAAAGTTATACAAGATGATCTCATACTGCATACCTTTTATATATTTCTGTCAAATATTCTCGAGTGATTGAAGTTATATTTACTTCCGAATGTAATTTATTTGTTTAGATTCTATATTGCTTTTGAAAATGAATATACACTAATAAAAGAACTGTTGTTGATATCGATCTAAATTGGACTGGAAACTGGAAATCCCTCAAGGGGACACAACCCCTCTGGCCTGTGATTAACTGAGTGGTGACGTCATGGCAACGGAGACAACTGATTGGCTGAAGGCGCCTGCGAGCAAAGCGAGATTGCCTGAAGGGCCGAGCCTCCCTGTAGCAGGGTCAGGCACAGCCCGTTGCTTGATGTTATAAAAATTCTAAACTAATAAATACATGAGACTCGGCAGTCATCTTGAGATGGCAAAGTTTCACATCTTTATGCTCTTATGTGACATTTTTCAAAATTAATTTAATGACTATATATCTTAGTAGTGTATATAAATAGAGTTCTCATATGTTCTATGTTATTTTACGCATTTCTGGTGTGCTTTGAATTATTTGGTATCCACAAAATTATGTGTGAAATAACCTTGTTTCAGAACTAAACAGACAGGCCCTAGAGCACTGCATATATCCTCAAAATTATTAAACATATGTGCAATACATTTATTAATGCATTGAAATAAGAACTGCATACATACTGTACACATCCAATCACTGTAGATTACACCACCAGTGCACATTATACATACAAATATATGTTATACAAGTTTTAGAGCCAATATATATATCGTAATGTGGAATGCAAAGGGTAAATTCCCTAGCAATAAATATTGCTAGGATACTCAATGTTAATTCACTATGAATATATTTAGATAATGCTACAATTATAAGTTGCTTGGTCAAAGCATTAGTGAATAGTAAGTCATGACTCAATAGTGGGATAACTGCACTTTTTAATGGGGTAAATGCGCACTTACTGGTTTCGTCACTTATCGCCTATAAATTACTATATAAATTAATTGGTTCAAGCCTTACAGCCTACATTTTAAATATCTAGAGCATAATAAAACAGAAACAATAGAATTCATATTATAATATCTATCAATGCAATCTGTTATTTTTTTTATCTATTCTTTTTTTTAGCAGATGGTGTGGTACTACATCAGAAAAACTGACCCACAGCAGGTATGCCGTTACTCTCCCGAGGACCTGTTGGAGGCTGTCCAGTGTGTAAAAGCAGGAGAATCCTGCAAGACAGTTTCACGACTTCAGTACATCCCGCACAGGTCCCTGTGTGATCATGTCTCAGGAGCACAGTGGACATCAGAAGTAGGACACAAACTAGCCATGCTACCGAGCTCTTCATTGGCAAATCATTGGACAACATCTAGCCACCTTCAGTGATTACGGTTATACTTTCGACCACATGGAGTTAAGGGTGTTTGTGAAAAGCTTTTTAGATAAGGCAGGCATAAATTATCCATATTTCAAGAATGCCTGGTCTAGAATGGAGCCAATCTTTTGTAAACAGACATAGTGATCATCTTTCCACAAGGATGTGTCAAAATACATAAGAAGAGCTGAAGTGTCATTGGAAACAGTGACCAGGTTTTTTAACAACTTAGCTACTACATTGAAAGGTATTCCACCTTAAAATATTGTGAACTATGATGAAACAAACTTGACTGATGTTCCAAAGGCGAGGCAAATGATCTTTAGAAAGGGGGTTAAGTACACAGAGAGCATTATGAACACATCCAAGTCAGGTGTTTATCTCACGTTCACTTGTGCAGCAAATGGACATTTCCTTCCTCCATATGTTGTTTATGAAGCAGAACGTTTGATGGTTACTGTTCTCACTCAAGACTGTAAAGTATGGAGGATAAGGGAGAATATGTCATCAGTGGATTCAGAAGAACTGGCATCTACCCACTTAACTGGCAAAAAGTAATAAATAAACTGACAACGGCAAATGTCTCTCCTCCGTCTGTGCACAATTTAACCCTTTGCTTGTAGAAAAGCTTGTGAAATTGAAGGAGGCATTCTGCAGCAGTTCTGGGCCTGCACAGCATGGTAAGGCCATCCATGTATTGTCTGGCATGGGTGTTTCCTTCAGAGAAATTGACGCAGATCCCTCTAGCCAGCAAACCAAGAAAACTGGTGCCAAAAGGAAGCTCAAAGTAATGGCACTTGAATCCGACTCCGACAGTATCCCAGAGGGTAATTTTTCATCAAGAGATGTTGACATCCAGAGACTCCTCTAGAATATCATGAGGAAAGTTCAGATAAGGAATCAGAAGTAGCGTTAAGAGAAGAGAATGGTGAAGAGGAGGAGCAGGGAAGAGTTAAGATGAGCAATACCGAGATAATACAGGAGGGGATGTTTGGTGTTCAAGTGGATCAAAGGCTTTAACAAGGGTGATGCAGACATGGTCATCAAATCAAAACAACAGGGCTGGACTCGCAGTAATGGATATAAACTGGGCAAATTTAGATTTAGAAAGGAAATAGGCAAGAATTGGTTTACTAATAGGGTTGTCGACAAATGGAATAAACTTGGTAACCATGTAGTAAGCGCTGAAACTATCAGTTGTTTTAAGAAACGATTAGACAACTTTATGGATGGGGATGGGTGGTCATGGATACGGAGCTGCGTAGTGTAGGCCTTATGGTCTCTTGCAGTCTACTTCATTCTTATGTTCTTATGTATTGTTAAACTTACTGGCAATAAAGGTCATTCGGACTATTAATTCATTGGAAAAGTGCTAGGGAAGGAAGAAAGTGGAGAGGTATCAATGAAGTATCTCAGGCATGATTACAATGTGTCAGGTGGTGAATTTTCTTACTTTAAAGAGCCACAAAATGAGGACATTTGCCCTACTGATGTAACTGCTATTGTAAAATGTTTGCCTAAGCCTGTAATCATTAAAGACAAATTATGCTTTAAGGCTAAAGATAGAGTGACATGATCATGTGTTAATGAGGGAAAAGGGCACTTATAAATAGTTCATGGATTTCATAATTTTTGTTTGTTTTGTGGTTTCCTACTTCTGTATGCCCAATGAGGTGGTGCATAATATTCATATGGTACAAATGCATCTAAATGGTGCAAAGATTGACCAATTAACCTTATTTGCAGAGCTGGGCTCGTTCCTTGGTGTATTCTGCTTTAATTTGGCTGCACTTAGCGCTTCCAAACTATTAGAGCTTCCGAGACAGGTTCATACTGAAATAAAAATCTCGTAGACCACATACCATACCAAAGAAAAATTTCGTAAGCCACATAGTATACCAGCACCTATATTGCTTTAATAGTTTGGGAGTGCTAACTGCAGACAGACTAAAGCGGAACATACCAAGGAACATGCCCAGCTCTACTTATTTGTGCTTCAATGTGAAGAAGAAGAAGAATAATCTTGTTGAGCATTTGCCCCAAAGTGTAGGGTAAAAACGCACCCATCTACTTGTGTCACTACCTACCACGTGCACATCAACAGAACAAAATCAGTACATGGTAAAGGCTGACCTGTTAATATACAATAAAAACATCTCACTTTTTTCAATTTCCTCTAAAATGGTGAGCAATTGCCCCACCTATGTGTGTGTGTATATATATATATATATATATATATATATATATATATATATATATATATATATATATACAGGGTATTTCAAAAGTACACATCACATTATATTTTATATTTTAATAACTATTGAGGATATTAAAACTAAATTTATATATCCTGAAAGCTTATAATTTAAACTTTTTGTACAAGAGATATGAATACAAAAGTGCAAGATTGAATGCTCTTACAATGGCCTCCTAAGTCTCCAGATCTCACTCCACGAGACTTCTTCCTCTAGGGGGTATTTGAAAGGATTGGTGTATGTACCTCCCCTTCCCAGAGACTTGGATGACCTGAAGACTTCAATAACAGAAGCCTTGGCAACCATAGACAATACTATGCTAGGTCATGTTTGGCAAGAAATGGATTATTGTTTGGATGTGTGCCGTGTAACCCAAGGCACACACATTGAACATAAAAAAAAAAAAAAAAAAAAAAAAAAAAAAAAAAAAAAAAAAAAAAAAAAAAAAAAAAAAAAAAAAAAAAAAAATCTTGTACTTTTGTATTCATATTTGTTGTACAGAAACTTGAAATCATAAGCTTTCTGGATATATAAATGGAGTTTTGATAACCTCAATAGTTAAGATAAAAATGTATTGTGACATTTTTGGAACACCCTGTATATGTGTGTATTTATATATATATATATATATATATATATATATATATATATATATACATATATACATTATGCATGTTTACTAGAAGTGAAAAAGGCAATTTCTTGTGAGGATGCAATCAACTGTATGAGGACATATGATTTACAATCTGATTATCTATTCAATGTTAAATAACAATTTCCTTCTTTGAGATGTATGAATTAATACACAATAAATTCTATATAGGTAGATATAAAGCATTCACACATACCATTTACACAAACTTAAAAATGAATGCATTGGCAACAACTTTGATTTCCATGTCGGTACATGGAACTCTCTTGAATCATCAGGCTGGTACTGTTAACCCATTCAACTCATGTCAGCCGCTTGTGGTGTAGATACAAAAAACCGGATATGGTAGGCCTCGCGCCGGCCCGTACATCCGAATATCATCTGATGCAGCTTGACCGCGCGAGGACTGACATCATATTTTTCTGGTGTTTGATAAAATATTTTGGTGTTGTATGTTTTTTTGTTTTATTTGACCAAATGACAAGACATCTTGTGATTGGAGTTTAAAGGGTTAAGGAGTTATCACACTGGGCTATTTTTCCTCCAAGCTCCGATTAATCGATGATACTGTCCACCATCAGAACTTTTTCCACCATAAAATCACTGGCAAACTATCTTTTTTTCTCTACAAAAATATATAAAATGTAATTTGATATGCTAGAGGAAAATCATTTTCCTCCGGCATGCCGAATTCTTTCCTGAGAGCTGCAGGCTGTAAATCTGCTCCAATAGTCCAGTTTGATAACACCTACAGTGAAAATTTTAATTTGGTCTCTCCTCATGACATATATCCTGAGCTGGGTACGCTTCTCGGTGCGTTCTACTTTAATCTGGCTGTGTTAGTGCTCCCAAACTATTAAAGCTTAAGAGATAGGTTCATACTGAAAAAAAAGTCTGGAATGCCACATACTATACCAAAGAAAAATTTTGTAGGCCATATCCAAAAGGTAGGCCACATACTATACTGGCACCTATATTGCTTTAATTGTTTGGGAGTGCTAACCGTGGCCAAACTAAAGTGGAATGCACCCGGCTCTACATATATTGTTGGTACATTCAAAATTGTAAGTGTCGTTGGTAAAAAATTATAAAGTTTTGAGTACTACAGAATTACGCAATAATGCCAATACTGGAAACTCAATGTTAGATATTTTTTTTTTCAGCAAAAAAGGTTGGGTAGTGGTCTTTGCTTCCTTCTAACTTTCCTTTCAAAATATTTTCTCATCTAAACCCCAAGCACACAATCCATTATAAAATCTGTCGAGTCCTTTGTTCCTACTCTCGCTAAAGCTCTCCTCACACATTGTATTAATGTTTATCTAATATTTTTGTCAGTTTGTACACCAAAGTATCAGATATGACTAAGGACAATTTGGAACTTATGAGTTCACTTTTGGCATAATTAAGCAGAACAATCCTTTGCTTACACCTAAACAACTGCAATTTTGCTAAGCACGTGTTAGATTTGCACCTTGGGGATTACTTCGCCTGTGTGCATGCAAAGATTATTAGATACATAAAGTAAAATAATAAAATACGTATAATGTATAAAAATACTGTGCTTATTATGTAGTTTACATAAAATATATTGAAAACCAAATAAATCAATGAAGTACACATATTAAAAACAAGAAATATACACTACTTAAAGTCGGGTTTTCAATTAGCTTTCATACGAGTTGTCAGGCACTAATTATTCTCGTTATTTCTATAAATTTACTGAAACATAGTACTTGCTTCCATAATTGATGCATTTACCTATTTTACAACTTTTCAAAATATCATGTTGCTCTAATACAGATATGATAGTTACGATTTTATATACCTCGATTTTAGCAAAGCATTCGACAAGACACCCCACCAGACTACTAAATAAAATCAAGGAGGAAAAGGGTTTGAATGGATTAGTGACAGAAAACGGTGTGTCACCATTAACACTGTAAAATCCATATCCACAAGTATTACTAGTGGAGTTCCCCTGGGCTTTGTTTTGGGTCCCTTATTGTTCATTATCTATGACTTGGACAATGGGATTAATAGTGATATAAGTAAGTTTAATGATGACATTAAAATATGCTATATTAGGTTGGGGGAAGATACTGGGATACTGCAGGTTAGAGAAATGGCAAATGGATTTCAATATCTCAAAGTGCTGTGTATTAAATGTAGGATTACACAACCCAGCTAACAGGTATATCTTAGATAATGCCATTTTAAAGAAAATGTGAAAAGGAGTTGAGTGATAGTCTGGGAATAGGGGTTAATAGAGTATTAGGATTTATTACTATATCGGTTACAAAAGTGCAGAGGATTTACCTCTTCAATGAGAGTCAAATTCTCGTGCGCAGCATCGTATGCTTAATATATGATGTATCACACTACTCGAGTTATAAAATATAAAGTCACTACTGTATTACTCTTTTTCTTTCACTCTGAGTAATAATGAACACAGAAAGTGAATTGGTTTAGCATGTGCATCATTTATATCCCATGACTTCTTTCTTTCAAATGTTTCCTCTAATGATAACTGCCTTTCTAACTGAGCTGTCTTCCTTTCTTTGGCTACAGCAGATCTAGGAATTACAGCTTCCCCCCATTATATGATTGGGTTACATTCCTGAGAACCAGATCGAATAACAAATGATTGGATAGCAATGATTGGTGTCGAATGCTGCCAAGCCCTCGTTCCATGACACTGGGGGATCAACTTCTTACTCCTCACTCTCCTCTTCATCATTTCCCTGGCCTCGTCCTCTGACTACAGCAATTAGACCGTCAGTATCCAACGTGCGAGTGATAGGAACATCATAGTCGACCTTAGCCCACTCCTCAAATTCATTGGCCTCCACATTAATCTTGCCACTTGACTCGATCTATCTCCCCCCCCCCCAGATTCTGAGCTACCACAAACCCTTCAAACTCTCCCTCTGTTTTAAAATGGTTGTTGTCTTGGATTATTGTTGGCCATAACTTGCACCAGGCATGATTCAGGCCCTTACTCGTTACATTTTTCCATGCATCTGATGCAAAATACAAGGCATCCTTGACAGTGAATTCCTTCTGCACAGCCATAATATCACAGTCAGCGTTTAGGACTACTGTAGCCTCATGAAGTCTTTTCTGTAATTCATTTTGAAATTTTGGATTACCCCCCAACCCATGAGCTGGATCATACTGGTAACATTAGGGGATTGATGAATTGTAAAGATGTTCCCACTGACGAGTTCTTCTGCTGGGGGATGGGCTCTGCAATTATCAAGGAACAACACCATTTTTGTATTTCAGGTGGGCCTAATCTTTTTAGGTTCTCCTTGACAGCAGGAACAAAAGTGCAGAAAAACTACTCTTTGAAAATATCACTGGTCATAACCACTCATACTTTCAGCAAAAGCAGGGTGAAAGATAAGGTGATTTGCTCCAGTAATCTTTCTCTTTTGTATGCATGTTGTAACCAGAATGCAGCAGCAAACCTATGAAATTATACATTTCTTCATTTGTTACTTGGAAATCTGGCCTTTTCCTTTCTCTGTTTGTGTATCTATTATTTTCACAAACAAGATGCAGGAACATGTTATGAAATACTTTCACAAAAATCATCCACTAAGAAACTCACACAAGATCAGAGGAGTTCTTTAAAAGCAACTGTTTAACACACCTATGCTTGGCTTGCTATAAATTAGCTTGAGGACAAATGTGATTTTTTTTTTTATTTGCCGTAGGTACACTGATTTTCTGCTTCTTCCTAGATGTTTGAATGATGTCTTTATCAGATTCCTCATCTATAACATCAACTTCATCTGTAGTGGTACCCCCCAAGGTAGGCGTAGCTCCTCTTGGGGATCGGTGCCACCTGCATAGAGCACTCACAAACATTGCAAACTACAGCTATTCACACAACACTATACCCGACATCTGGAAGCATGGTAAAATAATCACCATTCCAAAACCGAACAAAGACCCAACAATCCCAACATTGCACCGCCCAATCACACTTCTCTGCACCCCCTCTAAAGTCATTGAACGCCTAATACTTAAACTTGTCACACCACATATTCCCCTTGCTGACTCACAACACGGTTTTAGGCCACTACACTCCACAAACACTCTTCTGACAAACCTCACACAAAGAATTTTAGATGGCATCAATTCAGATAGGCCCCACCAAAGAACACTTCTTATAACATTAGACATTAGTAAAGCTTTTGATGCTATCCCCTGCCACAACCTAACAAATAAAATATATAACACAGACATGCACAATAACACCAAAAGATGGCTGGCCAATTATCTGGCAGGTAGGAATGCTTACGTGTCATATAATGGCCAATCATCGCACATCAGAAACATTAAGAACGGAGTACCACAGGACTCAGTTCTATCCCCCACACTATTTAATCTATACATGCATGACTTACCCACGCCAGACACCTCAGAAATACAAATCTCTTCCTATGCAGACGACATAACAATCACATGCACACATCGTAACACAGACAAAGCTGCAGAAATAATCCAGCCATACCTTGACACACTCAACACATGGTTCATCACAAACAGACTCAAAATAGCTCCAACCAAATCTACAGCAACACTTCTCACCAACTGGACAAAAGAACTCAAATACATACCTCATCTCTACATCAACAACACTCTAATACCACACACAAACACACCGAAAATTCTTGGTGTAACATATGATACATCCATGTCTTTCAAACAACACATCACAAACATAAAAAACAAATGCACACCCAGACTTAACGCACTTAAGTCAATCACTGGAACAACATTTGGACAAAACAAAGAAACTAATATAACAATATACAAACAATGCATACGCTCAGTGTTGAATTATGCAAGTCCTGCATGGGCTCCTAATCTCAGTGAGACACACCACAACACCCTTCAAATCATACAAAACAAAGCCCTAAAAACAATTACAGGCTGCACAAATACAACACCTACAGACCATTTACACCATGAAACAAAAGTCCTCAAAGTCAAGGACCACCTCGACGTGAGAGGCACACAAACACTTGCTGCAGCCACCACAAACACATTACACCCGCTACACTACATAGCAGAACACCCACACACACCAAGAAACATTAAAACAACACCCAAAGACCTTTATCACGCACAGATACTCTCTTCTCTTCCTCCACAACCACCAAATACCAGCCTCCGGAAACATATTAATAATCATATCACTCACCGCTCCATTAACACACTGAAAGACAACACACTGCTGCATGCCAGACCCCCTGATATCCACCCTTCTGAATCCTCTCTCCCACGAAAGGACAGAGTCCACTTGGCCAGACTGCGGTGCGGTCACCACCCAGCACTTCTAAGCTACCAGAAGAGGCTGGATGACCGCGTTGTGAACAGCTGCCCAGGATGTAACACTTCACCCCATACCATACAACACATAATGGAAGACTGCATTATACACAATCATGCACGCAAACAACACAACATACGCTCTATAAAGGATTTGTGGGAAAACCCAGTTTCAGCTGTGGCATTCCTTGGGGAGACGGGACTGCTCGGACAGACAGTCTAGGGAACGACAACAACAACAACTTTATCTGTAACTTTTTGTGGAATTGTCCCATCATCTACAAGCTTATCATCATCAAACTGTTCTACATCACTGCTTTCACCTTAAACTGGTGGACTACTAATCACAATATCAGCATATCCTGCTTTGTCCTGAACAATATCAATTGCATCCCTTAGAAATCTTTAGGAATTAATTCTGAGTCCATAAAACCTTCAAATATCCATCATTCTCTCAGAAGAGGAAGAAAAAGAAGATAAAACACAGAGCAGCTATAATCATGATATTGTTATTTCTGTTTCTTAAAATGTTATTCAGAAAACATGAAATGATAATGTTTTATAAAATCAAAGGTGGGTGGGGCATTTCATGTGAAATGCCTAATGACTATATATGTAGTTATTCAGTTTCATAATCACCTCATGAAAATGAGATCAAAGCCATGATGCAGATGAGTATTAAATGTACTTCTTGTCACATCCAAGAAGTGACTAACAGAATAATGCCTGTTGCAATGCACCCACACTGACATTTTGCAGGCTAAAACATGAAACGGTAGTTACAAAAAATATTAAAAATATATTTTTCTTTCTCCTGACACATTTATCTTTAAATTATAGGTTAAGGAAAAACTCAGTACTTGGTTAATACCTGTGAAACAATAAAGTAATACAATATTTAGAAATGTAAGCTGTCTAAAGTATAAGACTACATATGTAGTCATTGGGAAAATATGTAAAGGATGTTTGCAAGTGAGAGATGTGGCAATGCAACATGAACCCCACAAATTGGGAGATTGCAGAGGAAGACCATGGTGCATGGAGAACTACATTCTGGGGAGGCATCAAACTCAATGAGGAGAGGTGACAGACTATTTGGCATGAAAGGCATGAGAAACAAGAGGAACACCTGCAGCCTTCTTGCACCTCCAGTGTCAGGTTACTCCTGCAATCTGTGAGGCAAGACGCTGCTCTGCTAAACAGTAATAAACATTACATACACCACTGTCTCTCGAGACAAAAATGCCAACAATAAGAGCACATTAAGTGTAGTACTAATGATGATGATGATGATGGTATGGCATCACAAACTTCCCTTATCAGGAGACTAGGATGGTGCCTCTTACAGAGGATTTTGTAGAGTGGAAATTAACAAACCATGCCCTTGGTTCAATTTTGCCAGTGGCAGGATTCGAACCCCCATTCCCTCCACCTATGCCACAAGTAACGATGTCCTAACTCACTTGGCCAGTGAAGTTCCCTAATGACTGTTGTTGATACCATTTCTGAATTGATGTTGGTGCAAATGGCAGGATCTCTGATGGTGGTGTATTTGCTAATATTAAGTTTTGTAAACAGTTGAAAGAAAATACAGTGCACATCCCTGAACCAGCCTAGATGTCATAATATTATGCCATTTTTTTTAAATGGTAAATGATGGCTTTCCATTAATGGACAACCTAATGAAGCCTTATGCTCAACGAAACTTCACTGAAGCACAAAGCACTTACATGGGGTCTGAAAATCTGTGATCATGGAAAACAGACGAAATTCACAGAATTGGGGTTCTAAAATGGAATAGAGTCCCAGAGATTGAAATGCCCCCATTCCTCGTGTTTTCATTTTTTCTTATGTGTCACCAAGAATCTTTGCTTTGCTAAACTCTAGGTGGCAGCACAAAAATTCCCCTACATATTTTATTTCACTATCATGAGTGCCAATTAGTTTTAGAAATTCAATTAATTCATAAAAGTTGTTTTTTTATGTCAAGGTAACTATTTCATAGCGTGTAAAACTTCTCAGCTGCAACTGTTTGTGTAGTTCATGTTTTATCAGATTTTGGTTTTTATGCCAGCTAAGACACATGTACACATGTAAGCTGATAACCACTGTCATGGACTTGCCAGTGTGGTTTAAAATGAATCATCTACTGACAGGTTGTGATTAAATGAACTACCGAAAACAGATTATTAGCCAGGTTCAAAGTAGTATTGTGACAGAAAAACTTAACATCACATAAATAAGATTTATTAAACTATTAATGTAACAATACAAACATATAAAACAATACAAATAATAAAAGATGCACATGATGATCCCAGAAATTCCCCTTGAATTGCTGGTTGAACTCAAAGACAACGAAAGCTTGTGCTTGGCACAGGAAACCTAGCTGTGGCCTGTGGGAGAGTCCTAGGCGCCCACCGGCCAAGCCATAAAAAAGTAAACATGGAAAACCTTTGGTCTTCTAAGGGTTTGACAGAAAGCAGAAACCCCTGAAAATGGCATGGATCATGAGAACAAGAAAGGAAAGAGATAAAGAAAAGAATTATATATAAGAATTGGGGAATGTGATACGCAACAGCACATATTTTGAACCCTGTGAGTTATTAATCAAAACAATGACACACAAATCCTAACTGATTATAATTTGATTGTTACTTATCATAAGTTGGCTAAAATACCAATTTTAATTCTCTCTTAAGGATTTGAGAACAATGATGTAACAGATTATCTGAAATAGAACTGAAACGGAATTTGCCACCCTGAAGCAGAATCTGCTTTTTTTTTTTAAACGAGTAAATGGAGGCCCTACATTTACAATTAGTGAATGTCAAAAGCACAATGTGTTGTTGAAAATGCATTGGGATAATGCCATCACAATTTAGGGTTCTTCTTTGTGCTATCAACATAAGCTTCAACAATGGTGTTGGCTTGTTTTTACTACATAACTATGTGTAAATGGCATGTATAGGCATATTTAGAAGCTGGGTTTGATATGGAAGATGTGAATAGGCCTACTAGGTAGGGTAATGAAGCAAATTGGATATCTGAGAGAACTGCTCGCACTAACAACTGTACACAATGCAACTTCCTCAGCTAAAGCTATACGAGACAAATTGTCACTATTTCAAAAACACTGGATCTGTACCTTGGCAGGATTCAAGGAATCATGGATATGAGTGAGTTTGCCTAGGTGTACAGTATATGGTAGGTCAGTACTATTAGTTTTGTGTAAAAAGTAAAATATTTTGACATGGGAATGGTTGACAATGTTCAGCTGTTAAAATAAATTTACACAATTACTTAGTACTTACTGAGTCATCCAATGAATCTTCAGGTTTCCCTTTCCCTCATTGTATATGTTTGAGACTCCATCCTGTTGCACTTCCTGATCTTGAAGAAATATGAGGTCACTGTAGTACCACAGGGAAGATCTGTAGATATCGTTGATCCCAGCTCCTGACTTCTCACTGTCTAACACCTCCTTTGTCTCCCTCTGGTAGTTAGTGAAGAAGGCACTGATTTTCTTCCTTTAATTTTTCTACTTATAACATGCCTCTTTCGAATTTCTATTTTTGTATTCATCACTTTTGATCTTCTACAATGCTGGGAAACCTTGGTACAGTTAAAGAACTTCCTGCATAAACTCTTGAGTGTCCCATATTCTTGCCATGGTTGGGGGAGACTGACATTTTTGTCCAATCATAGCCACATGCCATCATTCATGAGTTTGTAAGCACTATGACTGTTGGTTAAATATCAAACCATGTTGAACCATCTTCAATCACTTGCGCAATCCTTCAGTCATACCCACACACTGTGAATTAGCTTGTGCAATCATTACTGCACAATCATGATTGACAGTGTATGGGAGGTTTTACTTGTAATATATGTTTAGCACTGCAAGGAGCACTGGTAATGATTGCAGAATAATAAGATTCTTAATTTTTTCTTGTAAACACAGTGCTCTTGTTCATGTGGATAAGGCAACCAATTGGAGCAAATGACAAGCCTTCCCTTTTGGACTTACGAGCTGCTCCATCAGGTGACTGTTGCTTTCTTGGAGGTCATCATTGAAGACATGCAAGGTAGTCATCATGGTACACACACAAAATATGGTAGTCAATTTGTGATGGAGAACAGTAGTCACACAGAAACATGTGCTAGGAGTGTAAGATGAGTCAACCCGCGAATTACCAAATTTACTACTTATTAATATCTGTGGCCTTACTTATGAGCAGTGAAATCAAGTGTTAAACCTGCAAATATTAAGGGTTGACTGTGTGATAAAATTTATAGAGGGCACTTAAGCAACTTGCTGGTGGTACATTATGAAGCAGTTCCTGTCTGCATTCAAGCAGAGGTGGACCTTGCAGACCTGACAAACCACGTTTGACCTCAGGATGTGCCCCTTCCTGCTACAGTACTTGCAGGTTTGGCGGTTGCTGTAGACAGGGGCATGGAACAGGGTCAGATCAAACCGCACAGAGTTGTCTGGGATGTGGTTGCGGTGTCCTCGTACTGGTGCAGGGACGTCAGCAGTGGTGTTCAAGGCTGGAGATTCTGAATGTTTCTGTGAGCACTTTGATTGAGGCTTCTGACAGCTGGCACCCCTGAAGACCTGGATTCTGAAGTGTTTAAGTGAAAGACTATCTTTCACAGCAAGAGCCTTACAATCCCTTTTGTACATCACCCAGGCATTGGTTAGACTCACATCAATGGTGTACGCAAACATGCGCAAGTACCACCTCTTCGATTTTATTGGGGTCTTGTACAGGTGGACAAGCATATCACTTTTGTCAATGCCCCCCATATTGGCATTGTAGTTCTTGATAATTGCAGGGCAGCTTATTTCCTCCTTCTTCTTTGTTTCATTGGAGAACCGGCTGACAACAGACTTCGGCTCCACCCCCAGGTCATTTGACAGGAGAGTAACCACCTTGTTGTCCTTCCACCTGACCACCAGGATCCCATCGTCACTGGTGGTGTAGTCTAAGGTACCACGAGGGACATTTTTTTTTCCATCTCTTTGACTGTCTTCAGTGGAGGCTTCCAAATTCGGGTCTCCCTGGCTGTCCCTGTATATCTGCAGTCCTTGTCCTTGAGGTAACGCACAATCTCCAGGCTCGTGAAATAATTATCTGCAAATATGGCTGTTGTTGTAGAGCAGGATATGGTGCTGGCCAAGACTGCCACTATCTGGCTTGTCACACCCATGACTTCCTGTTCAGGGGTCAGAGGAATGTCGTGAGCTTGCAGTGTAGTTCTCCCCTGATACAGCATCATGTCATGAATGAAACCATCCTCAGAGGCCCGACAAAATATCTTAAAACCCCATTTGTCTGGCTTGCTCTTGAGGTATTTCCTCAAATTTCCTGCTGTCTTGCCTTTGTAGGCCACCATGACCTCATCCACAGACTGCTTGGGGGTCTGTGGTTCACTCCTGAAGGAAGTGTTGAGGAAACTGAACAGTGGCCGTACTTTGTAGAATCGGTCGATGCTGCCATGGATATGAGAGTTGTCATTGAAGTGCACCAGCCTCTTCATAAGCATGAACCTTTTTGAAGACATGAGGTCAGCAACTTGCGGAATCCTTGTCTCCATAGCCCAGTAGTCGCTGACAGCAGGCAGCTCAACAATCCCCATGTATATGAGGATAGATCTGAAGTTCATCACCTCATCTGATGTGGTCTTGAAGGTGGTGTTGATGTCCTTTTGAGTGGCATACAGGTTGGTTTGATAGGTGATGTGGTCGATGAACTGTGAGCTGAAGTACTTGCTGAAGTACTGGAATGGAGTTTCAATGACGTCAGGGAGTGTGTGTTCGTACTCAGGGAGGGGTGGGTTGTGGATGTCAACCTTTTTCCAGATGGTCGGCCTGGGTTTCTTCTTCTTACACCCATTCTTGGCTTGTGGCTGGTCTGCATCTTCTTCGTCACTGTCACCTTCCTCCTCCACCTCCTTGTCGTCGTCCTCAACGACCTGCATAGTATGCCTCATGCAATTCCTCTTGGAAGAGCTAGGGCTCTCTTCAGAAGGGCCTGGCATGTCCTCATCGTGGGGGGGTGGGATGAAGGTGGGGTCTGCCACATCATCATCGTCCTCCTCTTGGCTCTCGTCGTCACTGATAGCCAGGTTGGTTGGGACCACAGCAACATTTGACGATGCCCTCCTGTAGAACATGCGAGCAGACGGCTGAAAGAAAGAAAGAAAAGAAAAAAGAAAAAAAAATCTATATCAAACTCTGGTAACGTCAGGAGCACCACTGATTAACAATTTCCTACATAGTTAAATTCTGTGTATCTGTACTAATAGCGCCACAGACCCTCACAGATATCGTGTGTGCCCGGATATCGAGCGGGCTTAAAAGAGGTTCGAAACCAGTGTACCCATCCAGCCCAAAAGCTTTCCACATACGGCCAGTGAACAAAATATTTTCTATCATGATAAATAATGTTGTTTCTTGATAACATTTCATAATTACAGACAACATATGACTGATTAGTTCATTTCCAAACCTTAGATAACCTGCCTCTTATGCAGAAACAGTCAAAAAATTCACTGTTGTCAGAAAATACTCACAGCGTTGTTGCACTGTCTACAGCTTATGAGGATTAACAGTTACCCAAGTTTTCTTTGTATAAATCAAATGTTTTCTATGAAAATGTAAAGTGAAACTCTTAAAATTGGGATCAACATGATTTATACATTAATGTAATAAGAATAAGTCTCTTTAGATATCTATTCTAAAAAGGTTAAGCAATAACACAAATAACAATTTAATATTTATTACTGTTTATTTACACTACTAAAAGCCATAATCTGTACTGAAGAAATTTTGTCTTCGGAGCTGTAGATGACGATGGAATTTTTTCAAGGGGCTGCCAGATGTCGCCATTTATCGCCGATTTCGCACAGATTTCTTCAAAACAACTTACTACATGTAAAGGGCATATGACTAAAACCTGTGCAACCTGATTGGTAAACATTTTTTCAGTGATTGGGACATATGATCAATAATGGACTTGCCAGCATGGACCCTATGTTTATGAGATGAGGGCACATGACCATATTTGGTCACCTTTATTCAAACTAAAATTTCACCCATTTATAGACCTCCTACACAAATTACACCTAGCTCGGTGATAGGCACAACTATTCAACTGGAAAATGTGTGAATTTCATTTACTTACCGTAGCTGGTTACGGAATGAGGCCGGTGGAAGTGAAGCCAAGTAGGGGCACAGAACCACACTTTGTGAAATCTGGGGAGTGACTGATGTCTGAGGAGCTACTGCTCCTCACCGATTGGGCCCAGGTCGTGATGTCATGACTGATGTTGTAGCCAAAGCCTTGCTGATTGGCTGAGAGGTTTCCTTGTTTTTCTACCTACGCGCCTAACCAAGCTGGGGCACCATTTTGGACTCCCATGTAAATTACCAAATATGGTTCCTTGCCCGATAAAGGAATATCTGAAGCCATGCTGGCTTTTGTTTATAAAACAATTTTCTGATATTCAATACACCTATGATAGTTTGCATTATTTTTCCTAAGATCAAGGTTATGCTTATTGATCTATAATTCTGTGGTATATGCTTATCAGTTATCACCATTTCTGAATACAGAAGTAATATTTACTTATTACTATTTTCTTGGTACATCCACAGTCATGATTTTTTAAAGGTAATTTCTAATGTTATTTTAATTCAATTTCTATTCTCCTTCAAAATTCTTGGATGCTAGCCATCAGGCCCTGGGATAGTACCTAAAAAAACACTAAGTATTCCCAAGTGTACTTTGGATATTTTCTTTTTTTGTTACACTTAAGTCTGAACATAATACCTATGAAAGCACAGTGTCGCTAAGTACACTTTGGTTGATGACAAAGTTTATGTCCTGGGGAGGTGTCTTAGATCATCTTAAGTCAACCTGGTGTAATCTTAGCTTTTATATTGTAATTCTTTCCATTTCTATGGTATTTTCAGTCAAAATGAATGTAGAATAACAAATAAGAATGCAGAAATATTTTGAAGTATGATTTTGTGAATTATGTAGTACTGTAACATCATTGATGAATACAAAACAAAATCCTTTGTAGATGTGTTATCTCTTCTGTAATAATTGAGCCAAACCTTATTGTTACATTAGCAATTTTTTAAGAGAAATCAACACTGCAACTTTATTCTAGTTTTTTTTTTAATAATTTAACCTAGTTAGCCTGTAATCTACCTTTAACATAGTCCAGGGTGTCTAAAAATACAATTTGAGTGCAGCAGGCCACTTTACATTGCATTTAAAGGCATTTTAGTATAATTTTTCATATTGTCTTTATAAATTAGCATATATTGCATTTCCTATATTTTTATTATCTGTATAAAATAATAATATAGAAAATGTAGTATACATAATGCTTTTATTTCTTTTTATCTAATTTGACAATCACTCTCTCTTTCCCTCTCCTTCTTGCCAGAGGTTATGTATGTAAATATATGTAGATGTTTAATGTTTTTTATTGAACTGTAGCATAATTAATATTTTATATTTATAAGTTGGTGTACATTGCATTTTTAATAGTTATTATTGTATATGGTGTTATTTATTTTTTCTTCTAATTCAATGATTGCAATGCCTTTCTCATTACTGCCAGAGGTTTATAATCCAACTGCACTTGGATAGGTTGGCACACAGGTGTCAAGTGAATGGTGTCAATAATATGTAAACAGAGCACACAATACATTGGAAACAACAACAACAATAATAACAAAAATAATTATGTTTGAAAATGTATATTACCTCTAAAGAAAATTATCAACTTTTCATTGCCAGAAATTTTCTGTGACCTTTACATATAATTTTCATTTACTATATTTCTTTATTTGCTCTCTTTTCCATGTTAAAATGAGCTACTCATACCTGTATTTGGTAAAGTACTTTGCTGTGTGGAGTGCTTTGGAGTTTGGTAGGTAACATGTGGGATGAATGAAAAGTTGTGAGCCTGACCATGAAGGAAACTGAATAATTTTATGGAAACTGGTTGGCATGATTAGCAACTTGACTGAACCCCACATGACAATTTCATTGCCTAAACTTCTCTTTGATTTACAGATGAGAGAACTGATGTCGCCCATAATTTTTGTGAACATGGAGAAAGTGTATATATATACATTTTTTCTGCAGGAGGGGATGCAGAAGGGGATAGCTGATTAAATGAAGTGGCCTTGCTGTGGATGTGTTGTGTCTTGCTGCATTACTTCTGACCCAGGGCAAGGGGTGAGATACAGGGATGACCTGTCATCCAGGAGGAGCCAAGAAGAAAGAGGGAGGGAGGAGTGTGTATGTATGTATATGTATATATATATATATGTATATGTATATATATATATATGTATATATATATGTATATATATACACACAAGGTGTGGTTTTTTAAGTATGTACAGTTTTGAAATAAAAATGAAACAAGTAGACTTTTTGTAACAATTTTATTTTTACACGAAAACCTGTAGTGTAATCTACTTTTCAACATAATTTCCAACACTATTAAGGCATTTATCATATCGTGCAACCAGCTTTTGAATAACATCCTTGTAGAAATCTGCCGCCTGATTAGAGAACCACTGCAACACGGCCGTTTTGACATCTTCCTTGTCATTGTGGCATTCACCACCTGGATGCTTCTTCAAATGCATGAAGATGTGGTAGTCACTGGGTGCTAGATCGGGGCTGTATGGAGGGTGATCAAGTTGTTCCCAGCAAATAATCTGATCACATCTTGAGTTTGATTGGCTGCATGTGGACAGGCATTGTCATGAAGTAAAATGATTACCTTACTTTTGATAGTTTAAGTATTCTGTCACAATTTCATAAACCCCGCTTCTTGACACTTCAGGAAACTGATCACTCAGTAGGGATGTGACAATATGCAGCATAAAATATGCTGCATAGATGCATATATGCTTTTGCGATATGCAGCATATTATATGACGATTTTTGTTCTTCAAATTTATATGCTGCATAAAATATGCAAAAACGTCACTGGCATATATGCTTAACAGAAATGCATATTAGCATTTTATATGCCTGATATTTTTTTAGTATAGTTTGCTTATACGATATATGGGATAAAATAAACTTGATAAAGCTTTGCTTTTTAAAAAAATATGAAAACATTGAAAACAAAATACAACAGAATTAAACAGGACAGCTTCAATATTTGTACAATTCCCAACATACACATTTAGAAAATAATTATTAGAAATTCAATAAGAGCATTTCAATAACAAACATCTACTATTTAGATCTGCTACCTTACAAAAATTATACATTAGGATTACACTTAATAATTACGTGGTATTTGAGGTTTTCAAAAGTGAATCTCCTTCTGTTGTCAGCTAGTATAGTTTTGTACTGGGAAAACACTCGTTCTACATCACATGAGACTAAAGGTGCAAATTGGTAGCAAGATATATCCGATGGAGCAAGGCCACTTATAAACTCCTCTAGTCCTTCAATGGGCTGTCCGGACATTATAACATTAATTTTCCTTAACCTTTCATAACCTTTGTTTTTTGTTAGAATGCTGGTCAACTTTTGGTGGTAGCTTTGGTCGGAGGTGTTCTTTAAAGTTTGTTCCACAGAATCCATCAGTTGGAAAACAGTAGAAATAGGGAGTCCCCTAGTTTCCAACTTTGCAATTGTAGAAGTTATTATAGAGAATGTAGAACTTATGAAGACCAAACCTGTTTTTAACTGTACGTTCTGCAGAAGATCCTGACACTCTTTCACACTACGAGAATCTTCGCCATCAAAGGACATGAAGACCTGGCATATTTCTTCGAAATGTTTGGCATAATATTGGACAGCTTGGATCCATGTGCCCCATCTTGTTATTATTGGCGTAGGAGGTAGCGGCGTGTTTGGAGCAAGTTTCTTAAATTTCTCTACCCTCAACGGAGCTTTAACGAATATACTTTTGGAGGCAGATATCAGTCTGTTCACTTCAGCATAGCTGAATCTTACCAGTTCTGCCACCCTGTGTAATCCATGTGCTAAGCAAGTTATATGAATCATTTTGGGGAAAAGGACTTGCAACCCATTCATTGATTTTATCATGTATGGTGCGGCATCTGTGCACACCAAGAGTACGTTTTCGTATTTTATTTGACTTGGCCATAACACCTGAAGAGAATCGTTGAAGAATCCTGCTATGCTCGCATGATTAACTGAACTTAATATGGCGATGTTTGCTAAGTAACATTTGTCGCGCTCAGACTCTTCTCCTAAAATTCCGAATACGAAGCAAGCAATGTACCGCTGTTCAACATCTGTAGTTTCGTCCACAGATACCCATATCTTGTGAGTGGACACCTTTCTCCTTAAAGCACTGATTTTTTCACGATATATTTCCGACAAATAATATTTTCTCATTGTAGTTTGGTCTGGTATCACATTACCGGAGTGTTTAGCAAGAAACTTTTTTACAATTGGATTGTTTAACTTGTGCAAAGGAATATCTGCAGATACGAACATATTGCACAACTCTTCATTGAAGGATTTTTTGCGAGAAATAGGTGGGTTTGAATGGCTAGTAACTAATTCAGTAGAGCCTAACTGGTCATCTGGGACACCAGTGCATTTACTGGTACTTGGTTGGTCGTTGGAGATAGTAGTTTCATTGGTACTTGGGTGTTTCATAGTACTACTTTGACTTGCATCTGTTGTGATTAGACTCGGATCTTCAAGTTGAGACTCTCTTGACTGCTGCAATTTTTTCTTAGCAATATGTCCCGCAGTTTTCAGATGTTGCTTAATGAGAAATGTTCTCGAACTTGATACCTAAAAAAATCGAATGACCAGTTAGAATAGCTTACTAGTGAACCAATATTTATGTTGAAATATTTAACAAAATTTTGAAGTTTTTATATTATATTCAAGCATTCTATCTATACCTGACATCACGTTGGAAGTTTAAGTAGAATATAGCAAGATTCAATTACGCAACATACCTGCTTTTTACAATATATGCAAAACAAAACTCCATCTTCTATTTCAAAGTCTTCATGCTCCTCAACAAACTTAAGAACGGTGTTGTTAGGTTTTTCCTTTGGCATTGTTGCACAGATCACACTGTAGTACTACTTAGTGTACCTACCAACACCTAAGCCATAAAAGAAGTGACTAAGCTAATCTAACAATCGACATCCTGTTTCCTGTGTTCCAATAACAAACCATAGAAATTTAAAGACAATTTCATTGTTTTAAAATAACCTAAATTTGTACATGTAAATCATTTAGCCATGACTTAAAAATCCTACAGCATCCTGTTAGTTTTAAATATGTTCAAGTTTCAACAGTGTCCAACATGTGAATATTTATCAGGTGTCATATATGCACATGTGCATATTTTATGTCGTTTTAATGAATATATGCTTTTTTGTTGGTTAGCATATATGCACAGGTGCATATAATATGCTCTTGAAAAATATGCCGCATAAGTGCATATATGCAATATGGACAACGTCACATCCCTACATGATCAGATAATGACGAAATCGCAAAGCGTCTGTTTTCTTTCACTTTTTCATCAACTTTTTGCACCAAACCATCAGTAATGAGTGAAGGGCGTCCACTTCGTTCCTCATCATGCACATTTGTACAGCCATCTATAAAAGTTCTTGCCCATTTCCGCACCATCCCATCACTCATAATGTTTTCTCCATACACTTCACTGATCTGACAATGAATTTCAGCTACTTTCACGCCTTTAGCAGTAAGAAAACGAATCACAGTGTGTATTTCACAGTTGGCGGCATTCTCAATTGGAGAAGGCATTTCAAATACTCACAAACACGGTCAGATGATTCCATAATGGCGGCAGTGGCTAGCCAAGAGATAGTGGTACACAATGTGCATGCACCACGTGCCAATTGCAGTGCCACAACGGCGGATTTTCAAAAAAGTACTTACTTTAAAAACACACCTTGTATATTTGTAAACATAAGACTGTTCATAGACATGTTTCTTGTAATGCTTTTCTAGAACTTCCAGATCTTTGAAAAAAAATTACTGAAAACTTCTTCAAAACTTATGTGATAGCTTCTGTCTCACTATCATCAGCAAATATACAGCTATGGGAGAGGTTTCTTCATGTGTAGGAAACAAAAGGTAGTTTGATGGCATGAGATGTGGTGAATGAAGAGGATGTTGCTACAAGTCAAACTCACAAACTCCACAACAGTATACAATGGAATTTGTCATGTGGGGATCAACTGAGTTGCTAATCATGCCAACCTAATTTCTATAAAATTATTCAGTCTACTTCATGGTTAGGCTCGCAACTTTTCAATCACCTCTCATATATACATCATACTTCAATGGTATACAGTATTTGCAAAATTTCTCAGTCTCCAAATGGAGACCATGTGCAGGTCATATTCCCCCCCCCTTATCAAACATGTTATGCCACTTTACTGATAATTTTTCAATTTCACTGTATGTGATGGTGGTGTAATTGGAAGCATGCAGGTATCACATTTGCTTAGTTATGGGTTCGAATCCCGCACCTCCCTGGTTCCCAGCAGGGGTTGTTACCTGCTCCAACAGTCCAAGAAGTGCATGGGGCAAAAGTGATGGCTTTGGGTATAGCTATGCGCCTCCTGGCATGGGTTAACCTAGCTCTCCTTTCAGTTACAGTCTCTCCATTACTACCTCTATAATTCCAACTCTTTGGCATAATATTGTCCCCAAGGGTAGAAACACTGTCAGCCATGAAATTAAAAATTTCTTAATTTTTCTGTATATCAAACTTGTCATACCATTTCTTTTCTACTTTCTATATCCTTAACCATGTGCCTTAACATGGCATGTAGTGACTAAAGGCTTACCAAAAGGTTAAATAAATCTGACTTACCTTCTGTTTAGGTTCACTTCTACCTATAGATGAATTCAGTTTTCTTTTTTTCCTTTTTCTAATAGTTCTGATATCTATTTCTCTATCATCTAGAGGTTCCTCCTTTATAGTAAGTTCCTCCTCAAAATTTTCTTCCTCTTTCATAAGTCCAGCCAAGTCATTTTCATTAGCAATGGTACTACTGTCATTATTATCTGAGTCACACTCCTCTTTCACTGAAAATGAAAAAGTAAATACATGTACAAAAATATTTCATACATATGAATACTGATGGCTTTTTCCCCCTAACAAGGGAGGTAGCCAAAAAACAATGGCATAAAATCCACTTCCACCCAATCCATCCCCACATACTCCACTCCCATTCACCCATCTCCCTCCTTATCATGGTTCCTCCTGGATGATGGGTCATCCCTGCATCTTGCCTAGTGCCTTGGGTCAAAGGTAATGTAGCAAGACATATTTCATATGTAGAAAAATATCTAACAGCTTTCATTTCCCCAAGCCTTTTCCCTTATATTGAATTAGTCTTAATATATCACAATTCTATATTCTGTATCAGGTTAATGGTTTTGATTTATGAAATTTTTGGCTTGAAGGCCAAGCACCAGGGCTGTCAGGTCAGGTGTTTACAGGTTGATGGTATGGTGACTCTCAGGGTGAGTAATGGGTCCCTTATTGTTCATGGTATTCATAAACAACCTGGACAATGATGTTAGCAAGTTTGCAGACAACACTAAAATAGGATGCCTAATTACATCAGGAGACAATGCCGAAATTCTGCAGGATGATCTTAATAAATTGTTCACATGGTTGGTGAAATGGCAAATGAACTTCAACATCTCAGAATGCATCATGTTAAACGCAGGGCTACAGAACCCTGAAATCAGATATAGCTTAGATAACACGTTTTTAGAGAAAACTGAGTGCAAGAGACACTTCAGAGTTCTAGCGAGTCCTGACCTTAAATCCAGGAAACAGTGCATTAGCACCAAGAATAAAGCTAACAAAGCATTAAGTTTCATTGCTAGGTCAGTTACAAATAGAAGTGCAGAGGTAATTATCAAATTCTATCAAGCATTAGTTAGACCCATCCTTGACTATGTAGTACAGTTTTGGTCTCTGTCTTATAGAATGGACATCAATTCATTAGAATTAGTACAGAGGAGAATGACCAAAATGATACATGGGCTCAGAAATTGACCTTATGAAGAGAGGCTTAGGAAAGATGCAAAGTGTGGGATGTTTAATAGAGGTGTTCAAGTGGATCAAAGGTTTTAACCCCTTCACTCCGGGCCTCGCGGGCAGGATTAGCTGCCAGATGTATGATGTTGTGTCATAATACTTGCATTATAAAAAATAAAGTTACCGCTGTATTGCTTGTTCTCTTTCACCAGTGAAGTTTGATAACCATAGAAAATATGATGAAGCCAGTTTACAGAGTATGGGGGTCATGCAGGTACAACTACAATATATATAATCAAGACGCCGACATCGGCATCCTCGCGTACCCACTTGCTCCTCATGACGCCTACGTAGGCGTCATTGTATCGAAGGGGTTAATAAGGGTGATGCAAACAAGGTCATTATATTAAGACAACAAGACAGGACTCACAGTAATGGATTTAAATTGGACAAATTTAGGTTTAAGAAGGAAATACACAAGAATTAGTTTACTAATACAGTGGTCAACATATGGAATAGACTTAATAACCATGTAGTGAGTGCTGAAACTATCGGTTGTTTTAAGAAACAGTTAGACAACTTTATGGATGGGGTATGACAGGTGGTAATGGACATAGAACTTCCTAGTGTAGGCCTTATGGTCTCTTGCAGTCTCCATTATGTTCTTATGGTGACAACTTTTCCATCATCACTCCAAGTGTCTCTCCTTTGCTTTTGTAATTAAATCTTCATCTGGATTTACCTAGTTGTATTTTACGGGAAGGGGAGCTATGCTTGTGGTGTCCCATCTTCATATCTTGTTTTATCTAGCCTGTTTTTAAATTTGTGTATCATTTTTGCACACCACATTTTCATCTAACTTGTTCAGAACATCTGTTATCCTGTGGGGAAAGCTGTTCTTTTTCACGTCTCTATAATTATCTTTCTTGATTTTCTTTCCCTGTCCTCTTGTATCTTTACCATCCCATTTTATTAGATCATCTCTATCAATAATTTCTATGCCTTTCATGATTCCATAAATAGTTATCAAGTCTCCTCTCTCTCTTCTTTGCTCCAATGTTTGTAGTTCAAGTTTTGCCAGCCTCTTCTCTTATGATAGTTCTGAGAGTGTTGGTGCCAATTTCATAATTGCTCTTTGTATTTTTTCAAGCTTTGTTATACATATTTTTTGTACTGGGTCTTATCAAAGTGACTACTATTTTCTTCACCATTTCTTCGTCTATGTATGTAAATGCCACTTTGATTGTTCTTATCAAATGATAATTTTCTCCAAAAATTTTGTTTATGTTTCTCAGGGGACATATTTTTCATAATAATGACTCCCAGGTCCTACTCATTTTCTACTTTTTTAATTTCTTCCCCTCCCAATTTCTATGATCCCACTATTCTTTTTTTGCTTCTTCCAAATTCCATTATACTATGCTTCTTGATATTGAATTCCATCTTCCACTTCCTACTTCATTCCCATACTTTATTGAGATCACTCTGTAGCGACTCACAATCTTCTACAGTGTTCACTTTTTTCAACAATTTTGCATCGCTTGCAAAGCTCATATAACTTTCAATTCCTTTATCCATATCATTAATATATATAGCAAACATTATTGGGGCCAGAACTATTTCTTGTGGAACTCCACTAATCACATCATCCCAATTAGAGTGTTTGTCTCTTATCACCACTCTCATTTTTCTTTCATGCAAGAAGTCTTCCATCCACTTCAGCAGTTTGCCCTGTATTCCTACTGCAGTTTCTAATTTCTTTAGCAATTTCTTCTGTGGCACCTTATCAAAAGCTTTTTTCAGATCTAGAAATGCACAATCAACCCATCCATCTTTCTTGTATTACATCTATTAGCCTTGAATAGAAACACATTAAGTTTGTGACGCATGATCATCCTTGTCTAAATCCAAATTGCCTTGGATTTAGTACATTTTTTCCAAATGCCTTACCCATCTAATTTTGATCATTCTTTCACAAATTTTAGCTATCCTACTTGTAAGAGAGACTGGTCTATAGTTTGTAGGGTCTTCCTTGTTTCCCCCTTTATATATTGGTACTATATTTGCTCTTTTCCAATCTCCTGGAACTTTTCCTTCTTTCAATGAACTGCTTATTAGACTATGTATTTTGTCTGTTAGTTCATTCCTGCATTCTCTCAAAATCCAGTTTGCCATTTCATCTGGTCCATGCGATTTTCTGACATTGAGTTTACTCAAGTGATTCATTATTTCATTCCTTGTTATTTCTATCTCTTTCATAGGGGGAACTTTCTCCTCCCACTAGATATCTCTAGGTTGTATGTTCTCCCTCGTAACACCGATTTAAAATGCTTTTTCATAATTTCTGCCATTTCTATTTCCTCTTTGTATCAACTCCTTCTTGTCATAGTTTCTCTAATTCTTGTTTGTTTTTCAGTTTGTTGTTTACAAACCTGTAAAATAGTTTTGGTTGATCTTTACATTTTACTATGATGTCTTTTTCATATTTTCTCTTTTCTTCTCTACACACTTGTACATATTCATTTCTATAACTAATATATATTTTCCATTTTTCAGGTCTTTTGTCTTTATTCCATTTTATCCAAGCTTTATCCCTTTTGTTTTTTAACTCCCTGCATCTTTTGTTGTACCAACACTTTACATATCCTTTTTCTTGTTTTTTGTCTTGGAACATAGGCATACTCTCCTTGGTATGAATGACTCATAATGTAAGCAGCATTAGCCTACCTCACTGGACCAGCCATATCACAAAATTTTAATGTATAAAAAAAATATGTAGATTTTTTATTGTAATCCTACATTCCATATTTAACCCCTTCACTCCGGGCCAAAATCTCGCGGGCAGCATTAGCTGCCTGACGTGTGATGTTGCGTCATAATACTTGCATTATAAAAAATAAAGTTAACGCTGTATTGCTCGTTCTCTTTCACCTGTGAATTTTGATAACCATAGAAAATGTGATGAAGCCAGTTTACAGAGTATGGGGGTCACGCAGGTACAACTACAATATATATAATCAAGATGCCAACATCGGCATCCTCGCATACCCACTTGCTCCTCATGACGCCTATGCAGGCGTCATCATATCGAAGGGGTAAATGTAGAAGGTAAGTATAAAAAATAAAAGCTATTACTCTCCTTGGTATGAATGACTCATAATGTAAGCAGCATTAGCCTACCTCACTGGACTAGCCATACCACAAAATTGTAAGTGCTAAGAACACTAAATCTTCAAGAAATTATTCTTAAAAAATTAATGACATTTATATTCCTCCAAGTTTAGAGGAAACTTCAACATTAACTGCACACATTTGGTACCACCAGTAGTGATAGGTTTGGGCAGGCACATAACTATATCATTTTTCATGACTTTTGCTCTGTCCTCACTAGCTGGTTTGACAAACCTTCCAGGCCAGTTACTAGATTGTCTGTAAAAATCAACAACATAACATGTTTCTTCATCATCTTTAATCCTTTCTTTTATCTGGCCAACATAAAATACCCATTTATTCTTTGAATTTTCAAGTTTGAATTTGATAAGAACATAGTCTCCATCCTCTGGGTCCTTACTTGATTGTTCTTCTGTCTGATCAGCAGCAAAATCCTCTTCATATTCACTTGATTCCCCATGAATAGATGTGTTTTCCACTTCTTCATCTGAACTTTCATCCTCAACAACTAATCTTTTCTGTGTTTTTCGTAACTTTTGTAACTTCTCTTCCATTTTCATCAGTGCAAGATTTTTCTCTGGGGTGCTAGTAATTTTTTTGGCCCCTGCAATTTTCCTTTTGGAAGCTTGGTTTGAAGATTGATTGGATGGTTTTCGCAAATCAGTCCACTCTTCAAAACTGGTCTGATGGTCCAGCCCCTCTTCTTGACAGGAGTCTTTGTTAGTGCTCATCGTAGAAGCTGTTGAAGTTGAAGGAAGATTTAAGTCACCTTGAGGATTTACTACATCTCCACCATTGTTGACAACATTATCTATGTTAGGCCTACTCATGAACACAGATGCAGCGAGGAAATCATTATCAGAAAAGATTTGTGTGTCTATGGGCCATATACCAGTTTTCTTAAATCCAGCCAAAATGTTCTCCACTGAGAGAGCTCGATGATAAGCCTTGGTAAAGCACTCTGGTAAGTCATAGATTGTTATCCGTTTTCCTGGGCTACTTAGGTTCCAGTCATTAACAGCTTGTTTGTAATGTGTTTTTAATGGACCATAGACGGATACATCCAATGGCTGTAACTTGTGTGAAGTGTGAGGGGGGAAAGTTATGATGGATAGCCCATGCTTCCTTGCCATTTCCATAACTTCAAGACTCAAGTGACTTTCATGATTATCCATGAAAAGAACGGCAGGCTTCTCAGTTGAGCACCCCATATGTTTGATGAAATGCTGTAATACAAGAGGAAATAGATCACTGTTCATCCACTCACTCTGAGTTGCCAGACCTAAGGTTCCTGTAGGAGATCCTTTAGTCATGAAATCCTTGAAGTGCACTCTGGGGAATATCATAGCAGGAGGTAGGCTTCTTCCTACTGCATTCACACAGCAGCATACAGTAATGAGCGTCCCTCTCTCTGCTGCTGCAGTTTGTCCAATTTGCTTTTGCTCTCGAGTAGCTAAAATTTTTGGAACATTCTGCACAGTAGTGATCCCTGTTTCATCAAGGTTGTACACAGATTCTGGTCCAAACATCTTCTCAGCCTGAGTTTTGGTCCATATATCAAAGAATTCCCCCACAGATTGCTTGTTGAAAGCTTGCACACTTGCCACACTGGTTGATTCTGGTAAATGAAGGGTGATCTTGCAATGACGTTTCATGAATCCAGCCATCCAGTCCTTTCCTGCCATACAGTTATGTTTCCAAGAATCTGGGCAAGTTTTATCTTTCTTCATTGCATAATCAAATGCAAGTCGTCTTACTGCTGTCAAGCCAAGGCCATGCAACAACTGGGAGCAAGTCACAATATATTCAGCAAGTCCATCTTCTTCTTCTTCAGTAAATACCTAAAACAGAAACACAACTCAAATTAATAATAATAATAGTACCCATAGGACATAAAAAGATCCAATATAACATATAAAAAACAATTCTCAAGTCCCCCTTAGCACCAGGTCCAAGAAAATAATGAATAGAATTGTCACTAACTGCTATCAATCATTCTCCATTCATTCTTGTCCAATACCTTCAGTTTTGTCTGCTTTTCATCCAGCCCTAAATTTTCCAAAGATTCATTTACACTATTTTTCCACATTTTAGGAGGTCTACCTCTAAGTCAGTTGCCATAATAGTACCAAAAGGGTAAAGCAACAATAATTCCACTAGACCACTTACTAATGTGGTTATTTTCTTACAATACAATGTAAGATGGGAAAGCAATGACTTTAAATTCAATTATAACATGTATAAGGCAGTCAACCAACCTGTCTGGTATTGTACTTAGGAGCATAGTCTTTTGTTTTTTTAGCTTGACCTGCTTGGAATTTCTTAACATATCTTGATAATGTAATCCGGTTTACATCCAGCAAACGACTAACTTCCCTGATGGACTTTCCTTTGACAACTTCATCAACAGCTCTTTCCATTAAGTTCCCATCAGCTCTTGCTCGATCAGTTTTTGACTGGTACTTTCGCACCATCTCATGAAATGTAATGAACATCAAGCCTATTAGATTGTTAAATATTACCACTTACAATTTTTTTATCTTTATAGTCAGTGTGTACAACAACTACATTACCTATAAACAATAATAATAATAATAATAATGAAAATGATAATAATAATAACAGTATATTTAAAAAATAAATCAATTACAATGCTGTGGGGTACATTGACAGTATCATGGGGTACATTGAACCATGTTCAAATGTACCCCTAATTTAACGGTTCAAAGTACCCCACAGAATGGCAAAGTTGTATTCAAATTTGTTTAGCATTCCTTAATTAACTTCACTTATCACATAACTCATTTGAATAATTTGATCATAATTATCAGCTATGTGGAGAGTGTTAGAAGGTTTGGTACTTACCTCAACAGATTTACAAAGTAGGTCAAATTTCAAAGAAAGGCCCACCAGCACATACTTCCTCAATGAAGGCTGCCACTCAACTGGTGCTTGAGTAAGAATTCTGAAGAGAGTTGTACATAAGAGACATCTGTTGGTTGGGAGACAAGCTATTCCTGAAAAATCCAATGATTCAATGTGCCCCTATGTTCAAGTTGCCCCATTCTCCCCTACTTTTCCTCTATAAATTTTTGTCAAAATATTCCATTTCTCTTCTAGTGTTGCTTCCTCCTTGTGTATCCTTTCCCAGTCTGCTTTTTGAAAGAATTATCTTATTTTATCAAAATTTGTTTTTCCATACATCAATCTTCCCTTTCTATATTGTTCGTTTTTTTCCAGTTCAACCAATATGTGGTCACTTTTACTTATTGGTGTCTTATATTCAATCTTGTCCACTATTTCGGGTTCTGATGTGATCATTAGGTCCAGTCTTGATGGTTCTTCCTCATTTCTATACCTAGTATTCTCTTGTATCCATTACGTCATTGTATGTTCTATAATCATATCAAGTAGTACATTTCCCCATAGGTCGTCTCCACTCTTCACTGTCATCTCTTCCCAGCAGATTTCTTTACAATCAAAGTCACCGATTATAAACTATTCTTCCTCCATCTTCCATTAACTTATTTAGTGTTATCCTTGTGTCTTCTAACATATTTTTGTGTTCTCTCTCTTCCAATGAAGCCATTTTAGGAGGCACATAATTTACTACAATCTTCCTGCTCTTCCCATCCCTGTCCTCCACTTCCATCATAATCATCTCTACTCTATTCTTTCCATATGTGACATTCCTCACATTTATATCATTCTTAGTCAGGAACATAACTCCACCCCCTTGTTTTACTTCTCTGTTTCTAATCCAATAATTATATGCACCATGTCCTACACTGTTGGGTGGTAGTGGACCTTTCAATTTTGTCTCTACAATTCCCATTATGTCTGGTCCTTTTTCCTTCAGGTAATCATTCAGTTCGTTCAAGCCTATTATTAAGGCATCTATCTTTGTGTAAGACACTTTTAATTTTCTGCTACTTCCATTGTATTTTCTGTTTCCCTTCCATTTTTCTCTGTTATGAACCATTTCCTCACTTTCATATACACTACTAATAGAATTTCTTTGTCTGACTCTGTTCTTTTCTTGTTTTTTTTTTCTTAGCTTCAAGTCTTTTTGTTTTTTCATCCTCTCTTTCCTCTTTATTCATTTCTCTTTTTATCCATGCCTGTTTATATTGATCACTGTTTGCTAGTTTCTCTGTTTTGCTAAGATATTCTCTGCTGTCGTTTGTGACCTGAATTTAACCTTAATTGGTCTTGTCTTATCTGTATTGTATTTCACTATTCTATATATTTCTTCATTTTCTTTCCCTGTTTCTTGTTCATCCTCTTGAACTACTTCTAATATTTTGTTTACTTTTTCCTTCTCTTTTACTCTTGTAGTCCTATTTGGATTATGCTTCTCTTCCATCCCTAATATAATTATACATTTCTTTTTGTCTGCTAAGTCTCTTACTATATTCTCCTTCTCTCTCATCACTTTAATAACTGTGTCCTTAGTTTGTTCTTTCATCTGTTGTGTCACTATATCTCTAAATACAATTTTGTTGTTCTCTTGGACTTTTCTCCCTGTGCTTCTTTTGCTATGGACTCTTTATTCTTATTCAATTCCTCATTCTCATCTTTGAACTGTCTTTTTAATTCTATTTCTTTAGTTAGGTTTTGGTTCTCCTTCTTTAGTTCTTCCAATTTATCAACTCTTTGCATAATTCATGTAAGTTGGCTGAACCTAACCTCCCAGTGTTCGATCATTTTCTCTAGTTTTTCCTCTAGACTTGCTAATCGGGGGAGGTTGGCATCCCCTCCCTCATTAAATCCATGGAAATTATTATCTCCACTTTCTATTGTGTTGTTTTTATTTATATTTCTGATCTTAGTGCCTTTACTGATATTTTTTACTTCACCTGCATCGTCTGCAGCCCTCTTGGTGACATTTCTTCGGACATCCAGGGGGGGGGGGAGCGTTCGTCTCCTTCCTCATTTCCTTCCATTTTCCTCAGTAATCCCTTCCTTTCTCCTTTTTTTTTTCACCTTCCCACTACACCATGAGCTTTCTCCCTTCCATACTAATACAACAAAGGTCCTCCCTTGTTGTTGAGATCGATGAAATTTGAAATTTTCCTGGAGTTCCAAACTTCGCTGTACTTCGACCGACGTGTGTGTGTACTTACCTAACTGTAGTACATAGGAAAGGCACTGCTTGTGGGTTCTGTCTCTTACTCTCCAATTTTTACATCTAGCTTCAAATTCATATATGGTTCCAATTTAGGCTATATCCTTATTTTTCCAAATAATATTCATACTTTATTTCATGTATTGTTTAAGCATGAGCTATATTGCTTTCAAAACTATTCCAAATATTCATGCATCCTTAATCAAAAGATCTCTTCTGTCAATGTAGTTTATAACCTTCAGTGACCTGAACACTGTAATCAAGTAACTTCTTTCTTTTTGATCTTTCAATGTTGGCAGGTCCAGTGAAAAAAAACAAAAAAACAACTGGTATTTGCATATAACATTTGCTTATACTTTTTTCAATTCATTTCTTATCACCACATCTAGGCCCTTTGATAAGAACATAAGAATAAAGGAGACTGCAAGGGACCATAAGGCCTACAGTAGGCAGCTCCGTATCCATCACCACCTGTCATCCCCATCCATAAAGTTGTCTAATTGTTTTTTAAAACTGATAGTTTCAGTGCTTACTACATGGTTACTAAGTTTATTCCATTCATCGACCACCCTATTAGTAAACCAATTCTTGCCTATTTCCTTCTTAAATCTAAATTTGTCCAGTTTATACCCATTACTGCAAGTCCTGCCCTGTTGTTTTATTATGATGACCTTGTTTGCATCACCCTTGTTATAGCCTTTGATCCACTTGAACACCTCTATTAGATCACCCCGCACTCTGCGTCTTTCCAGAGAGTGTAAATTTAGGTGCCTAAGCCTCTCTTCGTAAGGCAAATTTCCGAGTCCATGTATCGTTTTGGTCATTCTTCTCTGTACTGATTCTAGTGAATTTATGTCCATTCTGTAGGACGGAGACCAAAACTTTACCGCATAGTCAAGGATGGGTCTATCACTACATAGAGTTTAATAATTACCTCTGCACTTCTATTCGTTACTGTCCTAGCAATGAAACCTAATGCTCTGTTAGCTTTATTTCTGGTGCTAATGCACTGCTTCCTGGTTTTAAGGTCCGGACTTACCAGAACTCCCAAGTCCCTCTCGCACTCAGATTTTTCTAAAAACATGTTATCTAAGCTGTATCCATTTTCAGGGTTGTGTAGCCCTACGTTTAACACGCTACACTTAGAGATATTGAAGTTCATTTGCCATTTCACCGACCATGTTAACAATTTATTAAGATCATCCTGCAGAATCTGTGTCATCTCCTGACCTAATTAGGCATCCTATTTTAGTGTTGTCCACAAACTTACTAACTTCACTATTTATCCCATCGTCTAAGTCATTTATGTACATAATGAACAACAAGGGACCCAAAACCGAGCCCTGGGGGACCCTGCTAATAACATTGCCTCACTTAGATTTTATTCCATTTATGCTGACCCGCTGTTTTCTGTTACTAATCCAAGCTCTAATCCATTCTAACACTTTTCCTCCTATGCCATGGGCTTTGATTTTATTTAGTAGTCTCTGGTGTGGCATCTTGTCGAACGCTTTGCTAAAGGTAAATAACATTGTAATTTTTATTGTTATCTGACGCCTTATATACTTTAGCGTAAAAGGATAGAAGATTAGTCACACATGACTTACCCTTGGAGAAACCATGCTGTGAATCACGAATTAAATTATGCCCTTCGATGTGTTCTCTGAGTCTATTTACTATTATCGATTCAAGCATTTTTCCTATAACCGATGTCAAACTGATTGGCCTGTAGTTGCATATAGACGATCTATCTCCCTTCTTAAAAATAGGAACAACGTTTGCCTGCATCCACGCAGTTGGCACAAAACCAGTGTCTACCGATTTATTGAATATTTCAGTTAACTGGTCGCAGATTTCAAATTTACACTCCTTAAGCATTCTTGGAAAAATTTTGTCTGGACCCGGAGATTTTGTAGCTTTAAGTCTTTCAATCTACTTGACTACTTCTTCTTTACTAATGCTGATATTAGATAGACTACTTTCTTCATCCCCTCTGTAAATCGGAGTGCAGTCAGGTACTTTATCTAACCTCTCATTAGTAAACACCGATAGAAAATAATTGTTAAACTCCTCACTCACTTTTTCCTTCGATTCTATCATGACATTTTCATCGTTTTTAATTGGTCCTATTCTTTCTTTATTTTTTGTTCTATAGAGGTGAAAGAAACCCTTTGGGTTAGATTTTGCTTGCCTGGCAACCTTGATTTCATAATTACATTTCGCTGTATGTGTATTCCTTTTGATGTATTTCTTTTCATCAAGCCATGGCCCAGACTAAGACTTATGTTGCACAGAGGTGAGAGTGGCTCAGAGGGAAAGTGCTGAGTTATCACCTCAATGCATCATTGAAAATTTTGTTTTTCCAAACCAGAAAACCTCATAAAAAGTGGCAATAAAAATTAATCAAATTCTGCATAACATGAAAAAATGACTTCAACAATTAAATGAAGACAACACAAAACAAATGAGAACAAAATGAAAGAAAAACTAGGAAACACACAAAACTAGATGGGAAAACTGAAAAAAAAAGACATCATTAACAAGCACCTCTACGAAACATATTTTAAACCCATAACTCCAGAAAACTGGAAGCTAACCACAAGGACATGCAAAATAAATCTGTACATAGAAGCTATTCCACCTTTTTCTAACAAAAATTCTGAAAATGCAATAAAAATTCAAAATAATACAAATTCAAATGATGAGAATAAAGAAAAAGCAGCTCACACACACACTTTTGAGGCATTCAATATTTACCAACACAAGACTTTGGCTCACCTTGTGCACTATTTGTTTGATTGCAGTCTACATCATCAATTTCATTTTCTATTTCATCTACAACTTCCTCCTTTATAGAGTCTTCAGTAACCCACACTTTAATAGGTTTCATGGTAAGAACTTTACTATCACTGCACTCTTCATTACCAGGTTAACACTTCACACGACACTTGTTTTCATAAGATCTGCCAAATACACAGGACACTAATGTGGTTCTCCTTTGTTGTGTCTGCAAAACAGAGAATATTTTCATGAGAAGACTGGGCCATGACATGATAATTTTCTTATGTAGTATATCTAATCAATTAAAATTAATCTGAATGTCATAATACTTGCTCTACAAGGAGGGTTACACCAATTCACTAGTAGATAATTGGTAATAAGCATATTGATTTGGTTATTTTACCAACTGCAGTAATTGGCACTGAGGTTCTGGTTGCCTAGTTTGTTTTGATAATTGGAATTTTTTTTTTCTTATCATTGATAGGCACATATACCGAAACAGGAAAACCACAGGAGACGGAGAAGCATGGAAAACATTTTGGATTCAACAGGTAAAAATACACAAAATATATCATTTCCTACACATACATATGCCAAGGGCTCTTTCCCCCTTACAAGGGAAGTAGCCAAAGTCAAAAGGCATAATTCCATTCCCATCCACCACCCCTCCTTCTCACCCAATGACCTGAGTCAGAAGCAATGGAGCAAGACATAGCACACCCATAGCAAGGCTGGTTCATTTAATTGCCAACAACCCCGCTCTCCATCCTCTCATGCAGAGACACTGAAGATGGGTAGAAATCCCTTCTGGCTGCATCAAAATATCTTTCACACATAACCACTCCATACACAGCCCTTCTCCACTCACCCCAATCTTCTGCCTTGTCACTTCCTTCCTCAACAGACATCTCTCTGTTGCTCAATGCCCCTTTTATCACATCCATCCATCTCATCCTCGGTTATCCATTCCTGTTCACTCTATCTTTTTCTGCCTTCTACACTTTTTTTTTTACTAATCTTTCTTCACTCATTCTTTCTGTGTCCAAACCATCCCAATACTTTCATCAACCCTATCTCCCATCTCCTTTTCCATCCCCTCTCCTCCTCAACTCCTTGTTTCTCACTCTAACCAATCTTGTAATCCCTACCGTACATTTTATCTCGAACACTTCCTCTCTCATGTTCTAACATCTGCCTACAGGATTTGGTGTTGATACTCTACCCTTGTAGTTTGGCCGCTAAGAGCATGCGCAAAATTCAGATATCTGCACTGCCGAGTATTGATATTTATATTCAATTTTATCAATAGGGATTGACAAAAGATGCCATTATATCGGGATTGCTGTTATATCAGACACTGGATAATTGGAACTTCACTGTAACTCCAGTTAACCACTTCAGTACAACCCAAGTTCTCGTGCGCAGCATTGGCTGCCAAATGTATGATTCACCACACTACTCACATTATAAAATATAAAGTCACTGCTGTATTACTCAGTTCATAGAATCTGGAGGGTAACTCATGTACAACTGCAAAAATATACCGTATACTGTATATAATCAAAATACCTATCCTAGCATTCTCGTGTACCTGCTCGCACCTCATGACACCTACGTGAGCATCATCGTACCGAGGTGGTTAAGACAAGCATCACACACAATTGATACTGTGATCATCCTGACAAGTGTTTTCTTGCGACTATACACTTGTATGACAGGCCATGCATCACTTGTGAAATATTGTCTCATTTTATGTTAATGTGATAATCAAAAATCATGTTGGGGTGATTATCTGGATTAGATTCCACTTAAACTTCACCAAGCTGAGTCCCACCAAGTGCATGTGTTGCATCACTAGGTGAAAGAAGGTAACAAAGGACTTGGTGTGCATGCTTCCTAGTTACGAGGTAAATGATAGGTGTAGGCTCGTTTAGTTTTACCTTTTTCCTCTTGGGTGTAACACAATACCAGTCTCATTTGTACTATGGTTAGCTATGCTTTGGCTGCATACTATCTTACAGAGGCAATTCTTATCTATATTGTGTATTATCAGATAGCTCTTATCATCCTGAATATTTTGAACCCCCATATATAAGTATTGCAAATTAATAGTAACATCAAAAGCAATTTTTTTTTTAAATATTATTATTTATTTTTATTTATCTCTTTTTTTTTTGGGGGGGGGGCTGCTGTGCAGCGTGACACACCTGTACCTAACCTGGTAATTATAAAGACGTTCTCTAACTTAGTTGGAGAGAGAGAGAAGAAGAAAATTACCTATCCTATTGATTTTTATTTGTCACCAGTGCTTTTGTCTCCCAAGGGTTGCCAAGTGTACAAAAAAATGCACTCCACCTCACTAAAAGCCAGCAGCTGGCATATTTTCTTTGACATCAATTTGTGGTACTTATATATGGTGTTCAAAATACTCAGAATGATTAGACCTTATGTATGAATAAAGTATATGGTGTTCAAAATACTCAGAATGATTAGACCTTATGTATGAATAAAGTACAATTGGGTTATATCCCAGTATCATGCAAACACATATTTCTCTTCTTTCTTTTTTATATTTGAAATATAATTCTTTCCTCTGGAATGGTTACATTAGGTGAGAAACTTTTGGGCAACATAAGTTTCATGTTAAATACATGGGCTTGCCTGATTCTTAAATTTGACCAAGAATTGCAGCTGTGTGTGTATATATCAATAAATAAATAAATATATATACGGTATATATATATACACACACACACACATCACACATACACTTGGAACAAACTGGACGAAACAATAGTGTGTGCAAAAACCATACATAAATTTCAGAGCAAACTAGACACTGTAATACAAAGGCGGGACACCATGAGCATAGCTCTCCTTCCCATAAGATACAACTAGGTAAATACAAGTATACTGGATGGGTAGATAAATTGGATGTACAACTAATTTCTATAAACCTTACCAGCACAGCCTAACCAAATGAAACCTAACTTTAGCTTACCCCTACTCCCTGACTTAATCAAACCTAAAGCTAATAACTAAACTTAAAGCTAGCATAACTAAACCCAACCCTAACTTCTCTATCCTGCAGCCTTGCATATTAGCCTGCATACTAGAGAACAGAACCTACTACTACTATTCCAATATCACACAAAAGCATTTTTCACTTTTTTAATTTCTGCATTTCAAAGATCTATTTTTTTATGGAATGGTTGCATTAGGTTAAGTTAGGTTAGGATATATTATGTTTAGAACTATTAGACAATGTTGCTGTCGCTGATGTTGTTCCCAAGACTGCCCGAGCAGTCTGGTCTCCCTAAGGAGCATCATGGCTAAAAAAAAGGGGTTTTCCCACAAAAACTTCATAGAGTGTATATTGCATTGTTGGCATGCATGATTGTGTAAAATGCAGTTTTCCATATGTTGTACAGTATGGGGTGAAGTGCTGGATTCTGGACAGTTACCTGCAATGCAGTCATCCAGCCTCTTCTGGTAGCTTAAAAGGGCAGGATGGTGCTTGCATCACAGTCTGACCACGTGGAGTCTGTCCTTTCGAGGGGGAGAGGATTCAGAGGGATGGATATGAGGGGGTCTGGCAAGCACCAATGTTCTTTCAGGTTGTTGATGGAACAGTGAATGACATGATTATGGATATGTTTCCAGAGGCTGGTGTCAGGTGGTTGTGGTGGAAGAGAAGATAGCATTTGTGTCTGATATAGGTATTTGAGTGTTGTTTTGATGATTCTTGACATGTGTGTGTGTTCTGCTATGTAGTATAGTGGGTGTGCTGTGTTTGTGGGGGCTGCGAAAAGTGTTTGTGTGCCTTTCATGTCAAGGTGATCCTTGACTTTCAGTTATTACTCCAGGGATATATAAATAAAAAAAATTAGATATTAATATTGTAAATCAAAATAAATGAATGTAATATACCTTTTTAGTGGCAGATATGAATATAAAAAAAAAGTTGCTAAAAGCAATACACTAGCTACGCCTACTGCATGGACATCAGTGGATTTTGACACTCCAATTTTTGTTTGTTGTCAAAGATAAAGTAACCAAAGTCTAATAAATTGGTCTAGTCTAGTCTGATGACCTTTAGGGATGCTGATTACATACCCCTTAGGAGGTTAAATTAGACAAATTTACTTGACTTCCATTAATTTGTCTTCGAAAACAAAAACAAACATGGCATCTTAAAGCTCACTGGTCCAAATAGTGGCTAATGTATCGCTTTTAGTAATTTCTTTGTAATAAATTTCTGCCACTAAGAACGTATATGATGAATTTTAATTTACAAAATCAATATCTAATCCTCTATTGATATATTGGAGATTTACCAACTTTTGTTTCTCAGTGTAGAGGGTTTGTATGTGTATTTGTACAGCCTACTTGCTTGACTCTGGAATTTTACCTACCTACCATACTTCAGTTTACCTTATTCTAAACGGCCTTCTCATGCACCATAACTGAACCTACAGTAAGTTAAGTACAATACACGAAATAATAATAATAATAGAATTCGAAGGCGATCCAAAGTCCCTGAACAAGGGTCTGAATCCAGTGGAACTAATACAACTCCTTGCCTGAAGAACCCCTTAAATTCAGTGATTCCCAATCCTCCCCAGGCTTGCGCCTCCTTGGCTTTAATCTAGGTGGATTTATAACACCCACCTCCCGTAATACACACATTTATCTATTCTATTTCCTCGACTTCGGACTGTCACTAGTGACTATGTGATCATAAAGCTATGCATTCGTCTATAATAATTCTAATTCTAATGTGAAATGTCAGTTTTATTTCCTATAAAATGCATACGTGCTCCTTTACCTTAATGCTTAACATATACTTTGAAGTTTGTTATTCAGATTTTGTGCATTACAAGTTATTTATAAACTAATAAAACTGCTCCTACTGCCCTCCAGTCATCCATTTTTGCTTCAACTTCCCCACCCCCACTTTGGGACCCAGTATTTAACAATCTTAGTTACCTTGCACAACTTCATACTACATCTTCTTGTTAATTGTGCAGTTGGCTTGATTGCTGGTTAGCGAACTGGCTATGTAGCGAAACGACCTGTTACTGTTTTCGTTATATCCACAATCTTCACTAGCTCATAAGTTTTTGTTTATTTACACACGTCACAGAACTCACAACACCTTGTGCCAAATTCCCGCCGCGCGATTGTATGTGATCGTTCGAAAGAAGTGCTAGGGCTTAAGCGATTTTCGTTTCAAGAAATTAATTGAGAGAATAGGATCATGGGCAGGGTACCCAGATTTAGCATAATTGTGCTAAAGGTGGCGGGACACTGGGCTCTAGTAAGCTACTCGCTGTTGCTACTTGCTTTGTTGGTAAACTCTTGCGTATCCATCACACAGGGAATGTTTTATTAGTAGCTTTTTGGCTAGCGGCTAACAAAAACCATAACAAAGTATTAGCAGGGCAATGTTTACAAACGAGTCTATAACTGGTAGTAAAAAAAAAAAAAAAAAAAAAATGAACGCCGATTTTATATTGATTTTGATGCTTGAATAAGTGCATAGTGACAAAGATAGAGAATAGAAAACTCACGTACAAAATACATGTTAAATTTTATTTATTTTGTACATATAAACCAAAGGAATTGCGACTCATTTGCGCATTCAACAAAACTTGTTGGTTCTTCTCAGCATGCTGTCCATTTTTCCCAGTAGCAAAGGTCAGTAGCATGCTACTCACTTTGAACAGCAAAAATCAATGTTAGTAACAAAAACAAGTAACATGCTAGCGAGAAATGCCTAGTGTGGCGCCACCTTCTAATAGATTTTGCCGTGAAATTGTACTACATTAATAACAATATAATAAAAATCGAACGTAGCAAGAACAGGGGCGTCTGCAGGAATTTTTGAAAGGGGAGAAATATGTTTTGTCGGTTGGGGGGAGAGCAGGATTTTTGCAGGGGAACAAAATTAAAGATATTATATATTGTTGGTGATACACGATTAGATCAAGACACACTCTTCAGATTGGCCAAAGGAGGCAAAAGGGGGGGAGAGTATGACAGGAAAAGCTAAAAGTAAATAAAAAAATGTTTTTGGGAGGAAATCAAGAAAGGAGGGGTAAGAAAAGGTAAAAGGTGCAGATGGAGGGATGATAATGGAAGTGGCGTCGGTAAGAGGAAGATGGGCTGAGTATTTTAGGGAGTTGCTGAATGTGAAGGAGGATAGGGAAGGAAAGGTGACTGCAGTGGGAGGCGTTAAGAAAATGACAGTGATGAATGAGGAAAATGGGGGAGAAATAAGAAAATATAAGATGAAAGTAGTTGTTAAAATGATGATTCTGCAGGATGATCTTAACGAATTGTTCACATGGTTGGTGAAATGGCAAATGAACTTCAATATCTCTAAGTGTAGCGTGTTAAACGCAGGGCTGCACAACCCAGAAATAGATACAGCTTAGATAACACGCTTTTAGAGAAAACTGAGTGCAAGAGAGATTTGGGAGTTCTAGTGAGTCCGGACCTTAAAACCAGGAAACAGTGCATTAGCGCCAGGAATAAAGCTAACGGGGCATTAGGTTTCATTGCTAGGGCGGTAACGAATAGAAATGAAAAGGTAATTATCAAATTCTATCTAGCGATAGTTAGATCCATCCTTGACTATGCAGTACAGTTTTGGTCTCCGTCCTACAGAATGGATACTAATTCACTAGAATCAATACAGAGAAGAATGGCCAAGATGACACATGGACTCAGAGATTTGCCTTACGAAGAGAGGCTTAGGCATCTTAACTTACACTCTCTGGAAAGGGGCAGAGTATGGGGTGATCTGATAGAGGTGTTCAAGTGGATGAAAGGCTTTAACAAGGGTGATGCAAACAAGGTCATCATATTAAAACAACAGGGCAGGACTCGCAGTAATGGATTTAAACTGGACAATTTTAGATTTAAGAAGGAAATAGGCAGGAATTGGTTTACTAATAGGGTGGTCAACGAATGGAACAGACTTAGTATTCATGCAGTGAGCGCTGAAACTATCGGTTGTTTTAAGAAACGATTAGACAACTTTATGGGTGGGGATGACTGGTGGTGATGGATACGGAACTGCCTAGTGTAGACCTTATGGTCTCTTTCAGTCTCCTTCATTCTTATGTTCTTATGAGAGCAGGTAAGGTACCTGGGTTAGAGGAGTGTCACGCGGAGTGTGTAATAAGGGAGGTACAGTAATGGTGGACTGGCTGGTGAGGTTGTTTAATGTTTATCTAAAAGAGGGTAGAGTGCCAAAGGACTGGAGGAGTGCCCCTATAGTTCCACTTTACAAGGGAAAAGGGGACAAATGAGAGTGTAGTAATTTCAGAGGGATCAGTTTGTTGAGAGTAGTTGGGAAGGCTTATGGGTAGGTTTTGATTGAGAGGATTAGGAGAGGAACAGAGGGAGTAATTGGTGAGGAAAAGTGTGAGCTTAGGAAAGGTGGGGGTTGTGTAGATCAGACTTTTGTGGTAAGACAGATGTATGAGAAAGCTGTAGAAATGGTAAGGATGCTTTTTGGGCCTTTATGGATTTGGAAAAGGCTTATGACAGGGTAGACGGGAAGGTATTGTGGGATAGGAGGAAAGCTGTTTAGAGCAGTTAAGAGTTTTTACGGGAGTAGTAGAGCCTGTGCTAGAATTAGGAATGGAAAGAATGAGTAGTTTGAGGTAAAGGCGGGACTTCGCCAGGGATGTGTCAGGTTGCCATGACTGTTCAATGTGTACATTGATGTGGTGGTGCGGGAGGTACATGCAAGGGTAATGGGCAGGGAACTGGAGATGGTTAAAGATAATGGAGAAAAATGGGAGATAAGCCAGTTGTTGTTTGCTGACGACACTGCGCTTGTAGCAAGATCAGCGGAGAGATTAAGTTAGTGACGGAGTTTAGGAAGGTGTGTGAAACGAGAAAGTTGAAGGTAAATATGGATGAAAGTAAGATGATGAGATGTACTAATTGGAAGCGAGTATTAAGGGAGACAGGCTGGAGGAAGCGGATAACTTTAGACACTTGGGGGGCGGCAAATGTGACTAAAAAGGGAGGAGTGAAGGTGGAGGTTAGAATGTAGATTGAGAGAACAAAGCAAATGCCTTGGGGGATTAAAAAGTGTAACGAGAAATAGACAGTTGGGAATGGATGCTAAGAGGAGATTGTATGACAGGGTGATTATGCCGACAACACTGTATGAGGCAGAAACATGGAACATAAGAGAGGAAGAGTTTAAGTGTGTTTGGTATTAAATGTGTCATAATGACAAAAACACTTGTCGGAAGATTAGCCTGCATAAAAGATTTGATGCAATACAGTACATACCGTGTTCACCCAGGTGCCCTGGGCGGAACGACAGGCCGTGAACCAAATAGTTCCAATTTGTGGGGTCGTGGTAGCACGATGGTATGGCCTTCCCCTTATAAAAAACAAGCCGCTTAGGCGAAGGTTCGAATCCCAGTAGGAGAGTTTATATCCAAATGCCATAATGACAAAAACAAATATATGTATACACACACACACACACACACACACTTCAACGAATGGACGGCTTAGAAGACGTTCTGAAGAAAAGTGAAGTCTGTGGATCCCAACGCAAAGAGAAGTGCCTAGTGTTTTTGCAGGGTGGGGGGGAAATTGCTCGTGGAGTAGTGGGAACGTAGGGAAAGAGGAAAAGGGGAGGGATTACTGAGGGAAATGGAAGGAAATGAGGAGGGAGTAGACTTTGCCCAGCCAGACAAGCGGAAGGTAAACAAAAGACTTAGCGAGAATCAAATGTCTAATAAAAATGTAAAGATTAGAAGTATAGAGCGCAGCAATACAGAAGAAAGTGACGAGAATATGTTCCAGGGATTTAAAGAGGGTGGGGGGGACACAACCCCCCCCCCCCGACTGATAAGACTAGAGGAGAGAGTTGATAAGGTGATCGAGGACTTGGAGCGTAAGTTAGGTAACGTAGACTCCATTTTCCAAAGAATTGAAAGGTTGGAACAACTAGAGAAGGCTAACAGAAACTTAACTGAAGAAATAGAGGACCTAAAAAGACAGTTAGGAAATGTAAAGGAGGAGAATGAGAAATTGAAGAAGAATAGTAATGAAAACAGTGAGAAAATAGCTACAGAAGCTAAAAATTGGAGAATAACTCAAGAAGGGAATAAGGTTTCATTCACTGACATAGTCAAACAGCAATTGAAAGAACATAATGAAGACTCAGTTATTAAAGTGATGAGACAGAAGGAGAATATAGTAAGAGAATTAGCTGACAAAAAGAAATGTATAATTATATTAGGAATGGAAGAGAAACATAACCCAGATAGAACCGCAAGAATCAAGGAGGAAAATGAAAGAGTAAGCAGTTTATTAAAATTAGTCCAGGAAGATGAACCAGAAATTATAAAGGAAATTGAGGAAAAATTCAGACTCGGAAAATATAGTACAGATAAGACCAGACCAATTAAGATTAAATTCAGGTCACAAACAACAGCAGAGAAAATTCTATCCAAGACAGGGAAACTAGCAACAAATGATCAATATAAAAAGGTATGGATAAAAAGAGAAATGAATAAGGAGGAAAGAGAGGCAGAAAAGCAGAAAAGAATTGAAGCTAAGGCAAAAAACGAGGAAAGAACGGAGTCAGAGAAAGAGAGATTCTATTGGAGAGTAGTGAACATGAAAATAAAGCAGTTCGACATACTAAAGAAAAACATAAGGGAAACAGAGAATACAATGGAAGTGGCAGAAAACTAAGAGTGTCTTACACAAATATAGATGGATTGATAACAGGATTGAATGAACTGAATGATTATTTGAAAGAAAAAGAACCGGACATAATGGGAATTGTAGAAACAAAATTAAAAGGCCCACTACCCCCCAACAGTGTAGGACATGATACATACAATTATTGGATTAGAAACAGAGAGAAAAAACAAGGGGGTGGAGTTATGTTCCTGACTAAGAAGGATATAAACGTGAAAGGTGTCATATATGGAAAGAATACAGTAGAGATGATTATGATAGAAGTGGAAGACCGAGATAAGAAGAGCAGAAAATTTGTGATCAATTATGTGCCTCCGAAAACAGCCTCATGGGAGGAGAGTGAACATAAAAGTATGTTAGAGGACACAAAGATAGCATTAACTAAAATAATGGAAGACGGAGGAAGAATAGTTATGATGGGCGACTTTAATTGCAAAGAAATCTGCTGGGAAGAAATGACAGTAAAGAGTGGTGATGACTCATGGGGAAATGCTCTACTTGAGATGATTACTGACCATTCAATGACACAATGGATACAAGAGAACACTAGGTATAGAAATGAAGAAGAACCATCGAGGCTAGACTTAATAATTACATCTGAACCTAGAATAGTGGACAAGATTGAATATAAAACACCAATAGGTAAAAGTGACCACATATTGATTGAACTGGAACTTAATGAAGAAAAATATATGAAAAGAAATGAACAATATAGAAAAGGAAGAATGATGTATGAAAAAACAAACTTTGATAAAATAAGAGAATTCTTCCAACAAGAAAACTGGGAAGAAATATACAAAGAAGAAACAACAGTGGAAGAGAAATGGAATATTTTGACAAAAATTTACAAAAAAGGAGTGGAAAAGTATGTCCCAAGACAAAAACAAGAAAAAGAATATGTAAAATGCTGGTACAACAAAAGTTGTAGGGAGTTAAAGGACAAAAGAGACAAAGCCTGGAACAGATGGAAAAAAGACAGAAGACCTGAAAAATGGAAAATATATACTGGTTATAGAAATGAATATGTACAAAAGTGCAGAGAGGAAAAAAGAAAATATGAAAAAGATGTTATAGAAAAGTGTAAAGATCAACCAAAACTATTCTACAGATTTGTAAACAATAAACTGAAAAACAAACAAGACTTAGAGAAATTAAGACAAGGAGGAGTTGAATACACTGAGGAAATGGAAATGGCAGAAATTATGAACAAACATTTTAAATCAGTGTTTACAAGGGAAAATATACAACCTGAAGAGATTGAGTGGAAGGAAAAAGTCCCCCCTATGGAAGAAATAGAAGTAACAAAGAATGAAATATTGACACACTTGGGTAATTTTGATGTCAGAAAATCGCATGGGCCAGATGAAATAGCAAACTGGATTCTGAAAGAATGCAGGAATGAACTGGCAGACAAAATACATAGCATAATAAGCAGTTCCTTAAAAGAAGGAAAAGTTCCAGAAGATTGGAAAAAAGCAAATATAGTACCTATATATAAAGGAGGAAATAAAGAAGAACCTACCAACTATAGACCAGTCTCTCTAACAAGTACAATAGCAAAAATATGTGAAAGAATTATCAAAAGTAGATGGGTAAAATACTTGGAAAAAAACAACGTACTAAATCCAAGGCAATTTGGATTCAGACAAGGACGATCATGCGTCACCAATTTAATATGTTTCTATTCAAGGCTAATAGATATAATACAAGAAAGAGATGGATGGGCTGATTGTGCATTTCTAGACCTAAAAAAAGCTTTTGACAAAGTACCACATAAGAAGTTGCTTAAGAAATTAGAATATGAAGGAGGAATACAAGGTAAATTGCTAAATTGGATGGAAGACTTTTTGCAAGAAAGAAAAATGAGAGTAGTGATAAGAGATCAGCACTCCAAATGGAATGAAGTAATAAGCGGTGTCCCGCAGGGAACAGTTCTGGCCCCAATAATGTTTGCTATATATATTAATGATATGGATGAAGGAATTGAAAGCTATATGAGCTTCTTTGCAGATGATGCAAAATTACTGAAAAGAGTGAAAACTGAAGAAGATTGTGAATCACTACAGAGAGATCTAAATAAAGTACAAGAATGGAGTAGGAAGTGGGAGATGGAGTTCAATACAAAAAAGTGTAGTATAATGGAATTTGGAAAAAGCAAAAACAGAATAACAGGATCATATAATTTGGGAGAAGAAGGAATAAAAAAAGTAGAAAATGAGAAGGACCTGGGAGTCATTGTTATGAATAATATGTCACCTGAGAAACATATAAATAAGATTTTTGGAGAAACTTATAATTTAATAAGAACAATCAAAGTGGCATTTACATACCTGGATGAAGAAATGGTGAGGAAAATCCTAATCACCCTGATAAGACCAAGATTGGAATATGCAGCAACGATATGGTCACCAAGTACAAAAAAATGTATAAAAAAACTTGAAAGAATACAAAGAGCAATTACAAAACTGGCACCAACACTCTCAAAACTATCATATGAAGAGAGACTACAAAAACTTAAACTACAGACACTAGAGCAAAGAAGAGAGAGAGGAGATTTGATAGCTATTTACAGAATCATGAAAGGCATAGAAATTACTGATAGAGAAAATCTGATAAAATGGGATGACAGAAATACAAGAGGACACGGAAAGAAAATAAAAAAAGACAGCTATAGAAGAGATTTTAAAAAGAACAGCTTTCCTCACAGAGCAATAGACAGTTGGAACAAGTTAGATGAGAAAGAGGTGTGTGCAAAAACAATACATGAATTTAAAAATAGTTTAGATAAAATGAGATATGAAGACGGGACCCCACGAGCATAGCTCCCCTTCCCGTAAAATACAACTAGGTAAATACAACTAGGTAAATACATATATATATATACATATATATATATATTGCCCGTTGTCAACTATATGTGAAAGAATGAGAGTGAAATAATCGAAGCTGAGGAAGAGAGATCTTGGATCCGTAATTAAGAAATAATAAATAAATAAATAAATAAATAAATAAATAAATAAATAAATAAATAAATAAATAAATAAATAGATAAATAAATAAATAAAATAAAATTGGAAAACTCTACGGTAAATCTGTTCAACCTGAAATAACTGAAGTCGAAATGTATGCATGAAATGCACGTTTAATGGCTACCCAAGAAAAGACTTCGAAACCTTTCGCAGATGTGCACCATACAGCTATAACTCTCAAATTCAGGAATATAAAATCGATCCGCTCACATTCCTCTACCGGAGTTATCTTTGTTACTTGTTATTTTTGTACAATGTTCATCATTATCTGCCATCATGTTATCAGTTCTATTAATAACCATATTCTTCTCTATTACCTCCCTCTATTTGTTTCTTTCCCCGTTTTCTGTAAAATTATGGCCTACTTCATCTTAATCATCATTATCACATGCTTTCACCTTGATATAAATGAACGAGCCTGCCATTTTCTTCAACATTATTTTTGTTAGTCTCGTCATTCAAGTCGTTTATCACGCGTGATAGACATCGGAACCTTCCAGAACTTCGCAACCGTATGTGATAATTCCTCGAGACCTAGTGATATCTCACTTTCTAAGGTTTATTTATTTATTTATTTATTTGTTCATATGTTTATTTATTTATTTATCTATTTATCCATTTATTTATTTATATATTTGTTCATGTCCTTGTCCAGCTAAACAGCCCATACTTTCCTTACCCCTGCTGTTGATACTTGCAGACCAAATATTCATTGACAGTATTAAGGTTGTTTTATTAATACTGGACATGTCAACTTCATACCAAATATCTTAAATAAGCGTCTAGAAAATTTTTGGTTGATATTGAATAAGGTCATGATTGTCAACAATAGATGTATTGGAAATACAATGTATTATTATTGTCAATAGATATTAGTCATTTGAGGAACCCTAGATACATTTGTTTCTAAAAATTACCAAGGAAACTTCTTTCGCTTGAAGAATAACCCTGAAATCATCTTATATTCTCAAACCAGGTTAGACGTGTTTTTTTCGACCCTTTACCCAAAGTGAAAATTTATGGTGAATGCATTCGAGTCACTGTGAAAATGTCAGGATCTTTGCAAGGAATGCAGCCATCAATCTTGTCAGTAATCCTATTGCCGTTTTTTCAAACCAGGTTTGACCTATTTCTTTCTTTTTTTGTTTTATTTTTGTACTAACTAATTTTAGATTTTATAGAGAATACATTCGGGTCAGCCTGAAAATGTCTGGGTCTTCGCGGGGTCTACTCAACAACGGCTAACAGCTGTTAGTACTTTTTGCTCTAGTTTATAATTTGTTTAACTATTTTTCCCGCCAGAACTTTCCGATGATACGTAATATTTCTCTGTGCACGTTTGAGTCAGCCTGAAAATACCAAACAATTTTTTCCCTTGAACTGCAACAACCAGGGTTGACTTCAGGAATTTGTTATAACTAATAGATGTTAAAGCAGAGGACACAAATAAATTCTGTAATTTTCAAGCCGGTATAATCGTCAGGGCATTAGTATAAGCGCTTGCAGTGAAAATTAAGATTAACGAAACATGAATTACAAATGTAACACATAAGTCTGTATGAATAAAAAATCATAATAACGAAGCAAAGACAATTTCACAATAGTCGAGTCATGTCTCCCATGGTATCTATCACCGAGTGGTCATTTCTACTCCTTTTTTTCGTATGGATTAGTAACTTGTACATTGCGTAAAACTGAACTACCTATTAAAGAAAAAAATAGTTTCAGGAAACTCCAAAATTCACTGTGTTCGTAATGCAACCGACGAAGAATTTCTCATTATTCCGTATCATTTAACACCTTTTCTATTTTTTACTTGACATCACGCTGTATGTAATATTTCTTTGTTATCAAACTCGCGTCGCGATAAGACAACCTATCCATCACGGCAGCATCTGGTAATTATAACCTCGATTGTGAGTATTTCTTTATGGAGACTTGTCATGCGAAGTCGACCGGCCGTGGGTAATTGTCAGAAAGGGACCTCTACAGTTATCCCTCTCAGTTCAATCTCCAATTCTACAGATTCTACAGTTTAATTCTACACTTTACTTGGGACAACACATGTTTAAGTGTTACAGAATGAATTAACGATAAAGATGAAAGATTCGCATTTTCATCAGGACAAACCTGTAAAGGTGAGATTTAGGGAGCCATTCTAACACATGATAGATGAGGTACTGTTGTAGTCAGACAATCATAGACCGTCTAGAAACTCCCCTTAGGTCAATAGTTCTAGACCATGGCGACTCATACTTCCGTAAACATATTGTTTTGTTTAAATTTCAAAATAACTGTTGATATTGACAAGATTTCTCACATAAATTAAATCGTCTGTGTCTCTATAATGTCTTTAGACGTTAACGATTTAGGTATTCTAATACAGTATTTTTACTTA
>NC_134819.1:22478580-22488580 GCF_046742065.1 Oratosquilla oratoria
CTCTATTCCCAAGTGAACACTTGGTTCAAGTCCTCGACGCGTAAATCAAACAACAGAAGCTTCAGGCATTAAAAGTATTGCACGTTGCTTTTTAGCCACATTAATTCATCACACCGCCATATTATGTATATTAATGGATTAGCAAGGTCATTTAAAAATATATACATTTAGCCTTATTTTAGAAAAGAAAAATAAACTGCCTAAAGAAGAATGAACAACTAGTGTCGACATTATTAACTGGCTGCCAGGCCAGAAATAACTGCCATCGTTACTGGAAATGCACTGTCAGGATTTGAATTGCGTGCTTCTAAGAACGCTTAGAACTATCCTATGATTGCCTAATTGTTTAAAAAGTGACGAAATCCTTGGTCTCCTCGCCTGAAAGTGTAGCCACACCATTTTGATATCATATCAGTAGATGGAGGTGACTAGAGGACAAGAGAAGAAGTTAGCATTCACAGACTGGTTGCAAAGTTGGATGAGAGAAAAGTATGAGAGGTATAAAGAAAACGGAAGAGAATCAAAACAAAAAAATAAGGAGGCAAAAAGGAGAGCAGATGTAAAATGGGAAGGGATATGGCAGGAATTTTTTAAAGTAATAAAAATATGTTTTGGGAGTAAGTTAAGAGAGGAATGGGAGGTAATTCAAGTAGAGAAGAAAAAGTAAAAGGTACAGATGGAGAGATGTTAACAGAAGGGTAGGCTGTAAGGGGAAGATGGGCGAACTATTTTAGAGAGCTGTTAAATAAGGATAGGGAGGAATTGGTGGTAGTAGTGGGAGGCGCAAAGAAAATGACAGTGACGAGAGAGGAGAATATGGAGGAGAAATAAGGAAAAATGAGGTGCAAGTAGTTTTGAAAATTATGAGAGCAGGTAATACACCTGGGTTAGATGGGTGTCATACGAAGTGTCTAAAGAAGGGGGGCTACAGTAATAGTGGACTGGATAGTGAGGTTGTTTAATATGTGTCTAAGAGAGGGTAGAGTGCCGGAGGACTGGGGGAGTGCCTGTATAGTTCAGATTTACAATGGAAAAGGGGACAAATGTGAGTGTAGTAGTTTCAGAGGGATCATTTTGTTGAGAATAGTTAGAAAAGCATATGGGAGGGTTTTAGTGAGGATTAGGAGAGGAACTGATAAAGACTCCTCCGTCCTCACGTGGTGTTTATTTCGATAGACTGTTCACTGCGTACTTGGAAAGGGTGCTGCGGGAAGTAAATGCGAAAATAATGGGCAGGGAACTGGAGATGGTTAAAGAAAATGGAGAGAAGTGGGAGGTGAGCCAGTTGTTGTTTGCTGACGACACTGTGCTTGTGACACTTGTGACGGAGTTTGGGAGGGTGTGCGATAGGAGAAAGTTGAAGGTGAAATTGGGTAAAAATAAGGTGATGAGATGTACAAGGGAAGAAGATGGCAGTGGGTTGGAAGTAAGTCTTAAAGGAGAAAGGGTGGAGGAAGTGGATAGCTTAAGATCTTTCGGGTCATTTGTGGCAGGAAAAGGAGGAGTGGAGGTGGAAGACGGTGGATGAATTTGTCATGCACAGAACTCTCGGTCGCTGGAGTTATTCATCAACAATATCACTGTTCGGAGCGCGTGCAGAACAGAATTTCACGTTGATTCTGTAAAGGCTACACCTCTGACTAAACCGAAGGATTTTTCTATTATTTTTGTCCGTGTTTCAAACAGCTTGGCCATTCTCTGTATATGTCTATGTACTTTTGAAGTCCATCTTTTATTTTATTGTTATTTAAATGATTGTTTTGAAGCTTTCGTAAAGTTTTATTTTCCCTTTGCATTCTGTGATGGAATAGTAAAAAATCTTTTCATGACATACCGGGTATATAACTTTATCTTGATTTTATCTTCATTAATCTTAATCATCAATCCCTAGTATTTGATAGAATTGCCTAGAGTGAGCCGTCTATAGGCTAATTGAAATAGGCTCCAACATAGGAAGTATCCCTTTGCTGAATAGACCAAATGGGGTTTTGATGGACTGCTTATCAAGTGTATTCCACACCAGCTGAAGATTTTGCACCAAATGCATCGTGGAGCATCTGTGTTGCGTTATCCATAACTTCAGTTCGCCCTCGTGTTTCCATGTGTCTTGATGTCAAAGTCGTTGGTCTTCCGTCTAATGATTAGGACTCCACGAGTAATGTAATTGTGAGATACTTTGTCATTCTCCGGTCTTGTCATGTATACAAGACGGCTTCATTCGCATAAAAGATGGCCCAGGAACTGAACTAGTTTCTCCATTAGCCCCGTTTCAGTTTGGAGATGCATTTCGCGAATATGTGGATGCTCTGTGAACGTCTCATATGATATCTTAAGATGATTCGGTTCTAAACGTCAAAATCATTCGTACTCTAAATTCAGAATACCTCTTTTTATGCGAAAATGTCACATATAAAATGCAGCACATATTTTTATCCGTGCTCACACGTATCCCCTCATTACTCCTTCTACAATATTACTTCGTGTGGGTAACTAGTTATTTCCTTTTGTGTGATGTGACCGTGAATGGTAATATATTTTGGACTATTCAGGTCCAGCCTGTTTGATAGCGGGGGGAAGAGTTCCTCTTTTTTTTTTTTTTTTTTTTTTTTTTTTTTTTTTTTTTTTTTTTTTTTTTTTTTTTACCAGACGACCGGGACACCACACTCGCACACGCACGCTCTCAGATCAAAGCATGTGAGATAGCATAACAATCATTCCAAGAGAGCCACCCCTATATTGTCGCGTTGAATCAGTGTATGGGCCATCACCCCAACAAGGCATCCTCAAAGTTTAAGAACCGATGGATTGGACCACCGAGACTATCAAATACTGACAAACTGTTCATTATTGCCAGATGGTAGCTAGCCGGTGCACGAATAGAAACAAACGCTCATCTTGTGTTGGTTAGAATAACGTGGAGGAATTTTAACACAGTGGAATATGATATGAATTTTGTTTATTTATTCTGCACTAGCTAACGCTAAACAATTTTGTTCACCTCTTTGACAAAACAGAATCTTGAGTAACGGAATAAGGAATGGTTCTCGCGTTGCCTCGTGCCACTGAGTCGTTTTGGTTCGATCACGCGTCACATTGCATCGACCTGCATGCGGTGCAGTCTATCAATTACCGGTGATTGCCACTTGCTCAAACAGTCCAGGGACACGAGATAAAGGTTCCAGCTTAGGTTCCAGCTGATGACCTAAAGCTTTACCACCTTTCTTGCGATATACAGGCGAAATTGAGTTCCCGAGGCGGGGTCAGGAAGATTAATCGTACTGCAACTGAGCGCTTGGGCAGCAGTTACTAAACTGAGGTAATGTCGTCGAAGAGAGTGCATAAAGCTTCGACAAGGGCGGTTTTTGGATTGAGATCCTGACATTATATTACTAATGAATATATATCCCATCCGATATAACTAGTATACTTTTTAAGAGAATTACAAAGTGTTCCCGTGACAGTGTGAATTGTGATGTATCTAGTTATGCATTGTCTGAATATTATTCTGTTCGTATGTGCAGAAACTTTGACTGTAACTTAACCCATATGCAGAAAATAAGAGAGAAAAATATTGCCCACGCACGGAACTAGAGGACAGAGACCAGCACTGATAATGTTTGTCATGTTAGCTTTGTTGTAATATATCAAAATGCACACTTATCGCTCGTTGCATAAATAGAGGAATATATACATATAAAATTTAATATTTTACCGGATCACAAAAATGAAAACACAACTAGAACAGAGAATACACAATGCATGATTTCATACCATCGGGGAAGAGTGGAAAATTTTAGCAGATGATATCAAGACTAAGTATTTGTGAAGGACTTTTCATGTAAAAGAAATTAGTAAATATAAATATGTATTAGATGTATATGAACCATAGAACGCCTTACCATCACCATGAATTACAGTAGAATACATAACTCGAAGCCAAACTTCGTGACCTGAGTATCATTTATGTAATCATAAAAGTTTAAATAATTCAGGATAATACAGTATTATGCTATTTTGTCACACCTCCATAACTTTTAAGCAAATTAATTTTGAGAATTTGGCACTTAACATATACGCAGTAGTGTCGCCTGAAATGCACGTAGTGTCTCTTTGGCCAAAACATGGATGATTTTTGTAATTTGACGACACAAACTAAAATTGTGTTTAGTATGTGTTACTATCTAAACTTTCAGACTTTGAATGTACAATTTTTTATTCATAAAAACAATCAAAAACCACTAATAACTGAAACATGATCATTTTGTTTGACCGCCCTTAATACAACACCACAGATTTACATTGGGAAATACTTTATACTGTAAAGGAAGTTATTCACACAATGTGGTTATTCGAAAGGTTGAGGGGAAGCTTGACGAATTAGCATCGGCATACAAAAGAAAACAGAGAGAGAGAGAGAGAGAGAGAGAGAGAGAGAGAGAGAGAGAGAGAGAGAGAGAGAGAGAGAGAGAGAGAGAGAGAGAGAGAGAGAGATTGGTTTTAATAAATTTATTACGCCCGTGGGCGGCAAACAATAGTACATTTATTACAATATTGTATTAGAGGACATGTCATATAATACACATATCCTTTAAATGGAGACATAATATAAAAATCATTCAGGATCCCCCGAAATAGGGATGGCGAGATAGTGGTACTATGTAAGTGTTACATACAATCATCATGCCTTGAGAGAAAGAGAGAGATAGAGAGAGAGAGAGAGAGAGAGAGAGATAGATAGATAGATAGATAGATAGATAGATAGATAGAGAGAGAGAGAGAGAGAGAGAGAGAGAGAGAGAGAGAGAGAGAGAGAGAGAGAGAAAACATTGTATGTAAATGGTATATTCTTAACAGTGCGATCCTTCACAACCAGAGGACATAGGTTTGGCAGACCTGTATACCATACTAGACCACCGTTTGACTGCCAAGGGAATAAGGTGCATCATTCGTAGTTACCGGTCACCTAAGTTGAATATAGAGTGATAGTTGAGGAAAGTGAAAATAACACTGGGCAAAAAATAATGGTGAAAGTATAGCAATAGAGATATGGTAGTAAAAAAATTAATAAGTAGAAACGAGATTAATCGCGCGATAGGCAAAACATGTCAGCGTCAGATGGAATGATTGTAAGGGTGAGGGACATTATAAAGTGGACACCCTTCGTCCCTTATGGTCACAACCTTGCTGATATGGTGGGAGATGGGCTGGGTAGCTTGTGTGCTTCAAGGATGAACTAAGTTACCATGATTGGGAGATTGCTCGTTATCTCACTGATAGGTCCTACATGGCCATTTTGGTCGTTTTAGACCAGACAGGTAACTTGTAGTCGTACAAGTCCTCTAAATTAGGGGTTCTCAGCCTTACTTGGCCCATTCACCCCTTTCACCACTTGTCAGAATGTCATTCCCCCCCTCCTTTCCAAGATTGTCTGTTTCAAAAGGTGCATTCTAAATAACATGCAAATATTACTAAAAACCCTTTTATTTTTTCCAAATTAGTATATATTTTTTCCAAATTAGTATAAATCCAGCCCAGGTGACAGGCCAGATAGGCCAAAACCTATAATTGCTTTCCTCACCCCGTAAGCTGACTGTGGTCACAAATCACCCCCAGAAATCCCAAAATTCTCCCCTGGGGGTGAATTTCACCCCTAATGAGAACCCCTGCTCTAGATGATCTTTCGGATCGTCAGATGCTGCTGCAGAAAGAGTCAGAGTCCAATAATCGAGTTACCCATAATGCAAGTTATGGTTTGGCGCCAAGTCTTGGAGCCGCCATCAGTGTTGCCACCGTGATCTATGCCAATTTCCACAAACGAGTGAGATTTTTCCCACAAAATTCCCACAAGGATATCTGGATTTCCACATTTTCTCCCACAAAAGAAGGAATTATTATACACACAAATAAGTTCATTGGAACATATAATTTGCTCACAAAACATCCCATGTAAACAAATTTCCCCAACAAATTTGTGGAAAATTCCCACAAAATGGCATCGGTGACTGCTGGCTGTTGGAAAGGTGCTTAATCCCTTCTGGTTGGATACTGCCAATCTGAAGAAAGGCAACTCCAACAATAGTTTTTTCCTGCAATGTGTTTTTTTGGGATAGGGGGACTGAAATCCTTTCATAAATTGGGTCTATCATTTCAGAGCAATCCAATTCATTACAACGTCGAGAGAATCCTTCTCATCGAGGCTTCAATACTTTCAAGAGGAAAAAAAAAAATCCCAAGTCGTTTTATTTTCAATCTTGTTTGGAACTTAAATGTCACAAGCCACGGGGACCAACTGACGTTCATTAGTACCTACTTGCCTGTTAGTGACAGCCCTGTCAAGGTGAAGTAATTTAAAGTATTGTTTCACATTCTTTTATTACGAGCGCATGAGCAGAACTTGCTAAAAAAAAATCGAATGTTCTCGAGCTTTTAGTTAGAGCATCTCTGATCGAATTATATTGTTACCAGTGCGAACACCATTATTCCCCAAATACTAAGAATTACTCACATATCTGCCTTATTACAAAAATCTGATCCACGCAACCCCTACCTTTCCTGACCCCACACTATTCCTTTAGACCTAACTCTGATAAAAAGCAAAACAGATAATATTTCTCCTTCGGACGGAAAGGGTGTTTATTTCATGTGCGCTTGGATACTGGGATAACCCGGATGCTGGGATAATGAGATGATTTCGATACTTCAGGCGAGAGTTCTTGAGTTTGAAGAGCAATTTGGTCTCCACTTCGGAGGCCTCTTACGACGCGCATAACTATACAGATCAGCCACTCTCAACCTTTTTTCCTTCTCGGAGTACTTGAAATAATGCTTATATCCCAGACAACCCCTACATAAAAAGACATATATATTCATTAATATCTTTCTCTTAAGTAAACTTCAAGCTCGACGCAAGGCAAACATTTTCCTGAGAATTGGTTTGATAAAAAGATATTTCCTCCGAAGTTCATAAAAAGACATATATATTCATTAATATCTTTCTCTTAAGTAAACTTCAAGCTCGACTCAAGGCGAACATTTTCCTGAGAATTGGTTTGATAAAAAGATATTTCCTCCGAAGTTCATCGACAATACAAAACATTACGCATACAAAACCAAACACAAAAAGACTTAGACTTGCATCTTCTTGATTATATAATTAGTCTTTTATTTAATTATCACTCTTCACCCGGAACACACTTGATCCCGTCAATTGTCAATCGTTCAACCTCCGGAAACCACGATTGAAGAACACTAGTAGATGCATACATACATACATACATACATACATACATACATACGTACATACATACATACATACGTACATACGAACATACATACAAACAAACATACATACATGCATACATACATACATACATACATACATACATACATACAAACATACATACATACATGCATACATACATACATCGTACATACATACATACATATATACATACATACATACGTACATACGTAATACATACATACATACATGGATGCATGTTTGAGGACAGAGGGGAAACGGAAACACGAGAGAAGTGTTGGAGATTTTATTACTAACGTTTAGACTGTCCTCACATTGTCACAATGAATAATCATCATACATACATGTATACGTACATACATACATACAGTACATAGATAGATTTATACATACGTACATACTTATATAATCAATCATATATATGCATGCATTCATACATATATATATATATAATATATATATATATATATATATATATATATATACGTAATCTGTGTATGTAAACATACGTGCTGTACATACATACATACATACTTAGTACATATATACGTACATACATATATACACACATACATACATGCATACATACAGTGCTCGACAAAAGTACTGTCCGCTTCGGGTGAGGCGGACACTACATTGATCGAATCTGGAAAGACCTATACAAGTGACATAGTTTCGCGCCAAAAATTCTGTCCGCCTACAGCGAGCGGGGGAGGGGGCGGAGCTTATCAACTAGCTTAACATTAATCACGTCAGTCATTGTCTTGTTGGGGAGGGGTGAGGTTGTGTGCCGCGACCCCTCCGTCCAGGGCCCCCGTCCGAACCCGACCACATCTTCTGAGCCACCGTGTATTACCTATATGAGCAATACTAAGGATCTGATTACAGGAAACAAAGCCCAGATAGTTGCCCTCAAGAAATCTGGCCGGCAAACGAAGGGAACTGCCGAACATGTTGGCATGTGTACTCGTCCAGTCCACTGCTGGGTTTCCAGATTTAACCGCGAGGAAGGCAGCCAGATTCCTACCGTTGCTGAGAGGTTTCTGTCATAATAATAAGACTTGGTAGCTACTCCCAAGCTTAAATCAACTAGAACACCTGGAAATACATCACAAAATATAGTTTACACAATATATATATATATATAATGAATATATAGGACTCATCATATGAGTAGACCACATAATTGAACAAGTAAAGGGAGGGAAGGAACTTACGAGGAGAGTCACGACTGTTTCTCTAACCGGTCCTAGACAGAATGCGACGACGTTTACAGTTTACCGAGTATGACGCGCAACCAAAACAAACGACGTAGCCAGACAGACAGACAGAGTATGACGCGCAAACAAACAAAACGATTCGAAGTTAAATAACAAAATATGACAGTTTCGAAGTCCTAAAAAGACTGGAATCGGGCTAAAAAAAATATATTGTGGAACGTAAACTAGAGTCTAATCCAGGTGTGGCAGCCAGACAAGTGAAAGAATAGAACCCAGAACTGTCCGGAGAATGTGCAGTGAGAACCATCAGCCTTCGCATTGCTGACTTAGGGTACACGAGCCACCGCACGATGAAGAAATCTTCTCTGACTCTTAAGCATAGGCAATTTCCTGGGCTATGGATACTAAGAATCAGAGTGCAGAAACCATAGCCCAGATAACTGCCCTCAAGAAATATGGCCGACAAACGAAGGATATTGCCCCTGCTTAAGGATCAGAGAACTCGAAGAACACAACCTCTCTTCTCACCAACAAAACAATGACTGACGTGATTAATTTTTGGCTCGTTGATAAGCCCCACTCCTTTCCCGATCACCGTAGGTGGACAGAATTTTTGGCGCGAAACTGTCACTCCTATGGGTCTTTCAAGATTCGATCGAAGTACGGTCCGCCTCACCTGGGCGGACACTTTTGTCGAGCACTGTACATACATACATACATACATACATACATACATACATACATACATACATACATACATACATACATACATACATACATACATACATGCAATGCATGCATTCATACATAGAAACATATACACATGCATTCATACATCTATACATACATACATACATACATACATACATACATACATACATACATACATACATATATACATACATCCATACATACATACGCACGCACACACACACACACACACACACACACACACACACACACACACACACACACACACACACACACACACACATATATATGCATGAGAAATCACATAAACTCGTGATTCTAAATATGCGGAAAAACCACCAAGGAAAAAGAAAAACTGATGACCACGCACACACACACACACACACACACACACACACACACACACACACACACACACACACACACACACACACACACACACACACACACACATATATATATATATATATATATATATATATATGTATATATATATATATATATATATATATTGTGTGTGTGTTTGTGTGTATGTGTGTGTGCGTGTGCGCGTGCGTGTGTGTGTGTGTGTGTGTGTGTGTGTGTGTGTGTGTGTGTGTGCATATGTCGATGAAATTAAGATTATATACTGTACTAGTTAGGTGCCGTCGAGGAATGGTCAGGTCTAGTTCCAGATCGTTCCTACTGTACGGTCAAGTGTGGTACAATGGTATCGTCCTTGTTTTGTAGTAAGCAGTCGTACATGCAAGAGTTCGAGTCCCAGAGACTGACGGGAGTTTGTTAATCCTTTATATACATATATATATAT
>NC_134819.1:22493580-22496080 GCF_046742065.1 Oratosquilla oratoria
TTGATTACAAATAAGGATAATATGTCGAGAAATATCTTTTACGAAAACATTCTTAATATTTTTATCCCTTCACCTTCTTTGGCTGGTTTTAAACGTATCGAGTTCCACATGTGGTCGTGATTGTGACGTGCGAAAGATTCCATAGACGCCCATGTCTATTCGAGAGAATGACGTCATGTCGTCAAAAGTGCGTGACGGAAAGTCGATGTGTGAGAGACAAGCCTTTCAATACAATTCATATGAATGTTGAGACATCCTGACAGGTTGAAGTGGGTGGAAAAAGGAAAGACTGGAGTCTTATTCCGAGTTTTATTCTTGACTAGTTTCGCTACAAGCTTTTTCAAGAGAATGAAAAGATTCTTCTTTTGAAAAAAGCTTGTAGCGAAACTAGTCAAGAATAAAACTCGGAATAAGACTCCAGTCTTTCCTCCTTCCACCCACTTCAATTCATATGAAGTTGAAAACCTAAAATTTTACAGGGATCTTTCCTATTATTGCCCCACCACTATTTTATTTTTTATTTTTCTGTTGTCTTTCATTCTGTTCATCTTAGGTTAGGTTAGGATAGGTTAGGATAGGTTAGGTTAGGTTAGGATAGGTTAGGTTAGGTTAGGTTAGGATAGGTTAGGATAGGTTAGGTTAGGTTTGGTCCTAACCTAACCTAACCTAACCTAACCTAACCTATCCTAACCTAAGATAAACAAAATCAAAGACAACATAAAAAAAATAGTGGTGAGGCATTAACAGTAAAGTTCCTTTTATAGTTTAATAAGCTTCATGAGATCGATCGCAGCTATCGTGTCGAGTGTACTTCCTCCATGCATATTAAGCTCTGCGACCAATTAGTCTATGCCCTTCCGCCATGTATGGAGCTGCCTAGTGTAGGCCTTATGGTCTTTTGCAGTCTCCTTTATTTCTTATGTTCTTATGGATCAGACTAACCATAGAGTTCCTTATCGTGTCCTCGTGATGCATCAAGTACCGAATCAATCCGATAACCTCTGTGCGCGGACATGAATTCTGTCCCAAACGTTCCCCGTGAATCAATAGTAACCGCTCATGTTACAGTAAAGTGTCTCTCGGCGTAAACCCTGAAATATGACGACATAAGACTTCAAAGACTTTGGTCGTGCTTGTATTGGTAGACGAGTTAATGGAGCTAAGGAAGAGGACTCAGGCCTGAGGTTCTCAATGAATCGAAACTCGTCCTTCTTCCCTTCCTTCACCGACCTACCCGCTTCGCCAGCTACAAAATTCGCTCGCCCTAGGCTGACGTACTTAGTAATATAGGTCAGGGTGATAAAGGGAGTTAAGGAACATACCTTTCTTGTAATACCCCCCAGCTCCTGCTCCTCGGTTGTAAAATTCTGTTTTCTGAATATTTCAAAGAGTAGCAAAAAAAAAAAAAAAAAAAAAAAATGCACATAAAAAATGACCGTAAAGGGACGATCCAGTAAAGATAATTTCGAAGCCAAGTGCCGGTATGGAGGGAAAGGGGTCATGAAATTTCTTTTTTTTCTCGAAAAATCCAAGTCAAAGATAGTTGGGAAAGCAGCAACGAGAAAAGAGTTTAGAACCTTCTTCATGACTACTGTGTTTGCCCCTCCTAAACACTGGTACATTTGATACTAATTCGTTCTAGCAGAGTAGTTCGCTTAGCTAAAAGGAGGGTCATGCGCTGAATAGGGCCTCTGCCATCCGAGACACCTTCAGTCCTGAATTTTATTCTCTCAGTTGCTGCTTATGTATTTTGGCCAGAAGAAAAATAATATATATATATGTATATATACATATATATATATACATATATATATATATAATTCCGACCGTCGTCCCTGGATTCGAACCGGGCTCGTGAAATCACATAGCCATCGCTTCTACCAACTAAGCTATCGAACCTATGAAATTCTTCAACTTAGAGAAGTTTTATAGCGATGACTTTGTGATTTCACGAGCCTGGTTCGAATCCGGGGACGACAGTCGGAATTATTTGACCGACATCACCGTCACTGGAGATTCTATTCAGATATTTATCGTGATATTGGGCTTAGTCTCCAAGACATAACGACACCTTTGCAGATTTTTTCCCGTTGCTATCCTCGTGTGATTTTACTCATCTTAGCGATTCCAAATTGTTTTCACGTTGAGAGGACAGGATTTGTGTGTGAGAGCTTGTTTTTAAGAACGGACATGCCCTTATTTGGTGTGAAATGTCTGCAAAGACTTTAACAAGGGTGATGCAAACAAGGTCATCATATTAAAGCAACAGGGCAGGACTCGCAATAATGGTATTAAACTGGACAAATTTAGACTTAAAAAGGAAATAGGCAAAAATTGGTTTACTAACAGGGTGGTCGACGAATGGAATAGACTTATTAACCATGTACTATGCGCTGAAACTATCAGTTGTTTTAAGAAACGATTAGACAACTTTATGGATGGGGATGACAGGTGGTGATGGATACGGAGCTGCCTAGTGTAGGCCTCATGGTCTCTTGCA
>NC_134819.1:22501080-22533580 GCF_046742065.1 Oratosquilla oratoria
GCAGAAATGGAAAATGGAACACTAAAAGTCAAGAAAGCAAAAGAAGAAAGCATAATTGAAGGGAACCCGCTTCGAATTGTGTGGTAAACGGCTTCAGTGAACTTCCATCTTGTCTGGTCGCAAGGGACACATTGAGGCGGAGCCAAACGAAATGAAAGAATGTACTCGTAGAGAAAGAATGGGACAGATCGAATGGAAAGAAAAAGAAAAGGGATTGGAAGAGTCTGCAAAGCATGGGGTAAACAAAATTAGTATGCGCGCGCGTGTGTGTGTGTGTGTGTGTGTGTGTGTATTTATTTACTTGTATTATACGGGAAGGGGAGCTATGTTCGTGGTGTCCCGTCTTCATATCTCATTGTGTGTGTGTGTGTGTGTGTGTGTGTGTGTGTGTGTGTGTGTGTGTGTGTGTGTGTGTGTGTGTGTGTGTGTGGAGAAGGAGGCGTGACATTCCACAGGAGTGACACAAAGGAATGAATATAGTGTATCAAAGGAATTACAAAACGAATGAGGGACAGGACAAAAATAGTAATTCAAAAGAATGATAGTTGAAATTATTGGAATTGTTAGAATTATTACGCGTTTATTCCAGAAGGTAGAATGATTAAAATGTTCAAGCACTTTCAATTTTTTTTTTTTAGATTCTTGGTCCCTACAGTTCCCATCAGAGGTATTGAAAATTGTGTTGCGCACCGAAAATAAGGATTGTTATTTCGATACCGTCGATGTCGGTAGATGTGCACTCTTGACTGCTAGCTTGTCTTTACCCATTTGCCATTTCACATATTGATATTCATCCATGATGGCAGTTGTTCTTAACCTGGGGTACCTGTAACCCCAAGGGGTATGAGACACGAAAGCCAGAGCAATGGCACTGTATATTTACTATGAGAAAGCAAAGAAAGGTTTGTATCACTAATATTTTCCTATGTTTGCATTATATTTGTATTGGATGGGGGTACGAGAAACTTTTTCTGAGACATCAAGTGGTACTAAGGGCACTGAAAAAAATCAAGAACCACTGCATTATGGGCTACACAACTTTAGAAATTGTATTTCACCCCTAAGTAAAGAACATACAAAAAATAATTGTGACTATACCTTAAATAAGCGCCCCAACTCTAGCCGACCGATTGAAGAACACAAGCATAACTGAAAACGTGACTGTTTATTGTTTTCGAGAAGTTTCGAAGCTTAAGATTCAGACTCGCGAGCCGAAGCTTCAGTGAGGAGTTAGTAAGCCATAATCAAGGTATTCAGTGCAGTGACCTTAATTTTTTCGATAATAATATTTAAAATAACTATGATAATTTTGATTTAATAGTTATAATCTATACCACCTGATGCACATAACTGAGATATTTATTACTCAACATGAGTGGATAAGCTTTTTGGATTATATTCAAAACAGCTAAAACAATTCTTATTTAATGGTTGTAATCTATACTACCTAATGTATGTAATTTAGATATTTATTACTCATGTTTAACAGTTTTCTCAAACGTGAAAAGAATATCTATAAGCGGTGATATTCGTGTCACTCATTTTACTCCATCAAATAGCACCGATATATATATGTATACATATATATATATGTTATATATATATACATATATATATATATACATATATATATATATGTATATATATATATGTATATATATATATATATACATATATATATGTATATACGAAACTTGTTAACCCACTGTCGGAGAAAAGAAATCAGAAATACTAATTATCTGTATATTTCGACCACTGACTGTGGTCCTCTTCAGCAGAATGATACAAAGGAATAGAGTTAACAAGTATAAATATGGACAGGGAGAGAACAATTAGGAGACGCGGACAAGGGGACTCAGGTTACTTGGGGTTGGTATTTGGGAATCTGTCCTGCTGCTTTCATAATTAATTTGTTTGCTGCCATCCATGTGATCCAGTCTGGTGACCATTGACCTTCCGATAAATTAAAATTGGGTAGGTGTTTAATGAGAGAGGATTCAATAATTTTTCTTCGAAAATTTTTTCTTCGAAAAAAAAAAGAATTTTTTTTTTATTGAATCCTCTCTCATTAAACACCTACCCAATTTTAATTTATCGAAAGGTCAATGGTCACCAGACTGGATCACATGGATGGCAGCAAACAAGTTAATTATGAAAGCAGCAGGACAGATTCCCACATACCAACCCCAAGTAACCTGAGTCCCCTTGTCCGCGTCTCCTAATTGTTCTCTCCCTGTCCATATTTATACTTGTTAACTCTATTCCTTTGTATCATTCTGCTGAAGAGGACCACAGTCAGTGGTCGAAATATACAGATAATTAGTATTTCTGATTTCTTTTCTCCGACAGTGGGTTAACAAGTTTCATTTTACCAATGTGCTATTACATTACACTGTGCTAATATATATATACATATATATATATATATATATATATATATATATATATATCTATATAAATGTATTATATATATATACATATATAACATATATATATATAATATATAATATATATATATATATATATATATATACATATATATATATTCATATTTCCTGCTGTAAAATTCAATCATCAGAGAATATCCATTAAGTTTATGTGCAATATATGAATGCCATGTTGTGTTTATGGATTATTATAACAGCTGTAATTCTCATAAATTAGATATTAGTTCTTACTAAAACATTCAGCTGTATTTTTTCCTGTACCATCCTGAATAATACCTCATTTTTTATATTGCTATGCAAGTTGATTTTCTATATGTGTAGTTATCAAATAACCATAAAATAATTATTCCTGGACTGATACTGAGGACCACAATGGAAATAAGCTTACATGTTTGCTTGTTTGTTTGTTTTTTTGTGTTATCCTCGGCATTTGTACTTGTTATTTCGAACTGTGTTCTTTTCTTTATCTGCACTTCATGTATATTGATTCAACGCCAAATAAATTACTACTACTACTACTACTATTTATGTCTCCCAGAGGCTCACATAGTTCAGACAGTTGAGATTTCACTAATACTGTTTGGTTTCTGGAAACCATAGGAGAATGAAAGACGGGGCAGTAAGAAGCAAAGACACCTCACTCCCTGGATCATAGACACCTACGTTCACAACCTCACCTTTTCATTTTCAGTGTGAACTTTAATATTCGACCTTTCAGATGTTCATTATGAAAACGGTCGACCTTTAACCACAACCCCACCTCTCTTGTGGCTATTGCCACGAGTGAGTGACACCATAAGAAGCCTTCGGGTACCTATTAGATGAGGGAAGGATCACAAAGAGTGGCATTTCGTTCTTGCCAATCGTTTTGTTACGCTGGTGAATAAAGTGGCTGAACATCTAGTTATTGATATCCATGTCTCTGGCATCAATATCATTGGCTTGAGTTGTGTCAAATTGGACTCCACTGCACATTGCAGAGCAAAGTAGACATGAGCAGCCTGAGCCCAGGGGCGTGGAAAGTGGCACCCCTCCAAAGTTGGGCCTTTTCACCCAGTAATCAAGTTTGGGCCTCTGGCACCCATACCGTTGGCCTGAGTGGTGTCAAATTGGACTCCACAGCAACCCTGGCCCCCCTCCCCCCACTAGACCTGTGGGTGACATGGCGGGTAAATCGGAGCAGGTGACCAATATGACCCAAAATCCAAAAATTTCAAAGGACCCCATGAATTTTGCCGAACATCCGAAGGTGACCGAGTTGGTCCAAACTTGCCCCATAGTGAGAAAGTCGGACACAGTGCACAGCAAGGTAGACATGAGCAGCCTTAGCCTAAAGACGTTGCGGTGACACCCATCCAAATTTGGGCCTTTTCACCCAGTATTCACTTTTGGGTCTGGCATCAAAATCGTTGGCTTGACTGGTGTCAAATTGGACTCCACTGCAACCCTGGCCGCCCTCAACCTGTGGGTGAGATGGCGGGTAAATCGGAGCAGGTGACCAATATGACCCAAAATCCAAAAAAAGTCATAGGATTTACCCCATCAATTTAGCCGAAAATCCGAAGGTGACCGATTTTGTCCAAACTTGCCCCACAGAGAGAGAGTCGGACACAAGGCACAGCAAAGTAGACATGAGCAGCCTGAGCCCAGGGGCGTGGAGGTGGCACCCCTCCAACCTTGGTCCTTTTCACCCAGTATTCACTTTTGGGCCTCAGGCATCAATACCGTCTACCTGAGTGGTGTCAGATTTGACTCCACGGCAACCTTGCCCGCCCTTGATCTGTGGGGATTTGAGCAAGAGAGGAATGTCTGTTGAGCAAGGAAGGGAGAAGGCAGGAGAGAGGAGTGTGGAATAGCTGTATATAGATGATACTATGATGAACGGATGGGAGAGGGCGGGTGATGGGGGGAAGTAGAAGGGAGTAGGTATGTGTGAATATTATTCCGACGTAGCCCGAGGGGATTTCCTCCCGTCTTTATTTTCCGTATGAGGGGACGGAGAGGGGATGACACCGATCAAGTGAAGCGGCCTTGCTGTGGATGTACTGTGTCTTGCTGCATTGCATCTAATCCAGTGCAGTGGGCGGGATACGGGGATGACCCGTCATCCACGAGGAGCCAAGATGAGAGGGAAGAAAGGGTGGTGGACGGGGGGAGTGGAATGGGTGGAAGTGAAATGGCTACCCCTTTTATGTGTGTGTGTGTGTGTGTGTGTGTGATTCACATTATAATCTTGGATCACGTGTTGGACTCGTGATCGACAGCTACCTCTATGGGTAATGCTGTGACTTTATACGCACAAACACACCCAAATCCCCGCCCACGAGACTTGGAGTAACGACTAGCAGCACAACGATACTTAGATATCAGTTCTGGGCGGAATTTGAAACCGGACTACCGTAGTGGCGGCCGGGAATTCTACCAAATACGCGATCGAGGCTACCACTGGCTCTTGATTCTAAAGTGTGTGCGTGCGTGTGTGTGTGTGTGTGTGTGTGTGTGTGTGTGTGTGTGTGTGTGTGTGTGTGTGTGTGTGATTCCCAATGGTCTATTCTCCTCCCGGAAGAGAGCCCAGAATTCATGTGACCAATCTATGGGTAATGCTGTGACCTTACACGAACATATACCCCCAACTCTCCTCCCACGAGAGTTGGAATAACGACTCGCAGCGCAGCGATACTAAAGTTATTTCAGTCCTAGGCGGGGTTCGAACCAGGACCTTTGTAGTGGCAGCCGGGAACTCTACCAACCACGCTATTGAGTGTGTGTGTGTGTGTGTGTGTGTGTGTGTGTGTGTGTGTGTGTGTGTGTGTGTGTGTGTGTACTAGCGCATATGTGTTCATGGGTGGGTATAGGTTTACCTATATTTTGAATATATATATATTTATATATATATATATATATATATATATATATATATATATAGATATATATATACAGGAGCCATATATGTATATATATATAATAGATATAATATATATATGTATATATATAACATAACACACACACACAGATATATATATATATATATATATATAAATATATATATACATATACATAATATACATATACATACATATACCTATATACATATATATATATATATATATATATATATGTATATATATATATACACACACACACACGATATTTTATTGATTTCATTTTGACTTGATAACTGCAAAAAAAAAAAAAAGAGCAAATCCTCGAAGAATGTCAAAATCATAATCAGCCAACTGTTTGAGCAAACGGAAAGATATTGATGGTGGATCCTGTGGTCATGTACAACTCTTTCCCGAAAAGCCACTCCTCATCTGAGACGTCCTCCTCTCAGTCGCGAAGAGCCACCGCTCTCCATTCCCCTCCAGGCTTTGTCAGGAGCAGTGCAACGCGGCGACCAGACTCCGCGCGGACCGAGCCGGCGAGGGACCTGGCAGCGCCCAAGAAGAGGACCTCGAGGGACCCAACCAGCGGCTTTGGAAGGACACATCACTTGCTCTGGACTCAAGAGAAGTACCATAGTTGATGATGAGCTTTCTTGCGCCACTCGTTGCGTAGTAGTGGGCCCGATAGAGACCAATGCTCAAACGGATCCGGATGGTTAAAGTCTCGGAGATCCTCGTGGTTCGTCCTCAGGAGGAGCGACTTCTGGCTCTCGATTCTAGAGGACGTCCTAGAGAAACACTACCAGTGGGAGGTACCCGCCGACGCCCCTGCTCACGGAGTAGTAGGTCCCACAAAGACCGAAGTAGACTCGAGTATGTGGTCAACGTAGGTGAGGTCCTCGTAGTGTTCCTAGGAGCGAGAGTGGCTCTCGACTCTAGAGAGACTCCTGGAGAAGAGCTACCTGTGGGAGGTTACCTACCGACGCCCCTTGCTTGTAGCCTGTGTGTCACCGTCGGCTTAGGTCCTCGTTAGCTCTTAACAGGATAGAGAGACCAGTCGATCGACTCTTTTCTTTAAAGAAATCCCTGGAGAGGGGCCACGAGCGAGTCTGCCAGACGCCACCGGTGACGAAGTAGTAAGTCTCAAGAGCCCGCTGCTCATACGTGGCGAGATGGTTAAAGTCAGCGAAGTCTCTGTAGTTCTTCTTCAGGACAGAGCAACTGATGTGTCCCTCAAAGGCTTGCTGGTCATTGTAAACTCGAAAATAAGATTGGTTATACTTGTATCCAATGTGTGTTTTATTTCTTTTTCCTTTGTTACGCTGATGAAATATGTACGAATTACTTAAAGAATCTTTCATTCTGAATTCTTATTTTCCTATATATTTTGTGATCTACAGAAATATTTCATGACTGACCCTGACGTAAGATTTTATATACCGATATCCGTACGATTGTCAAAACATACCAATTGATGAATTTTCTTCCTACAATGTTCTTTGTTAAGGCGTACTCAAAAAATGAATAAATGAATAAATAAATAAATAGATGAATAGATAAACAAATAATAAAGAATTACTTAAATGGATCACATGATTCAGAGTGTAGCTTGTTGAGAACCCTAAGAAAGAGGCGCCTGTAAGAGGCAAGGAAGGATCTTTTGGATAGTCGGAGAGGAGGATTAAGCTACCAGGACAAAGAGAAACAAAATGGCAGAAATGGAAAATGGAACACTAAAAGTCAAGAAAGCAAAAGAAGAGAGCATAATTGAAGGGAACCCGCCTCGAATTGTGTGGTAAACGGCTTCAGTGAACTTCCATCTTGTCTGGTCGCAAGGGACACATTGAGGCGGAGCCAAACGAAATGAAAGAATAGACTCGTAGAGAAGGAATGGGACAAATCGAATGGAAAGAAAAAGAAAAGGGATAGGAAGAGTCTGCAAAGCATGGGGTAAACAAAATTAGTATGCGTGTGTGTGTGTGTGTGTGTGATTCACCATGGTCTTGGATGACGTGTTGGACTCGTGATCGACAGCTATTTCCCTCCCGGAAGAGAGCTCAGAGCTCGTATATGACCGATGTATGGGTAATGCTGTGACCTTACACGCACACACACACCCCAACTCCCCCCCCCCACGAGAGTTGGAGTAACGACTCACAGCACGATACTAAAATTATTTCACCCCTGGGCGGGATTCGAACCCGGACCCCTGTAGTGGCAGCCGGGAACTCTACCAACTGCGCCACGAGTTGTGTGTATTTACCTAGTTGTATTTACCTAGTTGTATATTACGGGAAGGGGAGCTATGCTCGTGGAGTCCCGTCTTCATTTCTCATTTTATCTAAACAATTTTTAAATTCATGTATTGTTTTTGCACACACCACTTTCTCATCTAACTTGTTCCAACTGTCTATTACTCTGTGTGGAAAGCTGTTCTTTTTCAAATCTCTTCTATAGCTGTCTTTTTTTATTTTCTTTCCGTGTCCTCTTGTATTTCTGTCATCCCATTTTATCAGATTCTCTCTATCAGTAATTTCTATGCCTTTCATGATTCTGTAAATAGCTATCAAATCTCCTCTCTCTCTTCTTTGCTCTAGTGTCTGTAGTTCAAGTTTTTGTAGTCTCTCTTCATATGATAGTTTTGAGAGTGTTGGTGCCAGTTTTGTAATTGCTCTTTGTATTCTTTCAAGTTTTTTTTATACATTTTTTTGTACTTGGTGACCATATTGTTGCTGCATATTCTAATCTTGGTCTTATCAGGGTGATTAGGATTTTCCTCACCATTTCTTCATCCAGGTATGTAAATGCCACTTTGATTGTTCTTATTAAATTATAAGTTTCTCCAAAAATCTTATTTATATGTTTTTCAGGTGACATATTATTCATAACAATGACTCCCAGGTCCTTTTCATTTTCTACTTTTTTTATTCCCTCTTCTCCCAAATTATATGATCCTGTTATTCTGTTTTTGCTTTTTCCAAATTCCATTATACTGCACTTTTTTGTATTGAACTCCATCTCCCACTTCTTACTCCATTCCTGTACTTTATTTAGATCTCTCTGTAGTGATTCACAATCTTCTTCAGTTTTCACTCTTTTCAGTAGTTTTGCATCGTCTGCAAAGAAGCTCATATAGCTTTCAATTCCTTCATCCATATCATTAATATATATAGCAAACATTATTGGGGCCAGGACTGTTCCCTGCGGGACACCGCTTATTACTTCATTCCATTTTGATTGCTGGTTTCTTATCACTACTCTCATTTTTCTTTCTTGCAAAAAGTCTTCCATCCAATTTAGTAATTTACCTTGTATTCCTCCTTCAGATTCTAGTTTCTTAAGCAACTTCTTATGTGGTACTTTGTCAAAAGCTTTTTTTTAGGTCTAGAAATGCACAATCAGCCCATCCATCTCTTTCTTGTATTATATCTATTAGCCTTGAATAGAAGCATATTAAATTGGTGACGCATGATCGTCCTTGTCTGAATCCAAATTGCCTTGGATTTAGTACGTTGTTTTTTTCCAAGTATTTTACCCATCTATTTTTGATAATTCTTTCACAAATTTTTGCTATTGTACTTGTTAGAGAGACTGGTCTATAGTTGGTAGGTTCTTCTTTATTTCCTCCTTTATATATAGGTACTATATTTGCTTTTTTCCAATCTTCTGGAACTTTTCCTTCTTTCAAGGAACTGCTTATTATGCTATGTATTTTGTCTGCCAGTTCATTCCTGCATTCTTTCAGAATCCAGTTTGCTATTTCATCTGGTCCATGTGATTTTCTGACATCAAGATTACTCAATTGTATCAATATTTCATTCTTTGATACTTCTATTTTTTTCTATAGGGGGGACTTTCTCTTTCCATTCAATCTCTTCAGGTTGTATGTTCTCCCTTGTAAACACTGATTTAAAATGTTTGTTCATAATTTCCGCCATTTCCATTTCCTCAGTGTATTCAACTCCCCCTTGTCTTAATTTCTCCAAGTCCTGTTTGTTTTTCAGTTTATTGTTTACAAATCTGTAGAATAGTTTTGGTTGATCTTTACATTTTTCTATGACGTCTTTTTCATATTTTCTCTTTTCCTCTCTGCATGTTTGTACATATTCATTTCTATAACTGGTATATATTTTCCATTTTTCAGGTTTTCTGTCTTTTTTCCATCTGGTCCAGGCTTTGTCTCTTTTGTCTTTTAACTCCCTACAACTTTTGTTGTACCAGCATTTTACATATTCTTTTTCTTGTTTTTGTCTTGGGACATACTTTTCCACTCCTTTTTTGTAAATTTTTGTCAAAATATTCCATTTCTTTTCCACTGATGTTTCTTCTTTGTATATTTCTTCCCAGTTTTCTTGTTGAAAGAATTCTCTTATTTTATCAAAGTTTGTTTTTTCATACATCATTCTTCCTTTTCTATATTGTTCATTTCTTTTCATATATTTTTCTTCATTAAGTTCCAGTTCAATCAATATGTGGTCACTTTTACCTATTGGTGTTTTATATTCAATCTTGTCCACTATTCTAGGTTCAGATGTAATTAATAAGTCTAGTCTCGATGGTTCTTCTTCATTTCTATACCTAGTGTTCTCCTGTATCCATTGTGTCATTGTGTGGTCAATAATCATCTCAAGTAGAGCGTTTCCCCATGAGTCATCTCCACCCTTTACTGTCATTTCTTCCCAGCAGATTTCTTTGCAATTAAAGTCGCCCATCATAACTATTCTTCCTCCATCTTCCATTATTTTATTTAATGTTATCTCTGTGTCCTCTAACATATTTTTATGTTCACTCTCCTCCCATGAGGCTGTTTTTGGAGGCACATAATTTATCACAAATTTTCTGCTCTTCTTATCTCTGTCTTCCACTTCTATCATTATCATCTCTACTGTATTCTTTCCATATATGACACCTTTCACGTTTATATCCTTCTTAGTCAGGAACATAACTCCACCCCCTTGCTTTTTCTCTCTGTTTCTAATCCAATAATTGTATGCATCATGTCCTACACTGTTGGGTGGTAGTGGGCCTTTTAATTTTGTTTCTACAATTCCCATTATGTCTGGTTCTTTTTCTTTCAAATAATCATTCAGCTCATTCAATCCTGTTATTAATCCATCTATATTTGTGTAAGACACTCTTAGTTTTCTGCCACTTCCATTGTGTTCTCTGTTTCCCTTATGTTTTTCTTTTGTATGTCGAACTTCCTTAGTTTCATGTTCACTACTCTCCAATAGAATCTCTCTTTCTCTGACTCCGTTCTGTTCTCGTTTTTTGCCTTAGCTTCCAGTCTTTTCTGCTTTTCTTCCTCTCTTTCCTCTTTATTCATTTCTCTTTTTATCCATATCTTTTTGTATTGTTCACTTGTTGCTAGTTTCCCTGTTTTGGATAAGATATTCTCTGCCTTTGTTTGTGACTTGAATTTAATCTTAATTGGTCTGGTCTTGTCTGTGCTATACTTTCCGAGTCTAAATTTCTCTTCGATTTGTTTCATAATTTCTGGTTCATCTTCCTGAACTGATTCTAGTAATTGGCTTACTTTTTCATTTTCCTCTTCGATTCTTGTGGTTCTATCTGGGTTATGTTTCTCTTCCATTCCTAATATAATTATACATTTCTTTTTGTCTGCTAAGTCTCTTACTATATTCTCCTTCTGTCTCATCACTTTAATAACTGAGTTTTCAGTTTGTTCATTCATTTGCTGTCTGATTATGTCAGTGAATGCAACCTTGCTATTTTCTTGAATTTTTTTCCAACCCTCCTTGTTCTCCATATTATTCTCCTTTAAGACTTTATTCTCATCTTTTACTTCTTTTAACTGTTGTTTTAATTCTTCAATTTCCTTAGTTAAGTTTTTGTTCGCCCTCTCTAGTTCTTCCAATTTTTCAATTCTTCGTATCATACTGTCAACATTACCGAACCTACGCTCCAAGTCCTCGTTCATCTTATCGACCTTCTCTTCTAGTCTTGTCAGTCGGGGGGGGGGGGTTGTGTCCCCCCCACCCTCTTTAAATCCCTTGAAAATATTCTCATCACTTTCTACTATATTGCTCCTATCTATACCTCTAATCTTCACATTCCTATTAGACATGTCATCATCATCCAGCTCGTCTTGCGGTCGTTTGTCCACCTTTCGGCGGCCCGTCAGGGCCAATTCCTCCACCTCCTCATTACCTTCCATTTCCCCAGCAATCCCTCCCCCTCTCCTCTTTCCTTACTTTCCCACTACCCCACGAGCAATTTCCCCCAACCCTGCAAATACAAAAAGGCACTTCTCTTTGCGTTGGGATCCACAATCTGCACTTTTCTTCAGAACGTTCTTCAAGCCGTCCGTTCGTTGAAAGTGTGTGTGTGTGTGTGTGTGTGTGTGTGTGTGTGTGTGTGTGTGTGTGTGTGTGTGTGTGTGTGTGTGTGTGTGTGTGTGTGTGTGTGTGTATTTATCTACTTGTATTTTACGGGAAGGGGAGCTATGTTCGTGTGTCCCGTCTTCATATCTCATTGTGTGTGTGTGTGTGTGTGTGTGTGTGTGTGTGTGTGTGTGTGTGTGTGTGTGTGTGTGTGTGTGTGTGTGTGTGTGTGTGTGTGTGGAGAAGGAGGCGTGACATTCCACAGGAGTGACGCAAAGGAATGAATATACTGTATCAAAGGAATTACAAAACGAATGAGGGACAGGACAAAAACAGTAATTCAAAAGAATGATAGTTGAAATTATTGGAATTGTTAGAATTATTACGCGTTTATTCCAGAAGGTAGAATGATTAAAATGTTCAAGCATTTTCAATTTTTTTTTTTAAATTCTTGGTCCCTACAGCTCCCACTCTCCTTGTCAACGCAGCGTGATCGTGTGCTAAATTGACACTCTGATACCGAGGCATCAGAGGTATTGAAAATTGTGTTGCGCACCGAAAATAAGGATTGTTATTTCGATACCGTCGATGTCGGTAGATGTTCCCTCTGAATGCTAGCTTGTCTTTACCCATTTGCCATTTCACATATTGATATTCATCCATTATGGCAGTTGTTCTTAACCTGGGGTACCTGTAACCCCAAGGGGTATGAGACATGATAGCCAGAGCAATGGTACTGTTTATTTACTATGAGAAAGCAAAGTAAGGTTTGTATCACTAATATTTTCCTATGTTTGCATTATATTTGTATTGGATGGGGGTACGAGAAACTTTTTCTGAGACATCAAGCGGTACTAAGGGCACTGAAAAAGATTAAGAACCACTGCATTATGGGCTACACAACTTTAGAAATTGTATTTCACCCCTAAGTAAAGAGCATACAAAAAATAATATGACTATACCATAAATAAGCGCCTCAACTCCCGCCGACCGATTGAAGAACACAAACATAACTGAAAACGTGACTGTTTATTGTTTTCGAGAAGTTTCGAAGCTTAAGATTCAGACTCGCGAGCCGAAGCTTCAGTGAGGAGTTAGTAAGCCATAATCAAGGTATTCAGTACAGTGATCTTGTTTATAATAATTTTGATTTAATAGTTATAATCTATACCACCTGATGTACATAACTGAGATATTTATTACTCAACATGAGTGGATAAGCCTTTTGGATTATATTCAAAACAGCTATAATAATTCTTATTTAATGGCTGTAATCTATACTACCTAATGTATGTAATTTAGATATTTATTACTCATGTCTAACAGTTTTCTCAAACGTGAAAAGAACATCTATAAGCGGTGATATTCGTGTCACTCATTTTACTCCATCAAATAGCACCGATATATATATATATATATATATTATATATATATATATATATGTGTGTGTATATATAATATATAATATATATATATATATATATTGTTACGGGACGGGCTGGTTAGTGAAGAGACGTTACGTATAACGGATAAGTGCTTAAGAACCAGCTCACTTCTAGAAGCCACTGTAGGACTGAACTATCTGGTCAGGGCCTAGATAATTCGTAAGACTATAAGTAAAGGTAACAAAGAAGATTCCAGGAAAGGAATATTAAACTAGCGATAAAACTAGTAAACAAAATTATTAATATGGAAAATATTTACAGGCAATCAACACAAAAGAGAATGGGCAGTAGGGTCAATGGGACCGTTACACGATTATAAGAATATGGAAATTATCGTTCAAATAAGAAACACAAGATACGTATACAATATGGTACTATCTAAGTACAAAGAGATCAGGAACATGCATCAAAATAAGTAATAAGTACAAATATAAGTATAAAGTAATGCAATGTATATCAGACACGTAATGTAGGCAAAAAGGGTGATCACTTCACACCAATCGTCTCATGAATCTAAACTTCTAGTTTTTATCAAGAGATCAATATGTGAGAAAATGACAAGGAGTGAGCGATTTCCACCGCTTATATACCATTGGACCGGAAGCGGGATACTTCCGGTGAAGGGAGCGGGTGAGCGAAAAGGGGGGGAGGAGGGTAAGTTAACACACGTCAACATGGGTAGTTTTAAGACCCTCGACTCGCTTGAACAATCTACTTATTTAGTAACTGTCAAATCTGTGCGCTCCGAACTATTCAGGATTTCGCTTGTCTGTTTGTTCTACAAGAGTGCGCACCTTTCTCCGCACGTAGGCAAGATTACATATAGTGGACGGGTGTTACTGCTTAACATTGTTACAATACATACATAGACAAGAAATATGAACATAGTTATGTAATACAAAGGAAACACAATTCTATAACATAATTACACATATGACGTAATATCTAATATTACGTTACACCTCCACCGTTTGGGAAAGCTTTTCACTTTCTGTTGAAAAGCTATGTTCTAGAAAGGACGTCGGCTAAAACATTAAAGACGCCTTTAATGTGATGAATTGTTAGATTAAAGGGTTGGAGAAATAAACTCCAACGTGTAAGTCTCGGATTCTTGTTTTTCATAGTCTGTAGGAACTTTAAGGGGTTGTGATCCGAATATACTTGAATGGTAGTTGAGGAACCCAGGTAGACTTCGAAGTGGATAAGGGCCTGGACCAAAGCGAGCGTCTCCTTCTCAATTGTTGAGTAGTTCTTCTGCGCAGGGGACAGCTTCTTGCTGTAGTAGGCGATAGCGTGAAGAACTTCATTGTGTTCTTGCAAGAGGGCGGCACCGATACCGGTGTCGCTGGCGTCGACTTGCAGAAGAAAGGGTCGTTGGAAATCGGGTGCCCTTAGAACTGGTGCGTTAGTGAGAAGGGACTTCAGGTTTTTGAAGGCCGTCTCACAGGTAGGCGTCCACACGAAGTCGTGGTCTTTTCTCAACAGGTCAGTCAATAGTTCTGCTACATCTTGTTTCCCAGATAAGTGAAGATTTTGTAGTATCTGGGAGTTTTCCAAGGGAATCTCAGGAGGATTAGGCAGGTTATCAGGAGGCTCTTCCGATTCTATTGTGGTAGAGCTCTAAGCTGGAATTGGATCTCTGGAATGATAAGGTTTTAAGGTATTTATGTGACAGAGACGGGAACTCTTTCTTCTGTTTTGATTATGTAGTTGAGATCACTGGCTCTGGACAAGACTTCATAGGGTCCTTTGTATTTAGCCTGCAATGGATCTCCTGGTATGGGAAGATAAAGTAACACTTGATCTCCTGGAGAGAAAGTTCTAAGTTTAGAATTTTTATCATACCGACCTTTCATTATTCGTTGACCATTCGTCAAGTTTTCTCTTGCCAACTTCCAAGCTTCTAACAACTTCTCGGTGACCTGGGACACGTATTTCAAAGAAGGAACTGGTGGTTCTTCTTTCATCCATTGTTCATGAAGTATCTTTAGGGGACCACGGACTTCATGACCGAAGACTAATTCTGACGGGCTGAATCCAAGGCTTTCTTGAATTGTTGTTCGGGTGGCGAACAACAAAAAGGGGAGTCCGTCTTCCCAATTTCGAGTGTTCTCAGCACAGAAGATTCTTAACATTGTCTTGAGCGTTTGGTGAAAGCGCTCTAGAGCACCTTGTGATTGAGGATGATAGGCGGAGGAAGTTACATGATTTATACCTAGTGTTACAAGAGTTTCTCTAAACTTGTTGGAAAGAAAATTACTTCCTTGATCACTTTGAATGTTCTTGGGAAATCCTACCATAGTGAAATATTTCAACATTTCTCTGATTATGTTTTGAGCTTTAATATTTTTCAAAGGAATTGCTTCTGGAAAACGAGTGCTCATACACATGATTGTGAGAATGTACTGATTTCCTTTACTTGAAGGAGGTAAAGGTCCTACACAGTCAATAAGAACTTTTTTAAATGGCTCTTCCATTACAGGAATGGGATGGAGTGGAGCTTCTACAATTTTCTGGTTGGGCTTACCTACAAGTTGACATGTATGACATGTTTTACAATATTGGGCAACATCTTTGACAACCGTGGGCCAATGGAAATGTTGGGTTATGTTGAACAAGGTCTTTCTTACCCCTAAGTGACCTGCTAAGGGAGTATCATGAGCCAATCTTAGAACATTATTCCTGAAACCAAGAGGGAGGACTATTTGATTCCTTACTTGCCATGGCTGGTCAGCGGTTGCGGTGGATGCTCTCCATTTTCGCATTAGGACTCCGTTTTCTATATAGAAACCTCGTGACATATTTTTAACTTCTTCTGGAGATGAAACAATCTCGTACAAATTTTTAAGAGAAGGATCTGACTTCTGTTCTTTGATTAATTCTGCTCTAGATAGAGAAACTGGTGAAGAAGAAGATGGGTCAGTTTGGGAGAATAGGGATTCTAAATTATAGGTCTCCTCTTCAGATTTCTTGTACTGAGATCTGGTTACAGCACAAGCGGGAAACAACTGTAAGTTATCTGAAGGTTCTACTGAGATCTTAGGGTTATTTGTTATTAAGGGAGAAATTACTTTGCTTCCAGCGATGTCATTGGCCAACAATAAGGATATTCCTACTATGGGAAGAGAGTCTACTACTACTGCTACTTTAACCATTCCGGTTGTTAAATCAGACCGCAAGAAAACATTATGTAATGGACATTTTACAATTCCTCCAACTCCTTCTATCAATATATCATAACCTGTATATGACTCACCCAGATTCTGCAAGACAGAATTTAAAATCAGACTTTGCTTTGCTCCTGTGTCTCGGAGTATGGAAATAGGATATTGTTGTGAACTACTACTATGAGATATAGTTCCTGAAGATACAAATGGTTTGAAACAAGGATCATGATCTGATGAGGGGGGTTCTACATTACTTGACAATACCGGCTTCTTTGGTAGTGTATCCTGAATAGAGGATTTTGAATCATCTGATTTTATATTACTTACAAGAGTTGGTGTCTTATTGGAGAATGAGGGTGTCAGTCTCTTTCTGCAATTAGAAATGTGATGGCCAGCCTTTTTACAATATGAACAAGTTACAGGGGGATAAGTCTTAAACCTTTCCATTCTTTGCCAAGGTTGGTTTGGAGGATATTGATTGAAATCAGACCTGTAACTGAAATGTGATGGGCTAGACTGATTTTCAAAGTGTTTCTTTGGGGACCAAGGATCAGAGTATTTTGTTGAATCTGGAATATATGACTTTGACTTTTGGGATTCCATTTGTCTTGACTTAGGTTTATGATTTAGTGTGAACTCATCAGCCAATACAGCAGCTTTAGTTAAAGTTTCGGGAACATGATCATCTATAAAAATCCTAAGATCTGTCTCTAAGGTATTCTTAAACTGCTCCAATAAAATCAACTGTTTAAGTCTATCTAAGGTGTCCGTTTCACTAGCCAAACACCACCTATTGAATAACCTCTCTTGTTGAGCCGCATATTCTACGTATGTTAACTGAGGTGTCTTCCTATAATTACGGAATTTCTGTCTATAGGCCTCTGGTATTAGTTCATAAGCTTTTAAAATACAAGCTTTCATATTATCATACTCGCTTTCTGCTTCTGAAGGAGAAGTATAAATTTGCTGAGCCTTACCCTTAAATTGTGTTTGAATGATTAATGGCCAATTTTCTTTAGGGATTTGTAACTGTTGCGCCAATTTTTCCCACTGAAGAAAGAAAGTTTCTGGCTCTCCTTCTGAAAATTGGGGTAGAAGTTTTACATACTTGGAAATATCTATATGACCTTCCTGAACTACGGGTTGTCTATCAACAATCCTAGCTTCTACTTCTGTCTTCTTTAATTCTAACTCTACTTGTTTCACTTTAGCTTCCTCTTCTCTAGCTTTAAATTCTGCCAATTTGATTTTAGTTTCGTTTTCTCTTTCTATTTGTTTCACTTTAGCTTCCTCTTCTCTAGCTTTAAATTCTGCCTCAATTTGCATTTGTTTCAGTTTAGTTTCCTCCTCTTTAGCTACTTGTTTCACTTTAGCTTCCTCTTCTCTAGCTTTAAATTCTGCCTCAATTTGCATTTGTTTCAGTTTAGTTTCCTCCTCTTTAGCTTTAAATTCTGCCTCAATTTGCATTTGTTTCAATTTAGCTTCCTCCTCAATTTCTACTCTCCTGACCTTTAATTCAATCTCCTTAATCTTAAGTTCGGTTAGTCGTGCCTCTATTTCTAACCTATTTGAAGGAATTTGTATAGCTGTAATCTCTTCTGGAGATAAGATCTCATCTTCGATCAGATTTTCAACGAGTTCCTGAAGTAATTTTTTCTTTCGCAAACTTGAATCAATGTCTACTCCAAAGTGCTTGCCTATTTCTATCAAAGTGTCTTTAGTTTGTTTCTTTAAGAAACTTACCTTGGGATTTTGAACGAATTCTTGAATTATATCATCCATCTGTATAAGAATGTGTTAAATACCTGATAAAATATCCTGGTAAGGTCGCCACTTTGTTACGGGACGGGCTGGTTAGTGAAGAGACGTTACGTATAACGGATAAGTGCTTAAGAACCAGCTCACTTCTAGAAGCCACTGTAGGACTGAACTATCTGGTCAGGGCCTAGATAATTCGTAAGACTATAAGTAAAGGTAACAAAGAAGATTCCAGGAAAGGAATATTAAACTAGCGATAAAACTAGTAAACAAAATTATTAATATGGAAAATATTTACAGGCAATCAACACAAAAGAGAATGGGCAGTAATATCTAATATTACGTTACAATATATATATGCATATATATATATATATATGTATACATATATATATATATATATATATATATATATATATATATATATATATATATATACATATACATATATTGTTTATTGATATGTTTATTATTTGCCCTGCAAAGATTGTGATTTGGTTTACTTGGGTCAAACCGGGAGAGACTTGAACACCAGATTGGCAGAACATAAAAGGTCAATTAGGTATGGGCAAGAAAATTCGGCTGTATTTCTTCATGTCAAAAATAAGAATCATTCTTTCGATTGGGGTAAGGCCAGATTAGTATTATAGTACCACTGCGGTTTCAGTAGGAAAATAGTCGAATCAGCATTAATTGAGGAATGCCCTAATATTAATATTTCTAAAGGGCAGTGGACACCTGACATAATTTCACGCGCGGCAGTTAACAAGCTGGTACGGACCTCACAACCCCCCTCTCCTCACCCCCTCCTTCCTCCGCCACCCCAGTTTGCCCCGCGCCTGAATGAGGTCATCTGTCCACATCTCTTCTGCTCTGTAGCTTATAAGTCCCCTTTGTACTCTACCCTGTGTGTCATATATATATATATATATATATATATATATATATATATATATATATATGTATATATATGTATATATATATATATATATATATATATATATATATATATATATGTACACATATATATACATATATATATACATATATATGTATATATAATATATATATATATAATATATATATATGTATATATATATATACATATATATTTATATATATTATATATATATATATTCATATATATATATACATTATATATATATATATTCATATATATTATATATATATATATTTATATATGTTATATATAATATAATATAATATATATATATATGTATATATATAATATAATATAATATATATATATATGTATATATATATAATATATATATATATATATGTATATATATATTATATAATATATATATGTATATATATATATGTATATATATATATATATATATATATATATATATATTCATATTTCCTGCTGTAAAATTCAATCATCAGAGAATATCCATTAAGTTTATGTGCAATATATGAATGCCATGTTGTGTTTATGGATTATTATAACAGCTGTAATTCTCATAAATTAGATATTAGTTCTTACTAAAACATTCAGCTGTATTTTTTCCTGTACCATCCTGAATAATACCTCATTTTTTATATTGCTATGCAAGTTGATTTTCTATATGTGTAGTTATCAAATAACCATAAAATAATTATTCCTGGACTGATACTGAGGACCACAATGGAAATAAGCTTACATGTTTTTTTTTTTTTGTGTTATCCTCGGCATTTGTACTTGTTATCTCGAACTGTGTTCTTTTCTTTATCTGCACTTCATGTATATTGATTCAACGCCAAATAAATTACTACTACTACTACTACTATTTATGTCTCCCAGAGGCTCACATAGTTCAGACAGTTGAGATTTCACTAATACTGTTTGGTTTCTGGAAACCATAGGAGAATGAAAGACGGGGCAGTAAGAAGCAAAGACACCTCACTCCCTGGATCATAGACACCTACGTTCACAACCTCACCTTTTCATTTTCAGTGTGAACTTTAATATTCGACCTTTCAGATGTTCATTATGAAAACGGTCGACCTTTAACCACAACCCCACCTCTCTTGTGGCTATTGCCACGAGTGAGTGACACCATAAGAAGCCTTCGGGTACCTATTAGATGAGGGAAGGATCACAAAGAGTGGCATTTTGTTCTTGCCAATCGTTTTGTTACGATGTGAATAAAGTGGCTGAACATCTAGTTATTGATATCCATGTCTCTCTGGCATTATTTGGCTTGACTGGTGTCAAATTGGATTCCACTGCAACCCTGGCCGCCCTCAACCTGTGGGTGAGATGGCGGGTAAATCGGAGCAGGTGACCAATATGACCCAAAATCCAAAAAATGTCAAAGCATTTACCCCATCAATTTAGCCGAAAATCCGAAGGTGACCGATTTTGTCCAAACTTGCCCCACAGAGAGAGAGTCGGACACAAGGCACAGCAAAGTAGACATGAGCAGCCTGAGCCCAGGGGCGTGGAGGTGGCACCCCTCCAACCTTGGTCCTTTTCACCCAGTATTCACTTTTGGGCCTCAGGCATCAATACCGTTTGCCTGAGTGGTGTCAGATTGGACTCCACGGCAACCTTGGCCGCCCTTGATCTGTGGGTTAGATGGCGGATAAATCGGAGGAGGTGAACAAAATGACCCAAAATCCAAAAAATTTCAAAGGATTAACCCCATCAATTTAGCCGAAAATCCAAAGATGACCGATTTGGTCCAAACTTGCCCCACAGAGAGTTGGGCCTTTTCACCCAGTAATCAAGTTTGGGCCTCTGGCACCCATACCGTTGGCCTGAGTGGTGTCAAATTGGACTCCACAGCAACCCTGGCCCCCCTAGACCTGTGGGTGACATGGCGGGTAAATCGGAGCAGGTGACCAATATGACCCAAATTCCAAAAATTTGCCGAAAATCCGAAGGTGACCGAGTTGGTCCAAACTTGCCCCACAGTGAGAAAGTCGGACACAGTGCACAGCAAGGTAGACATGAGCAGCCTTAGCCTAAAGGCGTTGCGGTGACACCCATCCAAATTTGGGCCTTTTCACCCAGTATTCACTTTTGGGTCTCTGGCATCAATATCGTTGGCTTGAGTGGTGTCAAATTGGACTCCACTGCAACCCTGGCCGCCCTCAACCTGTGGGTGAGATGGCGGGTAAATCGGAGCAGGTGACCAATATGACCCAAAATCCAAAAAATTTCAAAGGATTTACCCCATCAATTTAGCCGAAAATCCGAAGGTGACCGATTTTGTCCAAACTTGCCCCACAGAGAGAGAGTCGGACACAAGGCACAGCAAAGTAGACATGAGCAGCCTGAGCCCAGGGGCGTGGAGGTGGCACCCCTCCAACCTTGGTCCTTTTCACCCAGTATTCACTTTTGGGCCTCAGGCATCAATACCGTTTGCCTGAGTGGTGTCAGATTGGACTCCACGGCAACCTTGGCCGCCCTTGATCTGTGGGTTAGATGGCGGATAAATCGGAGGAGGTGAACAAAATGACCCAAAATACATAAAAATTTAACCGAAAATCCGAAGGTGACCAATTTGGTCCGAACTTGACCCACAGAGAGAGAGTCGGACACAGTGCACAGCAAAGTAGATATGAGCAGCCTGAGCCCAAAGGCGTGGAGGTGGCACCCCTCCAACCTTGGTCCTTTCCACCCAGTATTCACTTTTGGGCCTCAGGCATCAATACCGTTCCCCTGAGTGGTGTCAGATTGGACTCCACGGCAACCTTGGCCGCTTTTCATCTGTGGGTTAGATGGCGGATTAATCGGAGGAGGTAAACAGAATTACCCTAAATCAAAAATTTCAAAGGATTAATCCCATCAATTCAGCAGTAAATCCGAAGATGACCGATTTGATCCAAACTTGCCCCACAGAGAGAGAGTCGGACACAGTGCACAGCAAAGTAGATATGAGCAGCCTGAGCCCAAAGGCGTGGAGGTGGCACCCCTCCAAATTTGGCTTGAGTGGTCTGACTGCTGGTCCACGGTGGGCGATGGGGGGGGGGGAGAAGGGAGTAGGTATGTGTGAATATTATTCCGACGTAGCCCGAGGGGATTTCCTCCCGTCTTTATTTTCCGTATGAGGGGACGGAGGAGAGGGGATGTCACCGATCAAGTGAAGCGGCCTTGCTGTGGATGTACTGTGTCTTGCTGCATTGCATCTAATCCAGGGCAGTGGGAGGGATACGGGGATGACCCTTCATCCACGAGGAGCTAAGATGAGAGGGAAGAAAGGGTGGTGGACGGGAGTGGAATGGGTGGAAGTGAAATGGCTACCTCTTTTATGAGGGGGAAAAGCCCTTGATATATAGATATACATATATACTGTATATATATATATATATATATATATATATATATATATATATATATACACGTGTGTGTGTGTGTGTGTCTGTGTGTGTGTGTGTGTGTGTGTGTGTGTGTGTGTGTGTGTGTGTGATTCACATTATAATCTTGGATCACGTGTTGGACTCGTGATCGACAGCTACCTCTATGGGTAATGCTGTGACTTTATACGCACAAACACACCCAAATCCCCGCCCACGAGACTTGGAGTAACGACTAGCAGCACAGCGATACTTAAATATCAGTTCTGGGCGGGATTTGAACCCGGACTACCGTAGTGGCGGCCGGGAATTCTACCAAATGCGCGATCGAGGCCACCACTGGCTCTTGATTCTAAAGTGTGTGTGTGTGTGTGTGTGTGTGTGTGTGTGTGTGTGTGTGTGTGTGTGTGTGTGTGTGTGTGTGTGTGTGTGTGTGTGTGTGTGTGTGTGTGATTCACAATGGTCTATTCTCCTCCCGGAAGAGAGCTCAGAATTCATGTGACCAATCTATGGGTAATGCTGTGACCTTACACGAACATATACCCCCAACTCTCCGCCCACGAGAGTTGGAATAACGACTCGCAGCGCAGCGATACTAAAGTTATTTCAGTCCTAGGCGGGGTTCGAACCAGGACCTTTGTAGTGGCAGCCGGGAACTCTACCAACCACGCTATTGAGTGTGTGTGTGTGTGTGTGTGTGTGTGTGTACTAGCGCATATGTGTTCATGGGTGGGTATAGGTTTACCTATATTTTGAATATATATATATAAAAGATATATATATATATATATATATATATATATATATTTATATACTGTATATATCATATATATATATATGTATATAACATATAACACACACACACACACACACACGCACACACACGCACGCACACACACACACACACACACACACACACACACACACACACACACACACACACATATATCTATATATCTATATATATATATATATACATGTATATATATATATGATATATATATTATATATATAATATACATATACATACATATACCTATATACCTATATACCTATATATATATATATATATATATATATAATATATATATATATATACACGATATTTTATTGATTTCATTTTGACTTGATAAATGCAAAAAAAAAAAAAAGCAAATCAGCATCCTCGAAGAATGTCAAAATCATAATCAGCCAAGTGTTTGAGCAAACGGAAAGATATTGATGGTGGATCCTCTGGTCATGTACAACTCTTTCCCGAAAAGCCACTCCTCATCTGAGACGTCCTCCTCTCAGTCGCGAAGAGCCACCGCGCTCCATTCCCCTCCAGGCTTTGTCAGGAGCAGAGCAACGCGACGACCAGACTCCGCGCGGACCGAGCCGGCGAGGGACCTGGCAGCGCCCAAGAAGAGGACCTCGAGGAACCCAACCAGCGGCTTTGGAAGGACACATCACTTGCTCTGGATCTCAAGATAAGTACCATAGTTGATGATGAGCTTTCTTGCGCCACTCGTTGCGTAGTAGTGGGCCCGATAGAGACCAATGCTCGAACGGATCCGGATGGTTAAAGTCTCGGAGACCCTCGTGGTTCGTCTTCAGGAGGAGCGACCTCTGGCTCTCGATTCTAGAGGACGTCCTAGAGAAACACTACCAGTGGGAGGTACCCGCCGACGCCCCTGCTCACGGAGTAGTAGGTCCCACAAAGACCGAAGTAGACTCGAGTATGTGGTCAACGTAGGTGAGGTCCTCGTAGTGTTCCTAGGAGCGAGAGTGGCTCTCGACTCTAGAGAGACTCCTGGAGAAGAGCTACCTGTGGGAGGTTACCTACCGACGCCCCTTGCTTGTAGCCTGTGTGTCACCGTCGGCTTAGGTCCTCGTTAGCTCTTAACAGGATAGAGAGACCAGTCGATCGACTCTTTTCTTGAAGAAATCCCTGGAGAGGGGCCACGAGCGAGTCTGCCAGACGCCACCGGTGACGAAGTAGTACGTCTCCAGGGCCCGCTGCTCATACGTGGCGAGATGGTCGAAGTCAGCGAAGTCTCTGTAGTTCTTCTTCAGGACAGAGCAACTGATGTGTCCCTCAAAGGCTTGCTGGTCATTGTAAACTCGAAAATAAAATTGTTTTTACTTGTATCCAATGTGTGTTTTATTTCTTTTTTCCTTTGTTACGCTGATGAAATATGTACGAATTACTTAAAGAATAATTCATTCTGAATTCTTATTTTCCTATATATTTTGTGATCTACAGAAATATTTCATGATTGACCCTGACGTAAGATTTTATATACCGATTTTCGTACGATTGTCAAAACATACCAATTGATGAATTTTCTTCCTACAATGTTCTTTGTTAAGGCGTACTCAAAAAATGAATAAATGAATAAATAAACAGATAAATAAATAAACAAATAATAAAGAATTACTTAAATGGATCACATGATTCAGAGTGTAGCTTGTTGAGAACCCTAAGAAAGAGGCGCCTGTAAGAGGCAAGGAAGGATCTTTTGGATAGTCGGAGAGGAGGATTAAGCTACCAGGACAAAGAGAAACAAAATGGCAGAAATGGAAAATGGAACACTAAAAGTCAAGAAAGCAAAAGAAGAAAGCATAATTGAAGGGAACCCGCTTCGAATTGTGTGGTAAACGGCTTCAGTGAACTTCCATCTTGTCTGGTCGCAAGGGACACATGGAGACGAAGCCAAACGAAATGAAAGAATTACTCGTAGAGAAGGAATGGGACAAATCGAATGGAAAGAAAAAGAAAAGGGATAGGAAGAGTCTGCAAAGCATGGGGTAAACAAAATTAGTATGCGTGTGTGTGTGTGTGTGTGTGTGTGTGTGTGTGTGTGTGTGTGTGTGTGTGTGTGTGTGTGTGTATGTGTGTGTGTGTGTGTGTGTGTGTGTATCTACTTGTATTTTACGGGAAGGGGAGCTATGTTCATATGTCCCGTCTTCATATCTCATTGTGTGTGTGTGTGTGTATTCACCTCGGATCTGCTGCAGCCTCTTTTCGAGACAGCCAGACACCACCCTACGGCAGTGAGCTCAGAGCTCATTATTAGCAGATCTCTGGGTAGGTCTGAGACCACTCACACTCCACACACCGGGAATGTAAGGTCACAACTCCGTGACTAACGTCCCGGACCTACTCGCTGCTAGGTGAACAGGGGCTACACGTGAAAAGGAGACAAACCCAACTTGTCTCCGCCCGGCCGGGGAATCGAACCCCGGTTCTCCGGCTTGTGAAGCCAGTGCCTTACCAATCCGCCACCGGATGTGTGTGTGTGTGTGTGTGTGTGTGTGTGTGTGTGTGTGTGTGTGTGTGTGTGTGTGTGTGTGTGTGTGTGTGTGTGTGTGTGTGGAGAAGGAGGCGTGACATTCCACAGGAGTGACACAAAGGAATGAATATACTGTATCAAAGGAATTACAAAACGAATGAGGGACAGGACAAAAATAGTAATTCAAAAGAATGATAGTTGAAATTATTGGAATTGTTAGAATTATTACGCGTTTATTCCAGAAGGTAGAATGATTAAAATGTTCAAGTATTTTCAATTTTTTGTTTTAAATTCTTGGTCCCTACAGTTCCCACTCTCCTTGTCAACGCAGCGTGATCGTGTGCTAAATTTACACTCTTAAACCGAGGCATCAGAGGTATTGAAAATTGTGTTGCGCACCGAAAATAAGGATTGTTATTTCGATACCGTCGATGTCGGTAGATGTGGCCTCTGAATGCTAGCTTGTCTTTACCCATTTGCCATTTACCCATTTGCCATTACCCATTTGCCATTGATATTCATCCATTATGGCAGTTGTTCTTAACCTGGGGTACCTGTAACCCCAAGGGGTATGAGACATGATAGCCAGAGCAATGGCACTGTATATTTACTATGAGAAAGCAAAGTAAGGTTTGTATCACTAATATTTTCCTATGTTTGCATTATATTTGTATTGGATGGTGGTACGAGAACATTTTTCTGAGACATCAAGTGGTACTAAGGGCACTGAAAAAGATTAAGAACCACTGCATTATGGGCTACACAACTTTAGAAATTGTATTTCACCCCTAAGTAAAGAACATACAAAAAATAATTGTGACTATACCTTAAATAAGCGCCTCAACTCCAGCCGACCGATTGAAGAACACAAGCATAACTGAAAACGTGACTGTTTATTGTTTTGGGGACGTTTCGAAGCTTAAGATTCAGACTCGCGAGCCGAAGCTTCAGTGAGCAGTCAGTAAACCATAATCAAGGTATTCAGTGCAGTGACCTTCATTTTTTCGATAATAATATTTAAAATAACTATGATAATTTTGATTTAATAGTTATAATCTATACCACCTGATGTACATAACTGAGATATTTATGACTCAACATGAGTGGATAAGCCTTTTGGATTATATTCAAAACAGCTATAATAATTCTTATTTAATGGCTGTAATCTATACTACCTAATGTATGTAATTTAGATATTTATTACTCATGTCTAACAGTTTTCTCAAACGTGAAAAGAACATCTATAAGCGGTGATATTCGTGTCACTCATTTTACTCCATCAAATAGCACCGATATATATATATATATATATATATATATATATATATATATATATATATATATGTATATATACAACAAAGATATGTCGTAGCACATTTGTAAAATAATACTGATGACCCACTTTCGGAGAAGAATAAGCGAAGATATAGAGATCTGTATATTTCGATCACTTACTGTGATCCTCTTCAGCAGATATGAGTTACAAAGTACAGAACAATGTGTATTTATAGTAAAGCAGTGAGGTAGCAAGAGGGGACGGAGCTCAGGTCAACACGCCCGGCACGCATGCTCGCATCTTGGTGGCTCAGGTCACATGACCGGCGTTGCATGGGCCTTGGTGATTTTTGTCCACCGCTAATGTTGATGGTAAAATTTTATTTATGGCAAAAGAAGAAATACAGTCTGGTGACCATTGACCATGGGAAATGTTGTAATTTGGGAAATTATTTATTAAGGAGGATTCTACTATTTTTCTTCTGAAACTACATTTGGATTTATAAATTATTTCAGCATCGTCCCAATTTATTCGGTGGTTTTTATTGGCGACGTGCTGAAATACTGCGGAATTTTCCTGTCCGTATTTAACAGAGTTCTTGTGCTCCTTAACCCTGGTATTGAGATCTCGACCCGTCTGTCCCCAATATACATCATTGCAATCTAAACAAGGTAATTTATAAACTCCAGGAGTTGTATTACTCTTGGATCTATGATGTATATTGACAACTTTACTGAACAAATTATTAGGATAATGGAAGATAAAATTTACCTTTTCCTTTGGTAACATGCGAGACAATTCATGGATTGATTTGTTAAAAGGCAATTTTATGCATCTATTATCCCAATTATGATTCATGGCGGAATAGGAATCTGTTTTGTGAAAACTAATTTTGGCCTTGCTAAGAGCTTTTTGTAAAAACCACGGCGGGTATCCTAATTTTGTTAGTTGATTTTTCACTGAATTTAGTTCCAAATCTAAGTATTGGGAGCTACAAATTCTCAAAGCCCGTAAGAATAGGCCTGAAGCTACACTATATTTTATTTTGTCAGGATGGTGGCTAAAGAAATGTAGGTAGCTCCCTGTGTGGGTGGGCTTCCTATAAACTGTGAAGGACAGTGACTCCGCATTTCTTATTATTAAAATATCTAGAAAAGGTAATTTGTGATCTAATTCCCATTCCACCTTGAATTTAATATTGAACAATATTAAACTGTGTTCTTTTCTTTATCTGCACTTCATGTATATTGATTCAACGCCAAATAAATTACTACTATTACTACTACTATTTATGTCTCCCAGAGGCTCACATAGTTCACACAGTTGAGATTTCACTAATACTGTTTGGTTTCTGGAAACCATAGGAGAATGAAAGACGGGGCAGTAAGAAGCAAAGACACCTCACTCCCTGGATCATAGACACCTACGTTCACAACCTCACCTTTTCATTTTCAGTGTGAACTTTAATATTCGACCTTTCAGATGTTCATTATGAAAACGGTCGACCTTTAACCACAACCCCACCTCTCTTGTGGCTATTGCCACGAGTGAGTGACACCATAAGAAGCCTTCGGGTACCTATTAGATGAGGGAAGGATCACAAAGAGTGGCATTTCGTTCTTGCCAATCGTTTTGTTACGCTGGTGAATAGTGGCTGAACATCTAGTTATTGATATCCATGTCTCTGGCATCAATATCGTTGGCTTGAGTGGTGTCAAATTGGACTCCACTGCAACCCTGGCCGCCCTCAACCTGTGGGTGAGATGGCGGGTAAATCGGAGCAGGTGACCAATATGAACCAAAATCCAAAAAATTTAAATTTAGCCGTAAATCCGAAGGTGAACGATTTTGTCCAAACTTGGCCCACAGAAAGAGAGTCGGACACAAGGCACAGCAAAGTAGACATGAGCAGCCTGAGCCCAGGGGCGTGGAGGTGGCACCCCTCCAACCTTGGTCCTTTTCACCCAGTATTCACTTTTGGGCCTCAGGCATCAATACTGTTTGCCTGAGTGGTGTCAGATTGGACTCGACGGCAACCTTGCCCGCCCTTGATCTGTGGGTTAGATGGCGGATAAATCGGAGGAGGTGAACTACTAGCATGGTGGTGCCCGTAGTGCTTGGTTCGAATCCTGCCCAGGGCCGAAATTATTTCGGTAAAGCTGCGCTTCGGGTCGTTACTCTGACTCTCGTGGGCGGGGAGTTGGGTGTGTGTGTGTGTGTAAGGTCATAGCATTACCCATAGATCGGACCTACGAGCTCTGAGCTCTCTTCCAGGAGGGAAATAGCTGTCGATCACGAGTCCAACACGTGATCCAAAAGACCAAGTGAATACACACACACACACACACACACACACACACACACACACACACACACACACACACACACACACACACACACACACACACACACACACACACACACACACAAACGCGCGCGCAAACACTCATCATAAAAATAGAAGAAGAAAGATAAATATTGGAACAGGAAATGTAAGAGATATGGGGCTGAAAGCGAAAGCGTAAATAATGGCGATGACTAGTGATAGAAATGCGGATCTTGTCTCTGAAATTCATTACGGAAATAACGTAGATAATATGAAAAAGCGGATCAGCAACAGAAAACAAGAAAGATGAGTGATTTCCTGATGACACTCGTGAGTGACATTAGCAAAATGTTTCCAAGAATTATGCAATTTGAACTCATGGAACAATGGTAATGGACTACAGTAAGTGAAAGCTAGAAATGGAAACTTCTCAACTGAAACAAACGTAGGTGATAAATTGAAGATTGAGAGGATTGATTTAAAGAACGAATTAGAAAAAATGACATCATAGTAGGAGGAATGAAAAAAAACATGAAACGTATTATCTAGGAACAAGGTGCAGGGATGACCCGTTATCCAGGAAGTGCTCAGATAAGAGGGAGGGTGGAGGTGTGTGGAGTGATATTCAGGGATGGAATGGGTGGAAATGATTTTATGGCTTTCCCTTTTTGGCTACCTCCCATGTAAGGGGGAAAAAGCCTTGGTATATGTATGTATGTATTATCTAGGAGCAAAGAGAGTGAAGAAGAAAAACATATGAGGAAGATCAGGTTAAAGTGAAAGAGATCGTGGAACAAGGAAACCAGTAAAAATAGGAAAATGTAAAGAAAGAAATAGAGAGAGAAAGAAGAAAGAAGAAGAAAAAAAATTGCAGAGGCTACGGATATCATCTGCAAAGTGTGGGACTCAACTGAAGAAATATTCCGTCTAGGTAAGTATATGCAAATATGGTAAGCCCAATGCAATTGGTAAACAAAGACAGGTTGAAGAATATATGAATATAAAGGGATACAACAGAAGAAAAAAAGAGAGGTAGGTAGGTAGGTTTGCAATTCATAAGTTGTAATTCATATTTTATAATCTTAATTTTAAGATATGTACTTTGTGGTGTCCATGTCAACTCACTGCTGTTTTTATTATATCTTAATTATGTTATGATAAGAAATATACAATGAGTTGACAGTGCAGTGAGTTGGTGAGGTGCAGTGAGTTGACTTGAAGTGCAATAAGTTAGTGTACAGTGAGTTGTCGTTGCAGTGAATTGGCGTTGCAGTGAGTTGACCTGTTCCCGGCAGGAAGATAGATAGATGGATAGATAGATTGATAGATAAATGAATAAATAGACAAACAGATATAGATATATAGATAGTGTCATGGATTACTTGCTTGGTTTGGCCTGAGTTAATGTAAAGAGTGGAACTTAAGTCGAGTCTAGGAGTAAGTCGAGTTCCAGTTGGGAAGCAAGCTCACAACAATAAAGTGGAACGTATAGATAATTTAGGAGATAAACGTACGTTCCGAGGAAAAGCAATATTTGAGACTGAATGTAAGTAAGGATGGAGGTAAGATAGAAGTCTGCACGAAACTTAAATAAACTATATTTACAAATAAAGAAAAAAATAAAGCTTTACTGTTTGACATTTACGATCATACTCTCAAAGTACACAGGGACATTTAACATAAATAAATACATACAAGAGAAATAACAAAGGGGCACAACATAACTAAACATACAAAAGTAATGATATATAAGTCCCAGATTGATTAATACAATACTTGCGAACAGAACAGCAAGGCACCAATATACAGTGAGAAGTACGTGAGGCCTGGGGTTGTGTGAGTGGGGGCGGACAGTCGGGGGGGAGGGGCGCTTTTTATACCCGAGGAAGGCGTGGCCAATTGTTTCATGGTAAGGTTCGAATCACCAACGTTGTCACAACGTATGATGGCTACGAGTCATGTTCGAAGCCGTTAGTAGTAGGCGGGCGATTTGAAAGTGGTTCGGTTCACGGTTGGCTATAACAATAGATATATAGATAAATGGATGAATAGATAGATAGATATACAGACAGAGAAAACAAGAAAAGAAAGTAATAAAAAGAGCAAAGGACGGGGCAGACGACAGTGTCATTGGAGTGTCAGGATCGGCATTGGCCCCACGTTGGGTGTCAGATGTCAGTAAAGTGGCAGTGTGAGGCAGGGCCTAGCTGGAAGGCAAACGCTGAAAGGGTTGAAAGGTTCTATTTTAGGTTGAAAAGCGTGGCTTAGGGAGCCGATCTCTTTAGTAAATGCGTGGCCCACGAGAGCAGCTGGGAAAGGCGAAGAGAGGTCCCAGGTGATGTTCGCGACTCCGGAGAAATAGCGATAGAGACAGCTACTGGAAAAGGTGGAGATGCTCTTCTTTAGACTCCGAGGCGGTCAGTCGGGTTCCGGGGGGTTGAATGGAGGTGGAGAGACGTTCTCCGTCGGGTTCCGAGAGTGCTTGGTCAAGTCGAGTCCTGCGTGCTGATTGGCCGCCGGTGGATCGCTCCTTTTGGGTACTCATGGCGTTATGCGCGCCGATTGGCCGTCGTCATTGTTCTCTGAACCGTACCTCGCGGTCGCTTCCTTTTAGTACGCAATATCGCACTGATTAGCCGCCGTGAACCGCAGGTCGTATATCATAGAGAACAACTACCTAACAGAGAGATAGATCAGAAACCGAAGTGACATTGGAGGGAGGTATTTAGACTGATTTCAAAGAGGGAGGAGGAAGCTACAATTTATGGAGAAAAAAATAATGAAAAAACGAGGAGTGATAATAGCGGTGAAGAAGAAAAACGAAAGTGATTGAGGTAGTACTTGATGAATGTACGGTTGAAGGAAGAAATAAGAAATTAGCAGAATTTTTGCAGTAAAAGTGACTTAACAGTTGTCTGTGTCCCACCTTCAACAAGAATGTGAATCATGATGAAGATTATGATTAAAAAATTGTAGCGGGTAGGATGAGATGATTCTTGTAAGATCATGTGTAAGAAAGACCATTTGGCAGCAGCTAGAATGGTCTTTATTGTAGCTGAAAGGAGTTAGAATGTTGGGATTGTCTACACGGGAAGAAAAAGAAAACATCATGATTGCTGTTATAGAGCTATTTGAGTAATAGACAAGCATGATAGAAAAATATATGAATATGAGACGAGAGGATATCAAAACGACTGAAAAAAGAAGACAGTGTATTCAAAGAATGAGAAATATTTTCCTCTTTCGTGCAGATATATGGAACAAAC
>NC_134819.1:22538580-22551080 GCF_046742065.1 Oratosquilla oratoria
TTTCACTGTAACTGGAGCGCGGTTTCTTCTGAATTGTGTGGAAGGGTGGTGAGGTAAACGCCAAGAATCGTTGGAGTTTTATTACTAACGTTTCGTCCTAAAAGGACTTGTTCAGAGCGCGGTTTCTTCTGAATTGAGTGAAAGGGTGGTGGGGTAACCGCCAAAAACCGTTGGAGTTTTATTACTAACGTTTCGTCCTAAAAGGACTTGTTCAGAGTGTACACAAAAACAAATAAACTGTCAGCTTATATACTCCCAGCTTATCCCGTTCCTCCCCGATCATCGTCGTTCCTTCCACACCTCCTTTCGGCCTCGCGAAGAACCAAGTCGCTTGCTATCCTCGCTAACTTGACAAATCCATCACGGTGGTTGCTACATGGTTGTAAACTGATGTAGGTTCCCTCAATTATCCTTCTTTCCTTCTTGGGTAGTTTTCTATGGAGCACCTCTGTTTTTTCCCAATCTGGTAGATTGCCAAAGTTGTCATCAAGGTGGACCACTAACGAATTTGAAGTCCTTTGGGCTCTGACGTTCCTTTTGTACTCAGATGTCCTCTTGGTAATCCCTCTGCCATTTTCTCCGTAATAACAAACGGGACAGCTTTTGCACGCTATTTTATAAATAAAGCTGTTCTCTTCCGCTTTGCCCTTGTCATTGCTTCTGTTTTTCACAATATCACTTATCCTGGTACCAGTACTGTAAGATATATACATATATATACATATATATACATATATATACATATATATATATATATATATATATATATATACATATATATACACATTTTTGTACACCCACCCTTGTTGATAATTTACAGAATTTTCAATAAAGTATTCTTTAATAGTATTTTTATTACTAAAGGCTGCATTAATGTTAGAATTCTTAAGTAATTTAGGAACGCTAGCTAAGTTTTCATGGTATGGTAATACTAATACGGTGTTATAGGTAACTTGACTGATTGAATATTTAAATGTTTTCCTTGTAGAATTGTAAGAGACGTTAATGAAACATTTAGGATATTTTAGTTCATCACAAACATCATAAATATTTCTTGTTTCCTCATCAATGTACTCAGGACTACATATCCATAAAGCTCTGAGAAACATTGACGAGAAAAAAATCTTTTAACATTATCAGGGTGGTAATAATAATAATAATGTTTTTCTGAATACACTAAACTTTAAATTCCTCTCCGTTCGATAAATTTCTACGTCTAAGAAAGGTAGCACACCTTTATTTTCCACTCCAATTGTAAACTTGATATAATTGACTTTTTTATTTATTGATTTTATCAAGGAAATAAGAAGCATATAATTAATCAGGCCATAAGCTATTAGTTAGAATAAAAAACATAAAAAATATGTAATGAAGGGAATAATTCAAGTGTTATTTTTAAACACATAAACACCTTTAATCATACTATCAGATGGGATAATATTAGTATACAGTAATTGATTTCAACAACTAAATAGCTGAAAGAAATACTAATGAAATTAGTTTCATCAAATCCACACAAGATCCTAATCTTAATCTAAGATTATATAAAATAGATAATTACATCAGTAAAGAAATGGTTAATATGTACGTAAGATTATTTGTAAATTGAATTTATTAGACATTTGATCCTCACCTTATATCCATGGAGTGTCCCACATTCTTGGTTTCCTACTGTGGACATTTGATCACTACTTCGTATTCATGGGGATGTCCCACGTTCCTTTCTTCTTCTTCTTCTCCTTCTTCTTCTTATTTTTCTTCTTCTTCTTCTTCTTCTTCTTCTTATTTTTCTTCTACGTCTTCTTCCTCTTTTCTTCTTCTACGTCTTCTTCTTCTTCTTTTTCTTCTTTTTCTTTTCCTATATTTTCTTCTTCTCCTACGTCTTCTTCTTCTTCTTCTTCTTATTCTTTTTCTTCTCCTGCGTCTTCTCCTTTTCTTTTTCTTCTCCTAAATCTTCTTCTTCTTCTTCTTCTTCTTTTTCTTCTACGTCTTCTTCTTCTTCTCCTACGTCTTCTTCTTCTTCTTCTTCTTTTTCTTCTACGTCTTCTTCTTCTCCTACGTCTTCTTCTTCTTCTTCTTCAACTCCAACCCTTTGAATACGCGTTTCTCTTGCCTGATCAAAATCGGCTTGCTTATCATGAGACAAAGGCCGTACCATCGTGTCATAATGACACAAAACACTTGTCGGAAGACTAGCCTGCATAAAGGATTTGATGCAATACAGTACATACCGTGTTCACGCAGGTGCTCTCGGCGGAACGACCCGCCCGTGAACTAAGTACAGTAGTTCCATTTTGAAGGGTCGTCGTGACACGATGGTATAGCCTTCGTCTTATAATAAGCAAGCCGCTCAGGCGAGGGTTCGAATCCCAGTAGGAGAGTTTATTTCCAAATGTCATAATGACACAATATATATATATATATATATATATATATATATATATATATATATATATATATATATAATATATATGCATATATATATATATATATATATATATATATATATTCATATATATGTATATATGTATATTCATATATATATATGTATATATATATATATATATATATATATATATACAGTATATAAAGAGCACAGCTCTTGTGTGTATATGTTTGTGTGTGTGTGTGTGCGCGCGCGCGCGTGTTTGTGTGTGTGTGCGTGTTTGTGTGTATGTGTTTGTGTGCGTGCGTTTGAATGTGTGTATGTGTGTATGTATGTGTGTGCTTGTGTATGTGTGTATGTGTTTATGTGTGTGTGTGTGTGTGTGCGTGTGCGTGCATGCGCGCGTGTGTGTGTGTGTGTTTCTGATATTCAGGGTATCTAAATTTCTCGAAATTCATTTTGTTACTCTAAACGTCTTCTGACCCAATCATAGGTCATCTTCAGGAGCAACTGGTTGGTATCGGGAGGGTTAACTAGGATAAGGATTAAAACAGGTCTGTTTGGATGATTTGATTATTGTGATGGACCGCTCCAGGACGGAAGGGTAAACAAGAAGTCTGCAATGGTAAAAGAGAGTTCTGGGTTTATAGCCTCACACAATGACAGACAGTGAACGGCTCAGAGGGAATAAGATCAATGATGATGATGATGAAATGGTTTAACGTCACAAACTCCACCCGCTATCGGGAGGCTAGGACGGTACCCCTCTCAGAGGACTTTGTAGCGTGGAAATCAATGAACCATGCCCTTGGTTCAACTTCGCCGGTGGCAGGATTCGAACCGCCATCCTCTCGACCTACGCCGCAAGTAACGACGCCCTAACCCGGTCAGCTAGCGAGCTTCCTATGTTGCAAATGCCTGGAGCCCTCAAGTTTGCTTAACGTTTTGGAAGCAATAATATAATTCTTTCTTAATGGGTCTCTTCTCTACACACCCTACTTCGAATCCCTCCCTCCACTTCGGAACCGCTGACCTAACATGACCTTTGACATACTGTAAATAATCACGGTAAATAGAATGCGTGGGATGCCAGGTCAGGATATCGCGGGAAGGTTAAGAAGGGATCCGAAGTATCCGAAGTTTCCGAAGTATCCGAAGTCGGGGGGAGGGAAAGGGACCTGCTAGGAATTAATTCTGTTTTTGTGTGGAAGAATGCGACCTGTGCGCATGCGCATGGCGACACGGGTTCCCGGGACGGAAACCAGGTTAAATTGATATTTGTTTGGCGCGTGATTGATTAATGGCGTGTGCCTGTTTGCTTGCCAATGTGTGCTTGACCCAGTCATCACCGAATGTGTGCGTGGAAGGCAATCGTTCTTTTCCGTATGCGAGGAAATTTTAGTGGGTGCTGCTTGTGATTGTGTGTGTATAAATCAGTGGTCATTGTCCTTTTCCGTGATGGAATCCCAAACTCATCTAGTTCTTACTGTAGCACTCTTTGCTAAACCATCCCCTTCCTCTTCGTATGCATAGGAGTTCCTATCATATTCCATCACCCATTACCTAAGTTCATCAACTATGTATCCTATGTTAGTATGAGTATACAATAAGGGACATCTATTTGAAATAGTACAGTACAGTTAAATGTATCTTTTTCGTGGTGGCCAATTATTCGTTCCAACGAAATACTTTTCAGGAAAACTATATGACGCAGAGGGAATAAATCCAAAGCAAAATCACTGACAAAGCTTGTTTGTAGCGTCAGGCACTCAGTGGCAAATATTTTGAGAACCGCTGTCATTATGTAAGATCATTATTCAAAACATTTTGTGCAACCCTGCAAACACCTTTTTCACTTACTTACTTCAGCTCCCAGTGTTATGCCTGCCAGTGGCCCCAGCATGTTCCTCCATCTGGCTCTATCATGGAAGGCCCCTTGTTAGGGTGGCTGAATAACAAATAATTTAAAATTTCTTTAGTGTTTATACAAGCACTGGCGTGCGCTCACTTCCGCGGCTTTCAAAACACTGGCGTCCTCTGAGGCACGCCGCTAATTCGCGGGCAACATAATAAAAATAAAAACAAAAAACAAACGCATGGTTCGATTACAAGAATGTACAATAATTATAATACATATATATTAATAAACAAAAACAACGGGAAAATATACATAAAAATACAAGAAGGGTCACCATTACACCCTTCCTCCCTCAGAGTTTCGATGTTGGGCAAGTCATGTCTGCTGAGGGCTTCTTCAACATTTTCTTTCCATCTCTATCTCGGTCTTCCTCTTGGCCTTCTCCCGTCCACTCCCAGCATCCCCTTGCAATTCTCTCTTCCTCCATTCTTTCTAAGTGTCCTAACCCTCTTTTTCACTATACATCACAAAGTCATCTTACCCTCTTCAAAAATTTCTTTGACTCAGAGGGTGGGGTTGTTAACTTTATTGTTATTATAACAGACATGAAAAGCGAGTAACGGGTGTATGTAGGAAGTAAAATCGAGGTGTCGAAAAACAAGAAACGAATGCCCAGTGGTGATAGGGGAGCGATTAGTTACCGTTGCCTCGCAAACACTTCTGAACTCTCTATCCCAGAGGTTCCCAAACTTGACCATACCAGGGACCCCCAAACACGAAGAGTCCCGGCCGAGGACCCCTAACCAAACAAAAGTTAACAATACCATACCGGGATACCCAGTATTACCAGTACAACGTAGTACATTTAATATTTACTTATTGCTGCACATCACACAATCAAGAAAATATGATGATAGAGAAGCAGTGATATATTTTTTTTTATTGTGGGCTATATATTTTTTTCATCATTTAAAAAAATTACTTTCCTTCATTGTGTTGCGGACCCCCTCGGGCTTTCTTCCGGACCCCCAGTGGTCCGCGGACCCCAGTTTGGGAACCTCTGAATTACTGTCTCGGTATGTTGTTCAACATATTTCCACATAAATTACATGAAGTACACGTTATATGGGGATGTATATTTCGAGCTGAAATAAATACGATAAAGTTTATCGTACTTATTTCAGCTCGAAATATACATCCCCATATAACATGTACTTCATGTAATTTATGTGGAAATATACTGAACAACATACCGAGACAGTATCATACCTTGCGCATTGCCAAGTTTATTCACATTTACCCTTGCTATGGACCAAAGAGTCGCGAGGTGATTTGTATTCTGTTGCATTTTATGATGAATCGTCTTTGCGACTTAAACAGGAAGGAACACAAAAGCGGACTCATTCCACTCAGCTCTTCACTAGTCTTGATCAATTTCATCTAATATTACGACTTAATTACACAAAAAGCTGCAAAGAATTTGCCTAATAACCAGATGAAATGGCCAAAGTTTATGATATAACTCGCAGCTTAAAAGGCCATCTCTTCCAATATAGCTCCATGTGTAACTGTAGCCTCATTTCATACTAACAAGATTACGATCTTTTCTCACTGACAACAACGACGACGACGACGACGACGACGTTCAAACAATATTAAGTAAAAGAGTGTACATTTGGACATGCACGGCTGCAAAAGCTAAATATAGCTCCATGAAGAGAGATGTCAGAGGTGTACGTGTATGCGTACACGCAGACATTATCACACGCAGATACATACATTAAGACTGACCGACGGACAGATAGTGAGAGAAAGAGAGAGATAGGTAGATAGATGAATAGATACATAGACAGCTGGATAGATGGATAGATAGATAGATAGATAGGTAGAAAGATATATATGTATATATATATATATATATATATATATATATATATAGATAGATAGATAGATAGGTTGGATAGACAGACTGATAGATAGGTAGATATATAGAATGATAGATAGGTAGATAAATGGATAGATAGATAAATACTAGAAACAGAGATAGATAGATAAATAGATAGAAACAGAGATAGAGATAGATAGATAGATAGATAGATAGATAGATAGATAGATAGATAGATAGAGAGAGAGAGAGAGAGAGAGAGAGAGAGAGAGAGAGAGAGAGAGAGAGAGAGAGAGAGAGAGAGAGAGGTGATGGACTGGAGTCGGGAAGATAATTACAGAACCACGTTGATATGTTGGAAGGATGTCTTAATAGGTGTTTCAGGTGATTAAAAAAAAAAAAAAAAAATAGTGATTGATCCCAAGCTGTTTCCTCGCTTATTAATCTACTGTACATCTCTCAGGTGACGGACTGGGACGGGACAAACCGATAGCAGAAGAGTTCCATATAACTCACATGGAATCATAAAATCATGTAGCAGACCTCAGAGGTTTTATGCTGACAAGCGTCGTCAGGAGTTCGTGTGCGTCTGAGGGGTCGACCAAATGGTAACGATTGTTCAAGTTGTAACTCGATGACGTCATAAGGTTTTACTCTCACTTAAAGACGAGACGTCCTCCAAAATTGATAGGGACAGTTGATCAAAGAGGACTAAATCTCGGAAGGTGCGTGACCACGAATTTTAGATCGGTGGGGTGGATGCAACCTCGAATTCAAGATAACTGGCACAGTCTATTTTCATTTCAGAGAGACGGAGAATGGAGCGTAAACTGTAGTTTTTCAGTATCACTGTAATGAAGGGAAAACATAATAATAAAGGTCATTTTACTATATGTATATATATATATATATATATATATATATGTATATACAGGTGTATAGATATATACATACATATGTATATATATACATTTCATTCCCACATACTCCACTCCCATTCACCACCCCTCCCTCCCTCCCTCTCGGTTCCTCCTGGGTGACGGGTCATACCTGCATCTCGCCCACTGCCCTGGATATCAGGCAATAATTTCCTTTTGATATTGTCTACCGTCGCCCGGAGGCGATTTCATTCACTTCTCGGCGGATTCGTCCTCTTGGGCTTGGCCGCGGAGGTCCTGCCCAAACTCGATGACCGAGTGTGTCCCGTTTTCTATTGTTGCCGCGGGCGAAGATCAGAGTTGGATTAACGAGATTACAGCGTCCGTCAGACGCAAAGAGGTGTAGTTATCCGGATCAGTGTTGTCACTGTGATCTATGCCAGTTTTTTCCGCTAAATTCCCACAACGAAATCTGGATTTCCACCTTATTTTCTCTACAAAAAGAAGGAATTATCATTTACACAAATAAGTTCATTGCAACTTGTATTTATTAAAATTCTACATATGATTCTTCAGATTTCTCAGACACAAATTTGTAGAAAATTCCCACAAAATGGCACCAGCGATTCGGATCATACTAAGTTCATTTCCCTGAGCTATTCCAGGTTCATTAAGTTACAAGTAACTTGAGACACCGTTTTCGTTTGTAGTATCACCCACAATCAAAATGTGTTCATAATAAAATACGAAGCGATTAATTAGTCGGTGTCACGGCCACATTCATTTTCGCAGAGAAACGAAGAAAAAGGTAATTAATCACTGACATAAACACGCCATTTTTGGCTGATGTAAGACTTTCGTAAGAGACACCAGAAGCATAGTAATAGTTTCTGAATCGAATGAATCCACAATAGGATGAAAATAAAACCTAATTAAATTCAAATCAGACCGAGATTGAATAATTAGATCGAATTCGAATATTATCGAATTCTAATCTCTTTTAAATCGTATCTTTGAGATACATTTTTCTTTCTCTCCCTTATAAGGTACATCGAATCACCTAGTGGATATGTCTCAGGTAAGAAAAGATAATTCTTATCACCAATTATATTTAATTATCTGCATACATATAATCAGCACACGCGCGCACACACACACACACACACACACACACACACACACACACACACACACACACACACACACACACACACACACACACACACACACACACACACACACACACACACACACACACACACACACACACACACACACACACACACACACACTCTCTCTCGGTGGCGCGGTTGGTAGGGAACACAATTGTCACTACGGCGGTCCGGGTTCGAATCCTGCCCAGGGCTGAAAATAATTTCAGTATCGCTGCGCTTCGAGTCGTTACTCCAACTCTCGTGGGCGGGGAGTTGGGGTGTGCGTGCGTGTAAGGTCACAGCATTACTCATAGATCGGTCATACGAGCTCTGAGCTCTCCTCCGGGAGGGAAATAGCTGTCGATCACGAGTCCAACACGTGATTCAAAGACCAATGTGAATACACATACACACAAACACACACACACACACACACACACACACACACACACACACACACACACACACACACACACACACACACACACACACACACACACACACACACACTCACACTCACACACACACACACACACACACACACACACACACACACACACACACACACACACACACACACACACACACACACACATACACACACACACACATATACACGACTCGAAGGCACAGTATTAGCGTTTGCAGTCGGTAATACAGCGGTCCGAATTCGAATCCCGCCCAGGGGTGAAATAATTTCAGTATCGCTGCTGTGCTAGTCGGTACTCCAACTCTCGTGAGCAAGGAGTTTTGTGTTGTGTATCTAAGGTTACAGCATTGCCCATAGATCGGTCATATATGAGCTCTGAGCTCTCATCCGGGAGGGTAATAGCTGACAGTTATTACTCCAACACGTGATCTAAGACCATGGTGAATCACACACACTTAAGTATTTAAGTATTCAAGTGTTTAAATATTTAATTATATGATAATTTAATTATTTAATTATTTAATTACTTAATCATTTAATTATTTACTTATTTAATTATTTGATTATTTAATTACTTAATTATTCAATTATTTAATTATATAATTATTTAATTATTCAATTATTTAATTATTCAATTACTTAATTATTCAATTATTTAATTATATAATTATTTAATTATTCAATTATTTAATTATTCATTTAATTATTTGATTATTTAATTATTAATTATCTAATTATCTAATTATTTAACTGTTTAATTATCTAATTATTTAATTATTCAATTATTTAATTATTTGATATCTAATTATTCAGTTATTTAATTATCTAATTATTTGATTATTTGTTTATTTAAGTATTTGGCTATCTAAGTATCTAAATATTTAAATATTTAAGTATTTAAGTATTTAAGTATTTAAGTATCTAAGTATTTAAGTATTTAAGTATTTAAGTATTTGAGTATTTGAGTATTTGAGTATTCAAGTATTTAAGTATTTAAGTATCTAAGTATTTAAGTATCTAAGTATTTAAATATTTAAGTATTTAAGTATCTAATTATTCAAGTATTCAAGTATTCAAGTATTCAAGTATTTAAATATTCAAGTATTCAAGTATTCAAGTATTTAAGTATTTATGTATTTAAGTATTTATGTACATAGGTATTTCTCTATTTAGACATTTAATTATCTAAATATTATGAAATATAACATTTTAATTACTTAACTATCTAAGCATTTAAATGTTTAGATATTCAAGTATTCTTCGCAGCAAGCAACCTCAAGGAATAATGGCTTCCCTAGACGTAGAATTCTTATTCTCACATGTCCCCATTCTTCCCAGGATTGAAATAATCCTCAATAATGTGTATCGCCACCCCAAACTACCTCCGCCTACGATCACGGAAAATATTATAAAGAATCTGCTTTTTGCCTGCACGACAGAAGCTCCATTTAGAAGTCTCACAGGTCAGGTATACTTGCAAGTGGAGGGTGTCGCCATGGGTTCATCTTTAGGGTGTGGTTTTGTCGACTTCTTCATGTGCAAACTAGAGAACACAGTGTTACGAGACCCTGACGTAAAACCCTTCATTAATTGTAGTTATGTTGAAGACATTTTCATTGCAATAAGGAGTGAGCCCCACCTGAGAGACTTAAAGAAAGCCATGGAAACAGCCTCCGTAATACATTCCTCCAACGAACTCAACATACACAACAAGATCCCTTTCCTCGACGTCCTCATCCACTTTCAAGACAACACATACAAGACCATTGTTTTTAGGAAGAAGACTGACACTAGAAGATGCATGAATGCTGCAAGTAGGTGTCCCCAACGGTACAAACTTAGTGCCATTCAGGAATACCCTCGACGCGCACACAGGAATTGCTCTTCTTGGGAATTTTTCCACATTGAAGTATCACGCGTCAAACAGATACTTATTAATAACAGCTTTTCCTACTTCATCGTTGACAAGGAGACGAGAGTTTTCATCACCTGCACCATAACACAACACGAACAAAACAACACATCTTCCGCACACAATTTATTGTAAAAATCAAATGACACCAGCATACAAAAACAGTCGAACGTATTCTGAAAGAAATCATTGCACGTAACGTTACATGCACCAACTCACACGACAAATTGGCTCTTATAATTTACTACAAACATACAAGTCTCCAGCCTTATCATGAGAAACATACATACATATACATATACCAAAGGCTTTTTCCCCCTTACAAGGGAGGTAGCCAAAAAGAAAAAGGCATAAGACCATTCCCACCCATTCCATCCCTAAATTCACTCCACTCCCCTCCACCCTCCACCCTCCCTCTTATCTTGGCCCCTCCTGGATGACGGGTCATCCCTGCATCTTGTCCACTGCCCTGGGTCAGAGGCAGTGTCTCAAGACACAGCACATCCACAGCAAGGCCGCTTCATTAAATCGGCTACCCCTCTCCGTCCCCTCATGCAGAAAAGGAGAAGACGGGGAGAAATCCCCTCGGGCTGCGTCAACTTGACTAAAGACAGCAATCTCCTCAAACAGACTAACGTGATATACTTTTCCCCAATGCCTCTCTGTGAGCAAGAGACTCACAATGTATGTTCGTGTAGGTAGCATACGCAAACACATGACACAAGCACACAATAAAACTCCTACCAGGCAAGATCTAGTTAACAACACAAAAATACTAAACAGTGCAACAATCACAAGAAACTAAATATTTTAGAAAGAGTTTACGCCTCACAGTACACACTAATAATTATCAATGTACATACTGATACAGTTACATTTTGCAGCTACACAACTTGGCTGCATGGTACCAGCGAACGTCCTTCTGTGACCAAATGTCCTGCTATCACCCACTAATGTAGAGTCCCCAACAAACAATGACCTGACATCCAGTTTCAACCAACCTCACCTGGTATCTTCATATATCTATATTTAAATACTAATCTGTATGTTCATTTTTACTTACCTGAAGATGGTTGTATGAGTCAACCAAAAGCTTGTATTTTATGTTTTTGTGTAATGTTTTCCTATCCGTGGAATTCGGAAGCCTTGTGTTTAACTTCCCTTTGAGTTATAAACAGTCCATTCGGAAAATCGAGGAAATCAGTAAGAAGATAGTGGATACAATATTAGCTCTGGTCTTCAATCAAACATGTCTACATGAGAACTTACTGCTCAATTATACCAATATATATATATACATATATATACCATATATATATATATATATATATATATATATATATATATATATATATATATATGTATATATATATATATGTGTGTGTGTATATATATATACTTATATATATATTTACATATATATACATATATATATATGTGTGTGTGTGTGTATATATGTATATTATATATATATATATATATATATATATATATATATATATATATATATATATATATGTGAGTATACATTCTGTTAAAAACGACAGTAAAATAATTATTAATTAACTTTTTCCGTGAGCTCTCAAGCTTACGAAAAGTAGATTTCTGGTAGGGGAAGAGGGAGTAAATAAAATTTGATTTACTTCCTCTTCCCCTACCAGAAATCTACTTTTCGCAAGCTTGAGAGCTCACGGAAAAAGTTAATAAACAATTCTTTTTCTGTCGTTTTTAACAGAATATGCCTTAGATAGAATCTCCTTCCACGCTTCACCAATATATATATATATATATATATATATATATATATGCTACAATGTTAATATTTTCAACATTAAACTATTCTATATATTTTGTTGTAGTAGGAGACGGCAGGCGATTCCATGCAAATGAAAAGGGTCTCGTTTTCTGACGCCACCCTGAGTCTGAATCCGCACTTTATCTCCACATAATCACCTTTGTCGCCATCCATAATAAAATATATAAAGTAATCTCACTAT